>NC_034198.2:12892917-14092917 GCF_002021735.2 Oncorhynchus kisutch | reverse complement strand
CTCATAGTGAGCTGTGTGGAAACATCTTCTTTGTCCTCTGTGGCTTTGATGAGCTGAACCTCAACATGGTGCGTTCCACAGCGCTCGCATTTGATTGCTTTTTGAAAGTGATTTTACATTATTACTACTGTGGACTTCCTTAAACCTAAAGCCTTCAACCTCAAGCCAATTATATAGGCACTGTATGAGTTTGGTGAAGATGTTCATTTCTCTTTTTGTCCAGACTCGCACACCTGTGTACATCTCTCACTGCCCAGCAGGCACCTCAGTGCAGAACATGATTCACTGGTCTCAGGTAAGAACATACCTGAGAGGAGCTTCTCAAAACATCCTCCAATATGATTCCACTTCTTCAAACCTACAGTACACATCCCATCCCAACCCGTTTGTTAAAACTGTCATGTAGGCCTATAGTGTAGATATCAGGCCTATAATGTTACCTATATCCTGTGAGGATGGGGTGTGGTCAACACAGTCTGAATCGAGAATGAGTTTGCACTTGTCAAACCACAGTTGTCAAACCGATACTGACATTTTGGTTTCACAAGCAACAGAGCAAAAACAGTTACTCAGGACAGAAATAGTTGATCTCAAAGACGTTGATCAATTATTTTTCAGCTTATTCAGTGTCACAAATAATTATTTCACCCTGTTTATACCTCAGTCTCACACCCAAGTCAACTATCATTCACTGTGTGAATAGGAGAGGCACAGACATTCCTGCTGCACACTGACTCAAACACACCTATTTGTTGCCCGATCCTTGAGTAAAGGTCAATACCAGATTTACCGAAGACAACTTTAACTTTACTGAAGTTGACATATTGTTGGACATACTGTATTACCTATACATACAGTACCACCATCTGTTCAGCTATCTTGAGACAATTATTTTTTTAATGTGTTTTCTTTTTACAGGCGGTGCATGTTGGAAAGCTGATGGCGTATGACTATGGGAGAGCAGGGAACATGGCTCACTATAACCAGGCAAGGCCAGCTCAGAGCTCATTAGTCTACCAACGTACACTGTGTATACAAAATATTAAGAACACCTGCTCTTTCCATGACAGACAAGTAAATCCAGGTGAAAGCGATGATCCCTTTATTGATGTCACCTGTTAAATCCACTTCAACCAGTGTAGATGAAGGGGAGGAGACAGGGTAAACAAGGATTTAAGCCTTGAGACATGGATTGTGTGTGTGACATTCAGTGGGTGAATGGGCAAGACAAAAGATTTAAGTGCCTTTCAACAGGGTATGGTAATAGGTGCCAGGCACATCGGTTTGTGTCAAGAACTGCAACGCTGCCGGAGTTTTCACACCCAACAATGTCCCGTGTGTATCAAGAATGGTCCACCACCCAAAGGACATCCAGCCAAGCATTAGTCAACATGGGCCAGCATCCCTGTAGAACGCTTTTGACAGCTTGTAGAGTCCATGCCCCTACGCATTGAGGCTGTTCCGAGGGCAATGGGGGGGTTCAACTCAATATTAGGAAGGTGTTCCTAATGTTTGGTGTTCTCAGTGTACACACATATCACTTCACACCAGTTGTTTTCCAAAGCTCTCCGAAGCTACAACCTCTTTCTGAAAGTACCTTATCTTTACTGCTCGGTATCCACTGTGCCGTTATGACCAGTCAATGCCTTTAGCTGACATCTAGTCCATTCTTGTCCCTCCTCCAGTCGACCCCTCCGTTGTACAACATTCAGGACATGAAGGTGCCTACGGCCCTGTGGTCCGGAGGTCACGACACACTTGCTGACCCTAAGGATGTTGCTGTGCTGCTCACCCAGGTCTCCAACTTGGTGTACCACCGCCACATCGAGCACTGGGAACACCTGGACTTCATCTGGGGCCTGGACGCCCCCCAGGAGATGTACAGTGAGATAATCAAACTGATGAGCCAGCAGGACTTGGTGTAAACAGTGGATAGACAGGGGGATTTGGATAATTTTAGCCTCAACTCTCATCCCAATCGCTGAAGAGATTTTAATACTGTATCTGACATGTTTTGGGAGTCATATCAGAGTGCCTGGGTGCGAGTGTTTGTGCACTGTATGTGTGTTTGTTACTATAAGGGTGTGTAAGAGAGAGTATTAACACGCATGTGTGTGTTTGACTAAACCATGAGGAATAATCATTCACCTCTAAATTGGGGTAGTGCAGTACACAAGCTGAGTTTAGGGTTATGTGTGAGGAATCATCTTGTATTATTTTTTGTCTTACTTTACTACTGTCCTCTCTTCCACAACACTTGAATGGATTTTAATCTGTGTTTTGAGAATTTCCCAGGTTTGTAAAAACACAGAAGTACATTTAGATCCTGTTTAGATCCTGTTGAAATCCTGCTTGTAGGTTTAGATGAATATATCTCAGTCATTGGTGCAATATCATGGTTACTGTCCAGGGCCCAGTTCAACACCCAGTACCTCTCTCTTCAGGACTTGTGTTGGGTTGGTTTATTTTGCTGTGCCTTTTTAGTCATACAAATTCATTGTTTTGTTTGTTGACCACTAATTTAGCTTATTCCTGTGCTGTTGACTGTCTTTTTATTAGCTACTTTCTCAATGTATTTTTATTGGATTTGAGGTGATCTTGAGAATGAATTAGGAAGGGTGTTGACCAAAGAATGACTGACTTGTTTGTTCATTCATGGTCTACTTATGTTGTGTTATAACACTTATTTATGCCGCCTTGTAACTAATTGAGAAGACTACTCAATAAATCTCCATTACAAAATCAGGTTGTACGATTCAATTACTTGACAACATTTATTGAAAAGTGCTTGTCTGAGTATCTACTCATATATTTTATTTATTTAAACATTGTCAAAGGCTTTAATCTGTAACAATGTTTTAATTCACTTACTCTTATGTACTGTACAAAGGACAATATCAAAACCAGAAACAAAAAACACAACACACTCACAAATATTTAGAGAAGCATACTATTAAGAAAAATAGTAGACACTGAGTGAACAAAACCTTAAGAACACCTTCTCTTTCCGTGACAGACTGACCAGGTGAATCCAGGTGAAAGCTATGATCCCTTATTGATGTCACTGGTTAAATCCATTTGTGCATGTGTGCCATTCAGAGGGTGAATGGGCAAGACAAAATGTCTAAGTGCCTTTGAATGGGGTATAGCAGTAGCAGCCAGACGCACCGGTAAGAGAGTCAAGAACTACAATGCTTCTGGGTTTTTCAATCACAACAGTTTCCCTTGTGTATTAAGAATGGTCCACCACCCAAAGGACATACAGCCAACTTGACACAACTGTGGGAAGCATTGGAGTAAATATGGGCCAGCATCCCTGTGGAAGCCTTTCGATACCTTGTAGTCCAGGGACCATCTAGTCAGCTGTGGGACAATTTTTTTTCTTGAGCGGATAAATAGAAGTTGGAGAACCCTGTTGTAAGTCCATGTCCCAACTAATTCTGAGAGCAAAAGGAGGTGAAACTCAATATTAGTGTAATGTTTTGTACTCTCAGTGTAAATTAAATGAATCATTCAAATAGGATCAACCATGAGGCAATTGAAAACAATTACATGGCCACTTGTACTGGTATTAACTTTAACGAATGGTTGATATACAGCTGAGGCTAAGGTGTCCAGTACGAACTACAGACTGTATAAAAATGACATTGTCAGACAAAATACTACTGAAAAGATGGTGATGTTGTCATGGTGAAAAGTTCCCCCTCGTCCTCAAAACCCCCTTAAAGCTTTCAGTCTGTCTTTTTCAGCATTGTTACAATATTCTTGAACTGCAGTCTCCTTGCTATATCCAGTGGGGTTGTATCATTCTTAAGGACAGAAGAATGCATCATATTACCACCAAAACTTTGATAAATATATCCCTGTCAAACCAAGACGAAAAGCCGCCAACTTTACCATGACGCCAACTTTTGTCCGCCTTTTATGTATATCTAAAAGGTATTGGCAGTAACAAAGCCTGTACTTTTGTTTAATAGTCCCGTCAAAGCCTCAATATAAAACGTCCCTTCATTTTAACGGATTGGGAACGTTTTAAATCATGAACATGCCATTGTTGTCTGACATCAAACCTGTCCGCGTTAATCACAAAGCTTTGCGGAAATGCTTTTAGTGCATTTATGCTCTCCATCTAAATTGACTGTATGCACAGTGTTCGGAAAGTATTCAGACCCCTTGGCTTTTCCCACTTTTTGTTACGTTATAGCCTTATTCTAAAATTGATTAAATAAATGAAAATCCTCATCAATCTACACACAATCCCCCATAATGGCAAAGCGAAATCCATTTTTTTATTTTTTTGCAAATGTATCTGCAAATCCAAACATCTGCTTTTCACTGGAATATGGTTTGTCTGGAATAAACTGTTTTCATGAACTAACTTCTGATTGTGTTCTTTCACACAAGACACCAACATCAAATATGCTAGTCCTTTAAATATTGTAAAGGCAGAGTTACCTCAGGTGCGGGAAGGTGTGTCCAAACCTGGCAATCCACCTGCTATGCTCCCGAGGAGCTAGCCTGCTATTGTAAAGTAGGCTACTGAAACTTTATTAGCCCATGTCTGAGACTAAACAACTGTACAGAGACTAAAATAGTCTTACGTGGCCATTACACGTGTGTAAATGACAGCTCACCTCGGAATACACTTGGTGCTTTCAAGACATCTGGGAACTCTGGGGTGGAAACCCGGTCAAATAACATCAGTGATCTTCAGGTCAGAAAGTCAGAGCTCTAGAAAGATGCCGCGTTCAAAACCACAAGGGTCTGAGACCTTGGAACTCAGAAATGTCCGACTTCAATGTGTTCAAGACAACTGGACTCGAAGAAAAACGAGCTCCGACTGGGAAATAATCATTATGAACGATCATCCAATTTGGAATTCTATTTCGGAAGCTCAGGCATCTTTTGAGAGCTCCGACATTCCGACCTGAAGATCACTGACGTGTTTCCTAGGCTAATATTTCCACAGCCAATTTCTTCATTTTTAATTTAGGCCTACGCACCTCACGGGCCACTGCTCATGTTCAACATCTAGTCCTACACCCAAAGTAGTCTTAACACATTTAGGGTGTGTTTTGTTGGATTATTTAATGATTCTGATGATTTTTTGTTCAGCTGTGTTTAATGTCGGTTTTCACGAAGATACATTTGCCTACATAAACAGTATTAGGCTAAAGTTGGTCTATTGCGATGCTAATTTTAAGAAGTTAGGATAGGCAACAAGTGTGAGTAAGCATTTTGCATAAAGGTAAAACATGGCACAACATCACCATGCAAAGGGTGAGGTTTATCATTGTGTCACATATGTTCATTAGAATAGAGATCAATGATAAATCTGGAAAGCCATGCAGTAATCATGAACGTGGGCATGATGATGTTACATTTCCTTAATTCATCCAGAGTGAACCACATTTGAATTATTCAAATCTTAATTCAATTTAGCTGGATCGTCTTAAATAGGCTCGTGTTGTTTAGGCTATGGTATAGGCCACTGTTGAACTTTTATGAAGTTGATACACACAGTTCCATCACAGCACATACCTTTTTTTGGAGAAAGCGCACGTGTGGTTGCCGAACGTTGCAGCTAGAAATGAACTGAATAGATCCGATGTGATTCGTTATTGTACATGTTAGTGAGGCATATTTGTTCTAAATATCCTTTTTCCATTTGAATGTTCTAAAATGCTCAGCAGGTATCGTAATGTAGCCTACGCCCTCTGGCGACGGAGTTTGATTATTACACTACACTTATTTCCAATGCGCCCTATTTTAATCAGAATCATCTCTATGTCCAAAATCATGTTTTTCTATAAGATTAATTATTGGACGAATGGTAATCAAATGGCTTCTTGTTGGTAATTCTTTAGATGTTTGTATTTCTTTTTTCAACCCCACGTTTTTATGATGGCAGTGTGTCAACCGCCGCTGTGGTGTGTGCGCCATGAATAATCTTATGAATTACAGGATGCAAATGCTGTTGCCGGTGTCGAAACTGTAGGGTATTTTCTCTTTTGTCCAGTAGTGTGCTGGAGTGGATTTTCCTCTCCACCCCTTTTATGTGTGGTAGGACACATCCCTTCATAGCGACCACGGCTGCTGTCACCAACACCACAGCGCCGATGCTATCATAGGAGGACTGGATGACAATCTCTTTCGCCTATTAGGACATTGGATTTGAAAGACAGCTTTCAGCCATTTTATCATCGGTAAACTTTCGCTCTTTCTATCCCTTTTCATTTTTAACAATGACTTCATGAAGTAGGCTTACAAAAGCTAAATACGCCAGGTTTGGATAAGATAACAGTGGCTTTTATTGACGCCAGTTTCCTGCTTTCGCACTCAATTCTAGCGTGTGACGACAGGGATATGGAGTTTGGGGAAGCAAATAAACTGGTTCGCATTTTGAACTATTTACACGATTTATCAGTCTACTGCAGCTAAACTGTTAAATCAAATAGTTTATTTAATTTTCCAGAACGTATACGCAGTAGCCAGTGATTGTGTTTTTTTTTTAGGGAGTGAGTATCATTCCTAACCCCCCCTTAAATGTCTTGTTGTGGCAAAGCTGGTGAAATGACCAGAAATCGGTTTTAAATCACAAACGAGGTCGAATAGAAGGTCCTATATTGCTACATGGAATCTGGAACTACAAATGCAGTGTAGATAAAGTGATGATCGATGTCATTGTACAGATACAATGTTGCTGATGGGACACATTCCTAATGTTGACATGTAGGCAGTGATTTTCTCATTTTGTTGACACACATGGCTATCAAAAGAAGTTGTACTACTTAGCTAGTGCCAGGTGCATCAGCTTACCAAAGCATACAGGAAGCACACAGACAAGTCTCAGTTTGAGAGAGGTAAGTTACAATGTTCATTCAATGTTTCATTTAGTTTTGTATGAATTGTTACCTACTTTCTATGTATATAAATTCACTGTGACTTTTGTTATTAAAATAATGCTATGCTACTGTTATAATGGGTACTAGTTAAGATAATGGTCTGTGATATCAGTAGTCTAACTAATACAGTGACTAAAATATAGTATGCTGCCCTACGATGCAAGCACATGCCATAAACCATTTTTTTGTTTCCTGAATCTGTAAGTCATATCTTAAAATAGTTTAACATTTTTGAATGGTGCATTTATTGTGTAAATTCAATTGAAGGAAAGACTCAAATAATTTTGATGGAAATACAGGTTAATTCAGAAAATGGGACATGTCAATCAAATGTGTTCTGTTGACTTGGCATCTTAGGTATGTTGTAAAACAACTTTTAGCTTTCTATGCCTTTCCATTCTCAAGCAACATTTGAATTATGTTGGTTCGTTGTCCTTACTGTACTGTATCATAGAAAAGAGTACTAACAGAGTAGAACACTCTGACCAAAAACTCACATTTGACCAAAAAAAGCAGAATTTTTCAGGAAATATAATTTTTTAATGAAATGTCCTCCTTAAATCAGTGAGATTAGGATCTGTACTTATCTATTTGATAATTATTATAAGGTTTTTTTATCCGATATTATGCATTTTACCACAATCAATGCAAAGTTTTAAAAAGTCCCAAAAAGTAAAACATTCTTTTTGTACCCCCTTTTTCTCCGCTATTTCGATCTTATGTTCTCGCTGCAACTCCCCAATGGGTTTGGGAGGCAAAGGTCGAGTCATGCGTCCTCCAAAACACCGCCTGGAGGCCAGATGCACCAATGTGTCAGAGGAAACACCGTTCAACTGACGACCAAGGTCAGCCTGCAGGCACTCTGCCTGTCATAAGGAGAAGCTAGAGCGTGATGAGCCAAGTAAAGCCCCCCAGGCCAGGCAAAAACAACCTTTTTTTTCTCACAAAAATTACCAAAAAAACCAAGAGATGGATGAACAAGCTTTTAAAAGTTTCTAAAACAATACATGTATTACTAGTAAGAAGCAATGTGGTATATTGTTTAAGTACATTTTTTTGTAAAGTCTTATAAACAAAATATCACAGATGAGACAAAAAAAAATCGGTTACCGTGGTAACGCGGCTCGAGTCCTGTTTGTGCCTGTGAGATTGAGAGTCTGACTAGTAGCTGCATTGTCTTCTCTTCCCTAACATTTGAAACTCCAAACTTTGAAAAACAACCTTTGTGAACAAAATAATGTAAATAGCCAAGAAACTCAAGGACAAAGTCTCACTTAAGTAGACTTTCGTTTCAAGTAAATTAGACCAACTTTTATACCTGTGCCAGCGCTACTAAAAAATAAAATATTCACTCAGTTCATCAGGTGCGCACAGCCCCCAGCCTGGCAGTGTTGCAGCACTGTGTGGGTTAAATGTGCTGCATGATCAATCTGACATCTGTATGGGCCTTTCAGCATCTACGATGATATGGCCTCTGCACAAGTCAGGGCATTCATACTTCTTGCGCTCCACCGAGCAACGCAGAGCTGTTGTTTAGGAAGTGAGTTTGTGTTTATACAGGACCTCTCGCACTCACGTTCGGTTAACCAATCATGTCAATGCGGAGCTCTACTGAGCCCTCCACGTACATTTTTTTTAGAAGTGCACGGCGATGTGCTACAGAGCTCAATTTGGCCTCTGCGTGCCATACTGGCGCGCTCGACCACATTTTCGGATCAAGCATAAATTGTCTCTTACCTGCCAATGCCAAAATCTACCTGCATTTGACTGGTGGTGGGTGTTCATTTTAGGCCCTGTTAAAAACGAACTTGTCATTTAGAAAACAGCCTATGTGGGGTTAATATGACTCAGTAACATTTATTATACTGTCAAAATGTACTACAAAGCGTAAATAGGATAATTTTGTTCAAAAAATCAGTCTTGTCCAAAACAGAGTTTTGTGAGACTTGTGGTCATTACTGCATCACAACGTAAATGAAGGTTGGGCTTGTTTCAACCCTACCCACATGCCCACAGCTGGCAGTAGCAAGTAATCATACATTCGGAGTGCAGCTTGCTCCTGACCAGATCAAAATGCCTGTGGTAAATTTGGGTTGACTTTGGATAGCCATATAAGGCTAGTTTGGGACCATCTGTAAATTACACAATTTACATGGGACAATATGTTAAAATTCCAACAGCTCCAAATTTCAATGACTTAAAAACCTCAAATTGTAGAAATGTATTTACAAATTGAAAGTGTTTAATGAGAAGTTGTGCAACATTAAAATATTGTCTCATTTGCATTGTGTAGTTTATTGACGTCTCTAACTAGCCCCGGAGATAGGCTATCCAAAGTGAAACCAATTTTGCCATGTTCTCACATCAGCCGGAAAAAAATATTTGCCTAACTCTTTCCACCTGCGAACACAAGACACGAGGCACCAACATCGAACCACACCCCGAAACCAACTCACATTTGAAATCAGTAATGGCCACCAGCATTTCTTAATGAACCAAATCAGGAATGCAGTCGCCCTTTAATGCAATTGACGAAAATACCCCTTACTTCAGTGTAAGTATAAGTTCTGTAATTACATGCATGTTTTTTCAAAAGTCAAAAGTGGATGTAAAACAGTGACTGTAAAAAAAAATATATATATATATATATATATATATATATATTATACAGTACCAGTCAAGTTTGGACACACCTACTCATTCCAGGGTTTTTCTTTATTTTTACTATTCTTTACATTGTAGAATAATAGTGAAGACATCAAAACTATGAAATAACACATAGAATCATGTAGTAACCAAAAAAGTGTTAAACAAATCAAAATATATTTTACATTTGAGATTCTTCAAAATAGCCACCCTTTGCCTTGATGACAGCTGTACAGGTCATATTATCTTTGTAATAGGATTTGGATATTTGTGGTTGTAAGGTATTTTAGATGTATTTCCCGAATGGAGTGGGAATGCAAACAGCACAACACATTATACCTATAAAGTACCTCAATGTGTGAGATACTGATCAAAAACGGTCTTGGGATATCAAACAACAGTATAGGTTAGTGTGAAAATGGGGGATATACTGGTGGGGTTGCTCTTTGCTGAAACATTAGCTGCCGATTGTGGCTTAAAGTAAGTTAAATGTGTTTTATACACCCTGTATTTCTTGACAAACCTTACTTAATCAAATAACTGTTGTTTTACAAAAAATCTGTACAATCGGTTTATTAAGGAGGGGTCCTAGTAAATAAATAAAGTTACCAACACGATCAGTGGTTCTCCTCTCGATCAGTGGTTCCCAAACTTTTTATAGTCCCGTACCCCTTCAAACATTCAACCTCCAGCTGCGTACCCCCTCTAGCACCAGGGTCAGCGCACTCTCAAATGTTGTTTTTTGCTATCATTATACGCCTGCCACACACACACACTATACGATACATTTGATTAAACATAAGAATGAGTGTGAGTTTTTGTCACAACCCAGTTCGTGGGAAGTGACAAAGAGCTCTTATAGGACTAGGGCACAAATAATAATAATCAATCATTTTGCTCTTTATTTAACCACCTTACATATAAAAAAATATTTGTTAATCGGAAATTGTGAATAACTCACCACAGGTTAATGAGAAGGGTGTGTTTGAAAGGATGCACATAACTTTGCAATGTTGGGTTGTATTGGAGTCAGTCTCAGTCTTAAATCATTTCCCCACACACAGTCGGTGCCTGTATTTAGTTTTCATGCTAGTGGTTGCAAAGGGCATCAGTGTCTTAACAGCGCAATTTGCCAAGGCAGGATACCCTGAGCGCAGCCCAATCCAGAAATCTGGCAGTGGCGTCAGATTAAATTCAATTTTCACTGAACCGCATGTTGCAATTTCGATGAGGCTCTCTTGTTCAGATATCAGTAAGTGGACTGGAGGCAGGCAAGTGGACTGGAGTGGACTGGAGGCATGAACAAATCCAGTTGTTTGTGTCATCCGTTTCGGGAAAGTACCTGCGTAATTGCGCACCCAACTCACTCCGGTGCTTCGCTATATCACATTTGACATTTTCCTTAGGCTTTAGTTCATTTGCACACACCTGTGTGTTGTCCTTGTTAATGCAGACAGAGAAGAGCTTCAACCTCTTAATCATAGCCTCAATTCTGTCCCGCACATTGAATATAGTTGCGGAGAGTCCCCTGTAATCCTAGATAAAGATCATTCAGATGAGAAAAACATCACCCAGATAGGCCAGTCATGTGAGAAACTCGTCATCATGCCAGCGGTCAGACAAGTGAAAATTATGGTCAATAAAGAAAACTTTAAGTTTGTCTCTCAATTCAATACTTTGTCCCTTGATAACCAGCACACTTCTGTATGTTGTAAAAGCGTTACATGGTCGCTGCCCATATCATTGCATAGTGCAGAAAATACACGAGTTCAGGGGCCTTGCTTTAACAAAGGTAACCATTTTCACTGTAGTGTCCAAAACCAATTTCAAGCTGTCAGGCAGCAAGAGCCTCTTGGTGGATGCTGCAGTCTACTCAAGTGGCGTCGGGAGCAACTGCTTGCACGCGCGTCACCACTCCACTATCTCTCCCTGTCATGACTTTTGCGCCATCAGTACAGATACCAACACATCTTAACCACCAAAGTCCATTTGATGTCACAAAGCTATCCAGTACTTAAAAAATATCCTCTCCTGTTGTCGAGGTTTCCAGTGGTTTGCAAAAGAGGATGTCTTCCTTAATTGACCCCCATAAACATAACGGAAATGTAACAGGAGCTGTGACTCATCTAGCTGTAACGCATAGATTTCACTGGCTTATATGCGAAGCAGTAATTGTTTCAAAACATCTCCTGCCATGTCACGGATGCGTCGTGAAACAGTGTTGTTTGATGGAGGCATTGTCTGTATAGTTTTTTGGCTTTTTCCCCCAGCATTGTCCCAGCCATATCCGCGGCAGCAGGAAGAATTAAGTCCTCCACAATAGTATGGGGCTTGTCTGTCCTAGCCACTCGGTAGCTCACCGTATAAGACACTTCTAGCCCCTTCTTATTAATGGTATCTGTTGCTTTTATACATGTCTTACTACTCGAAAGTCGTCTTAATTCTCACTTCAAATCCCCCCTGGCCTCTTTTTCATATTGCCATGTTTTGTTTCTAAATGTCTGTGCAAGAGTGGAGGTTTCATCGAGTTGTGAGATAGTACTTTTGCACATATAACACACTGTGGCTGAGGAAAGGCTCTACTCCCAATATAAGTGAACCACCAATCAACGTAGTTCTCATCAGATTTGCGCCTCTTTGAAGGTCCAATGTCGTGGTCTGTTTTTTCAGGGGGTTTCAAGCAGAACAACTTGTGTCGTCGACAGGTGCAGGTGTAGTACTGCTGGTAGTAGCAGTACTACCAGTAGAGCTGTTATGTGTCTCTTAATGGACTGTGTGAAAATGTGAAGAATCTTTTTATATTTTATTATGTGAATCACATTTTTATTTGGTGTAACCCCGACGGCATTGCGCGTACCTCAGTTTGGGAATACCTGCTCTAAATGATGCATCATGCATGGGTGAATACAACTTTATTTTAAAGAAATTTGGATATTTTACAGTGTTACGTAATTAGACACGTCTACAGACACTGTGTTGTTACATAATACATCTAACAGTTTAATGTCAAATTAAACTAAAATACAATTTTTGTGAGTTTATGGACAAACTACAGCAACGGATTTTGTTTTATTAAAATAAGTTAGGCTTTCTAAAGTCAAATTGACCCGAGAATTTAATCCAGACACATTTTGATAATGAGAATTTTGGGTGATAATGTACAAAATGCCGGCTAAAATATTGTACATTTATTGAAAATAAGACACATTGCCAAAAATTAGAAATCTAGTTGATCTTTCATGCATTAAGTTAGTCATGCTGTGTTCATAATCTGTGAGTGACTGAAGCCTTTCATGTATTTGAATCAGTGAATGTTGTTCCCATCTGCTTGAGCATTGCTGCTTCTTGCAGAGAAAGTAGGAATCCAAACACATGAATGGTGAAGTTTTCCATATTCATCATCTCCAGCACCACCCCAATGTCAATGTACACTACAGTTCAGTTTGGGGTGAAAATATTTCTGAATTCTACCCACCTTTTTTAAAATATATGATTAAATACAGTTATTAACTGCAGAAATATGGTCATTTTACAGTCACTGACTTGAAGTATTTTTTTCCCCCACCACATTAAAGTCAGCCTCAAGCAGTGTTAATTACACCTAGATTTCACACCATGTTCCCATTTTGTACTGTACACAATGGTTTTCCAAGGCAGCATCAAGCAGACGATCACTGCATATCACTGAGGAATGGAATCACCCAAAGGGTTTGAATGTATGGCAACATCTTGCTCTCAAATCTGTTGTAGTATCAAGAGTCATTTTTGGATTGAAGAATAGAGGGAACCCAGATGATTAAATGCACTGCTGAAATCTGCTAATTGACCAAGCTAGATAAAGCCCCATCAAGGATTTCATCTCAGCAAAATATGTCCATGACTCACCCTATTTTGCTGCTTGGTTACAAGCTGCCATAGCAACAGTAGCACATTTTCTGGGAGGCATGTTGAGCTATTTTGAAAAACCTGTTTGAATTTGATTGAGAGGCTGCTTTTGGAAACTCTTGTGCTATGAAACAACAGAGAAACTATATGGCTGGAAAAGCTAAACAAATCCAATAGTCATACTTGTAATTCAAGTCAGGTTATAAGCCAAGCTCTTGACCATTTATATGACTACTACCGAGGGTAAGCTGTCTCTGTGGACAACATGAATGGGTCTCTCTCAGTGAGAGGAAACCTTATCGATCCAATGGTCATAATTACACAACAGAGTCATGGCCATTAGCCGAGCTAAGGTTTCGCTCCTCTCGTCTCCAGTGGGCTATAATCTTGGGAGATGACGGATGGACACATTGGGAAGATTGGAACCTGTGACCCTGCAGTCTAAAGACACCATGGAGCAAGGCTTCAGCTTCAGCACACTGGTGAGTCTTGTCAGTCAGTGGTGAGCGTACTTAGGGTGGGGCGGTGAAGCAGGGAGGGGTGAGCTGTGTGTGGAGTGGGATAGGTTAGGAGAAGAAGAGGCGGTGTGAAAGGAGGGGCTAGAGGGCTCTCGTCTAGGGAATAAAAGGATTCAAGGTTAGTATAGGAAGGCTGGGGTGAATGAGTTTACTCTGTAGAGGGTGTTTATGATGGTCTGGGAAGGCGTGGGGGTGGGTTGTATTGATTTATTCTGTGGGGGGGGGGGGGGGGGTGTGAGTGGGTTTGGGGGGTCCACTCCAACGGTTTCCTCTGACTCACTCCCATTAGTATTCCCACTGCAGCTGCTCTGTCATTCAGACTCATCTCTCCATTCAGGGCCATCCCTCCATCCTGCGTTGGGAGAGATGGATGGAAGGAGAGAATGGGGGACAGAGCGGATGTTAGCCTCTTCAGACTTTACTTCCGCTGCTCATGAATAGATGATTAGACAAAGCAGATGTTGTTATTATTAAGCCCTCAAAAGAGAGAGTGCTCATGCCTGCTTCAACTATCACTGCCAAAAGTATGTCTAAATTTGACACTTTTGAGTGTCCAAACATTTCCCCCATTATTATGCCCATTATGTTCTGCGAGCAATGGTTCTGTCTGCAGTCTTCGTCAATTTCCCCCTGTAGAGTCCAGTAGGATCTTGATAAGACGTCCACATTCAATAGTAACCTTATGGGAACTCTGCAGCAGCAGTGTCCAGTGTGTACTCTGCTGCGCTCATTAGTATGGTGCAGAGCAGGGCCGCTCAGGCCAAAGCGGGGGCTAGCATAGCAGCGAGCTCAGAGGGAGCAGGCTTCCGATCAGCTCCCCCCTTAATCCCCCCAACCCCCGCCCACTGAACCTGCACTGGCCGCCCTGTCCCAGTGAAGGATGAACAGTGATGATGTTGTCCGGTCATGTGACCACCTGGAGAGGGAGGGCTGGGAGACTACTGAGGGAGACAGCCCGTGCTGATGCTAGCTGTTGTTTAGGGTTGCTGTGTCAGACTGTTGGCCTTAGGGTTTTTCTGGTACTGATGCAATGTTAGTGATGAATGTGTTGTTTTAGGCCCTGGGGTGTAGAGAAAGAGGTGTTCTAATGCTGGTGTTTATAACCAGGATGACTTAGTCCTAGCCTAACCTTATCCATTAGATGGGAAAATGCAACACTAGCCTTTGATCAGTTTCTAGGGACACCTACTACACTCCGATGCTTGTGGTTACTTTGACTCCTAAGTTGACCTCTGTGACTGCTCTGCCCGTGTCCTCTCGGACTCTGACCCTGGTGCTTGAACGTTGATCTCTGATCCCGGTGACCTTTGACCCCCGACAGAAGAAGCTGGCAGCCGAGCCGGACCACACGGACGTGAGCCTGACGGCGGGAGAGCGCGTGCGGGCCCTCAGCAAGATGGGCTGCAGCATCGAGATCAACGAAGAGATCACGCCACGCCGCTACTTCCGGTCCGGGGTGGAGATGGAGCGCATGGCCGCCGTGTACCTGGAGGAGGGCAGCCTGGAGAATGCCTACATCCTCTACAACAAGTTCATCACGTAAGGAGAGGAGAGAGAGAGTATCTAATACCTGTGTCTAGACTAGGGCCTATGATAGAGTGTAGTACTAGCATAACGTTGGCCTATGTCCAATGTACTAATGGCAGATCAAGTACAGTGTCTGATGATTAATGCACTACTGTAATCTGTCTAACCACCCACTATCTCTCTGTTGTGTTCTAGTCTGTTTGTCGAGAAACTCCCCAGCCATCGAGACTACCAGCAGTGCAGTGTGCCTGAGAAACAGGTGATAATAAAGGTAAGCCCTTGGGCTTCTGTTTTGAGTGGACCCATGTGGTGCTCAGCCCTGCGGAAAGCTCATTAACATCAGGGCTTATTAGCCTGGCTGGAGGGATGGAGAGAGGGGTCGAGGGATGGAGAGAGGAGTCGCAGGGTGGTACGAGGGCCCTGTCTGTCTGGCTGAGTGGTTGTCTACTTAGTGGGTGCCTCATACTTAGTGGGGGGGATTCAGGTCTGCTTTGATTTAAGTGATGCCTGTAAAGGTAAGCGAGTCCAAGGTCAGCTCAGGAACAGCACTAGTTTAGAAAGGGCTGTAGATTACCTTTTGTATACAAACAATAGAAGCGCCACTACGATCTATTAAGATCTTTGAAATGGTAGATGAATGGCTCATCGTTTTCTATTCGTCATGTAAGGATTTGGCCCACACTTATTGACCATTGGATCTGCGAAGCACCACGGCTAATGGAAGAAAGTATTTCCCTGCCTGCACTCATACAGTTGATTTTATTCTCAGAAGTTGCAAGATGTCGCATTTCCGCGGAAAGATCAATTGAAGAAGCTCCTCCACGAGAAGTACAACAAGGAACAAACAGAGTATCTCAAAAGTCAGGTAAGGTTTAGCATCGGAACCTTTCGTTACATTCCTTGAGAATCGCTAGGAGGCTGGCTGGGAGCGCAATGTGTGGCTCTAAGCCCAGTGCTAGTGTGCAACACCTGTTCATATTAGTTACAGTGCGGTGTTTGTATCACTTTTTCAGCTAATAATAATGCTTCAATGCAACAGTCTGTAGTTACATTTGTAGTTTGTGATAAGTAGTGATGAGGAATATTTAGGAGTAAGATCATGCATATCAACAAATTGTACTAATATTAAAATGGCACAGATCTGAAGTGTTGTGTCTGTATCTTCGGTTTGTGCCTGCACGTGCGTGTTCATGTGTGCACTCGTTTGTATGTGTGTGCAGAGCCAGGCGGTGGTGGCGGATTGCTGCGGCCAGCAGCTGCAGAAGATGTCTCTGGTTGAGCAGGAGAGGCAGAGGGTGGCGCAGCTGCGCAGGATGCAGATGGAGTCGGAGCAATTCCGCTACTTCGAGGACCAACTGCGCAGACAGGAGCTGGCCAATCGCAGAGACGAGGCGGTCGCTAAAGTGCCTGAACAAACAGACGGGGCCTGCCTGTCCCACTCCTCCAAGAACCATGTTCGTCTCGACCCAAACCGTAATAAACAGTTTCTCCCCAGCAGCAAGCCAGCAGCTACACTGGCTGGCGTACATAGTGAGTGTCCTGCTCCCATTAGTATATAACATCTAGGTTCTATATTTTCGATTGAGTGATTGTTACTCAGAGACTAACCATGAGTAAGGTAATGAGGAAGTCAATAATGAGGTACATTAATAGATGGTGTATATATTTGAGCTGGTTAGTCACTGTTGATGCATGTTTTTGTGTTGCATGAGTCACACTGATGGACATCCTATTATTGTTGTTACACATACTGTGCTTACGTGTGGTGTGTGTGTGTGTGTCCATACAGATCAACGGGTTGAGGGCCTGAGGCGGGTGGTCATTCCTAGAGACCTGACCTACAGGTTTCTACTGCTAGCCGACAGTAACACAGCCAGGGGAATAGAGACATGTGGGGTACTCTGTGGAAAACTGGTAAGACATGCTCTGCTCTCCACACAAACATTGATCTATTTTATTTTGTCGACAAACTACCACTTTATTGGGGAAAGTCAAACTTCCCAGGCTACTGCTTACCTTATCTAAGCAAACCGTCGGAGACACCATTTTTACTCAGTGCCATTCCATCTGCAAACAATAGTTATGTCAAGTAGGAGGAGAGCGGGAGGTTGCCAATGTAAGGTGTTCAAAGTTGATTGTAGTTGCTACAGTATTTGCTCTCATTTGATGGTCCTGCAAAATAGCAGTAACAGTACCTCAGTGCCAGTAGACTTATGCACAGTTATTAGCGACTGTGTTGTGCATTGTAATGCATTAACTCATAGGAAGTCTCACCTTTGTCTCTTCCAGACTCAAAACGAGTTCATGTTGACCCATGTGGTGGTGCCCAAACAGTCAGCCGGCCCAGACTACTGTGATATGGAGAACGTGGAGGAGCTCTTTAGTTTCCAGGACCACCACAACCTACTGACTCTTGGCTGGATCCATGTAAGTCGACACTACACACACACCTCCACACATACAGTTGAAGTCGGAAGTTTACATACACCTTAGCCAATTACATTTCATCTCTGTTTTTTACAATTCCTGACATTTAATCCCTGTAAAAATTCCCTGTCTTAGGTCAGTTAGGATCACCACTTTATTTTAAGAATGAGAATTGTCAGAATAATAGTAGAGAGAATGATTTATTTCAGCTTTCATTTATTTCATCACATTCCCAGTAGGTCAGAAGTTTACATACACTCAATTAGTATTTGGTAGCATTGTCTTTAATTTGTTTAACTTGGGTAAAACGTTTCAGGTAGCCTTCCACAAGCTTCCCACAAAACGTTGGGTGAATTTTGGCCCATTCCTAATGACAAAGCTGGTGTAACTGAGTCAGGTTTGTCGGCCTCCTTGCCCTCACACGTTTTTTCAGTTCTGCCCACACCTTTTCTAAAGGGCTTTGTGATGACCACTCCAATATATCCACATAGTTTTCCCTCCTCATGATGCTATCTATTTTGTGAAGCGCACCAGTCCCTCCTGCAGTAAAGCACCCCCACAATATGATGCTGTCACCCCTGTGCTTCACGGTTGGAATGGTGTGAATATAGATACTTTTGTACCTGGTTCCTCCATCATCTTCACAAGGTCCTTTGCTGTTGTTCTGGGATTGATTTGCACTTTTTGCACCAAAGTACGTTCATCTCTAGGTGACAGAATGTGTCTCCTTCCTGAGCAGTATGACGGCTGCGTGGTCCCAGGGTGTTTATACTTGCGTACTATTGTTTGTACAGATGAATGTGGTACCTTCAGGTGTTTGGAAATTGCTGCCAAGGATGAACCAGACTTGTGGAGGTCTACAAAAATGTTTTCAGTCTTGGCTGATTTCTTTTCATTTTCCCATGATGTCAAGAAAAGAGGCACTGAATTTGAAGGTAGGCCTTGAAATACATCCACAGGTACACCTCCAATTGACTCAAATGATGTCAATTAGCCTATCAGAAGCTTCTAAAACCATTACATAATTTTCTGGAATTTCCCAAGCTGTTTAAAGACACAGTCAACTTAGTGTATGTAAACTTCTGACACACTGGAATTGTGATACAGTGAAATAATCTGTTTGTAAACAATTGACACAAAATTAGTTGTGTCATGCACAAAGTAGATGTCCTAACCGACTTGCCAAAACTATAATTTGTTAACAAGAAATTTGTGGAGTGGTTGAAAAACAAGTTTTAATGACTCCAACCTAAGTGTATGTAAACTTCCGACTTCAACTGTATGCACAAGCGCATACACACATTGTACACACACAGATGCACTCAAACATGCACTTATGCACATACATACACACTTATGCACATACATACACACTTATGCACTCACATACACACACACACACACACACACACACACATACACTTGCCCACTCCCCACCCTTAATTTGAATAATCAAATATCACCATAGAAACCCGGTCCATTGGTTCAGATGTCAAAGTTAATCATAGACCTGCCTTCTGAATCTGTGCCAGGGATGTTTTTAGGAGTTGAGGACATTGGGAGCTTAGCCCAAAACCAGAGGGGGCATCCTCCCCTGAGAGAAGACATTTTTCTATTTCAACAGCATAAATGCATCAATCTGGTACACTTTGAGATAAACATAGAGAGATTGACTGGTACTGTATTATTAGTCTATTTTAGTCAAAGGTTTGGACACACCTACTCATTCAAGGGTTTTTCTTTATTTTTACTATTTTCTACATTGTAGAAAATAAAATGATCCCTTATGGAAAAAAAACATGTTTTAATGTGAAGTTAATGTGATAACGTGACAACATGTAAAGCAATTTGGTCAAATTAAACTACAGTGGGGCAAAAAAGTATTTAGTCAGCCACCAATTGTGCAAGTTCTCCCACTTAAAAAGATGCGAGAGGCCTGTAATTTTCATCATAGGTACACCTCAACTATGCCAGACAAAATGAGAGAGAAAACATCCAGAAAATCACATTGTAGGATTTTTAATGAATGTGTTTGCAAATTATGGTGGAAAATAAGTATTTGGTCACCTACAAACAAGCAAGATGTCTGACTCTCACAGACCTGTAACTTCTTCTTTAAGAGGCTCCTCTGTCCTCCACTCGTTACCTGTATTAATGGCACCTGTTTGAACTTGTTATCAGTATAAAAGACACCTGTCCACAACCTCAAACAGTCACACTCCAAACTCCACTATGGCCAAGACCAAAGAGCTGTCAAAGGACACCAGAAACAAAATTGTAGACCTGCACCAGGCTGGGAAGACTGAATCTGCAATAGGTAAGCAGCTTGGTTTGAAGAAATCAACTGGGAGCAATTATTAGGAAATGGAAGACATACAAGACCACTGATAATCTCCCTCGATCTGGGGCTCCACGCAAGATCTCACCCCGTGGGGTTAAAATTATCACAAGAACGGTGAGCAAAAATCTCAGAACCACA
This sequence comes from Oncorhynchus kisutch, assembly GCF_002021735.2. Taxonomy (NCBI): domain Eukaryota; kingdom Metazoa; phylum Chordata; class Actinopteri; order Salmoniformes; family Salmonidae; genus Oncorhynchus; species Oncorhynchus kisutch. Next base: position 14,072,530 of record NC_034198.2, on the reverse strand, counting down.
CGGGGGGACCTAGTGAATGACTTGCAGAGAGCTGGGACCAAAGTAACAAAGCCTACCATCAGTAACACACTACGCCGCCAGGGACTCAGATTCTGCAGTGCCAGACGTGTCCCCCTGCTTAAGCCAGTACATGTCCAGGCCCGTCTGAAGTTTGCTAGAGAGCATTTGGATGATCCAGAAGAAGATTGGGAGAATGTCATATGGTCAGATGAAACCAAAATAGAACTTTTTGGTAAAAACTCAACTCGTAGTGTTTGGAGGACAAAGAATGCTGAGTTGCATCCAAAGAACACCATACCTACTGTGAAGCATGAGGGTGGAAACATCATGCTTTGGGGCTGTTTTTCTGCAAAGGGACTAGGACGACTGATCCGTGTAAAGGAAAGAATGAATGGGGCCATGTATTGTGAGATTTTGAGTGAAAACCTCCTTCCATCAGCAAGGGCATTGAAGATGAAACGTGGCTGGGTCTTTCAGCATGACAATGATCCCAAACACACCACCCGGGCAACGAAGGAGTGGCTTCGTAAGAAGCATTTCAAGGTCCTGGAGTGGCCTAGCCAGTCTCCAGATCTCAACCCCATAGAAAATCTTTGGAGGGAGTTGAAAGTCCGTGGAGGAGATCTGCATGGAGGAATGGGCAAAAATACCAGCAACAGTGTGTGAAAACCTTGTGAAGACTTACAGAAAACATTTGACCTCTGTCATTGCCAACAAAGAGTATATAACAAAGTATTGAGATAAACTTTTGTTATTGACCAAATACTTATTTTCCGCCATAATTTGCAAATTCATTCATTAAAAATCCTACAATGTGATTTTTTTTTTTTTTCATTTTGTCTGTCATAGTTGAAGTGTACCTATGATGAAAATTACAGGCCTCTCATCTTTTTAAGTGGGAGAACTTGCACAATTGGTGGCTGACTAAATACTTTTTTGCCCCACTGTACATGTGAAAATCTGATCACATGTGAAGGATTCCAAAGGGTTCCAAAAACACATCTTCACATGTGACATCGTGATTTTTGTCACATGCGCCGAATACAACAGGTGTAGACTTTACAGTGAAATGCTTACTTACAAGCCCTTAAACCAACAGTGCAGTTCAAGAAAGAGTTAAGAAAATATTTACCTAATAAACTAAAGTAAAAAATAATAAAAAGTCACACAATAAAATAACAATAACAAGACTATATACAGGGGGTACCGGTACCGAGTCAGTGTGTGGGGGTACAGGTTAGTCGAGGTAAGTTGTACATGTAGGTAGGGGTGAAGTGACTATGCATAGATAATAAACAGCGAGTAGCAGCAGTGTAAAAAAAACGGATGGGGGGGGGGGGTGTCAATGTTATAGTCCATGTTATAGTGTTAATGTTATAGTGGCCATTTTATGAATTGTTCAGCAGTCTTATGGCTTGGGGTTAGAAGCTGTTAAGGAGCCTTTTGGTCCTAGACTTGGCGCTCTGGTACCCCTTGCCGTGGGGTAGCACATGTGGGTAGCACAACTACCTCAATCAGCCTGACTAACCGGTGTCTGTATGTAGCCTCGCTACTTTTATAGCCTCGCTACTGTATATAGCCTGTCTTTTTACTGTTGTTTTATTTCTTTACTTACCTATTGTTCACCTAACACCTTTTTTGCACTATTGGTTAGAGCCTGTAAGTAAGCATTTCACTGTAAGGTCTACTACACCTGTTATATTTGGCGCACATGACAAATAAACTTTGATTTGATTTGTGAAATCATGTGGTTTTTCTGTAAGAGATAGCCACTCATTAGGAATTGTTCCACTGAATTATATCAGCTGATGTGGGAGAAATAAATTAAACAGAAAATCTTCTGAAGACAACAAAGCATAGCCGAAATGTAACCAGGGATACACCCTACCCAAATTATGTCTATTCATTTTTTTCCACTCAAATAAAACATATAATGTTGGGTTCACAATCTCTTTTTTTCCATGTGCATCTTAATCCAAATGTGTGCATGTCCAGTTACAAAGCTGTTAGCTAAAAGGTAACATGACTGAACAGCTTGTTTGTTATGAGACAAATAGGCTAGTAAGCGGCCTGCGAGTAACCTAGTTTTAAAACTGCCCAGGACATTTTATTTATCCAATAATTCCCCCGAATTCATGATAGAAAAAACAAACAAGATACTGTACCTCCGGTAAAATGGATTGTATCTTTTTGAATGGTTTGGGCTACAGACACGGTTTTGACTAAAGTAATGATAAAACCATGACAGTCACAAATCTGAGCAGTTGCCTAGAGTGTAAGTGATACGCCGTTTATGGAAACTTATAATCAGACTTACAGCCTGAAATTTCGAAATTCTTTGACCATCGAAAGGTTCGGAACTTGACCCCCCCCCCAAAAAAAATCAGGGCTGCGGCCCCAGAAGCCCAGGTCTAATAACACCTAACATGGGAGTTACACAGTGGAGGGGCAGACTGAAATCTAGTTCCACTGATTTTGGGGAATAAACATAATCTATAAATATCAGATATAACACCTAACATCTTTATCTCCCGACCAACTCTTCTGACTGTGGCTCTCCTTTGTTCTCAGACCCACCCCACCCAGACGGCCTTCCTGTCCAGTGTTGACCTGCATACACACGGCTCCTACCAGCTCATGCTGCCTGAAGCCATCGCCATCGTCTGCTCGCCCAAACACAACGAGTGAGTCCCTGTCCCTGTCTGCTAGAAGGAGTAAGCCTGCTGATGCTAACGCTAAAGAAAACCAACCCATGCAATGTGGGTGGTATCAAATGGTTTATTCAGTAAGGAAGCAACGTTACCGGAATTGCGTGGTGTGGAGCCGACATGATGATTCTCTGTGATGTGGAAGAATGGGTTGTGTCAGTTCTATACTTAACATCTCTATTCTCTATCTTATTCTACACAGCTCTAAATGTTCTACCTCACTGAATAAGCCTCGGGCATAAGTTCAGAACTCCGATGACTAACCTAATGTAGGCCTCACAGTTGCTTGGCTGGAAGACGCTCTAGTTTTACCAGATGGATGTCATGACTTCCTTTGGCCATGAGCCTCTACTGTATATAGACAAGTCCTGTGTCTGTGATCTGTGTGTTGCAGTACGGGGGTGTTCAGACTCACCAGCTCTGGGATGGGGGAGGTCGCTGGCTGCAGACTGAAGGGCTTTCACCCACACTCCAAGGACCCGCCGCTCTTCAGCGTAAGTAATACACACAGACATCCTCCCAGAAGACAGAGAGGCCTCACTGCTTCCGCAGCCTCCCTCTTTTTCAGCACACTCAAATGGAGCTTGTGTGTATTATTGTGTGTGGGGGGGTTCATGTCGAATCCCCGAGCTGACAAGGTAAAAATCTGTCATTCTGCCCCTGAACAAGGCAGTTAACCCACTTCCCCGGTAGGCATTGTAAATAAGAATATGTTCTTAACTGACTTGCCTAGTTAAATAAAGGTCAAATAAAAAAATATAAAAAATATGTCCCTCTATTCATGGTTGTGCTTCTCCACTGTTGTTGTTAGTTAACCTGAGAATTAAACATGGCCTTTTCTATTTTCAGATCTGTAGGCATGTTGTTATAAAGGACTCGAAAACAACAGTGCTGGACCTCCGGTGACAGCGAGGGGAAGACAAGACACCCACAACCCTCACCATCACAAACTGGAACTCCTATTTATTTTTTAATTTAACCTTTATTTAACTAGGCAAGTCAGTTAAAGAACATATTCTTATTGACAATGACGGGCCTACAGTGGGTTAACTGCCTTATTCAGGGACAGAACGACAGAGTTTTACATTGTCAGCTCGGGGATTCGATCTAGCAACCTTTTGGTTACTGGCCCAACTCTCTAACCACTAGGCTACCTGCCGCCCCATTTATACCGTTGTTTACAATGAAGGCTTTTGTATTTATTTATTTTTTTGAAATGAGGTACTGTGAATTGAAACTGCTTTGCAACACAATGATGTGAGCTATGGAATTGTTCTAATGGTGTTGTTTTATCAACTCTTTATTCACTTTAAGTATGGGATTGTTTTTGGTTGGGGGCTTTTTGATAGCTTGGCTTGACAATTTTGGCAGAGGGGAGTTTTTGATGCAGATAGTCTTTCTGCTTGTCAGATTTGATGTGAAATTCGAGAGAGAGAGAGAACTCTTTTAGCACGCAGGCTTACTGTAAATGGCCTTAGGTGTTTCAGTGTGAGAACAACTGGCTGAGAATAAAGTGTGTGTGTGAGCAGGTGCGTGTGTTATATGAATGATTACATGAGTGATATTCTCCCGTGAGGGTATCCTTACCCTTCACTTTCTTGGTACAGGATACAACAGACGAGACATGAGAGACACAATGATACAGTATTTACACAATTGATTACATATGCAGAGATTCAACAAATGAACAAACATTTTTTTTTAAAGATCATATAAAATGGACTGATTGAATTGGGATGGCTCTATGTGGCTTAGGACGTTTCATGTTGTCTTTTTAGTCTTTGTTATAATAGATTACATTTGGCCAGTTGGATTTTAGCCTTGACATTTTTTGCATTATTTGTGAGCCTTGGATTTATCTTGGAAGTGTTGACCTAAAAGAAAACCGTAACTCAGTTCTTATTTGAAGTAGCCCATCGAGGTGGAATGTCTTGTGCGGGGAGGAACAAACCGAAGTGCTCAAAGAATGAGTGACTTCAGAAAGTATTCATACCCCTTGACATCTTCAAAATGTTGTTGCTACAGCCTGAATTCAAAATGGATTAAATAGATGTTTGTGTCACCCATCTATAAACAAGACCCCATAATGACAAAGTGAAAACGTATATTTGTTTGCGAGGGTATTGAATATGAAATATAGAAATATCTCATTTACATAAGTATTCACAGCCCCGAGTCAATACTTTGTATCGCGATTTGTATCGCGAGATGAGTTGTCTTGGGTATGTCTGTATCAGCTTTGCACATCTAGATTCGGGGATTTTCTCCCATTCTTCCTTGCAGATTCTCTCCAGCTCTGTTAAATTTGTTTTGGAGCGGCATTGAAAAGCAATCTTCAAGTCTTTCCACGGATTTTCAATGGGCTTCAAGTCTCGGCTTTGGCTGGGCCACTCAAGGACTTTCGCATTTTGGTTCTGAAGCCATTCAAACGTTGCTTTGGCTGTATGCTTGGTGTCATTGTCCTGTTGGAACATACATCTTCACACCAGTCAGGTAGTTTGCACTCTGAAGCAAGTTTTCATCAAAGATTTTCCTGTATTTGGCTTCATTTGTTCCCTCCATCCTTACCAGTCTCCCAGTCCATGCCGCTGAAAAGCACCCCTATAGCATGATGCTGCCACCACCATGCTTCACGGTAGGGATGGTGTTAGACGGGTGATGAGCTGTGCCTGGTTTTCTCCAGACATAGCGCTTTGCATTCAGGCCAAGTTTGTCTCATTAGACCACAAAATGTTTTGCCTTGCGCTCTGAGTTGTTCACGTGCCTTTTTGAAAACTCCAAGGGGCCTCATAACTGGCTTGTAAATTTTACACAGAATATCTGCATGCACCATTTCTGAAAAGGGCGCACACACACAAAAATATTTAGATGTATAAACTTGGTGCATCCCATGTATACACGCATGTTTCCCGTTTATAAATCAGACCTGAAGTAAAGCTGTGCACATGAAGGAACATTATAACTCTGAAAAACACCAATCAATGTGTACTTTGGAAATATTGGAATTTTGCCCATGCTACAGAAGGCTATATTGGTCTGCTAATACACCACTAGTGAACACGTAGTGCACTAGGTTTGTGGGGGGGGGGAATGTTTTATTTTTCATACTATAGGCCACTACTTATAGTGGTAGCCTATACACTTCAATGCAAAATATCAACTGTCTGTTCACCTGTTGAATTCTATTGTATGTTATAAAGCGCGCTCACTTTCGGAAATTAAAGCATATCTAATACTGGTGGTAAGCCTAATTAAATGAGAGCTGCGCATGGTAATCTGTTGTATGGCTACTTCGGGAATATGAATTCATCTTGGCCAGAAAATCTGAGGAATTTCCACTGCAATGGTTATGATATATTTTTTTTTTGTTTATACATTTAAATATTGTCTACTTGAGGAATTTGACATTAATGCAGTCAACGTTTTTAGAATACAAATTCAACAAATAGATTTTCTCACTAACGGCTAGTGATAGCATCTGGTAATTATATATTTAGCTACCCGATTTAGTTGTTGTTAAGACGGTCACATTTTCCTGCACAAGGCTAGTCTACTTTTGACTTCTTGCCATGCAATACCTCAACCACTAGAAACTGCATACACATGGTCTAAAGTTTGCGAGAGAATAAGCACATTCCCACCAAGTTTTTTTTTATTAAAAAATTGCCAACTTTAGTGTGAAATGGGAATTTTGGGGAATTTTTGTGCATATAAAGTTTATAAATGAAGCCCCATGTGTGTTGTCATGTGCCTTTTCTCAGGAGTGGCTTCCATCTGGCCACTCTCCTATAAAGCCCAGTTTGGTAAAGTGCTGTAGAGACTGTTATCCTTCTGGCATCTCAGCCAAGAACTTTATAGTTCTGTCAGAGTGGTCATTGGGTTCATAATCCCCTCCCTGACCAAGGTCCTTCTTGCCCGGTTGCTCAGATTGGTATTTCCATATGTTTGCAATTTCCCAATGATGGAGACCACTGTGCTCTTGGAAACTTTCAACACTCTAGAAATAGTTTTATACCCTTCCCCAGATATATGCCTCATCACAATTCTATCTCGGAGATCTACATACAGTTCCTTGGACTTCATGGTATAGTTTCTGCTCTGACTTGCACTGTCAACTGTGGTACCTTCTATACTGTATATACATAACCTCCAAACAATTGAATTGGCCACAGGGGAACTCCACTTAAGTTGTAGCGATGTCTTATGGATGATCAAAGGAAATTGGATGCACCTGAGCTCAATTTGGAGTGTCATAGCAAAGGGGTGTGAATAATTATGTAAATTAGATATTTCTGTATTTTTTTTTTTTTTTACACATTTGCTACATTTCTAAAAACATGTTTTCGCTTTGTCATTATGGGGTATTGTCTGTAGATGGGTGAGAGAAAAATATATATTTAAATCCATTTTGAATTCTGGCTGTAACACAAAATGTGGAAGAAGTCAAGGGGTATGAATACTGTCTGAAGGCACTGTATAAGCAAAGACGCATTAGACACCTTATTTGAGGAGTATCTTTTTGCCATCCCAAGGGCCTTGACTACACAGAGCTCAGGTATAAGTTCACTTTCCACCCCCATGAAGCAGTTAACTAGCCTGGTCTCAGACCTGTTTGTGCCGTCTTGGCAACTCATCATTGTTTGGCTTGACAATGACCATGGAAGTTAGCGAAAAAGCATAAACAGATCTGGGACAAGGCTATCCTTTAACCACCCCTCGCTGTAGAAAATGGAGCTGTCCTTTTTTCACCTCTGGCAGAAGCGGGCATATCTTTTTTTTACTCTGCACACGCCCTCACAGCAGTGCTGATAATGGCATTATCAGTTGTACAATGTGGTGTTGGACTATTGCTGCAGTGTGATCAGCTGTCCCAGTGGTGCTGCACAAACATGTTGTGTTGTAGTGGCTTTATGTTTGGCAATGGGAAAGACAACCAGTCAATGCAGTGACTCTACCACACTTTTCCACTGCCATTTTGGTAATAAAAAATGCATACTGCTTTATCTCCTTGTCCAAGTTGTTGCTTAACTGCACTTCATGTGTTGTCAAATGTAGTTGTTCTGCGCCCCCCCCCCCCCAAATGAACAGAACCATGTCATCAAGGGAAAGGAATGAGTGAAAACAGGTTATCAAGACAGGACCAGGGATCCAGTTCCTCTGCAATCCAGGGCATGAAGTATGTCGCTGTAATTATTTTGTTAAAGAATATACAAAGCCATTCTCCTGAAAGGATGAACCAGGAAATCGTTTTTTTTTTTTCTTTCTTTTTTCTTTTACGAACAGGCATTCTGTTGTAGTTCACTTTCGGAGAATGTGGGGTAGCAGTGGCGCGTAGATTCTGGTGTCTTTTGTATAAAAAGAAGTGTAACTGAAAATGTGGCTCGATGCAGCAGTAGTTACAGCAGTTATATTAGAAACACTTGTAATACAAATGTATGAGCCAGAGGCCCTTGTATGAGAGCTTTATTCCTTCCTTGGGTGTTCGTTCATGTTCACATGGATCTTTACAAACAGTCAGATGGTTGAAGCTTTCAGCAGTGATCTGAGCCATGCGAGAGACCACATCCAGGGATGAAGTACTGAACAAAGTGAACAAAAGAGGGAGAATGCTATAGCGCTGTGGAACAGATTCAGCCTCTTCTACTTCATTCTATCACCACTGCTGGAATCTATATACACTCCCCCGGGAATGGCCCCCAATGGCCCCCAAAGTTTTATATCAGCTGCACATTCAAGCTTTATTCATTCAACAAAAAAACAAAAAAAACATAACCAACCAATAACATAACATAACATTCACTCAGGGGTGGGCAGTGCAAAGATAGAAACACAGGAGGGTAAATAGGGGACACATTCACAGTTTACAGGCAAAAGAACGAGAGCAGAAATTGGGGCTGGAGGGAGGGAGTGGGCTGGGGTGGGTGGGTGGGTCTGGGCCTTGTTTAGAAGCACTTGCGATGCACAATGGAAGGGCCGGCCTCGTCGTACTCCTGCTTGCTGATCCACATCTGCTGGAAGGTGGAGAGGGAGGCCAGGATGGAGCCACCGATCCAGACGGAGTACTTCCTCTCTGGTGGGGCGATGATCTGGTAACACAGAAGATGTCATTTAATACACAGAATGAGCAAATCACATTGCAGTGACTAAGGTACAGTACAATAAAGCTTAGTGAGACAAAAAATCTGTGATATTTCGCTTCAGATTGAGTCGTAACAACTTGCATGAAATCATGAAACATTTATCAAGACAAAGATTTATATTCAAAGTAAAAGAGGTCAAAAGGATAATTGCGTTGAAATGGACCAATATCATTACTGGCTGTGAATGGCAAAAAATAGACCTTTAAATTAGGATGAATACTATACCGAACAGGGTAAAGTCCCTATACAACATCTCACAAAGTGACTTGTAAGTTAACTCTGGATGTTAGTATCTCCTACACACCTTGATCTTCATGGTGCTGGGGGCCAGGGCAGTGATCTCCTTCTGCATTCTGTCTGCGATGCCAGGGTACATGGTAGTACCTCCTGACAGGACGTTGTTGGCGTACAGGTCCTTACGGATGTCAATGTCACACTTCATGATGCTGTTGTAAGTGGTTTCATGGATACCAGCGGACTCCATTCCTGGGGAGGAAACCAGAGGAAATCACACAGAGTCACAAGAGACAGAGATAGATCCTTGTTTCAAACTGTTGAGAGAACGGCAGATGGAGAGAGTGAAAAGGGGATACAAGAAAAAGAGAGTGGGATTACCGATGAAGGAGGGCTGGAAGAGGGTCTCAGGGCAGCGGAATCTCTCATTGCCGATGGTGATGACCTGACCGTCGGGCAGCTCATAGCTCTTCTCCAGAGAGGAGGAGGAGGCAGCGGTGGCCATCTCATTCTCAAAGTCCAGGGCCACGTAGCACAACTTCTCCTTGATATCGCGGACAATTTCTCTCTCGGCTAGAGATAGGAGGATAAGGGGGAGGTTAGATCAAGGATTGATTGGTAGTTTGGCAGAACAGCACTTCTGTGTCCGCGTAGGCCTCTGCTTAAAAGTCATATACTGTACAGTATGAGAGAATATATAGTCTCATCAGAGATTTGCCCATCCTAGAGTTCCTACTGACCGGTGGTGACGAATGAGTAGCCCCTCTCGGTCAGGATCTTCATGAGGTAGTCAGTGAGATCGCGGCCAGCCAGGTCCAGACGCATGATGGCGTGGGGCAGAGCATAACCCTCATAGATGGGGACGTTGTGGGTGACACCATCACCAGAGTCAAGGACAATACCTGTGGAGGTTTAGGAGGACACCGTTTTTTGGGGAGGACACGAAGGTTAAGACCCAGTGGAACTGAATGATCAGTATAAAATGAGGCTGGTTTTGACTGGTGTGTTAGACCGACCTGTTGTGCGACCAGAGGCGTAAAGGGACAGAACAGCCTGGATAGCTACGTACATGGCTGGAACGTTGAAGGTCTCAAACATAATCTAGAACAGGACCATTTGTTTAGGTTACAGTGTTATTTTTTCACACTAACATATCATTCTCATGGCACTAATCAAAGGTCATAGCATCGTGTAACACATTTCTTCTGTATATATCAAGAGCCTTACAGAGCCTTAAAAGGCTAGGTTAGAGATATACATTGGACCAAGTCCCAGCTGTAGTGTATGAGGGTCATCACCTGGGTCATCTTCTCCCTGTTGGCTTTGGGGTTAAGGGGGGCCTCTGTCAGCAGGGTGGGGTGCTCCTCTGGGGCCACACGGAGCTCATTGTAGAAAGAGTGATGCCAAATCTGCCAATCCACACAAAACACACAAACCAATCAAACAAACAGCCTCACCACAACCTGGTGAAAAAAAAGTGGTTCGATTGAGGCCCTTGTTGAAATCCCACACAAAACATTGAGGTCGATCTTGAGAGAAATTTACGATTCTAAGTGAATAACACCATCTGTTGCATGCATCTGTTGAGGGGATGACAGCATGTGCCCTGAGATAATTGGTTGACATGTTTGTCTCCTAGTCACCGGGGATGAGTCATAGCTAAATTACATGACAAGACTGCCATGGTGGAGGATGGGGGGGGGGTTCCATTAGCATAACATCTCTTTAGCTAACCAATGATCATGTCGTAGTTCTGAGAATAGATCCTGGATCTAAATGCCACTGGATGGATCCCAAAGTGCCACCCGGGGAGTTGTGTTGGCTGAGGGGCTATTTTTGGGTGACATGATGGAAAATGAACGTACATCAAATTCCATGTTGGAGTGTGTTCCTGTTTTCCAATGTGATTTTTTTTTGGGATGGTCGTCCAAGTCATGTGTGTTTTATGAGTCTGTGTGTCATTGTTGTATTGTGTGTAGTAGGGTGTGGTAGGCTTACTTTTTCCATGTCATCCCAGTTTGTGATGATGCCGTGCTCGATGGGGTACTTCAGGGTTAGGATACCTCTTTTGCTCTGCGCCTCGTCACCCACATAACTGTCTTTCTGTCCCATGCCGACCATCACACCCTAGGGAGAGGAACAGGCTGCTCAGAAACACACTCACCACACTGTAAAGTGGATGCTATTGCTAGCACTGAAATTCAACAAATAGACATTGAAATAAAAATGCTTTGAAATTAAGAATATAACAAGGACCATGAAAGACTACGGTCAAAATGTGGATGATTTCCCATCGCCCAATCAGAAGTCGGTTACATCCAGCCGCTCTTTTGATGGACAAATGGCGGCTCACCTGATGTCTGGGACGGCCTACGATGGAGGGGAATACTGCTCTGGGGGCGTCGTCCCCGGCGAAGCCTGCCTTGCACAGACCGGACCCATTGTCACACACAAGGGCGGTGCTCTCTTCGTCGTCACACATTGTCAATTCTTTGCTTTACCTTCCTTACTCCGACGGGAGACAATCACTGCAGGGGCACCAAACAGAAGAGTAAGTTAACATCTACAGAATGGTAGATTAGTGTGTGTGTGTGTGTGTGTGTGTGTGTGTGTGTGTGTGTGTGTGTGTGTGTGTGTGTGTGTGTGTGTGTGTGTGTGTGTGTGTGTGTGTGTGTGTGTGTGTGTGTGTGTGTGTGTGTGTGTGAGTAAGTCTATCCCTCTAAAGTAATGTGACCACACCCTTCTGAGGTGAATTCATGAAAACCATAAACCACAACAAAAGTCTGGTGTGGCAATTATTGACATTAATTCATGCAGGAATACATGGCTCAGGTAAATCCACTAGTCTGTACCAAAATGTGAAAAAAGGATGTAGGCTATTCCTATTAAAAGTGAAAATGTCAATTTGGAATGTTGTCATGTGCTTGGAGTACAATATAAATACATTTTTCCAAAAGCCTATGGAGCACATTGTTATACAATGTTATAACACTGTACAAATGTAACATTAATAGCAGAACATTCATGATTAAGACCAAAACTCCCCATAGGAGTTACCCTACAAACCTCCTGAGTTAGGGTTAGGGTTGTACTCCAGTCTGTAATGAATGAATTCAGCACCCTGGGAAAACTTCCAAATTAGGAAATGATGCGACATCATGTCTGTCTTTGGACTGGACTTTGAAAACCTTTCTCCTTCACTCCCTTCCTCTCTGGCCCTGCCTGTCTACAATTGTAAAAAAAAAAAAAAAATAGAAAGGAGAGAAACATGACAGGGATGGGAGGGAGAGAGAGAGAGAGGGCAGCAGAATCAAGGAGGACCATATTTAGTCATAAACCTTTGGAATAAAGGATTTCCAAAGCTTTCCAGCAGAGGGCACCATGAGCAACTATGATGGAGTTCACTGCTGAAGATTGGCTGGTGTTGAACTCTTCAAGACTCCCATCATTTGCAGAACATAGCAGAGACCCTTATATGCAACCAGTCATCACCTCATTTGCACATTTCAAAAGCTTTCCACATTTCAAAACTGCAGACAGTAAATGTCCAAACTTTCCAAACTGACTGAGTTCCCAAGAGACTTAACACTCTATGAGACAATCTTATGAGCCTGGCTGTTTCCAAGAGACGTTACAATACTTTGAGACAACCTTTGAGAGAAATGTTTCTCTTGCGTTATGGCACTGACCCAGCTGTCTAATACTATGATCAACTAACTGAAAAAACAATTTATAATTGATAACAGGTTTCTGAGCCTATACCATAGTTGCAACAAGACATTGCAAATTGAGCATTTACAACGGTGTTATTCTACCACACTCTTTCAAGCAGCAACACTTGCTTCTTCAACCACAAATCCTAAGTGAACCACAACAGCATGATGCTTAAGATCTCTTCCAAGAGCTGTGACACTTAATACCCACAACAGACCACAGTGACTTAGTTGTGAGACTTCAAAATCCCTGTCTTGCATTAACATACACCTGCGAGATTAGCCAAAGCTCTTCAAGGCTAATGAGCTTGGTTTAAATTGAGCAGCCGTCTGTGCTGTAAGGTGCTGACCCCTGCAGTTGACTCAGACTAGCAGATTAGCAGCTAACAATTTAGCAGGTGTCGACTTGAGGCATTCAGGCAGACTGGCAGGCAGGAGAGGAGGAGAGGGTAGGAGAGCAGAGAAGAAAGAAGTGGAAAGAAGATGATAGGAGAGGAGCAGGGAGGAGAGAGGACAGAGAGTGGCTGAGAGGAGCAGGGAGGAGAGAGGACAGAGAGGGGCTGAGAGGAGCAGGGAAGAGAGAGGGGGAAAGAAGATGATAGGAGAAGAGCAGGGAAGAGAGAGGGGGAAAGGAGAGGTGAGGTGGTGGCCTACTTACCCTGACAGTGCTTGGCCGGGGTATGCCTCTCAAGGATGGTGTGCCCCCTCACTGGCCTGGGGAGAGTTTATGTAGCTCCCAGACCCTATCCTCCACTTCCCCCTCCCACTTCCCAAACATGGAGCCGGGGCTGCACTCTCCCTGTCTGCCTCACTCAGCCAGAGCCTTATAGGGATGGCCGGGGAAAAACAGTCCAATCCTAGTGCTTTAGTGGAGGGCCCCAGTCCCATCATTCAGAGCATTCCAGGGGCCTTTTTTTCTGTGAAAGGCAGGAGATCTCACCATCCTGGAACATAAACACACAGCACAGAGCTCATAGGACTGCCCCCTGTGACACACAGGGCCCTCACACACACGCACAGACTGAGTGACACGGAAGAGTGAAACGTGTTAGGTCACAAATACAGCCTATAGGTGCTGTTTGAATTGGCATCAGTTAGATGAGGAAATATTCGATAGGTGTGAAGAAATATTATTTCTTGTCAGTTGAGGTAGAGGTCTGTTAAATTGTATTGTAGCTATGGAATATCCTGACCTTTCAAAATGTCAGATTGTTATTCTACACATTTTTTTCTCAGTGCTTCTCTGGAATGATCTTCCAGATTATCTTCTGTGATGACCCACACGGAAAGGAGAGTGGTCCCACTTTATCTGGATAATCTCATATAGTTGATCTTCAGATGGTCATACTAACATAATCTGTTGATAAGCAACTGGTTGCTACGGTTACTGTTTAGGGTTAGGATAAAGGTTCATGTTAGTGTTAGGGCTAGGGTTAGTAGATAGTTAGTTGAAATGTTGTTGACAGTTATTGAACATCTACAGAACATCTACTTGGGGCAATCAGGATAATGTGAGTGTTACCAAAAGTGAGTGTTACCAAACCCGCTTGTGAGCGTCGGCTTGGGTAGGTAGACCTTGAGACCATAGCGAGGAAAAGTGAAGTTGAGGCTTTACTAACGGTGCTGAAAGAACCTGTCACCAACTGCCCATTGCCACAGCGCCGAGACCCACAGAAAGTGGCGTGTTGAGTCGCTGACTCTTAGTATTACAAAGGCTACATCACTCTGCTCTAACAATCAGGGGATCAGACCAACAGTTCTCCCCTGGTCAAAAAGCACTTTATCTTCCAGCATCGTTTTTATGAAAGGGCCATTTCACCACATTTTAACCTCATATTCATTATCTACATCACCATAACAGTTTCTACACAGCCTACACATATGTGAAAATGACTCGTTTTCATTCTATGGTCAAAAGCTTAGGCGCCCCTTTAAGTTGAAGCTAAATAGATGCCGTTATTATGGAACGATATGAGGTGCCGCTGGTCATAAGTTGGGGATGGGACGGTCATCATCATCTACCCTGGCGCTGGTGGGATCCCATACTGTAAACCCATGAGCTCATCTTCAGACGGACTGGCCGGGTGTTGTCTCAGGTCCTAGGCTCTCTGGGCTGTCTGCTTGTCTGATGAGGTATGCTACGCTACAACAACGTACTGACGATGGCCAGCACAAAGCCATATCAGGATGAGAGACAGTCGGGGAGAGAGTGAGGTGAAAGGGGGCGGAGAGAAGGGGGAGAGAGAGGGAATAAGGAAGTGAGAGAGTAAGAATATTATCAGCATGACTGGAGGACTATTGGGTTTGTGGTTGAGCTCAACTAATTGTACTGTGAAAGGCTATTGTCAGCGAATATGAATTGTCATTTGATGCAAATGGTACAGCAATCCCTCTGAAACAGTTCAAATGATCCGGACTCATCAGGCTGTGCAAAATAATGTAGCTGTCTGATCAATGATCAGCAGCTTTAAAGCTACAGCAAAATCCATTTTTTTTTCTAATTCAAGTTTTAAAAGTATATATTTTTCTTTCTCTGGCATAAATCTTGAAATAACATTCTCAATTCCTTCTCATGTTCTGCAAAGTCATGAGGATGATATTTGACTGATTTTGTTCCTTAGTTGTGTGATCGAGGGAATTCTCAGTCCTGTTGTATTAAAGGATTGGTCATGTTCAGTAGTACAGAAGCTAAACTGTTTCATGGAAAAAATGCTTGGAATGTTAGATCTGCTGTCAAAAATAAATGTAGTTTGTTGTAGCCTACACTCCATCATAGACTGACGCTAGCTGATGCTGGTATTCCTTCGGTTCATACTTTTAACACTTGGAATTAGTAACAAGACGTTGTACAGCAAGATGGCCAAATGTACCACATTACAAGACTTTTCATTCATTGTAACACAAGGGCAAAATGATTCAACAGTACACAGCTCTCCCAATATTGTCTAACTAGACAGACTTGCACATCTCTACAAAGAGCCCCTTTACCAATACATGACCTTTGCAATACTAGCATGGCTGGTGTTTATCACTCTCTGTCAGCGTGAAATCCCTCAAATTGGAGGTCAGCTTTACACATGGAAGGAAAGCCACTGACCTGCCTCCCACTCCGCCACAGTAACAGCGCACTGCAGATTTGAATGCAGCACCAAAAAAGGAGCTGTTCAGTAAATAAGGAGAGACTTGGCAGACTGCGCTTCCTCAAGGCATGTAGGGAAGAAACAATCCCACCGAAGGTGTGGTCTGGGAAAAAACATACCCTCACTCTATTTTGTGTGTGTGTGTGTGTTGTGTGTGTGTGTGTGTGTGTTGTGTGTGTGTGTGTGTGTGTCTGTGTGTGTGTGTGGCGTGTGTGTGCGTGCGTGTGGGTGCGCGTGCGTGTGTGCGTCTGCATCTACGTAATACTGTGGGTGAAAAGGCGCACCGCGTGTTTAAACTGAAGGTATCCTTTGCGCCCCCATCAGTCAGCGTGCGCTCACTTATTCCCATGTTTAGCTGCACTCTTTACTTCCTCTCCTCTCTTGCAGCGACTTCTCTTCTCCTTTATGAGACCTCCTCTCGTTCTTTGCCTCATTGAAGGCACATCTGCGCGCCTAAGTGATAGTAACGGCAGCAACTGATTCAGTGAGCCTTGTTTTGAAAGACGATGCATAACACTCTGCACCTTCCGGAAGACCAGGGGTATACTGCATCATGTAAGACATGATGTTATCTATTTGAGAGGTTCTAAAGGAACATGATAGTCATCAGAACCTTGATGTCACATAACTTGACAAACTTCTCTGCCCCTCAGTATCTTCCACCTATGCCTCTTTCATTGAATCGAGTTAGCAGCATTTATAGGGGAACGTGGCTGTAGACCGTTACACCTCCCTCAACACAGCTACTGCTGCTACTGTTCCGACTATCAGCGTTGATATCAATCCTCTCCACATTAAATCCCCATCTGACGTCAGGCCATCACGGCAGACATCAACCGATCAGAGCAGGCCAGTGTGTGCAGCAGGCCAGTGTGTGCAGTAGGGCGTTGGGCTCTTGCAGGGCTCTACTGGCATGTGCTTTGACCGAAAATGGCAAAGCAGCTGTGGTCTTTAAGGACATTCCCTGCTGCCTTCTCATTGGACGCCTAGCATCAACAGGCATCTGCTCACAACCAGCTCTGGAATGTCTTATGGTGACTCCTCGCAAGCAAGGCCTGAGCCCGAGCCCATTTTCTTCCTGTTTTGAGTGTGTCTCTCTCTCTCTCTGTATGTGTGTGTGTGTGTGTGTGTGTGTGTGTGTGTGTGTGTGTGTGTGTGTGTGTGTGTGTGTGTGTGTGTGTGTGTGTGTGTGTGTGTGTGTGTGTGTGTGTGTGTGTGTGTGTGCACGTGTGCGTGCGTGATTGTCTATGTGTGTGTGTGTGAGAGAGAGTGAGAGTGAGAGTGAGAATAAGAGAGAGAGAGAGAGAGAGAGAGAGAGAGAGAGAGAGAGAGAGAGAGAGAGAGAGAGAGAAAGCGAGAACATTGTGTTAGCTAACTCGAGTACAGATCCAGTACCTCAATACTCTTCAGACTTCAGTTCCTTGTTCCATTTCCTTAATGGCCTCTGATTGGTCAAAGGATTTGAAGGTCTCAACCATATTGCTTTCACCAGCCAAATCCAATCAAATCTGTGGTGATGAGGTGAAGAAGATGAGAAAAAGAAGACAGAATGCCCTACTGGGTAAACCTAGGGATATTATCTGGTGTAATCTGTCTTGTCTATGTGGGTTTCCACCTGTTTTACTGTTGTATTTAGCCTCACCTGACCTTTGGCCTACTGGTATCCCCCTTCCACTTTACTGCCCTCACTGTCTGAGTTCTGCGGAGCACTGGCACTCTCTGTACTCCATGTGCCTTTTCCTCTCTCGCCCTCTAGTGGCGTAATAATGACTTTTGTTTTTCAGCAAAACAGCTTTAGGCAAGAGTTCATATTTAGATGTTTTGATTTCAGATTCAACCCAACTGCTGGAATGAAGTGTTCGGTAACACTTTCTATGAAGTACATAACGCTTCATAACATCCTTCATAATGCGTTATAACTAACTATCAGCGTCCATAATAACTCATAAGTGGTTATAAAACTCAGTGTGATGTTTTATAGATCATTAACTATAATGACTTATAAGACTATAGTGCATAATGTATTATAGCCATACTGGGTTGAAAACACAGACAAGATAGTTACTACACACATTAGGCTCTATAACACACTTTAACAATATCTCCTAATGTACAGTATTATAAAGCTTGATAACTCACTATTCATGTGTTTTTGTATACTTTAACTAAAGTGATTCACTTATTTATAAAACACTATAGAAGGTATTTGTAGGCTTTAAGTAAAGTGTAATCCTTTTCCAGAATATAAAGAAAAAGCAACAACACAGAGTTAGCTACCCTGGTAACGTCACCATTTTATTTAACAGTGGAAACATCATGTGGACATTTTTAAGCAAAGCTGTTTATTATTTCAACACATAAAAAAAAACACATTTTATACAGAGAGACTACGGTTAAGTTCCTTGCTCAAACACACATTGAAAGGGCCTTGGAGATTCAAACCAGCATCCTTTCAGTTACTGGCCCAGCACTCTAACCACTAGGCTACCTGGGCACAAATATAAGTGACTGGGTGCAAAAACAGGCTTACTATGTGGACTATATCCATGTATGTGGACCCCAGGAAGAGTAGCTGCTGCATGTGCAGTAGCTAATGGGGATCCAAATACACTAAACTAAACTACTGCACAACAAGAGCACTTTCTGTAGCAAACAGAAGGGGAAGGATCTGTGCACTATAGGAGGCTGGTGGGAGGAGCTATAGAAGGACAGGCTACAGAGGACCACACAGCCTACTCATCACATGAGCGTGTTCACTGAACCACCTGTCTTACACGTCACCCTTTGACCATCTTTAAGAGACCCATCCGACACTCTAAAAATGAAGGGTTCAACAACAGTTCTTCTAAGATCGTCAAAGTTCTCTGAAGAACCTTAGGGTGCTTGGCACTGGAAATTGCTCCCAAAAGGTTAGTCCAAGAACCCCATAGGAAGTAGGATTAATCAAGGGGGGGGGGGGGGGTGTTCTTGGAGGAACCTAACTGCCCAACTGAAACATTTGGATTTGAAAGGACAGCAGGTGCAGGCACATAACTTAAATGGAGGAGCTCTTTCCATTTTTCAGTTAATAAGGTTTGTCCCTTGTACGATCAAATTGATACTGTTTTATAATGATACCACCTATTTATATACAGGTGGTATATTTGTAAAAATGTGTACAAAGTATTGTGTTGTTTATACACTTTCTCCCTTTTAAAACTCGTTCTCAAACAGAACATTGACACAATTCAATGGATATCAGTCAACAAAGAGGTAAGAATATGTAGGCTGTAGGAACATGTTGAAGGCTGGCTGTATAGGGCGCAGATGACTGAACTGCTCACTATTGTGTGTGTGTGTCTGCAGGTATAAAGACGAGGAGGCATACAAAGGTAAGTCAATTGGTATGTTATGCAGATCACGTGTACCATCCTCCCCCCTTACCTCTTCATTTAAAATCCCAGAGGCCTCTACATTATGGACAAGGTATGTGTGTGAAAACCATTATCAAAACAATCCTTCCCAGAGGATATACTGTACCCATTGGACTTGGGGCTCTGTAGGGAGTTTACTTTACTTAGATATTTAAAATTCTGCTTTGCCACTAAAATCACAGTAAAACAACTCAAATCTTATGTTATTGTTATGTATATTCTTCTTCTTATTCATAATAATAGGGAAGGGGAGGTGATTCAAAAATGAACCCCAAAAGGTTCTTCAAAAGGTTCTTTGACAATCCATTAAAAAGAGGTTCTTTGAAGAACTTACAGGGGTTCCCCCACAGTTGCAATTTGAAGAATCCCTCAAGGATACTCCATGAACCTTTTCTTTTTAGAGTGTAGTCACAGGAACAAATGCTTAGGCATTAACTCAGCAGGCTAACACGGTCTTAACCCAGTCAGTCACATGTTAACCTTTAATGAGTACACTTGCTGGAGACTTGAAACTAGCACGTCTAACACAAACTAACACATGTCAAACTAACACGTCTTCAGGGTCTCAGGCAGGGTTGCTCATCGCGTCAGCATGCTGTTTTGATGAGTAACCTTGCTGGATCTTGAAGTCTTGTGTTCATGTAACAGATGGGGATCTGTGAAACTCATTCATCAGCCTGAAGTGTCACCCCTTACATAATTGAAGAAGGCCTTTTTCAATATGATGGGTTGGAATGCTTCAGGAAAGAGGGTCCATGTGTTTGCGAGGCAGAGGTCCTTAGTTTTTGTCTCGTATGAGCTGAATCAGGGGGAAGCGATACTTGCTATGCATACAGAGTAATTAACATGAACTTCTTGAACTAATTCTTATAGACATTAGCTAAGTGGGCTAACACAGTCTTGTGACATGCAGGAGACCCGGTTTGAACCCAGTCAGTCACAAGAACAATATTAAATGTGCTGTAAAGCCCAAGGATTGTTTTATTGAAATACTTTTGTTAAATTGATCTCAAAGTCAATGAAAAGTCATCATTACTTAAAATGTTTTTGGTACTGACTCAAAACTAAATTTGTCACATCAACTGTTTTTTTCAAGTTATGATAACAAATTAACTTTTTCCCCCAACATGCTCTACTGCGGGTTTATTTTTGGGGGATTGTTTTGAATATCTGTGTTTTGCATGTACATTGAGTGATGCTACGCAAAGATAAATAACATACATTTTTCTCAACTAATCCTATCATTCAGTTACATTTTTTGCACCTGTTACGGAAATGGTTGTTCCAGTTTAAATGGCGTAGGGAGTCTCCTCACAAAGTTCCTAACCCTGGCAGTCATTATGAATGCAGTTTGTGAGTGAATAAAAATGTCAACCATTGAAATGTCCTAACTCTGGCTTGATTGCAATAGGAATGATGTATCCCTTTGCAAGCCAACATAATGTGATTTGCAGGTAGGGTTGGAAAATTCTGGTTAATTTCCCTTGGTTTTTCCAGAAATCACAGCTGGAAGATTGAAAATCTGAACATTTTGGGAAAGTCACTGGAATTTTGCAACCCTACTTGCAAGCCGGATGTGGCTTGTAAACCATGAGTTTCAGGCCAATGTATTACGGTCAAGCTAAGCCTCAAAATAAGGCCTTATCAGATATGTAATGTATTGTCATAAAAAAGTTGAATTATAAAGTAATCATTCACCTAGGAATTAACTCGGTTAAAGCCACAGGACTGCAATATTCATTCGATTCAGTTCCATATCATGAAATATAATTTATTATTTGTGAATTCAATGATTCAATGTATGTATGCATTACAAATGCAAAAATATTGAATTCCAATTCAATATCTTACTACAAATTCAAAATTATGGAATTCGAATACAATTTCTCTTGGCACTGAAATCGCTCAATAGCCAGCTCATTCCCAGCTCTGTCTGTAAGAAAGTGTTTTCACTAGTTAGCTAGCTAGCCATTCACGTCTGTAGTTGTCTGTGTTTTCAAACCAGCATGGCTATAATGCATTGTGCACTATAGTCTTATAAGTCAAGTCATTACAGTTCATGATCTATAAAATATAATACAGAATTTTATGAGTGCTTGGGAGTTATTATGGATGCTTATAGTCAGTGTTATAACACATTATAAAGGATGTTATAAAGCGTTATGCAAATGTACTTCGTAGAATGTGCTACCGAGTGGTCAAGCTTCAGTTCTTTCAAGATAAATCATCAATAAAGCAAACTAGTTTCTCTGCTGTTGTTGATCAGATGGCTCATAATGCATACATCAACATGCTTCTAAAAACCTTACCCAACAATAAAAAAATCCTAACATCAAGGTTTCACTGTATTGCATCATGTTATCATAGGAAGGAAGAGGACGAGGAGGGGTGGGTTGCACATAAATTAATGTTTTGCTAGGAGCAAACAACGTGGTGAGAGCTGTAGGAGGTCTGACCCACTGACAGACAGAGAAACTTTACCACTTTTACAACAGAGCTGTGGCCCGCTGATGACTCAACCTGGGTAGCAGAATTACAGTGAGAGCTGAGAACTAGGCATAGTGACTATGCAAATAGTAGGTGGTGCTGTTGATTGCTTTCTGTTTGCCTTCTACTCATTTGTCAGCTGCCCCATCGAGAGCATACTGACAGGTTTCATCACTGCCTGGTATGGCAACTGCAAGGCCTCCAACTGCAAGGCACTACAGAAGGTAGTGTGGTACATCACGGGGGCCAAGTACATCACTGGGGCCGAGCTTCCTGCCATCTAGGACCTCTATACCATGCGGTGTCAGAGGAAGGCCCTAAAAATGATCAAAGACTCCAGCCACCCTATTCATAGACTGTTCTGCTACCGCACGGCAAGAGGTACCTGGAGCACCAAGTCTAGGTTCAAGAGGCTTCTAAACAGTTTCTACCCCCAAGGGATAAGACTTCTGAACACCTAATCAAATGGCTACCCAGACGATTTGCATCCTACCCCCACCCCTTTACACCGCTGCTACTCTCTGTTTTTATCATCTATGCATAGTCACTTTAACAACTCTACCTACATGTACATTTTACTTCAACTAACCCGGTGCCCCCACACATTGACTCTGTACCGGTACCCCCCTGTATATAGTCTCACTATTGTTATTTTACTGCTGCTCTTCAAATGACTTGTTACTTTTATTTCTTATTCTTATCTGTATACTTTTTTAAACTGCATTGGCGGTTAAGGGCTCGTAAGTAAGCATTTCACTGCTGTATTCGGCACATGTGACTTATAACATTTGATTTGAAACAGAAACCTCTCATTCCTGATGTTGAGTGGTCGACTGCCTTGGTATTTCGAGTGAATAGCTGGATAGTAGACCATGACTCATATATGACCTACCAAAGCCCTACTCTTGATAAGCATCTGTTCACACTTGTCTTGACTAGTCTTTTGGGTTTTGAAGTTAGGCTACAAATTGTGATCCTCCCATTGCTGGAAATACTTTCTAAGCTTATCCCACACACAATGGTTGATTTCACTGTAAGGTGAAATACCTGTTGTAATTGGCACATGTGACAAATAAAATTTGATTTGATTTGTAAGACTCATCTCAGCCTGAGAACTCACCATCATAGCAAAAACCTAAACACCATCATTCTCACATATTATCCAATAGCATACTTCTAGTTGTCTTTAAAGGTGAACCACGAATAGCAAACACGAAAGAATATACAATTCTAAATCTGTGTGATATTGCTTCAAACAGTGCTTCTCCATTTTGTGAGATCCTCTGTGATTCACTTGCCTAGTTAAATAAAAGGTCAAATGATAAAAAAACTAAAAAACAATGCCAGTGCCTCTTCTAACCTCGAACCCATTGTTGACCACAACCCATGGACCAGTGGCAACACACCAGTGGGCCGCAAAACCACAATCTGGAAAATACTGCTCGAAACGCTATCATAACATTAACAAAGAATCCTACATGTTCACAAAGATATAATCAGAAAACGTCATACAGTGTATTGCATAGGCCAGGAAATGAGTGTCTGATGGCTCTGTTTTGTCTGCATAATTTTTGTGTTCCTTCTCCTGTTCGGGAATTCTCCAGTTACTTCTCAGGAAGATGTCCTTTTCCCTTTTTAGATGAGGCTTTGGCGACTTCATATTTCGTTTGGAAGTGTGGATGGGGGGCAAGGTTGATTACTGCACTTTTATAAATAGTGGACTTCATTCTGTACTTCCCCTCACGGGGAGGTCAGGAAATGTCTGCATCCTGTCACCAGGGTATTCTGGCACAACTTTCACCTAATTCCAGTAACATTGGAAAGGGCCTAATTAACATGGATACTATTGTCCATCTATCGTAAGAAAGAAAGAAAACTGTTTGTTTAGAAACTCATAAAATGAGTACATGCTAATGTAGAAAACTTTTGTTCATGTTCAGGTCACATGGTCCAGAAAAAACTCCTCGATCTTGCAATGAGCAATGACCTCTTTTGATCACACGCTCACGAATAACAAAATAACACATTTGGGATGCAGCAAGACTTTGGTGAGAAGAATCCTTCCACTTAGACCACATCTGCCTCTTAAAAGTGTCTCGAGCCCTAATGGACCACTAGTAGAAACGTGTATCAATATAAATGTCTTTGGCTCACTGTGGCACACTCCTGGGTTTCAATTGACTGCATACAAATGATGTTTACGTATGTATGCGTCATAGGAAACCATCATGGTTGTGCAGCATGCAGCGTTGCTGTATCTGAAAATTGGCATCTCCATCAATCAAAAACATCGTATAAAAAAATAGGCTTACGTACGGAAACATTTTGATGAATGAAAGCGAGCCACACAGATATTTTGGTAATACGTTTTATTGCCCCTTGCTTTGTAACTAATATGTTGGGAGTCATCCCTTGTTAATACTGCATACAGCTTGAAACAGCTGAACATTTTTGTTCAGTGATGCTCACCCAATAGCACTGGGAAGTCAACACAAACATGCACAATAGGCTTCAGTCATTCAATCTCAGTCAAATTCATTCTGATAGTTCTGACTAAACTGGTTAATTTAACCAGGTTTTAAAATTAACCTGAAAATGTTTGTACATTGTAGAGTCCATTGCATGAATCTTTAATATACAACAGTAATAGAAAATCTGCAGTCAGGCTATGCCATTATAAATAACACACTTAATAAAAAATAATTTGATTAAATACAGCTTTATCTTTTCTATGGTAAATAACATCGACACAAAATAAAATATATCACAAAGTGATGTTCTCTGCATCCCATCCTTTTAACATAAAAGATATTCAAGATGTCCAATTGCACTTTCTTCTGTGCAGAAATTCAGTCTGAATGCTTGTGCAATGTCCCAAAAACCCTGTCCCAGTGTGTGAAGTACGGAGCATAGTTGGACTTGAACTTCAGATGGTGCAGGTCGTGGTGCGGAGCTCCACCGTAGAGCCCAAAGGGCACCAGTCTATGCGTGGACCAGGGCAGGTCATAGCCAGAGTGGTCCTCCACAGAAAGCCAGATATTCAGAACATAGAAGAGCATCTCTGTCAGGGGGTGGCAGCCCAGCAGCAGAGGGTTGACCCCAGCGAAGAATCCCAGAGACAGGGTTTCCCAGGCCCCAGAGTACTCAGTGGTCAGGGCGAAGGTGGATGTGTGCTTGTGGTGCACCTTGTGGAACGTCCGGTAGAGCCAGGGCACCTTATGGTGCAACAGATGCCAGATGAAGTATTGGAAGTCGAACAGCAGGAGGCAGGCGACCACGTCCCAGATGAGACGCAGCGTTCCGGGGGCCTCGGGCATGAAGGTGGCTGGTCTCCAGAACCAGTGCAGCACAGTGAGAGGGAAGAGGAACACTACATGGTTGTAGAGGGAGTGAGCCAGGCAGCTCCACATCATGGTCCAGGAGACGTGGCTCTTCTGCTGGATCTTAAAGGTCCTGATCCAGGCCAGTCTGGGGGAGAGGAGGTCCAGCACCACGAAGGGCAGGCAGAAGGTGAGGTAGACGCTGAGGGAGAAAAGCACAGGGAAGAAAGGTGATCTGAGCCACGCATGATGTCCCAGGATGAAATCCCATAGGCTCTGTAGAAGCATTGTGTTCAGTCTTGTTGTGTGTGAGCTTGACAGGCGTGTTTAAACAACCTCCTGCAAAAGCTCTCTCCTTTTATGAGTTCTCTGTGTAAAGTATCCGCCCACAGATGTCCTTATATAGACTTACTAAACTTCCGGGGGACTTCTCAGAGTGTCTTCAGAATGTATTCATACCCCTTGACTTATTCCACACTTAGCTCAGCTATCTGATTCAGAGTATGATTGTTCTGTGTGCCTGTATTGAAAATCTCTATACAATCATTAAATAAATACATTCAGATATTAGTGTTATTCTAAGCTAAGGCATATCAAGTTCCCCTGTATTGCATAATGTTATCAAAGAGAAGAGGAGGACAAGGAGGAGGGGTGGGTTGAACATTTTTATTTTGCCAGGAGCAAACAACGTGGTGAGAGCTGATGGAGGTCTGACCCACTGACAGTCAGAGAGACTTTACCACTGTTACAACAGAGCTGTGACCCTCTGATGACTCAACCTGTGTAGCAGAATTCCTGTGAGAGCTGAGAACTTAGTGACAATGCAAACAGCAGATGGTGCTGTTGATTGCTTTCTGTTTCTGTTCTACTAATTTCCAACGTTTGATGAAATTCACTTTAGTTTCATCAGCCTAGGGATTTGTTCCTGAACAGTACAATGTCAGTGCCAGAGGTGAAACAGAAAAGGAAACCTGTCATTCCTGATGTTGAGTGGTCGACTGCCTTGGTATTTAGAGTGAATAGCTGGATAATAGACCATTAGTCTCTTATGATCTATCAAGCCCTGCTCTTGATAAACATCTGTTAACAAAACCCCGGTAATTACAACATTTTGTAATGCATTACAAGGATTGTCAATATAACTTTCTGTAAACTGCATGTTGAAGCTAACTAGGGGTTAATTAGGGTCTAAAATCCATCCTCATCTCCATTAAAAAGTCGATCCATCTAACCTACGAATCACACTTTTAAACACATTTCAGCAGGTCACACAGGAGCCCATCATATTAGAGGCATCTTTAATGTTCACACATATGACAGCACAAAGAGAGAGTGGGAGAGAGTCAAGTGGTGACTGTCCCTTCTGAGATAAGATAAGGTGAGTTCAGCTGAAACTTGCCTTGACTGGTCTATTGGAGTCAGGTTACAAATTGAGATCCTCCCATTACGGAAAATCCCGTGTGTACTTTCCAAGCGTACCCCACGCACATTCCCAAATCTCAATTCTGATCCTATCTGTGGCAGTGCCGACCGGATCTATTTGGACTCGCTCCTCAATCTGCCTTCTACAACCAATGCCCTTAGTGAACCACTTTATGTGGATCAAATCAAATGTTATTTGTCACATGCGCCAAATACAACAAGTGTAGACTTTACTGTGAAATGCTTACTTACAAGCCCTTATCCAACAGTGCAGTTCAAGAAGAAGAAAATATATACCAAGTAGACTAAAATAAAAAAGTACTAATAAAAGTAACACAATAAGAATAACAATAACCAGGCTATGTACAGGGGGCACCGGTTGATTTTGCAGTGTAACATTTCTAGTGTTGATTTGGGTGTTACATGTACTCTGTAAGTGTAACTCTGTAAGATTGACACCTATTGGTGTAAAAAAAACGGTTTAGGTGTTAAACCAAAACCACGCACACCATTATCATATTTCCCACCATGCCCTATAGCAGGCAGATTTTTATATACTCCAGAAACTGTGTAGAAATAATAATGAACCTATATTTTTTTATAATTTAACCTCTGAACTATTTGTCTTCAATTACAGTAGATTTTCAATATATAGTTATTAGAGCCCCTATTTAGCAGATTTGGTTGATTTTGTGGTTTCAAACCAGTGAGCTTAACATTCTTCATCACAAATATAGGCAAAATTGAATTATTGACAATGAAAAAGGTGGGATTGTTGTTCCCTTGTCCAATAATTGGTACATTTACTATCAATATAGCATTAAAAATAGTTTTCCAGATTGCATTTTGGCAACAACAAAAAATCCTTTGTGAATATTGGATAATGACTGAGACAACATGGTTCAATTCTGGTCTCGAGGAAAAACCTGTTGAGAAACACTGGTTTAGGTAGTCTCATATCTTAGTGTTCCCAACCAGGCAGTCAATCTGAATTCAGGTTGTGGGTAAATAAATGTCAAAATGTTGGATATCCCCACTCTGGCTGGATTCCAAAAGGAATTACTCATTACTTTGCAAGCCAGCATAATATGACTTGCAGGTCTGATGTTGCCTGAAAACCACAACTTTCAGGCCACTGTATTAGGGTAGAACTATGCCCATAAAATAAGGCCTTATGAAATATGTGCTTTATTGGGTAAAATCATATCATTTGAATGATAACATATTCGTTTAGGACTTCATTTGGTGAAGGCCACAGGACTGAAAATGGATGAATAGCACAACTATTTCTATGTCACTAACAAATACAGTCATTGGTGGTACACTGCATTCGGAAAGTATTCAGACCCCTTGACTTTCCACATTACGTTACGTTACAGCCTTATTCTAAAATGGATTTAAAAAATAATCCTCATCAATCTACACACAATACCCCATAATGACAAAGCTAAAACAGGTATTAAGACATTTTCTCAAATAACTTATTTACGTACGTTTTAGGACCCTTTGCTATGAGACTCTAAATTGAGCTCAAGTGCATCTGTTTCCATTTATCAACTTGATTGGAGTCCACCTGTGGTAAATTCCATGATTTGGAAAGGCACACATCTGTCTAAAACCAAGCCATGAGGTTGATGGAATTATCCATAGATCTCTTGACACAGGATTGTGTCAAGGCACAGATCTGGGGAAGTGTACCAAAACATTTCTGCAGTATTGAAGGTCCCCAAGAACACAGTGGCCTCCATCATTCCTAAATGGAAGACTTTCAATCGGGGGAGAAGGGCCTTGGTCAGGGAGGTGACTAAGAACCCGATGGTACTTATTTTACACCATATATTTGCAAATAAATTCATTAAAAATCCTACAATGTGACTTTCAGGATTCTTTTTCTCATTTTGTCTGTCATAGTTGAAGTGTACCTATGATGAAAATTACAGGCCTCTCTCATCTTTTTAAGTGGGAGAACTTGTACAATTAGTGGCTGACTAAATACTTTTTTGCCCCAATGTAACACTCTCAGTGTAGATTTAACACTCTAGAATTTAGTTAAAGAGGAGCGATTTATGTACAGTAAAATATATTTAGCGTAGATTAACCACACACAATGCTCAAATGTTTGTTTGTTGTAGAAATAAGAATTCAAAAGGCAAGCCTCTAGCTGTATGCTTCTCATGGGTGTTTCCTCTTTTTCCAAATGTCAGAAGGAAGATACCCTTAGGGGTTTTTCCTATTTTGTTGTGATACAACCTGTAATTTAAATTGATTTTTATTTGGATTTCATGTAATGGACATACACAAAATAGTCCAAATTGGTGAAGTGAAATTTTAAAAAATAATTTGTTTTAAAATTTAAAAGAAAAATGCATATATATTCACCCCTTTTGCTATGAAGCCCCTAAATAAGATCTGGTGTGAAATAAAGTCCACCTGGGTGCAATCTAAGTGTCACATGATCTTTCCCGTGATCTCAGTATATATACACCTGTTCGGAAGGCCCCAGAGTCTGCAACACCACTAAGACCAAGGAGCCCTCCAAACAGGTCAGGGACAAAGTTGTGGAGATTGTACAGATCAGGGTTGAGTTATAAAAAAATATCAGAAACTTTTAACATCCCACATAGCACAATTAAATACATTATTAAAAAATGAAAAGAATATGGCACCACAACAAACCTGCCAAGAGAGGGCCATCCACCAAAACTCACGGACCAGGCAAGGAGGGCATTAACCAGAGAGGCAACAAAGAGACCAAAGGTAACCCTGAAGGAGCCGCAAAGCTCCACAGCGGAGATAGGAGTATCTGTCCATAAGATCACTTTAAGCCGTACACTCCACACAGCTGGGCTTTACAGAAGAGTGGCCAGAAAAAAAGCCATTGCTTAAGAGACAAAAATAAGCAAACATGTTCGCCAAAAGGCATGTGGGAGACTCCCCAAACATATGGAAGGAAGAAGGTACTCTGGTCAGATGAGACTGAAATTGAGCTTTTTGTCCGTCAAGGAAAATGCTATGTTTGGCGCAAACCCAACACCTCCCATCACCCCGAGAACACCATCCCCACAGTGAAGCATGGTGGTGGCATCATGCTGTGGGGATGTTTTTCATCGGCAGGGACTGGGAAACTGGAAAGAATTGAAGGAATGATGGATGGCGCTAAATACAGGGAAATTCTTGAGGGAAACCTGTTTCTTTTTCGCCCTGGTTAGGTCAGGGTGTGACTAGGGTGGGTACACTAGTTTTGTATTGTCTAGAGTTTTTGTATTGTCTATGGTTTTTGTAATTATTTGTGGGCCTGATATGGTTCCCAATCAGAGACAGCTGTTTATCGTTGTCTCTGATTGGGGATCATATTTAGGTAGCCATTTCCCTTTGGTGTTTGTGGGATCTTGTCTATGTGTAGTTGCCTGTCTTCACTCATTTGTATAACTTCCCGCTTCGTTTTGTTATTTTGTTAGCTTGTTCAGTGTTCATTCTTTAAATAAATAAGAATGTACGCATACAACGCTGCGTCTTGATCCGATCCTTATAACGAACGTGACAGTTTCAGTCTTCCAGAGATTTGACCCTGGGACGGAGGTTCACCTTCCAGCAGGACATTGACCCTAAGCATACTGCTAAAGCAACACTCGAGTGGTTTAGGGGGAAACATTTAAATGTCTTGGAATGGCCTAGTCAAAGCCCAGACCTCAATCCAATTGAGAATCTGTGGTATGACTTAAAGATTGCTGTACACCAGCGGAACCCATCCAACTTTAAGGAGCTGGAGCAGTTTTGCCTTGAAGAATGGGCAAAAATCACCGTGGCTAGATGTGCCAAGCTTATAGAGGCATACCCCACGAGACGTGCAGCTGTAATTGTTGCAAAAGGTGGCTCTACAATGTATCGACTTTGGGGGGATGAATAGTTATGCATGCTCAAGTTCAAATTTTTTTTTGTCTAATATCTTGTTTGTTTCACAAAAAAAATATTTTGCATCTTCAAAGTGGTAGGCATGTTGTGTAAATCAAATGATACAAACGCCCCCCCAAAATCAATTTTAATTCCAAGTTGTAAGGCAACAAAATAGGAAAAATGGGGGTGAACGGGGGGTGAATGCTCTCGCAAGCCAGTGTATGTCATCAAATATCTCAGAACACTTGAGCTGGAGCTTACAACTATAAATAAACATCCGTACGCATCATGGTCTTGAGAAATTGAAATTCTTTCAAGAAACATTATTACACAAGGTTCATTGAATTCAAGAGGAATTCATGTTTAGGCCACCACTGAACTTTTGTTTGCTTGTAAAACACTATTTTCGAGGAATGTGTTTAAAACAAGAGAAAGAGGTCATGATTATCAAAGGTTTACTGAGGAGCAGTGACCTCAGAAAGGATCAATCGCACACAGGCAGATTTACTATAAATACACTAAAATGTACAGGACATATTTGACCGTGTACAGTAAAAACTGCTGCCAGATAATGTTACAGTCTCGGAGTACATCAAGACCAGTCAAATTCAAATCTAAACCAATTCCTTAAACTGTGTGAAATGTAAAATACAAAGAGGTCTTTTCATTGAAGTATGACTCACACCAACCCACACAAACTATGATCAATCAGAGCAGTAGTCATTCGTTATTCACACCATTCTCTATCATTCACATCATCTGCCTAGTACTTTCACAACAATATTCTGTTGCAATGCCTATTACTTTCAAAAAAACGTTGTGTGGCAATGCATTTTTAGGTAATGCTGTTGTTGTAATGCTGAGAAGCTCAAAAACCTCAATGAGCCAAAGCTTTTCAAACATTTTCTATTTCAAAGGTTTTGACACAATACCCAACACATTATGCACATTCACTTAAAGCTGTTTGGATCTGTATGTAAAACACATACAGTAATGACTTACAGTAGACACATTGTTTAATTGCATGCTTATATAATACTGTGTTTTTCCTCTACTCAGCATATATTCTTTGTGTTTTGTGTCCATGAAGCCTGCCATTAATGCCACATGCCATCATGCCATGAAAGGCACGGGGACGAAGCCCAAAACAAACACATATACAAACACACAGGGGATGTAACCCAAACAAAAGAGTGAGATTAAACCAAAACAACAAAGCACAGGTAATCACAAGACCAACGGACATGGGAACAATAACCGACAAGACAATGGTGAACAGAGGGCACAGACATATACAATTACTAATCAGGGGAAATGGAATCAGGTGTGTGTAATGAGACAGTTCAGTGATGCCTAGACAGAAAAGAAATGTCCTCTCACTGTCAACTGTGTTTATTTTAAGCAAACTTAGCATGTGTAAATATTTGTATGAACATAACAAGATTCAACAACTGAGACATAAACTGAAAGAGTTCCACAGACATGTGACTAACAGAAATGGAATAATGTCTCCCTGAACAAAGGGGGGGTCAAAATCAAAAGTAACAGTCAGTATCTGGTGTGGCCACCAGCTGCATTAAGTACTACAGTGCATCTCCTCTCCATGGACTGCACCAGATTTGCCAGTTCTTACTGTGAGATGTTACCCCACTCTTCCACCAAGGCACCTGCAAGTTCCCAGACATTCTGGGGGGAGTGGCCCTAGCCCTCACCCTCCGATCCAACAGGTCCCAGACGTGCTCATTTGGATTGAGATCCGGGCTCTTCGCTGGCCATGGAAGAACACTGGAATTCTTTTCTTGCAGGAAATCACACACAGAATGAGCAGTATGGCTGGTGGCATTGACATTCTGGAGTGTCATTTCAGGATGAGCCTGCAGGAAGGGTACCACATGAGGGAGGAGGATGTCTTCCCTGTAACGCACAGCATTGAGATTGCCTGCAATGACAACAAGCTCAGTCCGATGATGCTGTTACACACCACCCCAGACCATGACGGACGTCCACCTCCCTATCGATCCCGCTCCAGAGTACAGGCCTCGGTGTAACTCTCATTCCTTCGACGATAAACGCGAATCCGACCATCATCCCTGGTGAGACAAAACTGCGACTCGTCAGTGAAGATCACTTTTTGCCAGTCCTGTCTGGTCCAGCGATGTTGGGTTTGTGCCCATAGGCGACATTGTTGCCGGTGATGTCTGGTGAGGACCTGCTACAACAGGCCTACAAGCCCTCAGTCCAGCCTCTCTCAGCCTATTGCGGACAGTCTGAGCACTGATGGAGGGATTGTGCGTTCCTGGTGTAACTTGGGCAGTTGTTGTTGCCATCCTGTACCTGTCCCGCAGGTGTGATGTTTGGATGTAACGAACCTGTGCAGGTGTTGTTACACGTGGTCTGCCACTGCGAGGACGATCAGCTTTCCATCCTGTCTACCTGTAGCTACCTGTAGCGCTGTCTTAGGCGTCTCACAGTCCTCATGCCTTCTTGCAGCATGCCTAAGGCACGTTCACGCAGATGAGCAGGGACCCTGGGCATCTTTCTTTTTGTGTTTTTCAGAGTCAGTAGATAGGACTCTTTGGTGTACTAAGTTTTCATAACTGTGACCTTAATTGCCTACTGTCTGTCAGCTGTTAGTGTCTTAACGACCGTTCCACAGGTGCATGCTTATTAATTGTTTAAGGTTCATTACTATATTTATTTAAACCCTTTACTATAAAGTTATTTGGATATTTACGAATTATCGTTGAAAGACAGGGTCCTGAAAAAAGGGTGTTTCTTTTAATGCTGGGTTTATTTTTGGCTACATACAGACCGTTACTGGAATTCCCACGAGAGAGTAACAGTTAATGTGATTGGATGTAAATTATTTGACTAGGCTACCTGTATTTGACATTGTGTTGTTATTTCGCTGAACACTAGATGGTTTAATTTTATTTTTGGCAGTGAAACGAGGCTACTCGGGCGAGAAAAAAAACTAAACCAAATGTATAGCACTGTTGGAAAATATAAATGGACTATTTGAAAATGTCAAGGAATTTTTTTTTTCAAAAATAAACTGAATATTTTTTTTTGCATAATTTAAAACAAAATTTAAATCACATTTTTATTTGGCAGAACAGGAAAATTCTCTTCAAATTCTGATCAAATTAAGATCCTAAATCCGTAAGACTCATCTCAGCCTGAGTACCATCATAGCAAAACCTAAACATCATTCTCAGCTGTTACCCACTATCACTGTAGTTCAAATTTGGTTTGGGAAGAGACAGAGGATCATAGGATCCATCTTCCTTCTTGTTGTCTGTAAAAGTGAACCACGAATAGCAGACATTGCTTCAAACAGTGGTTCCCCACTTTGTGAGTTCCCCTGTGACTCAGTGATTTAACAAAGCCAGTTCCTCTTCTAACTTCTAACCACAACCCATGGACTAGTGGGGACCCACCAGTGGGCCGCAAACCACTATCTGGATAAATGCTACTTCACAGAGAATCCTACATGTTCATAAACATGTAATCATAAAATGTCGTAAATTATACAATGGGTGGGTCTAATCCTGAATGCTGATTGGTTAAAATCGCATTCCAGCCGGTGCCTATTCCACAAATTGCCACCAGCTAAAGTGCCTATTTACTCTATTCCATCTGACTGCGCAATTTACTGTCTCATCAGCCTGGCCATGCAACTTATAAACTTGATCTCCATTATTAAAAGCATCTAGACATTATTTCACATTTCTTTTACACTAACATTATGTTTTATGTTTTCAACAGTGGAGATATGTAGTTGTGACGAGACAGACAGGCAGGCAGCATTTCTCAGCAAGTCGAAATCATGAGTCAGCTGGCATCATTTTAATGGATATATACAAAAAATATATATAATTGAAGAAGGTACAACAAAACGCAGCTAATTTGCTGTCTTTCCAGCTTCAGTTTGAGGTGATTGTGTTACTGTAGCTATGTTGTTGGCTAGCTCCTCCGAACAACAGTGTCCTGACGAGTGAGCACATTTTCTATGCCAGGCGACATTAGCTCATTGTTATGGATGTATCCAAATAAATGTGATCCGATTCAGGAAACTAGGCATATGTCACAAGTCACGACTTCACAGGAGAGCTGTTTGAACGCAAAACATTTTTTAAAATCAAAATGTGTTTTGGGGCAGAAATGCCTTCTCGAACATGTGAACTTTCATGTGCCTTAATATCAAACTTGTATGCCATCTGTAAATACAGATAAAAATGGTCAATTACGAGCCTAGTTGGTTTAGCCACGGAAAAAGCCAGCAACCTTCCCGCTAGCCATGATTGGCTGAGATAATGAGTGGGCTGGACATGCCAAGAGATGAGTTTGGATTGGTCTGCCATATAGCACACGTCTGTCTAATGGAGCTGGTCAGTATGTCTAGGTATTCATGTCAAATGTTGCTTTTTAAAAAATGTGTCGCGTAGTAAAACTGCATAAACCTAGTTAAAGGGTACTGTTAGCTAGCTAACGTTAGCTGGCTGGCTCGTTAGCTAACGTTATGTGTATGCTCTCCACTTTTTGGAGGACCCAGTTTTGAAATCAGTGGAATTTGAGCATGATACTGTAGCTAAGGAGATGGAGAAAACGCCAGTCTGGATTACGTCATCAATCTAAGGTACTGGTAAGATAGTATAGCTAGCTACATTTTCAGATATTACACATATCAAATTTTTGACAGAAAGTGGTTTAATTTCAAGTGTACCGTTAGCTAGCTAACGTTAGCTGGCTGGGTAGCTAGCTAATGTTAGCTGGCTGAGTTGCTAGCCAACGTTGTGTATGATCTTATTCTTCGTATCTCAGACACATTTGTTTGACTAGTTATAGCCATAGAAACTGGTTGGTTAGCTACCTGCAGATTCATGCAGGGTAGTAATGTCATGAGTTGGGATTATGGTCCATTGTTTAGCTAGCTAGCTAGCTACCTGTCTTAACAAAAGACTCCATTCAAATTTTGACAAAGTATTTTCATTTCATGTTAGTGTACTGTTAGCTAGTTAGCTAACGTTAGCTGGCTGGCTCGCTAACTAACGTTACATCATACTTTGAGATTCATTGTTAACCTAGCTAGCTCTCTAGCTACTTTTCTTAACAAAATACTCTCGTCTTAGTGTGCCAGATGCAGAATGACTGATACATTTGTAAATGATCAACACCCGTTGAATATGGCCGGTGTCAGTAAATATCAGCAACAAAGCGTAATTCAATTGTTGCCAGCAGCACAGTTACAGTCACCAACGCTCTGGATAACATGAAAACTGCCTAACCAGCTCTGCTAGGGGGAGTAAAATGGTCAGAGTGGGGTATTCTCTCATTACGTGTCTGGAAGTATCTAGCCAATGTTAGCCAGTTAGCTTGGGTGCTTCACTGTCGTTGTGAGGTCAGAGCTTTCGGAACAACCCTACTTATTGGCCAGAGCATCCAGTGTGCACTCTGAATTTGAACACTGAACACTGAATTTATGAATGGACAATCTGACAGCACAGTTGCAGTCACCAACGCTCTGGATAACATAACAGCCTAACGAGCTCTCCAAGGGCGAATAATGTTCAGTGAGGTGTTCGCTCTCTCTTAGATGTCTGGAAGTAGCTGGCTAGTTAGTACAGAACACACGGATCAACCCTGAAAGAGATGGGTTGGGCTAAGGGTTAAGAGGGTGTGGACATTGCTGAATGGGTGTAGACAAAGAAGGGCTCTCCAATAGTAGAACCAAAACATTGAAAGAAGGTTTTCTCAACTAATAATTATGTTCCCATTGTTTCTTCAAATGCAGTATATAATATACCATTTTGTAGCTCTGAGTCTTTACTTTTATCCAATGTAAAAAAACTTTAATAAAAATGTTGAACATGCAAAACAAGTAAGACCGAATCCAGGTGGTGAGTCACAAATGTGACTATGAAACAGCTTAAACAAATGCAAAAGCAGCTACTTTGCTGTTATTCTGGCTAAACTTCTTGACGTGACTGTAAGTTAGCCGTAGTTGGCTAGCTAGCAAGCAAGGGATAAGACCGCTGCCAGACAGTATGGCAATGGAACATTTAGAATGAACGACTGGGCCCCGTCCATATATACAGAACAAAAAGACAACGACTGGGTCACGTCTCTAGCAACCCTAGATTTGCGTCTGGACTATATCTTGTGTAAGGATGAAATAGTATGAATGAATTCATCAAAATAGCGTTTTTAATGAAAATATGTCAGTCATTATTTGAATATGTTGGTAACCCGTTGTATAAAAGTGATAATACCCGAGAAGCCGGTGTCTGGAGGATATATTTGCACGGGTGTTGTTAGGCCCGTTACGAAGTTGAGTATTGCATTGCATAGGCCAGTCTGATGACTGTGGAGTTGTATTGTTCCTTCTTCTGTTCGGGAATCCCCAATTACTTCTGGGAAATTGTCCATCTCAGGAAGTGTTTCTTTTCCCTTTTTAGATGTTTTGACAACTTCGTGTTTATTTTGAGGTTCGGGGGGTGGAAGTGTGGATGGGGGCGAGTCAGGGTTGATTACTGCAGTTTTATAAGAGGTGGACTTCATTCTGTACTTCCCCTCATGGGGAAATCAGGAAATGTCTGCATCCTGTCACCAGGGTATTTTGGCACAACTTTCACATAATTCCATTAACATTGGAAAGGGCCTAATTAACATGGATACTATTGTCCATATCAGTTGTGACCCATCATTCAGGGCAGGTGGGGCAGAGACATCTATTTAGCAAAAAAAAAATAGGATGTTCTACAATTTTTTTATTCAATATCTTTGTTTTGCATGTCCATTGATTAATTAATCAATCTTATGCTACCCAAATATAAATAACATTTTAAAAAATGTACTAATCCAATCTGTGACTTGGGCTTGTTGCTCCCGTTACTGAAATGGTTGTTCCAGTTTAGATGGTTTCGGTCAGCAATTCTCAACCGGTGGTTCGAGAGGTTTTGAATGTCTAAGTAAAAATATGTATTTTTTGTATTTATTTTTTGTATATGATTGTCTTTTATGAAAAATACTCCAGAAATTGTGTAGAAATGATAATGAATCTATATATTTGTTTTATAATTTAACCTCTGAATTTTTTTTTTCAATTGCAGCAAATTTTCAATATAGATTTCTTAGAAGTGCTCTTTAGTGGATTTGGTTGATTTCGTGGTCTCAAACCAGTGAGCTTAACATTCTTCACCAAGAATATGGGCTAAATTTAATTATTGACAATGAAATAGGTGGGATTGCTAATTCCCTCGTCATATAGTTGGTACATTTACTATCACTCTTAGTCTTCCCAATCTGGAAGTCATTCTGAATTCAGGTTGCAGCTGAATAAAAATTCTAAATGTTGGATATCCCCACTCTGGCTGGATTCCAAAAGAAATTACACATTACTTTGCAAGCTAGCATAATGTGACTTGCAGGCCTGAAGTAGTCTGAAAACCATGAGTTTCAGGCCACTGTATTAGGATGAAACTAGACACACAAAATAAGACCTTATGAAATAGTTGTTTTATTGGGTAATTTAATTTGAGCAATAAATATTTGCTTAGATCTCACTTAGTCAAGGCCACAGGACTGAAAGTGGATGATTGCAACTCTACAATTCACTCGAAAGTCAAGGCACTTTGGGAAATATGTCAATAAGGCTTTAGTTTATGCTAACCAGTGTGGCTTTAGTTTATGCTAACTTAACACTGAAAGGTGTGGACCAATATAGACACTGGACTAGTGTTCAACTAAAAACTCTAAGTGTAAATTTAACACTGGAGAATTTGCTGTGTAGTGAAAGAGGAAAGATTTATGTACAGTAAAATATCTCTAGCGAAGATCAACCACACAACTCTCAAACTTTTCTTGTAGAATTTAAGAATTCAAAAGGCAAGCCTCCTGCTGTATGGTTCTCATGGGTGTTTTCTCTTCTTCCAAATGTCTTCAGGAAGACGTCTTCAAATATCGTCGTGTCGTCAAATATCTCAGAACACGTGATCTTGAGCTTACAATTAAATGATAATGCCCAAGAAGCCGATGTTTGGAGGATATATTGGCACTGGTGTTGTTAGGCAAACCCTGCCAATATATCCTGCAAACACTGGATCCGAGGGCATTATCACTTTTATACAACAGGTTACCAACATATTCAAATAAAGATTGACCTATTTTAATTAAAAACATTATTTTGAGGAATTTATTTATACTATTTAGTCCTTCCACAAGATATAGTCCAGACACAAATATTGGGCTGCTAGAGACATGACCCATTCATTCGTTCTAAATGTTCCATTTCCATACTGGCTGGCAACGTTCCTATCCCTTGCTTGCTAGCTAGCCAACTACGGCTAACTTACAGTCACGTCAAAAAGTGCAGCCAGAATAACAGCAAAGTAGCCACATTTGCATTTGTTTAAGGTGTTTTCTAGTGACATTTATTTGGATACATCCTTAACAATGAGCTAATGAGGCGTGATTTCGCCTGGCATAGAAAATGTGCTTACTCGTCAGGACACTGTTATTCAAAGGAGCTAGCCAACAACACAGCTACAGTAAAACAATCACTTCAAACTGCAGCTGGAAAGACAGCAAATTAGCTCAATTTCGTTTTACCTTATTCAATTTACCTTTTTTTTGTATATATCCATAAAAATGATGCCAGCTGATTTATGATTTCGACGGGCTGAGGAATTGTTGCCTGTCTACCTGCTTGTCTGTCTCTTCTCGACTCCTGACACGTTCATTACTATGGGACAGCAGGAGATCGAATTTGAATATGGAAACCATGTTGCAAATGTCGGAGAGACAGACAGCAATGTTTATACAAATCTCCACTGTTGAAAATGAAATGTTATTATAAGGTAAATGTGAGATAATGTCGAGATGTTTTTTTATAGTGAGGCAGGTTTGCCTAGTGGTTAGAGTGTTGGGCCAATAACTGAAAGGTTGCTAGATCGAATTCCCGAGCTGACAAGGTAAAAATATGTCATTATGCCCCTGAACAAACAGTTAACCCACTGTTCCTTGGCTGTCATTATAAATAAAGATGTGTACTTTTTATTGCCTGGTTAAATTAAAATATATAGTGGAGATTAAGTTTATTAAGTTTACATACACTTAGGTTGGAGTCATTAAAACTCGTTTCTCAACCACTCCACACATTTCTTGTTAACAAACTACAGTTTTGGAAAGTCGGTTAGGACATCTACTATGTGCAGGACACAAGTCATTTTTCCAACAATTGTTTACAGACAGATTATGTCAAATCAAATCAAATCAAATTGATTTATATAGCCCTTCGTACATCAGCTGATATCTCAAAGTGCTGTACAGAAACCCAGCCTAAAACCCTAAACAGCAAGCAATGCAGGTGTATTTCACTTATAATTCACTGTATCACAATTCCATTGGGTCAGAAGTTTACATACACTAAGTTGACAGTGCCTTTAAACAGCTTGAACAATTCCATAAAACGATGTCATGGCTTTAGAAGCTTCTGATAGGCTAATTGACATCATGTGAGTCAATTGGAGGTGTACCTGTGGATGTATTTAAAGGACAACCTTCAAACTCAATGCCTCTTTGCTTGACATCATAGGAAAATAAAAAAAAATCAGCCAAGACCTCAGAAAACAAATTGTAGACCTCCACATGTCTGGTTCATCCTTGGGAGCAATTTCCAAATGCCTGAAGGTACCACGTTCATCTGTACAAACAATAGCACGCAAGTATAAACACCATGGGATCACACAGCCGTCATAACGCTTCGGCTTAGGCATTCTGTCTCCTAGAGATGAACGTACTTTGGTGCAAAAAGTGCAAATCAATCCATCAAAGGACCTTGTGAAGATGCTGGAGGAAATAGATACAAAGTATCTATATCCACAGTAAAACGGTTCCTATATCGACATAACCTGAAAGGCCGCTCAGCAAGGAAGAAGCCACTGCTCCAAAACCAGCATATAAAAGACAGACTACGGTTTGCAACTGCACATGGGGACAAATATCTATTTTTGGGAGAAATGTCCTCTGGTCTGATGAAACAAAAATAGAACTGTTTGGCCATAATGCCCATCGTTATGTTTGGAGGAAAAAGGGGGAGGCTTGCAAGCCGAAGAACACCATCCCAACCGTGGCAGCATCATGTTGTGGGTGTGCTTTGCTGCAGGAGGGACTGGTGCACTTCACAAAATAGATGGCATCATGAGGGGGGAAAATTATGTGGATGTATTGAAGCAACATCTCAAAACATCAGTCAGGAAGTTAAAGCTTGCTCGCAAATGGGTCTTCCAAATGGAAAATGACCCCAAGCATACTTCCAAAGTTGTGGCAAAATGGCTTAAGGACAACAAAGTCAAGGTATTGGAGTGGCCATCACAGAGCCCTGACCTCAATCCCATAGAAAATTTGTGGGCAGAACTGAAAAAGCTTGTGCGAGCAAGGAGGCTGACAAACCTGATTCAGTTAAACCAGCTCTGTCAGGAGGAATGGGTCCAAATTCACCCAACCTGTTGTGGGAAGCTTGTGGAAGGCTCCGCGAAACGAAAGTTATGTTAGAGTTGCGAAAATTTGAATCTGGTATCAGGATAAATATAACAATGAGTCACCGATTTTATACTATGTATTTTTTATTAGGGAGGTTTTCCTTTATGACATAATTTGTAATCAAACATGCAAACATGCAAACTTGATTACAAATTACGTCATAAAGGAAAACATCCATAGAGGGCGGAACAGATATGACAGCTTGTTACACAAAAGAAAAGGGGCTGGGTATGTGTGTATGTGTGATTCTGTGTGATTAGTTAGGCATTTAAGTAAATAAATACTTCAACCCAATTTTGTATTGCTGATTCAAATTGTTAGCAAGGGTTTGTGCAGATAACTAACAATTTACAACTTTCAGGTG
Organism: Oncorhynchus kisutch; assembly: GCF_002021735.2. Lineage (NCBI taxonomy): Eukaryota > Metazoa > Chordata > Actinopteri > Salmoniformes > Salmonidae > Oncorhynchus > Oncorhynchus kisutch. The sequence continues at coordinate 14,031,153 of NC_034198.2, read as the reverse complement.
AGACTGAATTAAGGTGAAGATTAATGTTGACTACTATTGATGTAAAATATTACTAGGTCTTTAAGAGTTTATTCGGAAGATAACAGCTCTATAAATATTATTTCGTGGTGCCCGACTCTCTAGTTAATTACATTTACATGATTAGCTCAATCAGGTAATAGTAATTACGGAGAAATTATTTTATAGAATAGCATGTCATATTACTTAATCCGGCATAGCCAAAGACATGACAGGAGTCAATTAACCTTTGTTTGCATGTAAAACAATATTTTCTAGGAATGTGTTGAGAGCAATAGGTCACGAGTGGTGCAGCGGTCTAAAGCACTGCATCTCAGTGCTAGAGGCGTCACTACAGACACCCTGGTTTGAATCCAGGCTGTATCACAACCATCCGTGATTGGGAGTTCCATAGGGTAGTGCACAATTGGCCCAGGGTCGTCCGGGTTTGACTGGTGTAGGCCATCATTGTAAATAAGAATTTGTTCTTAATAACTGACTTGCCTAATTAAATAAAGGTTACATTTAAATTAAAATTAAAAATATGAAAGGTTCCCTGAGGAGCACTTATTGGTCTCTGTTGACCTCAGAAAGGATAAATCGCACACAGGCAGATTTACTATAAATACACTAAAATGTACAGGACATATTTGACTGTGTACAGTAAAAACTGCTGCCAGATAATATTACAGTCTCGGAGTACATCAAGACCAGTCAAATTCAAATCTAAACCAATTCCTTTAACTGTGTGAAATGTAAAATACAAAGAGGTCTTTTCATTGAAGTATGACTCACACCAACCCACACAAACTATGATCAATCAGAGCAGTAGTCATTCGTTATTCGCACCATTCTCTATCATTCACATCATCTGCCTAGTACTTTCACAACAATACTCTGTTGCAATGCCTATTATTTTCAAAAAAACATTGTGTGGCAATGCATTTTTAGGTAATGCTGTTGTTGTAATGCTGAGAAGCTCAAAAACCTCAATGAGCCAAAACTTTTCAAACATTTTCTATTTCAAAGGTTTTGACACAATACCCAACACATTATGCACATTCACTTAAAGCTGTTTGGATCTGTATGTAAAACACATACAGTAATGACTTACAGTAGACACATTGTTTAATTGCATGCTTATATAATACTGTGTTTTTCCTCTACTCAGCATATATTCTTTGTGTTTTGTGTCCATGAAGCCTGCCATTAATCATTTGTAATCATGGCAAGGTCGTCATGCAGAATATCATTTCTGCATAGGGGTGGCGTCAGGGAGATTGGTTTGGACAAGATGATCAGTACTATCCTTTTGAAAGGCTTCAGGGAAAATAAAAAAGGAGGTTGATTGTAACATCTTTGTCTTAGGTCAATGGGCAAAGGAACATTGTGGTCTTACATAAATTTTTATGTTTTTTAAGATGGATGTTTCAACAGTTGTCGTTCTTCGCGTTCAATGATACCGAATTCCTAGCTGCAGACTAGTAATTTGTATCAAAGACTTGTTCCTATTCTGTCGGTATCGATAGTCTAAGAGTTTAACCACGTGGTATGGTTAAAAGATTCTGCAACCTTTAGCCATCTCGTAATTGAGGTAAGCTCGGTCTACAACCTTTGTCCCCCTCCTAATGGAAGAACACATGGTCTGGTGATCATTTCTCAAAGTTGGGTTTTATTCGGAATGGCAGAAAAGGGCTGTCCCAGGATGTCTGACCCTAACTGGGCTCACGGGCGGTCCTCTGATTTAGTTCAAATCCAATTCCCTTTTTGAGTTTTCCTTCATTAAACAGTCCAAAATCACATTGTAAAATTGTGTAAACAGTATCATACTCACTCATTCATCTTATACAACAATTAGATGTAAACTTTATATCGGTGGCTATTATATAAACAGAGTTATGGTTATGTGGCCACACCGTCTCCCATGAGCTTCCCAAGTTGTGACAAACGGACCAGTTCGTAGCTGGATTCTTCACCGATCTTTTACACTTTCTCCGGAACATTACATTTGTTCGTACCTCAAGTTCTGTGAGGTGGAAGGATTTCCTTTGTTCTCTGTGAAAGTTTACCCTCTCTCTAATACTGTGTGGCCATGAGGCAGGGTCTTCTGAGGAATTTACGACCTCTGACCACAGCAGTCTGGTTGTAGAAGCAGAGAGCGGGGGATGGTGCTCGCTGTACTCAAAGAGGGCAACGTCCTGACAACTGTATGTTACATATTTTTCTTTGAAATAGATGTTTGGAAGGCAAAGTGACAGTATTTGATGTATCAACCAGGTGGAGATAATAAATGACACTTTCCTCCACTTAATAACTCTAAGATGTGTGTTTATGTTGCGTAGTTTGACTGCTATTGGCAGCGTGTCTAATCCTAAAACCTTTGAAAGGCAATGTTCCCGCATTAGAGGAATCTGCATATGTCGACTCAATCGGAAATGACTTAAATGTGACTGGTGCTATAATGCGGATTATCAACGCTACGGATTGAATTGAGCCCTCGTTTCTGAGCTTTTCTCAGGACATGTCCTTCTAAATTCCAGGAAATGTTGCGTAACTATGGATGTCTTGAGGACAAGCATCAGTTTGATTATTTTAAGATTAAACAATACCAAAACAATGGCAGAGGTCTAGACTACCATCTGTGTTTCATTTTAGTGTTTGTCTGAAGATATTAACGCAAGAGATAAAATTCACATTATTTGTATACAGATTTGTTTGGGGTGGTGGGAAAATGTTGGGGAAAATATAGAATCTCTTTTTCTTGTTCAAACATGTGTGTTGACGTAGAAAGTCATGTTTGCTGTCTCATGGTGGATAAGTGTTTGTGGGATTGGCCTCAGGCCACTTGTGCATGGGGAGAGACTGAGTGAGATAATTGAAATCTGGAAAGCAGTCAACCTCAGACATGTTTGGATCTGTGGTCAATACTAATGCGATCGGGCATTCCGAATATTTCGAACAGTGGTTATATTTTTCCTCTCCTAGTCCACTAATACAGATGTAGGATCTTAATTTGAGCAAGTTTGCTACAGCAGGACAATAATCCTGCAGCAACAGAAAATGTGGATTATTATGTGGATTATAATTAATAGTCAATCTTTGTAGGGAAGATACATTTTACGTTAGGGCAATTAGAAATGTACAACTTTAGAAGCCTTTTTAAACCTTGAATACACTACACTTTTGTATATCCTGCAGTACAGGAAAAATATTTTCAGGAAAAGAGTGATCAAAATAAGATCCTATGTCTGCAAGACTCATCTCAGCCTGAGTACTCACCATCATAGCAAAACCTGAACACCATCATTCTCAGATATTACCCCTTAGCAATGTTGTTCAGATTTGTTTTAGAAAGAGACAGAGGATCTTAGGATACATCATACTTCTAGTTGTCTGTAAAAGTGAACCACGAATAGCAGACATGAAATAATATAATATTCTCAATCTGTGTGATATTGCTTCAAACAGTGGTTCCCCACTTGGTGTTCCCCTGTGACTCAGTGATTAAACAAAGCCAGTGCCTCTTTTAACATCAAAACAGGCTTGACCACAACCCATGGACCAGTGGTGTGCAAACCACTATCTTGAAAACACTGCTCGAAACGCTATCATAACATTAACAAAGAATCCTACATGTTCACAAAGATATAATCAGAAAACGTCATACAGTGTATTGCATAGGCCAGGAAATGAGTGTCTGATGGCTCTGTTTTTGTCTGCAGAATTGTATTGTTCCTTCTCCTGTTTGGGAATTCTCCAATTACTTCTGGGAAATTCTCAATTGTCAATCTCAGGAAGATGTCATTTTCCCTTTTTAGATGAGGCTTTGGTGACTTCATATTTCGTTTGGAAGTGTGGATGGGGGGCAAGGTTGATTACTGCACTTTTATAAATAGTGGACTTCATTCTGTACTTCCCCTCGCGGGGATCCTGTCACCAGTGGGTTTTGACACAACTTTCACATGATTACAGTAGTAATGGAAAGGGCCTAATTAACATGAATACTGTTGTCCATATATCGTAAGTAAGAAAGAAAACAGTTTGTTAGAAACTGATCAAATTCGTACATGCTACTGTAGAAAACTTTTGTTCATGTTCAGATCAGATGCAAAAATGTTATACCAACGTTTCGACAGCCAAGTACTACATTTTTGCATCTGAGCTCCTAGAGTGTGCGGCTCTCTTTTATTTTCAAGTTTCTACTCCGCTAGCCAGCACCTCGTCTTAATAGGTGTGCGTTTCTTTTTCTTCTACATGATTAACAAAATAACACATAGCTTCAGTCACCAGACAAAGGGAATTTGGGTTTCAAATGACTGCATACGAATGATGTTTACGTATGTATGCGTCATAGGAAACCATCATGGTTGTGCAGCATGCAGCATTGCTGTATCTGAAAACAGCCATCTCTATAAATCAACAACATCGTATAAACAAATAGGCTTACGTGCGGAAGAATGTAGATGAATGAAAGCGAGCCACACAAATATTTAGGTCACAAGTTTTATTACATCTTGTTTTGTAACTAAAATGTTGAGGGTTACCTCTTGTTAATACTGCATACAGCTTGAAACAGCTGAACATTTTGTTCTGTGATGCTCACCCAGTAGCACTGAGAAGTCAACACAATCATTCACAATAGTTTTCAGTCATTCAACCCCAGTCAAAATCATTCTGATAGTTCAGTAAACTAGCATCACAGCTCTGAATCTTTAGAGATAACTTTCATATACAACTGTCATAGAAAATCTGCAGTCAGGCTATGCCATAATAAATAACACGTTTAATTAAATAAAAAACTTAAATACAGCTTTATCTTTACTATGCTAAATAACATCAGCATATCATACAATGTATCACAAAGTGATGTTCTCTGCATCCCATCCTTTTAACATAAAAGATATTCAAGATGTCCAATTGCACTTTCTTCTGTGCAGAAATTCAGTCTGAATGCTTGTGCAATGTCCCAAAAACCCTGTCCCAGTGTGTGAAGTACGGAGCATAGTTGGACTTGAACTTCAGATGGTGCAGGTCGTGGTGCGGAGCTCCACCGTAGAGCCCAAAGGGCACCAGTCTATGCGTGGACCAGGGCAGGTCATAGCCAGAGTGGTCCTCCACAGAAAGCCAGATATTCAGAACATAGAAGAGCATCTCTGTCAGGGGGTGGCAGCCCAGCAGCAGAGGGTTGACCCCAGCGAAGAATCCCAGAGACAGGGTTTCCCAGGCCCCAGAGTACTCAGTGGTCAGGGCGAAGGTGGATGTGTGCTTGTGGTGCACCTTGTGGAACGTCCGGTAGAGCCAGGGCACCTTATGGTGCAACAGATGCCAGATGAAGTATTGGAAGTCGAACAGCAGGAGGCAGGCGACCACGTCCCAGATGAGACGCAGCGTTCCGGGGGCCTCGGGCATGAAGGTGGCTGGTCTCCAGAACCAGTGCAGCACAGTGAGAGGGAAGAGGAACACTACATGGTTGTAGAGGGAGTGAGCCAGGCAGCTCCTCATCATGGTCCAGGAGACGTGGCTCTTCTGCTGGATCTTAAAGGTCCTGATCCAGGCCAGTCTGGGGGAGAGGAGGTCCAGCACCACGAAGGGCAGGCAGAAGGTGAGGTAGACGCTGAGGGAGAAAAGCACAGGGAAGAAAGGTGATCTGAGCCACGCATGATGTCCCAGGATGAAATCCCATAGGCTCTGTAGAAGCATTGTGTTCAGTCTTGTTGTGTGTGTGAGCTTGACGGGCGTGTTTAAACAACCTCCTGCAAAAGCTCTCTCCTTTTATGAGTTCTCTGTGTAAAGTATCCGCCCACAGATGTCCTTATATAGACTTACTAAACTTCCGGGGGACTTCTCAGAGTGTCTTCAGAATGTATTCATACCCCTTGACTTATTCCACACTTAGCTCAGCTATCTGATTCAGAGTATGATTGTTCTGTGTGCCTGTATTGAAAATCTCTATACAATCATTAAATAAATACATTCAGATATTAGTGTTATTCTAAGCTAAGGGAAATCAAGTTCCCCTGTATTGCATAATGTTATCAAAGAGAAGAGGAGGACAAGGAGGAGGGGTGGGTTGAACATTTTTATTTTGCCAGGAGCAAACAACGTGGTGAGAGCTGATGGAGGTCTGACCCACTGACAGTCAGAGAGACTTTACCACTGTTACAACAGAGCTGTGACCCTCTGATGACTCAACCTGTGTAGCAGAATTCCTGTGAGAGCTGAGAACTTGGCATCGTGACAATGCAAACAGCAGATGGTGCTGTTGATTGCTTTCCGTTTCTGTTCTACTAATTTCCAACGTTTGATGAAATTCACTTTAGTTTCATCAGCCTAGGGATTTGTTCCTGAACAGTACAATGTCAGTGCCAGAGGTGAAACAGAAAAGGAAACCTGTCATTCCTGATGTTGAGTGGTCGACTGCCTTGGTATTTAGAGTGAATAGCTGGATAATAGACCATGACTCAAATAGGCTCTGTCAAGCCCTACTCATGATAAATATCTGTTAACAAAACCCCAGTAATTACAGTATTTTCTATGCACAATGAGGATGTCAATAGCACTTTCTGTAAACTGGATGTGGCAACTAACTAGGGGTTAGTTGGGATTAAAGTTCATCCTCATCTCCACTTTAAATTCAATCCATCTATCCTATGAATCACAGGGAGAGAGTGGGAGTGAGGCAAGTGGTGACTCTCCCTTTCTGAGATAAGATAAGGTAAGTTAAGTTCCACTTGTCTTTACTGGTTCTTTGGTGTCAGCTCCAAATAGAGATCCTTCCATTCCCAGAAAATCCAAGGTGTACTTTCCAAGATTACCCCACACACAATGGTTACATTCCGAAATCTCAATTCTGATCATATCTGTGGCAGTACCGACTGGATCTACGGGTTTACTTTGGCTCCCCCCCCCTGTCACACAATCTGCCTTAGTGAACCACTTTACATTTGTATTTTTTATTTTTTTATTTCACCTTTATTTAACCAGGTAGGCAAGTTGAGAACAAGTTCTCATTTACAATTGCGACCTGGCCAAGATAAAGCAAAGCAGTTCGACACGTACAACAACACAGAGTTACACATGGAGTAAAACAAATATACAGTCAATAATACAGTAGAAAAATTTGTCTATATACAATATGAGCAAATAAGGTGAGATAAAGGGAGGTAAAGGCAAAAAAAAGGCCATGGTGGCGAAGTAAATACAATATAGCAAGTAAAAAATAAATAAAAATAAAAAAAATAAACACTGGAATGATAGATTTGCAGTGGAAGAATGTGCAAAGTAGAGATAGAAATAATGGGGGTGCAAAGTAGCAAAATAAATAAACAAATAAATACAGTAGGGGGCGAGGTAGTTGTTTGGGCTAAATTATAGATGGGCTATGTACAGGTGCAGTAATATGTGAGATGCTCTGACAGCTGGTGCTTAAAGCTAGTGAGGGGGATACGTGTTTCCAGTTTCAGAGATTTTTGCAGTTCGTTCCAGTCATTGGCAGCAGAGAACTGGAAGGCGAGGCAGCCAAAGTAAGAATTGGTTTTGGGGGTGACCAGAGAGATATACCTGCTGGAGCGCGTGCTACAGGTGGGTGCTGCTATGGTGACCAGCGAGGTGAGATAAGGGGGGACTTTACCTAGCAGGATCTTGTAGATGACCTGGAGCCAGTGGGTTTGGCGACGAGTATGAAGCGAGGGCCAGCCAACGAGAGCGTACAGGACGCAGTGGTGGGTAGTATATGGGGCTTTGGTGACAAAACGGATGGCACTGTGATAGACTGCATCCAATTTATTGAGTAGGGTATTGGAGGCTATTTTGTAAATGACGTCGCCGAAGTCGAGGATCGGTAGGATGGTCAGTTTTACAAGGGTATGTTTGGCAGCATGAGTGAAGGAGGCTTTGTTGCGAAATAGGAAGCCAATTCTAGATGTAACTTTCGATTGGAGATGTTTGATGTGAGCCAGGAAGGAGAGTTTACAGTCTAACCAGACACCTAGGTATTTGTAGTTGTCCACATATTCTAAGACAGAACCGTCCAGAGTAGTGATGTTGGACGGGCGGGCAGGTGCAGGCAGCGATCGGTTGAAGAGCATGCATTTAGTTTTACTTGTATTTAAGAGCAGTTGGAGGCCACGGAAGGAGAGTTGTATGGCATTGAAGCTTGTCTGGAGGGTTGTTAACACAGAGTCCAAAGAAGGGCCAGAAGTATACAGAATGGTGTCGTCTGCGTAGAGGTGGATCAGAGACTCACCAGGAGCAAGAGCGACATCATTGATGTATACAGAGAAGAGAGTCGGTCCAAGAATTTAACCCTGTGGCACCCCCATAGAGACTGCCAGAGGCCCGGACAACAGGCCCTCCAATTTGACACACTGAACTCCATCAGCGAAATAGTTGGTGAACCAGGCGAGGCAATCATTTGAGAAACCAAGGCTATCGAGTCTGCCGATGAGGATGTGGTGATTGACAGAGTCGAAAGCCTTGGCCAGGTCAATGAATACGGCTGCACAGTATTGTTTCTTATCGATGGCAGTTAAGATATCGTTTAGGACCTTGAGCGTGGCTGAGGTGCACACATGGCCAGCTCTGAAACCAGATTGCATAGTGGAGAACGTGTGGTGGGATTCGAAATGGTCGGTAATCTGTTTGTTGACTTGGCTTTCGAAGACCTTAGAAAGGCAGGGTATGATAGATATAGGTCTGTAGCAGTTTGGGTCAAGAGTGTCCCCCCCTTTGAAGAGGGGGATGACCGCAGCTGCTTTCCAATCTTTGGGAATCTCAGACGACACAAAAGAGAGGTTGAACAGGCTAGTAATAGGGGTTGCAATCATTTCGGCAGATAACTTTAGAAAGAAAGGGTCCAGATTGTCTAGCCCGGCTGATTTGTAGGGGTCCAGATTTTGCAGCTCTTTCAGAACATCAGCTGACTGGATTTGGGAGAAGGAGAAATGGGGAAGGCTTGGACGAGTTGCTGTGGGGGGTGCAGTGCTGTTGACCGGGGAGGGGTAGCCAGGTGGAATGCATGGCCAGCTGTAGAAAAATGCTAATTGAAATGTTCAATTATAGTGGATTTATCGTTAGTGATAGTGTTTCCTATCCTCAGTGCAGTGGGCAGCTGGGAGGAGGTGTTATTACAGCGTCTCAAAACTTTTTTGAGTTTGTGTTGCAGGAAGCAAATTTCTGCTTGAAAAAGCTTGATCGTGTTACACAGATGTTGATCTATACACAGAAAATTGGCCAGACAACGCTTCTACAGAGCCTATGGGACTTGATACTGGAATATCATACGTGACTCAGATCACATTCTCAGATTGACATAGTCACCTGCCTCCTTCGACTTTCGATACTTAATTTGACATCTGCTGCACCACAAGGTGCCCTGGCTGTACAGGACAGATTTACAGAGTTCATGTAACACCTGAATCAACACTAGAAATTTTACACTGAAAAATCAACACATTTCCCATTGCTGCAGGATTATTTTCCTGCTGTAGAAAACTGTCTCAAATTAAGATACTACATCTATGCTACTTAGTTAACAGGGAACAATAAGAAATGTAAATATTTTGGCATTGTTCTCCTTTTAAGATATATTTCTTGAAGAAATAAAATACATTACATTACAGACATTAACAAGGGTAGTGAATACATGTAGGGTAGTAGGCTATGGCTCCGGTGACAGTGACATTGTAGTGCTGATGATAAAATACTCAGAAAAAGGGAAAGAATAGAGTAGCCAAATGTTTTATTTGCGTGTGAGAACCTATAGGGAAATAGGCATATAGCCAACTGGCTGATTCATTTTCCTACTATATACACTAAATCAAATCAAATTTATTTATATAGCCCTTCGTACATCAGCTGATATCTCAAAGTCCTGTACAGAAACCCAGCCTAAAACCCCAAACAGCAAGCAATGCAGGTGTAGAAGCACGGTGGCTAGGAAAAACTCCCTAGAAAGGCCAATACCTAGGAAGAAACCTAGAGAGGAACCAGGCTATGTGGGGTGGCCAGTCCTCTTCTGGCTGTGCCGGGTAGAGATTATAACAGAACATGGCCAAGATGTTCAAATGTTCATAAATGACCAGCATGGTCGAATAATAATAAGGCAGAACAGTTGAAACTGGAGCAGCAGCACAATCAGGTGGAAGTTGAAACTGGAGCAGCAGCATGGCCAGGTGGACTGGGGACAGCAAGGAGTCATCATGTCAGGTAGTCCTGGGGCATGGTCCTAGGGCTCAGGTCAGTTGAAACTGGAACAGCAGCATGGCCAGGTGGACTGGGGACAGCAAGGAGTCATCATGTCAGGTAGTCCTGGGGCATGGTCCTAGGGCTCAGGTCCTCCGAGAGAGAGAAAGAAAGAGAGAAGGAGAGAATTAGAGAACGCACACTTAGATTCACACAGGACACCGAATAGGACAGGAGAAGTACTCCAGATATAACAAACTGACCCCAGCCCCCCGACACATAAACTACTGCAGCATAAATACTGGAGGCTGAGACAGGATGGGTCAGGAGACACTGTGGCCCCATCCGAGGACACCCCCGGACAGGGCCAAACAGGAAGGATATAACCCCACCCACTTTGCCAAAGCACAGCCCCCACACCACTAGAGGGATATCTTCAACCACCAACTTACCATCCTGAGACAAGGCTGAGTATAGCCCACAAAGATCTCCGCCACGGCACAACCCAAGGGGGGGGGCGCCAACCCAGACAGGATGACCACAACAGTGAATCAACCCACTCAGGTGACGCACCCCCTCCAGGGACGGCATGAGAGAGCCCCAGCAAGCCAGTGACTCAGCCCCTGTAATAGGGTTAGAGGCAGAGAATCCCAGTGGAAAGAGGGGAACCGGCCAGGCAGAGACAGCAAGGGCGGTTCGTTGCTCCAGAGCCTTTCCGTTCACCTTCCCACTCCTGGGCCAGACTACACTCAATCATATGACCCACTGAAGAGATGAGTCTTCAGTAAAGACTTAAAGGTTGAGACCGAGTTTGCGTCTCTGACATGGGTAGGCAGACCGTTCCATAAAAATGGAGCTCTATAGGAGAAAGCCCTGCCTCCAGCTGTTTGCTTAGAAATTCTAGGGACAATTAGGAGGCCTGCGTCTTGTGACCGTAGCGTACGTGTAGGTATGTACGGCAGGACCAAATCAGAGAGATAGGTAGGAGCAAGCCCATGTAATGCTTTGTAGGTTAGCAGTAAAACCTTGAAATCAGCCCTTGCTTTGACAGGAAGCCAGTGTAGAGAGGCTAGCACTGGAGTAATATGATCACATTTTTTGGTTCTAGTCAGGATTCTAGCAGCCGTATTTAGCACTAACTGAAGTTTATTTAGTGCTTTATCCGGGTAGCCGGAAAATAGAGCATTGCAGTAGTCTAACCTAGAAGTGACAAAAGCATGGATTAATTTTTCTGCATCATTTTTGGACAGAAAGTTTCTGATTTTTGCAATGTTACGTAGATGGAAAAAAGCTGTCCTCGAAATGGTCTTGATATGTTCTTCAAACGAGAGATCAGGGTCCAGAGTAACGCCGAGGTCCTTCACAGTTTTATTTGAGACGACTGTACAACCATTAAGATTAATTGTCAGATTCAACAGAAGATCTCTTTGTTTCTTGGGACCTAGAACAAGCATCTCTGTTTTGTCCGAGTTTAATAGTAGAAAGTTTGCAGCCATCCACTTCCTTATGTCTGAAACACATGCTTCTAGCGAGGGCAATTTTGGGGCTTCACCATGTTTCATTGAAATGTACAGCTGTGTGTCATCCGCATAGCAGTGAAAGTTTACATTATGTTTTCGAATAACATCCCCAAGAGGTAAAATATGTAATATGTACACTACTGGTCAGAAGTTTTAGAACACCTACTCATTCAAGGGTTTTTCTTTATTTTTACTATTTCCTACATTGTAGAATAATAGTAAAGACATCAAAACAATGAAATAACAAATATGGAATCATGTAGTAACCAAAAAATGTGTTAAACAAATCTGCAGCAGAGGTAACTCTGGGTCTTCCATTCTTGTGGCAGTCCTCATGAGAGACAGTTTCATAATAGTGCTTGATGGTTTTTGCGACTGCACTTGAACAAACTTTAAAAGTTCTTGAGATGTCCCGCATTGACTGACCTTCACGTCTTACAGAAATTATGGACTGTGGTTTCTCTTTCCTTATTTGTTCTTGCTATAATATGGATTTGGTCTTTTACCAAATTGGGTTGTCTTCTGTATACCCCCATACCATGTCACAACACAACTGATTGGCTCAAACGCATTAAGGAAATAAATTCCACAAATTAACTTTTAGGAAGGCACACCTGTTAATTGAAATGCATTCAAGGTGACTACCTCGTAAAGCTGGTTGAGAGAATGCCAAGAGTGTGCAAAGCTGTCATCAAGGCAAAGGATGGCTATTTGAAGAATTTCAAATATAAAATCTATTTTGATTTGTTTAACATTTTTTGGGTTACTACATGATTCCATATGTGTTATTTCATCGTTTTGATGTCTTCACCATTATTCTACAATGTAGAAAATAGTTACAATTAAAGAAAAAGCCTTGAATGAGTTGGTGTTCTAAAACTTTGGACCGGTAGTGTACATATTGTATGTAGGCCTAATGCAACTTCCCTATGAATTCTTCAAAACCATGAATAAAATAAATATTTCCTCAGAATGAAAATTGAAAGTGAGAGATCAGGAATCTGTATCTTTAGCATTGTAGTTTCATAAGTAGAATGCTGCTGTGTTGTCTGCTCTATTTTGACTGGACACTGGCCACGGATGAAACCCAAACATCTTTTGCCCCTCTAGCTCCTAGTGCAGAGCGCCATCAAGTGGTTAAAACAAGTAATGATAAAGATGAATACCGATAGTTCGTAAACGCGACCCGGTAAATTGTTGGAGAAATCCATCAGTCAATCACATGTATTGATAAAGCCCTTCTTACATAAGCTGATGTCACAAAGTGCTGTACAGAAACCCAGCCTAAAACCCCAAACAGCAAGCAATGCAGGTGTAGAAGCCGGATGTATGGTATGCTTGAGATACTATTAATATGATGGTGCATACACGTTATCTAAATTTCAATTCAGTTGTTGATAGTAAGCTACTGTTTTTTATTCACGTAAAAAATACATTGTTACATGATAAATAGCTATTTGGCAGAATAGAAACTCATGGCAGTCACGTATCAGTTTCGTTTTCGTCTCTGCAAAATCTAAATGATATGCCAGGGAGTGGCTAGTTCAAGTTTCAAGTTTCTGTGCCAATTATTTCTATATATATATACTACATTACTTCCAGGGGGCGCTGTTTTGAAGCCTCCATCTTGGCTTGTAAAAAATGTTTAGGAAGCTATATAAATGCATTTATTGTCTACATTCATTTTTTCCATAAATGTATTATATTACAGACACTTTAATGCATACTTTGAAATTATATTATGTGAGCTAACATTATATATATATATATATATATGTTTTTTTAATGTTAGCTCACATAATATAATTTCAGTATGCATTAAAGTGTCTGTAATATAAACGTATATAAATATTTTATATAAACATTTTCCTTAAAGTACATTTTTTAAGATAACTTAATGTACTGTTACCATTACAACAACAAAAATACTTAAAAACAGGTAATTTTGTCCTTGAAACATTGAATTGAAATACTGTAAAATTCCATTCATTTCTAAGGAGGACTGCTCCTACCAGGGAGTGCCAATATGGCCAACCCGGTGGCTTCAAAGCCTCTCAATGGTCAATACATAGAAAAATCACAAAGCCAGGGTTTATATACATGATTGGTTTGCACTAGTCTCAGATTTGTATTACCTCAATACTGTGGTCATATATCTTATCTGCCATCGGAAATAAAACGAGGTAAGAATTTTACACCAATTGTAAAATAATTTAATTACACGCACATAATCTATCTCTCTGAACTACTTCATATCACAATAACAAACAATGCTGTTGTGTTGAAGATGAGGATGATTATGACTGTTAACAACGATAACAATGTTGGGCTAGTAATAATATAATAACTTATAATAATTCCTATTTTTTCTATTTCCTCACAGAGGTCAAAGCAGATATGGAAGTCAAGCTGAAAGCACTTGAACGTAACTTTACATGGGGAATATAAAAGGCTGACATTAAGAATAACAGCGAAGGTGGAGGTCTGTATCCGTCACTTCTCCAGAGCCGTGGAGTTGAAGCCCTCTATCGACCACGCCAGGGTGAACCTGGCTGAGGCCTACGGGAACAACTACCAGCTGGAAGAGGCGATGAAGATATTCACTGTCCTTTTAGAGGACAAGTCCCTGAGTGACTCAGACAAGCAGCTCTGCTATGCCGGCTTTGGTATAGCAAGAAGAGAGACGGGGATGGCGCTGTGACATAGTTTTAAAAAACGCCTACCAGATTTGGATTGAGAGTTGGGACAGGAGGCAGGCTGGGAAGAGGCACCTCTCAGCGGATCACAGAGGTGGCAGGGATAACAAGAGAGTTGGCGAGCCCTCTGAGATTTTGTCATTCCACAAACAGGAAAGGTAGTCTGAGGACACAGGCGACCTGACAGATTCTTTTGGGCAAAGGAATGAAACTCAAATGTATTGCCTAACTACAACACAATGCATGGCTTACATGGCACACACTGCTGCATGCATTTGAGCATTTTAATGTTTTTAATGGTGAAGTGAAAAGTAAAGTTCAAGTTGGGAGTACGCATCTCTGGCTGCACTCGTCGTTTTATTTTGTGCAAAGGTTGCAAAGAAAATTTGAGTTCAAAATGTATTACTTTTGGGAAAAATACATGTTTCTATGTCTTAAGATGTCAGGTAGTGTCACAAAGTTCAGTTGTCTGAGTAAAATTGCACCATGTAGCTGCATGATACATCTTGCAATAAAACAACTAGGCCTATAAAAAAATACTTGTAAGTGTTATTATAATTTCTAAAGTTGATTATTCGTCATGTAAATAAGCATTGTTCAGAAACAATGAGTGATTATAGAGTCACTAGTGTTGAAAAAACTATTTGAATATTTACTCGCTGGAAAATTATATTTCTACAAGCATCTCCTCTCTACCCCTTATATGACCTTCTCCTTTCCCCCTTTATATAGTACACAGCGCCAGTACATGGTCAAACATTGCAGCACAGGAATTCTCTTCGTGCAGGTTTGAATAAGGGTGTTGATGGCACTGCTTTTCTATTCAAAGTATTACAAGTTTGTCACATGATGATCACAAGTCAGTAGACCATATACCAACATCTTCTGTAGGCTACAGTGCAAAATGTTAATAATTTACGTATTTGCACTTGTCAGAATGTAAACCGTGGCAATACAGCTCCGCATCAGTTTCGGTTTCCTTTCATTTATTTGTAAACTGCAGAAGGCTTATATATAGCCAGGGAGTGAGTACGTGTTGGCTGTGTAGCCTATTCCGCGTTCCCTGGACATTACAAAAAACACAACTCGCTGTATTCAACAAGATGAGGTGAGAATTTTACTCCGAATATTAGACAGGATCTCTATGTGGGATATAAATATATGTTACATTGTTATTGTCAATTAATTGTCAATGTATCAATTAATTGAAGGCACAATTTGGCATCACCTGTGATATTTCTTCTTGAAATCATGATTTATTTAGCGTATACTACAATTTGTGTAATTTCTTATTTGCTAATAAATACCTGTCCTGAATATGACAAGTTTATTTTTGGATGCAATATTCAGACATTCACAGAAGTAATGACATCACAACACAATCATCCAAACCGGAAAATGTAGTTTACAGTAGTCCTACCGCTAATTTATGAAATATTGATTTAACACAATAGCTAATATTTAGATTACTCTCGGATGACAAAAAAAACACAATGTGAATTAGCTAATAGCAATTACTATTTATAGTTAATCATACCACGGGTGAGCTCAACATTGATCGAAATAATTGAGTAAAACACTTTTTAGAAATACAAAAATAATCCGATGATGGGTAGTTTGTGCGCGCCGCCTTGTTTGTTTTTCGCGTCGACCAAAGATAATACGAAGAGACAAGATGAGTTTGGTCTGTTTGCAGTATGCACGTTGAAGGGGGTGTGTCGTCTACCCTATGGATAATCATGCTTTCAAATGCTGTTGAAGATGACGAATTCCCCTCTTTACCGGTTACTCCGTCCAAACCTCCACCCTCCAAAAAACCCAACATGAACTCTGACATCGTGGCTACCCTCTCCTTACTCATCAACTCCAAGTCTGACGCAATTGAGAAAATGGTAGAGGCGCAAACACCATGGTTATCGAAGGCTTGAAAAAGACTGGAGTTTGCATGTGGTGAAATCAAGGATGTGAAAACGAGAGTGGCAAAAGTTTTAAAAAGTGTGGAAAATAATAACAATGTCTACCATAGACGTCTCAAGATGCTAACCAAATTCCAATATCGATCAATGTGATACAATCCTTTCCCAAAGCGTCTGGTCTATATCTTAACATTAATAAATGTGAACTCATGGCTGTCAAAGATTGTGGGACACCTTCATATTATGGTATTCCAGTAAAAGAAGAACTTACATATTTAGGCATAAACATTACAAAAGATCAGAAGTCTAGAGGCATACTAAATTTTAACCCTCTTATTAAAAAAAAACAGAAGAAGCTAAATCAATGGCTAGAGAGGGACTTATCTTTAAAAGGTAGAGTCCTAATGACCAAGGCTGAAGGTATCTCTAGACTAACATATGGCGCTCTATCTTTATATCTTGACAGTAAAATAAGACCAGATGCTAGACCAGATGCTTTTCAACTTTCTGTGGAGAATCCGTACCCATTACATTAGGAAAACTGTTGTAATGAACACTTGGTGTTCATTACAACAGAATGGTGGGCTGAATTTTCTGGACTTTACTACCTTAAATAATACTTTTAAGTTCAATTGGATAAAACAATTCCTAAGAAGACCCACTTCTATCTGGAATTTTATTCCTCATCATGTCTTCTCTACTTTTGGTCTCCTTAACTTCATGTTGTTTTGCAATTATAATATTGACAAGGTTCCAGTGAAACGTTCTGCTTTTCATCGGCAGGTTTTCTTGTCATGGTCCTTAATTTATAAACACAATTTTTCTCCACACAGATATTATATATGGAATAATCGGGATATATTGTATAAAAATACTTCTTTGTTTTTAGAATATTGGTTCCGAAATAAGATCCTATTGGTGAGCCAACTGGTAAATGCAGAGGGTCAGTTATAAGGAATTCTTATCACTTTACAAGGTCCCTGTAACACTTAAAGATTTTGCAATTGTTTTAGATGCCGTTCCCTCAGGTGTTGCTCTATTATTCAGGAACGTGTCCCTCAGAGCCTACCTTCTATTGACCCTGTTGACTCATCAGTAGGAAGGATTTGTTTATCTTTTGGTCCATTCAACAACAGAGCGATACGAACCTTGTTTCAGCAGGATGTTGTATCTATACTAGAGGTCGACCGATTATGATTTTTCAACCACAATACCGATTATTGGAGGACCAAAAAAAAGCCGATGCCGATTAATCGGCCGATTTTAAATGTTTATTTATTTATTTGTAATAATGACATTTACAACAATACTGAATTAACACTTATTTTAACTTAATATAACACATCAATAAAATCAATTTAGCCTCAAATAAATAATGAAACATGTTCAATTTTGTTTAAATAATGCGAAAACAAAGTGTTGGAGAAGAAAGTAAAAGTGCAATATGTGCCATGTAAAAAAGCTAACTTTTAAGTTCCTTGCTCAGAACATGAGAACATATGAAAGCTAGTGGTTCCTTTTAACATGAGTCTTCAATATTCCCAGGTAAGAAGTTTTAGGTTGTAGTTATTATAGGAATTATCTGACTATTTCTCTCTATACCATTTGGATTTCATATACCTTTGACTATTGGATGTTCTCATAGGCACTTTAGTATTGCCAGTGTAACAGTATAGCTTCTGTCCCTCACCTCGCTCCTACCTGGGCTCGAACCAGGAACACTTCGACAACAGCCACCCTCGAAGCATCGTTACCCATCGCTCCACAAAAGCCCTGGCCCTTGCAGAGCAAGGGAAACAACTACTCCCAAGTCTCAGAGCGAGTGACGTCACCGATTGAAGCGCTATTAGCGCGCACTCCGCTATCTAGTTAGCCATTTCACATCGGTTACACCAGCCTAATCTCGGGAGTTGACAGGCTTGAAGTCATAAACAGCTCAATCCTTGAAGCATTGCGAAGAGCTGCTGGCAAACGCATGGAAGTGCTGTTTGAATGAATCCTTACAAGCCTGCTGCTGCCTACCGTCGCTGAGTCAGACTGCTCTATCAAATATCAAATCATAAACGTAATTATAACATAATAACACACAGAAATACAAGCCATAGGTCAATATGGTTGAATCCGGAAACTATCATTTTCGAAAACAAAACGCTTATTCTTTCAGTGAAATATGGAACCGTTCCGTATTTTATCTAACGGGTGGCATCCCTAAGTCTAAATATTGCTGTTACATTGTACAACCTTCAATGTTATGTCATAATTATGTACAATTCTGGTAAATTAATTACGGTCTTTGTTAGGAATAAATGGACTTTACACAGTTCACAACGAGCCAGGCGGCCCAAATTGCTGCATATACCCTGACTGCTTGCACGGAACGCAAGAGAAGTGACACAATTTCCCTAATTATAAGAAATTCATGTTAGCAGGGAATATTAACTAAATATGCAGGTTTAAAAATATATACTTGTGTATTGATTTTAAAGAAAGGCATTGATGTTTATGGTTAGGTTTGGTGCAACGACAGTGCTAAATCATCACCCGTTTGGCGAAGTAGGCTGTGATTCAATGAGAAATTAACAGGCACCGCATCGATTATATGCAACGCAGGACACGCTAAACTAGTAATATCATCAACCATGTGTAGTTAACTAGTGATTATGTGAAGATTTATTGTTTTTTATACACAGCTGGCAAATAGCTTAGCATTAGCTCATTATAATCAGCACAACCTTCAAAAAGGTTTTTTACACACATCATAGATGTCAATTACAATATATGCAATAATCGGAATGCATTATTTGTTACTAGTACTTGAAAACGTGACTAAGACTGTAAAAACATTATGCTCCATCCATACATACTTCATGCTACAGTAGAAACGACAACACTATATACAGATAGGCTGTCAAGGCTGAAAAATTGCTAAATAACTTTGGCTGAGCTGGAACACTAGCTCGAGCCCAGAGCAAATGACAGGAATCGAATGTTCATCGAGCCCCTTCGGACTGGAGTGACGCTTAAAATTCAATTTTACCCCTACAATCTGTTCTTAGGACGCAACTGAAAAATAACAACTTGTGTAGAAAGTAAACTTCCGCACCTCGATAGTGCCAAGTGTGCTTATGTCTGCATAACGAGGAAGTAACTTTTTATTATTTCTGGTCTAGCGATCATGACAGCAGAGTACGCTGCCCAACCTTATGTAATTAGAAAGAGGTTATCCACCTAGGTAAAGTTGGTTTTATATTCCAGTTTTGATTTGATATAAATAGCTCAAATCTATATAATGCCATTTAAAACGGTATAAATCAATAACTAAATCACCGTTTGTCACAGAAACATCAAACTAGGTATGATTTATTCTATAAATGTCTAGCATACTTTTACAACCATTGTTTTGAGGAAAAATGCCAGTTTTGATTTGATATAAATACATCAAATGTATATGATGCCATTTAAAGTGGCATGAATCAATAACTAATTTACCGTTTGTCACAAACATCAAACTAGGTATGATTTATTCTATAAATGTCTAGTATACTTTTACAACCTTTGTTTTGAATAAAAATTCCAGTTTTGATTTGATAGGAATACATAACATCTCAAATATTGCATTTAAAGATGAAGAAATCAATAACCAATTCAGTGATTGTCACAAAAAAAAGTGAAAATATGCATTTATTTGCAATAACTTTAAAGAAATGTTAATTTCAAGTGAAATGTGTTCTATAGGACGTTAGACCATGTTTACATAAAGTTGTACTGTTTGCATTTTTTGTCCAACAGTTCCACATTTTAAAGTAGTTACAAGGCACAACAGTCATTTATTTACATGTCTCTAATTTAACAGGAAAGAGGCCCCTTCCAATCATTTTCTATTTTGGCTTTGTTGAAGTCCTTCTTTGTCATCCCCAGACAAGCTGAATAGTACCATCTCCTGAGGTAATAGACTAAAATGTTCAACACTTACAGCCAAATGTTTAATACCCCGGGTATTCCCAGAACACATTCTGGAAAGTCTATAGATTGAGTTGTCACTTTATTAGGTACAACCCTCTTTGCATCTGGAACAGCGTGAATTCAGAACTGTTGATGAAACTGGGAAAGGAGATAAGACTGTTCAAGTTTTTAAGTCCAGTTGGAGTTAATTACAGTCAGTTCACGTTTTGGAACTTTTCTGAGTTACAGAAGACCATCACAGACTGCTGTCATTTTGCACATTCTAAAGTTCAAACAAACAGTAACAGAATACCTGAATAATACTACTCTGCATGCTTTAGTGTCTAGCAAGCCAAGACCACGGGGCTTGGTGTATGTACTGTAGGAGTAATTTATTTTCATGAATAGGATGGTGAACCTAATAAAGTAGCAACTGAGTGTAGATATCACAAATAACTCCTTTTGAGCTGTGTTTGTCTGTTATACGTTTCATCAATGGGTATAATGGTCAATCTGATCCCCAAGGTCCTCATAGGCTCACTTAGATATATAAAGTTGGAGATAAAGAAAAAATATGAAACTAGGACTTTAACACACTGGCAGAATTCTTTCATCCACGTCCATTCACATACAATATGTATTTTTAAGTATAAATACCCTTCTAAGTCTTTCTGGATGTTTTAAAAGGTTTGCAAATAGTTCTTTCTGCAAGGAATATGAATTGAAAGGGATATGGTAATACATATGTAGGTGATGTAATTTCTCCACTGGTATAATGGGTATAATGTGTGGTAGATGCACACCTCCCTGCTGAATTATGTATAGCTGATTTGGGCCAGTTGATCTTTTTTTCCATGATCTTTTGTGAAGAATTTTTTTTTGCGTAGGCTTTGTGCTAGCAGTTTAAGAGAGAAAGAGAGCAAATAGCAAAGGGACAGCCTGGTTGAAGTCCTAGTTTTTAATGGTTAGTGCCGGTAGATTGCAGAGGGTTTCACATACAGATTCAGAGGCAAATCACAATGTATACATTGAGCCCAAAAACAAAACATGTACCTTCCACTTCTTTTATTAGTACTTTTTTTGTTATCCACCATCTGGTATCTTTCAATACCCATGCTAATACATATATATATATTATATATATTAGCATGGGTATTGAAAGATACCAGATGGTGGATAACAAAAAAAGTACTAATAAAAGAAGTGGAAGGTACATGTTTTGTTTATATATATATATATACACTGCTCAAAAAAAAGGGAACACTTAAACAACACAATGTAACTCCAAGTCAATCACCCTTCTGTGAAATCAAACTGTCCACTTAGGAAGCAACACTGATTGACAATAAATGTCACATGCTGTTGTGCAAATGGAATAGACAACTGGTGGAAATTATAGGCAATTAGCAAGACACCCCCAATAAAGGAGTGGTTCTGCAGGTGGTGACCACAGACCACTTCTCAGTTCCTTGGTCACGTTTGAATGCTGGTGGTGCTTTCACTCTAGTGGTAGCATTAGACGGAGTCTACAACCCACACAAGTGGCTCAGGTAGTGCAGCTCATCCAGGATGGGACATCAATGCGAGCTGTGGCAAGAAGGTTTGCTGTGTCTGTCAGCATAGTGTCCAGATCATGGAGGCGCTACCAGGAGACAGGCCAGTACATCAGGAGACGTGGAGGAGGCCGTAGGAGGGCATCAACCCAGCAGCAGGACCGCTACCTCTGCCTTTGTGCAAGGAGGAGCAGGAGGAGCACTGCCAGAGCCCTGCAAAATGACCTCCAGCAGGCCACAAATGTGCATGTGTCTGCTCAAACGGTCAGAAACAGACTCCATGAGGGTGGTATGAGGGCCCGACGTCCACAGGTGGGGGTTGTGGTAACAGCCCAACACCGTGCAGGATGTTTGGCATTTGCCAGAGAACACCAAGATTGGCAAATTCGCCACTGGCACCCTGTGCTCTTCACAGATGAAAGCAGGTTCACACTGAGCACATGTGACAGACATGACAGAGTCTGGAGACGCCATGGAAAACGTTCTGCTGCCTGCAACATTCACCAGCATGACCGGTTTGGCGGTGGGTCAGTCATGGTGTGGGGTGGCATTTCTTTGGGGGGCCGCACAGCCCTCCATGTGCTCACCAGAGGTAGCCTGACTGCCATTAGGTACCGAGATGAGATCCTCAGACCCCTTGTGAGACCATATGCTGGTGCGGTTGGCCCTGGGTTCCGCCTAATGCAAGACAATGCTAGACCTCATGTGGCTGGAGTGTGTCAGCAGTTCCTGCAAGAGGAAGGCATTGATGCTATGGACTGGCCCGCCCGTTCCCCAGACCTGAATCCAATTGAGCACATCTGGGACATCATGTCTCGCTCCATCCACCAACGCCCCGTTGCACCACAGACTGTCCAGGAGTTGGCAGATGCTTTAGTCCAGGTCTGGGAGGAGATCCCTCAGGAGACCATCCCGCCACCTCATCAGGAGCATGCCCAGGCGTTGTAGGGAGGTCATACAGGCACATGGAGGCCACATACACCACTGAGCCTCATTTTGACTTGTTTTAAGGACATTACATCAAAGTTGGATCAGCCTATAGTGTGGTTTTCCACTTTAATTTTGAGTGTGACTCCAAATCCAGACCTCCATGGGTTGATAAATTTGATTTCCATTGATAATTTTTGTGTGGTTTTGTTGTCAGCACATTCAACGATGTAAAGAAAAAAGTATTTCATAAGAATATTTCATTCATTCAGATCTAGGATGTGTTATTTTAGTGTTCCCTTAATTTTTTTGAGCAGTGTATATACACACACATATACAGTATATACTGTACATACACTACCGTTAAAAAGTATGGGGTCACTTAGAAATGTCCTTGTTTTTGAAATTTAAGCAAAAAATGTTGTCCATTAAAATAACATCAAATTGCTCAGAAATACAGTGTAGACATGGTTAATGTTGTAAATGACTATTGCAGCTGGAAACGGCTGATTTTTAATGGAATATCTACATAGGCATACAGAGGCCCATTATCAGCAACCATCACTCCTGTGCCCCAATGGCACGTTGTGTTAGCTAATCCAAGTTTATAATTTTAAAAGGCTAATTGATCATTAGAAAACCCTTTTGCAATTATGTTAGCACAGCTGAAAACTGTTGTGCTGATTAAAGCAGCAATACAACTATCCTTCTTTAGACTAGCTGAGTATCTGAAGCATCAGCATTTGTGGGTTCAATTATAGGCTCACATAGAATAGCCTTCTTTTCTCAGAACAAGAATAGACTGATGAGGTTCAGAAGAAAGTTTTGTTTCTGGTCATTTTGAGCCTGTAACAATGTCTACACTGTACACTACACTGGCTCATTCTGTGGAATGTCCATGTTGACCCTCTTGGTTGTCTTGGTCCTCTAGATCCATCCACTGGTCTTCTTCGTTAGTCAGGCCTGACCACTTCATCCCATAGTTTTTTCTTGTAATCTAATTTAATATGACTGAAGATGCAGAATTTTCTGTCAGGCCCCTTCTAATAGACTTGTTAGAACTTTAAACACACCCCCTCATATCTAGTTTGATGATTGTGACAAACGGTGAATTAGTTATTGATTTTTAAATGGATTTTGACGAATGTCTGTTGAATGACTGATGAATGTCTGAATATGTGAATATAAAACCAACGATACCTCGGTAGATTATCCTGATTAAAATGGTGTCCAACTTGAAAAAAATCCTAAATATACATATTGCAAGATATTTGGCGAAATATACCAGCATGCCTCTCCATAGGAAAACAATGGGGGGAGCTCAGCGTTCCAAGGGCAATAGGTATTTCGGGGCTAGCGTTTGATGACAACGGAGTACGCTACCCAGTTGAGTCAATTGCATCTGAATAATCTAAAAGGGCTAAACGAATGTTGGAGTTTATGTGACGGCCCTTCATAAATCCTGTTTGAGTCTCATTTCTAATGGTATCTATTCCTTTCTTTAATCTATTGGCATAATCCAGAGCAATCCATTTGTAATCAATATTTAATAAAGTAGTTGGTCTCCAATTGTCAATGAGAGAATGGTCTTTATCGGGCTTCGCAATCAGTGAAATAAGGCCCTGTTTCATAGTGGAGACCATTTCATCATTTTCAATGCAATGTTGAAACATTAAAAATAGGGTCTTCTAGTAACTCCAAGTACTGCCTATAGAATTCAACTGTCAGGCCATCAGGGAATGTCTGCATACTTGATCTGCGGAAACATTGGTGTAGTGCGTGGGCACTCCTCGAATGGAGAAGTTTGTCCGGTTCATTAAAGCCTCAAACATGAATTGCCCGAAATGCTGAAATGGGCTACTTCTATGTGAATTAATGAGGAGGTGGTACACACCTCAATTCAAACAGTTAGAAAATACAACTTGTTAGAAAATCATTTGAAATTGACAAGCCTATAGATAATTAGCAGGCAGCCCGTGTTAACCGTCCTGTTGTGTAACAATCACATTTTGGAAAAGTGAGTCCAATCTGACATCACGTGCAGAAAACAACTCATGCTGGGGCGACTGTTAGAGATATTTGGAACTCACCTGTGAAAAGGTTTTAAAGATGACAATTGACAGGCGGGCTACACGTGAAAAAGGATTCATATAAAAAAATTACCAAGAAGAAAATAGGACATACTTTGTACTCACACACAGCAACTTTGATAGTGCTAGTGCAATATTAATGCTCGGGCAGTAAAGGGAGCTAGGCATTCGTGTACGTGTGTGAAAGGATAGAATAAGCAGATAGTGCCGGTCAGGGGTGTTGATCAACTAGACGACCTTGGGTACAATTGTGATTATGTGACCCTCAGCTTTATGGTCCGACACCTTGGGAGGCAGAAGTAACAACGGTAGTTAAAATGCTGGGTGTTAATTATGGTATTTTTGCCTTTCTCACAGTGCCTCGGTCAAAGCAGATATGGAAGTTAAGCTGAAAGCACTTGAGTGTCACTTCACATGGGGCATAAGGAAGGCTAACATTAAGGACCTGGACAGCATCCCTGAAAAACTCCTGGATCGCATCATGAGGTTTACCACGCCGAAATACCATGCCACATATTTCAACTTACTAGCGTTCCTGAGCCACCTGGAGGAAAATAATGTTAGTGCTCTTGACTATCTCCACGAGGCTGAGAGTGCATTGAAGGACAGACAGGATGATACAGAGTTACTGGTGACCTATGCTAACTTTGCATGGGTTCACTATCACTCAGGAAACCTTGATGATGTGGAGGCCTACATTGGAAAGCTGGAAATCATCAGTAAGGGAATTCCAAGTGCCTTAAATATTCAAGGCAGCTTACCTTCCGTACATGGTGAGAAAGGTTGGAGTCTTATCAGGTTTGGGGGATTATTTTACAAGACGGTAAAAGAGAGCTTCCAGATAGCTCTTGAGGGGGAACCAGACAATGCTTCTTTCAATATGGGCTATGCCCTGGTCCTGTACAGGTTGGAGGGCATGGTCAAGAATAAGAGAGTGCGTTCAGTGATGACTGCAGCTGCCAACCAGCTAAGGAAGGCCTTATCCTTGGAGCCTGATAACTCTGAACTTATGGTCCTCCTAGCTCTGAAACTTCAAAAAAATCAAGAAAACAAAGTGGAGTCCTTGAAACTCACCAAAGAGGCCCTCAGGCTGTCTCCTGACGTGCCTCATGTACTACGTTATGTGGCCAAATATTTCAGATATGAGGGCTCCATCAATGAGTGCATACAGGTTTTGGGGAAAGCTCTGGAACTGTCTCCAAACTCCCACTTCCTCCATCACCAAATTGGCCTGTGTCACAAACAGCAGCTCATCCAAATGTTCGAGCAGAAGAGGGAAGGGGGAGTGGTGGAAGTGGGCCAGATAAAAGCAAAAGTGTTGGTCTGTATCCGTCACTTCGCCAGAGCCGTAGATCTGAAGCCCTCCAACATCCTCGCCAGGGTGAACCTGGCTGAGGCCTACGGGAACAACTACCAGCTGGAAGAGGCGATGAAGATATTCACTGTCCTTTTAGAGGACAAGTCCCTGAGTGACTCAGACAAGCAGCTCCTCTACACCAGCTTCGGCACGTTTCTTTACTACAGGAAGAGAGACGGGGATGGCGCTGTGACAGAGTTCAAAAATGCCTACCAGATTCCAATTGAGAGTTGGTACAGGAATCAGGCTGGGAAGAGGTTGAAGCAGATCGCAGAGAGGTGGCGGGCTAACAAAAAGAGAGTTGGCGAGGCCTCTGAGATTTTGTTGTTCCTCAAACAGGAGAGGTAGTCTGAGGACACAGACATCCAGACAGATTCTTTCGGCAAAGGAATGAAATTCAAATGATATACGTAGCTGTAACACAATGCATGGCTTACATTGAAACACTACTCAAATCAAACTTTATTTGTCACATTGCGCCGAATACAACAAGTGTAGACTTTACCGTGAAATGCTTACTTACAAGCCCTTGACCAACAGTGCATGTTTTTAATGGTGAAGTTCAAGTTGGGAGTACGCATCTCTGGCTGTACGCTTATTTTTATTTTATTTAAAAGTTGCAAAGAAAATTTCAGTTCAAATGTATTACTTTTGGAAAACATATTGTAAAGATGTGTCATGTAGTGTCACAAAGCTCCGTTTATTTTTTACAATTGTACCATATGGCTGCATGATAAATCTTGCAATAAAAAAAATACTTGTAAGTGTTATTCTAATTTCCAAATTTGGTTATTCATCATGTAAAGCATTGTAAAGCATTGTTCAGAAACAATGAGTGAATGGTGCGTCACTAGAGTTGAAAAAACAATTTGAATATATACTCGCTGGAAAATTATATTTCTACAAGCATCTCCTCTCTACCCCTTATATGACCTTCTCCTTTCCCCCTTTATATAGTACACAGCGCCAGTACATGGTCAAACATTGCAGCACAGGAATTCTCTTCGTGCAGGTTTGAATAAGGGTGTTGATGGCACTGCTTTTCTATTCACGGTTTGAAAACTTGTGTCACGTGATGATCGCAGGTCAGTAGACTATATAGTAGTCTTTGTTAGGCTACAGTGCAAAATGTTAATAAATGACCTGTTGTCACTTGTCAGAATGGAAACCTTGGCAATACAGCTAAGCATCAGTTTCGGTTTCCTGTCTTTTGCGAATTGCAGAAGGCCTATATATAGCCAGGGAGTGAGTACGTGTTGGCTGTGTAGCCTATTCCGCGTTCCCTGGACATTACAAAAAACAACTCGCTGTATTCAACAAGATGAGGTAAGAATTTTACTATTAGACAGGATCTATTGGTGCGATATAAATAAATATGACATTTTTATTGTATTTCATCAATGAATTAAAGGCATACTTTGGCATCACCTCTGATATTTCTCTTTGAAATCATGATTTATTTAGCGTATACTACCATTTGTGCAATTTCGTATTGCTAATAACACCTATAATTTGTATAATCGATTTGACATAACACAGTAATAATCCGTGTGGTGTGCTGTATGCTTCTTCAGTTCAATTCACATTTTATTTATCCAGAGGGACAATTATTTCTGGAAATTAAAGGTGACAGTTGACAGGTGGACTACACATGAAAAATGATTAATATAATTACCACAACATATAGGAAAAAAACATTAAGAAGAAAATAGGACATTTGTGTAATTGTGTGAAAGGATAGAGAGGAGGCAGTGGAGGAGGCAGTTCACCATGAAAATACGCATTGTTCAAACACAACGAGTGATTGTAGAGTCATTAGTGTTGAAAAAACCATTTTAATATTTACACGCTGGAAAAATATATTTCGACAAGCATCTCCTCTCTCTCTACCCCTTATATGACCTTCTCCTTTCCCCCTTTATATAGTACACAGCGCCAGTACATGGTCAATCATTGCAGCACAGGAATTCTCTTCGTGGAGGCATTCTTACTGAATAAATTGTTGATAGCACCTCTTTTCTATTCACGGTTTAGAAACTTTTGTAACATGATGATCGCAGGTCAGTAAGCTATATACCACAAGCTTTTGTATGCTACAGTGCTAAAGGTTCATAAATGGCGTATAGCCGGAATGGAGACTGGCAATACAGCTACTCATCAGTTTCGCTTTCCTTTCCTTTGCAAGTTGCAGAAGGCCTATATATTGCCAGGGAGTGAGTACGTTTCGACTGTGTAGGCTACGTCCGCGTACTTTTTTTATTTATTTATTTTACCTTTATTTAACCAGGTAGGCAAGTTGAGAACAAGTTCTCATTTACAATTGCGACCTGGCCAAGATAAAGCAAAGCAGTTCGACAGATAAAACGACACAGAGTTACACATGGAGTAAAAACAAACATACAGTCAATAATGCAGTATAAACAAGTCTATATACAATGTGAGCAAATGAGGTGAGAAGGGAGGTAAAGGCAAAAAAGGCCAAGATGGCAAAGTAAATACAATATAGCAAGTAAAATACTGGAATGGTAGTTTTGCAATGGAAGAATGTGCAAAGTAGAAATAAAAAAATAATGGGGTGCAAAGGAGCAAAATAAATAAATAAATTAAAATTAAATACAGTTGGGAAAGAGGTAGTTGTTTGGGCTAAATTACAGGTGGGCTATGTACAGGTGCAGTAATCTGTGAGCTGCTCTGACAGTTGGTGCTTAAAGCTAGTGAGGGAGATAAGTGTTTCCAGTTTCAGAGATTTTTGTAGTTCGTTCCAGTCATTGGCAGCAGAGAACTGGAAGGAGAGGCGGCCAAAGAAAGAATTGGTTTTGGGGGTGACTAGAGAGATATACCTGCTGGAGCGTGTGCTACAGGTGGGAGATGCTATGGTGACCAGCGAGCTGAGATAAGGGGGGACTTTACCTAGCAGGGTCTTGTAGATGACATGGAGCCAGTGGGTTTGGCGACGAGTATGAAGCGAGGGCCAGCCAACGAGAGCGTACAGGTCGCAATGGTGGGTAGTATATGGGGCTTTGGTGATAAAACGGATTGCACTGTGATAGACTGCATCCCATTTGTTGAGTAGGGTATTGGAGGCTATTTTGTAAATGACATCGCCAAAGTCGAGGATTGGTAGGATGGTCAGTTTTACAAGGGTATGTTTGGCAGCATGAGTGAAGGATGCTTTGTTGCGAAATAGGAAGCCAATTCTAGATTTAACTTTGGATTGGAGATGTTTGATATGGGTCTGGAAGGAGAGTTTACAATCTAACCAGACACCTAAGTATTTGTAGTTGTCCACGTATTCTAAGTCAGAGCCGTCCAGAGTAGTGATGTTGGACAGGCGGGTAGGTGCAGGCAGCGATCGGTTGAAGAGCATGCATTTAGTTTTACTTGCATTCAAGAGCAATTGGAGGCCACGGAAGGAGAGTTGTATGGCATTGAAGCTTGCCTGGAGGGTTGTTAACACAGTGTCCAGAGAAGGGCCGGAAGTATACAGAATGGTGTCGTCTGCGTAGAGGTGGATCAGGGACTCACCAGCAGCAAGAGCGACCTCATTGATGTATACAGAGAAGAGAGTCGGTCCAAGAATTGAACCCTGTGGCACCCCCATAGAGACTGCCAGAGGTCCGGACAGCAGACCCTCCGATTTGACACACTGACGGTTGTTGCAATACAAAAAAATAACTCGCTGTATTCAACAAGATGAGGTACGAATTTCACTGCGAAAATTAGACAGGATCTCATGTTGCGATATAAATATGTTGTATTGAAACTTCAGAGAGTAGGTCTCGAACCCTCGACCTTCTAGCCCGAAGTCGAGCGCGCTATCGACTGTACCGCAAAAGCATGCTCAAGCAGCAGGGGCAATTTCCGAATTTATAAACCCAGGCTCGTTACAATATGTAACATTTTTATTGTATTTCATCAATGAGTTGAAGGCACACTTTGGCATCACCTGTGATATTTGTCTTTGAATTCATGGTTTATTTAGCGTATACTACCATTAGTGTCATTTCGTATTGTTAATAATAACTATGATTTGTATCATCGACTTGACATAACACAGTAATAATCCGTGTGGTGTGCTGCTTCAGTTCAATTCACATTTTATTTATCCAGAGGGACAATTATTTCTGGAAATTAATATAATATAATCATATAATTACCACAACATATAGGAAAAAAACCATTAAGAAGAAAATAGGTCGTACTGTATACTCACACAAAGCAACTTCGATAGTGCTAGTGCAATATTAATGTTTGAGCAGTAAAGGGAGCTAGGCATTCGTGTGAGTCTGTGAAAGGATAGAATAGGCAGATAGTGTAGGTCAGGTCTCAAGGGAGAGGGTGTTGATCAACCTGACGACCTTGGGTGCAATTGTGATTATGTGACCCTCAGCTTTATGGTCCGACACCTTGGGAGGCAGAAGTGACAACAACCGTTAAAATGCTGTGTGTTAATTATGGTATTTTTGCCTTTTTCTCACAGTGCCTCGGTCAAAGCAGATATGGAAGTCAAGCTGAAAGCACTTGAGTGTCACTTCACATGGGGCATAAGGAAGGCTAACATTAAGGACCTGGACAGCATCCCTGAAAAACTCCTGGATCGCATCATGAAGTTCTGCCCTTCAAAATACCATGTCACGTATTTCAACTTACTAGCGTTCCTGAGCCACCTGGAGGAAAATAATGTTAGTGCTCTTGAGTATCTCCACAAGGCTGAGAGTGCATTGAAGGACAGACAGGATGATACAGAGTTACTGGTGACCTATGCTAACTATGCATGGGTTCACTATCACTCAGGGAACATGGATGATGTGGATGCCTACCTTGAGAAGCTGGAAAACATCAATAAGGGTATTCCAAGGGCCTCAAAGATTCAAGGCAGCTTACCTTCAGTACATGGTGAGAAAGGTTGGAGCCTTATCAGGCTTGGGGCATTCTTTTATAAAAGGGTAAAAGAGAGCTTTCAGAAAGCTCTACAGGGGGAGCCAAACAATGCTTCTTTCAATGTGGGCTATGCCATGGTCCTGTACAGGTTGGAGGGCATGGTTAGGGATAACAAAGTGAGGTCAGAGGAAAGTGAAGCTACCACTCAGCTAAGGAAAGCCTTGTCATTGGAGCCCGATAACTCGGAGGTTATGGTCCTCCTAGCCCTGAAGCTTCAGAACAAAAATAAACAAGAGTCCATGAAACTCATCACAGAAGCCCTCAGACTGTTTCCTGATGTGCCTCACGTCATGCGTTACGTAGGAAAGTTTTTCAGATACGAGGGCTCCGTCAATGAGTCCCTACACATTTTGGGGAAAGCTCTGGAGCTGTCTCCAAACTCCCACTTCCTCCATCACCAAATTGGCCTGTGTCACAAACAACAGCTCAGTCAGATGTTCGAGCAGAAGAGGAAAGGGGGACGAGTCAATGGGGGCCAGATAAAAGCAAAGGTGGAGGTCTGCATCCGTCACTTCTCCAGAGCCGTGGAGCTGAAGCCCTCCAACATTCACGCCAGGGTGAACCTGGCTGAGGCCTACGGGAAAAACTACCAGCTGGAAGAGGCGTTGAAGATCTTCATCAGCCTGGTGAAAGATGAATCCCTCAATGACTCTGACAAGCAGCACTGCTACACCAGCTTCGGCCTGTTTCTGTTCCACAAGAAGAAAGATGAGGGCAGGGCTGCGACACAATTCAAAAATGCCTACCAGATTCAGATTGAGAGTTGGGACAGGAAGGAGGCTGGGAAGAAGCTTAAGCAGATAGCAGAGAGGTGCCAGACTAACAAGAGGAGAGTTGGCGAGGCCTCTGAGATTTTGGCGTTCCTCGCCACTGTAGACAAAGAGGAGAGAAAGGCTGAAGAGCCAAGGGGAGTCAATGTGGACTCTCCAGACACAGATGACCTTACAGATGCCCTAGGCAAAGGAATGAAACTCAAATGATATATTTTATTGTAACACAACGCATGGCTTACATAAGAATACTGCTACGTGCATTTGAATGGTTTTAATCGGGGAGTAACATTTACTTCAAGTTGCATGTATGCTTCTTATGTTTGATTTTGTGTAAAAAAAATTGCAAAGAAAATTTGAGTAAGATTCTATTACTTTTGTAAGATTTTGGATGTCTTTGGATGTGTCCCCTATAGTGTAGATGATTAGATATCTTCATTGACTGTTAAACTGTTGCTTAAACTGGCAGTAACATTCTGAAGAGGTAATAAAACACAGTACCAAAGTCTTGATTATCTTTTGTTCTTGTTAAATTGCTATGTTTTTTTCTACTTAGTTCCTAAAGCCAACATTGCTTAATAAAGGGGAACCACGTCAGATATACACGTTTCCTGTTGTTCCCTCTAAGAATCTCCATGCTTGCACTTTGATTGAAGTTTGGAGGGACTCACTCGAAGTTTGACAGACAGTGAGTCTACCTACCACTTACATTACAGGGAACAATAAGAAATAAATTCCATAACAAAATTAAAAGTCATTTTATTTCAGATATTTAAGGTCCAATACAGCTGGTATTTTTTTCTTCTCAATATCAAATAATTTCTCGGTAACATTTAAGTCCCTTACTGTGATTGTTTTCAATTAAAATGGTCAAAAATAAACAAAAATTGCTTCATAGCAAAGAGCAATTTCTCAAGAAAGAATTTTCATAGGACTGTCTTGGAGTGGTTTGAGTGGGGAGGGGAAACTGAAAATGATCTGTTATTGGCAGAGAGGTTTAGAACTTTCTTATTGGTCTATTAACTAATTTACTGCATGGTGATGTCACCAGAGAAGGCCAAAACACCCACCAAATTTCAGGCAGTCTTTCCAAACAGCTCTTACACTAATTTTCACAATTTCACAGTACTATTCCAACCTCATAGTTTGGAAATATATATAAATCACAGGAAAATCATGTTTCTACTGCACTGGGCATCAATTGTAGTGAGTAGGCTTCATTTAAGGGGTTAGGCTATGGCTCTGGTGACAGTAAAATTGCAAACTGTTGTGCTGCCATTCAGGTTGCACAGTAGTTAGGAAGAGATTTTCAATGTACCGATTCCATGGTTTATGAACATACACAAAACAACACCGGATTCAATTTATATTTGTATGGCCTCCCGAGTGGCACAGCGGTCTAAGGCTCTACATTGCAGTGCTTGAGGTGTCACTACAGACCCGGGTTTGATCCCAGGCTGTGTCACAACCAGCTGCGACCAGGAGTTCCATAGGGTGGTGCACAATTGGCACAGCGTTGTCTGGGTTACAGGAGGGTTTAGCCAGGGGTTCCTTACTTGGCTCATTGTGCTCTTGTGGCGGGCTAGGTGCCTGCAGGCTGACTTCAGTTGAACAGTGTTTCCTCTGACACGCTGGCTTCTGGGTTAAGCGGGTGGGTGTCAAGAAGCTTGTTTTGGTGGGTAATGTTTCGGAGGACGCATGGCTCGACCGTTGCCTCTCCTGAGTCTGTTGCAGTGATGAGACACGATTGAAAGAGGGGGTAAAATACAAATAAATAAACACTTTTTTAGATACAATTCTTGCTCCCAATATAATTGTATATATATATGGGGGATACAACCATCTCTGCAGAATTTGCCACGAAGAGAGAATCATTAGATTACTTGTTTTGGTACAGCCCATATGTAGCTTGTTTTTGGTCAACATTACAACATTTACCAGGATCTAACTCTGCAAATAGCACTGCTGGGTGATTTGAAAAGTCATAGTCAATCAATCAATAATATAATAATCCTTTTAGCAAAACATTTGATCTTTAATTCACAATCTGTAGAAACTATAAGAATATAAAGGTACAGGTCTTTTGGGAAACATCACAGCACAGTTGAAAAATATATGACTAATAGAAATCGAAACTGGATGGTGTTCAGAGATAGATGGGAGGGGTTGAGCGGAGCTGAAGGGTGGGACTGGATGGTGTTCAGAGATAGACGGGAGGGGTTGAGCGGAGCTGAAGGGTGGGACTGGATGGTGTTCAGAGATAGATGGGAGGGGTTGAGCGGAGCTGAAGGGTGGGACTGGATGGTGTTCAGAGATAGATGGGAGGGGTTGAGCGGAGCTGAAGGGTGGGACTGGATGGTGTTCAGAGATAGATGGGAGGGGTTGAGCGGAGCTGAAGGGTGGGACTGGATGGTGTTCAGAGATAGATGGGAGGGGTTGAGCGGAGCTGAAGGGTGGGACTGGATGGTGTTCAGAGATAGACGGGAGGGGTTGAGCGGAGCTGAAGGGTGGGACTGGATGGTGTTCAGAGATAGATGGGAGGGGTTGAGCGGAGCTGAAGGGTGGGACTAAATATAACAAAAATAATAATCTGAAAATAAAATGTTCCGAAAAAATTTAAGCATAGAGTAGTAGCCTACGGAAGAGTATTACTGTGAAAAATACAAATTAAAACGTGCTGATGGATGGAAGTACTCTGATACACTTTTTTGCGCAGATAGTAAAATGTAAAATACTTTTACAATAAAGTCAAGATTTCGAGAATAAAGTAGAATTTTCATTTTATAAAGTCACATTTAAATGCCGTGAATAAAGTAGCAATATTACGAGAATAAAGTGGTTATATTTCGAGCGTGAAGTCGACATTTTGAGAATAAAGTCGAGAATAAAGAGAATAAAGATTTGGTTATTAATGATTACTGCATCCCTGGCTCCTAGTTGCTTGGCACGCCACAGTTAAAAAGCCTGAGTTAGATGACTGGTGAAACTATACTTTAGAATTTGCTTTAGTAACAACGAAATCCTTGCTCTTGTAGCACATGCTAGCCATATTATTATAAGTCTAAGGACCTGTAAGAGGTTGTGCCACAAATTGGGTATTTTCAGGAGGAACCACACCGACTTGGAAGAGGTATTTCATCCAAGTCCGTGTGGTTACATACGCAGGTAGAGACTGGTCGGTTGTGTGTGTGTTTGTGGGCGCTAAAAAGTAGGGGCAAAACAAACAAATGGCCATCGATCTAATGATCTAATACACTCGTTCAAACAGGCAGACTCGCAGACGCACGCACGCACACATACACACACACGCGTTCCCCCCTGGTAATTTCAGACTATAGGCATGAACTCTTCTAACGGCTATGGTGCATTATGAGCGCAAACAAAATACTTTTTTTGGCACTGTCACTGAATGCATCGCTTCGTCCGGGTTAGGGAGGGTTTGACCGGTAGGGATATCCTTGTCTCATCGCGCACTAGCGACTCCTGTGGCGGGCCGGGCTCAGTGCATGCTAACCAGGTCGCCAGGTGCACGGTGTTTCCTGGTGCGGCTGGCTTCCGCGTTGGATGCGCGCTGTGTTAAGAAGCAGTGCGGCTTGGTTGGGTTGTGTTTCGGGGGACGCATGGCTTTCGACCTTCGTCTCTCCCGAGCCCGTACGGGAGTTGTAGCGATGAGGCAAGATAGTAACTACTAACAATTGGATACCATGAAATTGGGGAGAAAAAGGGGGGTAAAATTCAACAACAACAAAAAAGTACATTCTTAAACCATGTACCTCTAGGGTGCCTTTGTTTAAAACGTTAATCAAAAACAACCACCGACTTTCCTCATTGCTGCATATGCCAATTGAATCTCAACATGGAAACAGTCAGTGGTTGTAGATTTATTTTGATGAAGATTTATAGATTATAGATTATAGATTTCAGCAAATAAAGGCATGCAAAAACAGAGGATAAACATAGGTACAAGGTAAAGGGTTTAAGAATTTACATTTTGAAGCATAGACTGCATAGCGAGCAACTCAGAGGAGTCAGAAGTTCTTTTTTTTTACTCTAAGGAGGGGTTGCAGGGTCATTCAGCTTTCTTGCCAACATCAAATACCTGAAGGGTTACCCAGAGGAGGCCGTGGCTAATTTGGCTAAAGGCTGAGGAGCTCAGAAGAGAGCACTATGGGGAGAACTGTGAGAAACATATGTGGAGACCTCACCTGGTTATGTGTGGGTGATTACATCAAGTGCCAGAGCTACTTAGAGAACTGAAGATCAAGGAGAAGTTTCTGGTTCCACATCTGTCTTGTACCCTGAGGTCTATCGGGGAGAAAGGCTGGACCTACCTCAAGTTCTCCTATAACAGCTATGACAAAGCTGTAGCGTGCTTCAAGAAAGCTCTGGAACTGGAGCCTGAGGAGAGTGAGTGAAATGCAGGCTATGCAGAACAAGAGCGCTCTTAATTTTGACTCGCCAGCTATCAAACAGCTGAGACGCGCTCTAAATATCAACCCACAAGACGCAGTCCTGATGGTCCTACTGAGCCTGAAACTGTCTGTCTATCAAATATTTGGGGAGACAGAGGAGCTAGTGGAGAAAGCTCTGGAGATGTCCCAAGACTGCATGCATGTGACACGATATGTGGGGAAGTTTCTCCGACCAACAGGAGCACGTTTGCAAGTCCATTGATCTGTTGAATGGAGCACTAAAGCGTACAAGCCAGTCTGCCATAATATATCATCGATTGGCTTTCTGCTACAAGAGGAAAAATATTGTTCTATGCTAGGAAGCTTCCATGGAAAGGGTGCTGAGATCCAGCAGCTACTCCGTAAGTGCATTTATCATCTGAAGATGTCTACTTTACTGATGTCCTCCTTCACCTATGCCACGGCTAAGCTGGCACTGCACTACGGCGAGGATAAAGACACCGCCAAGGCAGAGGAACTGTTCAAGAAAGTCTTCGACAGGACTGACATTCTGCAAGTGGTCAACCTGCACACCGGCCAGTTCCACCAGTATCACAACAAATGTGAACCTCTGGCCATCAAGCACGACAAAGGTTTTGGAGCTGCAGAAGGACACTGCTGAAGAGAAGAGATGTATCCAGAAACGGATGATGATCGCAGAGAATCCTTTCTCCAAAGACGCCACAGATGAAAAGGCCTGTGGTATCCTGGGGGTTGTGTATAAAATAACAGGGGGAGAAACAGCAGGCCAGAGAATGACAAATACCTCTCTGTGCACCGTGAACTCCGTCTCTCACTGCAGTAATAATATACCAGGGTAAAACAGTCATTTACAAAGTGATCTAGTAATAAATCCCCGCAAGGTTGCAGGCATCAACTTTATTAGACATAGTTTAAATTCTCCCTGAGCGGAGAATGATGTGTTTTTATAATAGCTGAAAAATATATATTTTAGCCAATGTATTTATTGAAAAGGAAAAGGCGCAACACTTGCACACCATAACAAAATATTTGTTTTATTAAGCAAGGTTCAAAAATAAAAGTTTCGGCCTTCAATGGTTTTCATCCGAATAATCACACAAAAGGAATGAACAACATCATATACAGTGGTGGAAAAAGTACTAAATTCTCATACTTGAGTAAAAGTAAATATACCTTAATAGAAAATGACTCAAGAAAAAGTGAAAGACACCCAGTAAAATACTACTTGAGTAAAAATCTAAAAGTATTAGCTTTTAAATTAAGCTAGGGGGCACTATTTTCATTTTTGGAAAAATAACGTGCCCAAAGTAAACGGCCTATTTCTCAGGACCAGATGATAGAATATGCATATAACTGACGGCTTAGGATAGAAAACACTCTAAAGTTTCCAAAACTGTAAAAATATTATCTGTGAGTATAACAGAACTGATATTGCAGGCGAAAGCCTAAGAAAAATCCAATCAGGAAGTGACTCATGTTTTGAAACCGTTGTGTTCTTATGCACCCCTATTGGCCATTGAAAGAAATATCAACCAGATTCCTTTTTCTACGTATTCCCTAAGGTGTCTACAGCATTTTGACGTAGATTCACGCCTTTATGTTGAAGAATGAGCGTAAACGACTACATTGCGTAAGTGGCCAGCTGAGGGCTCTCAGAGTGATTCTTGCGTAAAAGACAGAGGTAGTCATTTTTCCTCTCGCTCCAACTGAAAAGCCAATTGTCCTGGTTGATATATTATCAAATAAATATTTGGAAAACACCTTGAGGATTGATTATAAAAAACGTTTGTCATGTTTCTGTCGATATTATGGATATCAATTGGATTTTTTTTGGTGTTGTCGTGACTGCTTTTTCCGGTGGATTTCTCAACATACTGTGACCAACAAACGGAGGTATTATGGGTATAAAAATAATCTTTATGGAACAAAAGGAACATTTGCTGTCTAACTGGGAGTCTCGTGAGTGAAAACATCTGAAGCTCATCAAAGGTAAACAATTAATTTGATTGCTTTTCTGATTTTCGTGACCAAGCTTCCTGCTGCTAGCTGGACATAATGCTATGCTAGGCTATCGATAAACTTACACAAACGCTTGTCTTGCTTTGGCTGTAAAGCATAATTTCTAAATCTGAGATGACAGGGTGATTAACAAAAGGCTAAACTGTGTTTCACTATATTTCACTGATTTCATGAATATGAATATTTTCTAGTAATATTTTTTGACCGTTGTGCTATGCTAATTAGTGTAGTTGATGACAATTCTCCCGGATCCGGGATGGGTAGTTCCAAGAGGTTTTAAGTATCAAAAGTAAATGTAGTTGCTAAAATTTACTTAAGTATCAAAAGTGAAAGTATAAATAATAAAAACATCCATTTATATTAAGGAATCCAGACGGCACAATTATCTAGTTTTTTTTTAAATTTACGGATAGCCAGGGTCACAATCCAGCACTCAGACATAATTTACAAAGAAAGCATTTGTGTTTAGTGAGTCCGCCAGATCAGAGGCAGTAGGGATGACCAGGGACGTTCTCTTGATAAGTGTGAAAATTTGACCATTTTCTGTCCTGCTAAACATTCCAAATGTAACAAGTACTTTTGGGTGTCAGGTAAAATGTATTGAGTATAAAGTACATAATTTTATTTAGGAAAGTAGTAAAGTAAAAGTAGTCAAAAATATTAATAGTAAAGTACAGATACCCCAAAAAACGACTAAGGATTATGTTAAAGTATTTTTTACTGAAGTACTTTACACCACTGACAGGAGAAAACTCTTCAGCTGGAGGTGCCAATGAAAGAGTATGTGGTAGACTATACATGTTGGTCCTCAGGGTGAGGGGTACTGTGGACTGTCTCCACCTAGTGGTAAAATACAGAAATGGAACCAGTAAAACAATTGGGAAGACAGTATATATATATATATTTTTTTACCTTTATTTAACCAGGTAGGCAAGTTGAGAACAAGTTCTCATTTACAATTGCGACCTGGCCAAGATAAAGCAAAGCAGTTCGACAGATACAACGACACAGAGTTACACATGGAGTAAAACAAACATACAGTCAATAATACAGTATAAACAAGTCTATATACAATGTGAGCAAATGAGGTGAGAAGGGAGGTAAAGGCAAAAAAGGCCATGATGGCAAAGTAAATACAATATAGCAAGTAAAACACTGGAATGGTAGTTTTGCAATGGAAGAATGTGCAAAGTAGAAATAAAAATAATGGGGTGCAAAGGAGCAAAATAAATAAATAAATAAAAATTAAATACAGTTGGGAAAGAGGTAGTTGTTTGGGCTAAATTATAGGTGGGATATGTACAGGTGCAGTAATCTGTGAGCTGCTCTGACAGTTGGTGCTTAAAGCTAGTGAGGGAGATAAGTGTTTCCAGTTTCAGAGATTTTCGTAGTTCGTTCCAGTCATTGGCAGCAGAGAACTGGAAGGAGAGGCGGCCAAAGAAAGAATTGGTTTTGGGGGTGACTAGAGAGATATACCTGCTGGAGCGTGTGCTACAGGTGGGAGATGCTATGGTGACCAGCGAGCTGAGATAAGGGGGGACTTTACCTAGCAGGGTCTTGTAGATGACATGGAGCCAGTGGGTTTGGCGACGAGTATGAAGCGAGGGCCAGCCAACGAGAGCGTACAGGTCGCAATGGTGGGTAGTATATGGGGCTTTGGTGATAAAACGGATTGCACTGTGATAGACTGCATCCAATTTGTTGAGTAGGGTATTGGAGGCTATTTTGTAAATGACATCGCCAAAGTCGAGGATTGGTAGGATGGTCAGTTTTACAAGGGTATGTTTGACAGCATGAGTGAAGGATGCTTTGTTGCGAAATAGGAAGCCAATTCTAGATTTAACTTTGGATTGGAGATGTTTGATATGGGTCTGGAAGGAGAGTTTACAGTCTAACCAGACACCTAAGTATTTGTAGTTGTCCACGTATTCTAAGTCAGAGCCGTCCAGAGTAGTGATGTTGGACAGGCGGGTAGGTGCAGGTAGCGATCGGTTGAAGAGCATGCATTTAGTTTTACTTGTATTTAAGAGCAATTGGAGGCCACGGAAGGAGAGTTGTATGGCATTGAAGCTTGCCTGGAGGGTTGTTAACACAGTGTCCAAATAAGGGCCGGAAGTATACAGAATGGTGTCGTCTGCATAGAGGTGGATCAGGGACTCACCAGCAGCAAGAGCGACCTCATTGATGTATACAGAGAAGAGAGTCGGTCCAAGAATTGAACCCTGTGGCACCCCCATAGAGACTGCCAGAGGTCCGGACAGCAGACCCTCCGATTTGACACACTGAACTCTATCAGAGAAGTAGTTGGTGAACCAGGCGAGGCAATCATTTGAGAAACCAAGGCTGTCGAGTCTGCCGATGAGGATGTGGTGATTGACAGAGTCGAAAGCCTTGGCCAGATCAATGAATACGGCTGCACAGTAATGTTTCTTATCGATGGCGGTTAAGATATCGTTTAGGACCTTGAGCGTGGCTGAGGTGCACCCATGACCAGCTCTGAAACCAGATTGCATAGCAGAGAAGGTATGGTGAGATTCGAAATGGTCCGTAATCTGTTTGTTGACTTGGCTTTTGAAGACCTTAGAAAGGCACGGTAGGATAGATATAGGTCTGTAGCAGTTTGGGTCAAGAGTGTCCTGCAGGATTTATAATTGATGTTAAAACCATTACTATAGAATAGGTAATAGGTTAGGTATTTGAAAAAAAACAAGGCTAAGCAAAACTATGGATATCAAAGGGCCCCTTCTCTTTGTTAGGCCAGTGACAACCAAAGGCCAACTTGTTAATATTTTAGCAGTTACAACTTTTTTTTATTTAGTCATATAGCAGACTCTCTTATCCAGAGCGATTTACAGTTAGTGTATCCATCCTAAGATAGCAAAGTGGGACAACCACATATCACAGGCATAGAAAGTACATTTTTACTCAATGTAGCTATCAGTAGAGTCAGAGCTAGAAGCGTGCAATTTAAAGTGCTGGTTAAGTGTTTTTTGGGGGGTGGATTATTTAAGATACTGAAGAGGTAGGGTTTCAGATGTTTTCAGAATATCGGCGGGACTCTGCTGTCCTATCGTTAGAGGGAAGCTAGTTCCACCGTTGGGGTGCCTGGACATAGAATATCTTGGACTGGGCTGAGCGGGAGCCGCCTACGGGAGGGTCATGAGACCTGAGGTGGCAGTGCTTGGGTTGGGGTGTAGGGTTTGAACATAGCCTAAAGGTAGGGAGCGGCAGTTTCTCTTGCTGTTCTGTAGGTAAGTGCCATGGTCTTGTAGTGGATGTGAGCTTCAACTGGAAGCCAGTGTAGTGTGCGGAGGAGCAGGGTCACATGAGAGAACTTGGGAAGGTTGAAAATCAGGAAGGCTGATGTGTTCTGGAGAAGTTGCAGGAGTTTGATGGCACAAGCTGGGAGCCCAGCCAACAGCGAGATGCAGTAGTCCAGACTGGAGATGACAAGTGCCTGGATTAGGACCTGTGCCGCTTCCTGTGTGAGGTAGGTTTGTACTCTAAGTACACTACCAGTCAAAAAACCTACTCATTCAAGGGTTTTTCTTTATTTGAACTTATTTCTACTTTGTAGAATAATAGTGAAGACATCAAAACTATGAAATAACACATGGAATCATGTAGTAAGCCAAATATATTTTTAAGATTCTTGAAATAGCCACCTTTTGCCTTGATGACAGCTTTGCACACACTTGGTGTTCTCTCAACCAGCTTCACCTGGAATGCCTTTCCAACAGTCTTGAAGGAGTTCCCACATATTCTGAGCACACTGGCTGCTTTTCGTTCACTCTGCGGTACAACTCTTCCCAAACCATGTCAATTTGGTTGAGGTCGAGGGATTGTGGAGGCCAGGTCATCTGATACAGCACTCCATCACTCTCCTTCTTGGTAAAATAGCCCTTACACAGCCTGGAGGTAGCCTATGCCGCACTGACATTGCTCATCCATATATTTATATATTCTTATTCCATTCCTTACTTAGATTTGTGTGTGTTAGGTATTTGTTGTGGAATTGTTAGATATTACATGTTAGATATTGCTGCACTGTCGGAACTGGAAGCACAAGCATTTCGCTACGCTCACATTAACATCTGCTAACCATGTGTATGTGACCAATACAATTTGATTTGAGTTGTTGGGTCATTGTCTTGTTGAAAAACAAATGACAGTCCCACTAAGCCCAAACCAGATGGGATGGCATATCGCTGCAAAATGCTGTGGTAGACATGCTGGTTAAGTGTGCCTTGAATTCTAAATAAATCACAGACAGTGTCACCAGCAAAGCACCCCCACACCATAACACCTCCTCCTCCATGCTTTACGATGGGAAATATACATGCTGAAATCATCTGTTCCCCCACACCGCATCTCACAAAGACACGGCGGTTGGAACCAAAAATCTCAAATTTGGACTCCAGACCAAAGGACAAATTTCCACCGGGCTAACGTCCATTGCTCATGTTTCTTGGCCCAAGCAAGTCTCTTCTTCTTATTGGTGTCCTTTAGTAGTGGTTTATTTGCAGCAATTTGACCATGAAGGCCTGATTCACATGGTCTCCTCTGAACAGGGAAAGGGGGGACACCTAGACAGTTGTACAACTGAATGCCTTCAACTGAAATGTGTAATCCGCAGTTAACCCAACCCCTCTGAATCAGAGGTGCAGGGGGCTGCCTTAATCGAGGCATAGATATCATCCTGACCAACTTGCCCTCCAAATAGACCTCTGCTGTTTTCAATCAGGATCTCAGCAATCACTGTCTCCTTGCCTGCATTCGCTATGGGTTTCGCAGTCAAACGACCACCCCTCATCACTGTCAAACGCTCCCTAAAACACTTCAGCGAGCAGGCCTTTCTAATTGACCTGAACCGGGTTTCCTGGAAGGATATTGACCTCAGTAGGTCCTGTCAGTAGAGGATGTCTGGTCGTTCTTTAAAAGTAATTTCCATCACTATCTTAAATTAGCATTCCCCTTTAAAATGTACAACTAAGAAAAGATATAGCCCTTGGTTCACTCCAGACCTGACTGCCCTCAACCAGCACAAAAACATCCTGTGGCGGACTGCACTAGCATCGAATAGTCCCCGCGATATGCAACTTTTCAGGGAAGTTAGGAACCAATACACGCAGTCAGGAATGCAAAGGCTAGCTTTTTCGAACAGAAATTTGCATCCTGTAGCTATTACTCCAAAAAGTTTTGGGACTCT
Organism: Oncorhynchus kisutch; assembly: GCF_002021735.2. NCBI lineage: Eukaryota > Metazoa > Chordata > Actinopteri > Salmoniformes > Salmonidae > Oncorhynchus > Oncorhynchus kisutch. Next base: position 13,987,601 of record NC_034198.2, on the reverse strand, counting down.
GTAAAGTCCTTGGAGAATAAGAGCACCTCCTCCCAGCTGCCCGCTGCACTGAGGCTTGGTAACACTGTCACCACCGATAAATCCACGATAATCGAGAATTTCAATAAGCATTTCTCTATGGCTGGCCATGCTTTCCTCCTGGCTACCCCATCCCCAGCCAACAGCTGCACACCCCCCGCAGCTAATTGCCCAAGCATCCCCAGCTTCTCCTTCACCCAAATCCAGATAGCAGATGTTCTGAAAGAGCTGCAAAACCTGGACCCGTACAAATTGGCTGGGATAGACAATCAGGACCCTCTCTTTCTAAAATTATCCACCGCCATTGTTGCAACCCCTATCACCAGTCTGTTCAACCTCTCTTTCGTATCATCCGAGATCCCCAAAGAGTGGAAAGCTTCCGTGGTCATCCCCCTCTTCAAAGGGGTTTACTCTCTAGACCCAAACTCTTACAGACCTATATTCATCCTGCCCTGCCTTTCTAAAGTCTTCGAAAGCCAAGTTAATAAACAGATCACAGATAATTTCGAATCCCACCATACTTTCTCCGCTGTGCAATCCGGTTCCTGAGCTGGTCACGGGTGACCCTCAGCCAAGCTCAAGGTACTAAACGATATCATAACCACCATCGATAAGAGACAGTACTGTGCAGCCGTCTTCATCTACCTGGCCAAGGCTTTCGACTCTGTCAATCACCGCATTCTTATCAGCAGACTCAACAGCCTTGGTTTCTCAAATGACTGCCTCGCCTGGTTAACCAACTACTTCTCAGATAGAGTTCAATGTGTCAAATCGGAGGGCCTGTTGTCCAGTCCTCTGGCAGTCTCTATGGGGTTACCACAGGGTTCAATTCTCGGGCCGACTCTTTTCTCTGTATATATCAACGATGTCGCTCTTGCTGCGGGTGATTCCCTGATCCACCTCTACGCAGACGACACCATTCTGTATACATCTGGCCCTTCTTTGGATACTGTGTTTACAAACCTCCAAACAAGCTTCAATGCCATACAACACTCCTTCTGTGGCCTCCAACTTCTCTTAAACGCTAGTAAAACTAAATGGATGCTATTCAACCGCTGCCCCCGCCAGCCCGACCAACATCACTACTCTGGACGGTTCTGACTTAGAATATGTGGACAACTACAAATACCTAGGTGTCTGGCTAGACTGTAAACTCTCCTTCCAGACTCATATTAAACATCTCCAATCCAAAATTTAAATCTAGAACTGGCTTCCTAAAGCATCCTTCACTCATGCTGCCAAACTTACCCTCGTAAAACTGACCATCCTACTGATCCTCGACTTCGGCGATGTCATTTACAAAATAGCCTCCAACACTCTACTCAGCAAACTGGATGCAGTATACCACACTGCCATCCGTTTTGTCACCAAAACCCCATATACCACCCACCACTGCGACCTGTATGCTCTCGTTGGCTGTCCCTCGCTACATATTCATCACCAGACCCACTGGCTCCAGGCCATCTATGTCTTTGCTAGGTAAAGCTCCGCCTTATCTCAGCTCACTGGTCACGATAACAACACCCACCCATAGCACGCGCTCCAGCCGGTATATCTCACTGGTCATCCCCAAAGCCAACACCTCTTTGGCCACCTTTCCTTCCAGTTCTCTGCTGCCACTGACTGGACCAAATTGCAAAAATCACTGAGGTTGGAGACTTATATTTCCCTCACTAACTTTAAACATCAGCTATCTGAACAGCTAACCGATCGCTGCAGCTGTACATAGCCCATCTGTAAATAGCCCATCATCCCCATATTGTTTTTATTTACTTTTCTGCTCTTTGCACCTCAGTATTTCTACTTGCAAATCATCTGCACATCTATCACTCCAGTGTTCATTTGCTAAATTGTAATTACTTTGCTACTATGGCCTATTTATTGCCTTATCTCCTCATGCCATTTGCACACACTGTATATAGACTTATTATTATTTAACTTTTTTTTATTTATCTTGTGTTATTGACTGTACGCTTTTTTATCCCATGTGTAACTCTGTTTGTGTTGCACTGCTATGCTTTATTTTGGCCAGGTTGCAGTTGTAAATGAGAACTTGTTCTCAACTGGCCTACTGGCCTAAGGTGAAATAGAAAAATAAAGAAATGTGTTCTTTCATAGTTTTGATGCCTTCACTATTATTCTACAATGTAGAAAATAGTAAAAATAAAGAAAAACCCTTGAATGAGAAGGTGTTCTAAAACTTTTGCCTGGTAGTGTATGTTGTCGAGCATGAACCTGCAGGAGCGGGTCACTGCTTTGATGTTTGCAGAGAATGATAGGGTGTTGTCCGCGGTCACGCCAAGGTTCTTTGCACTCTGGGAGGTCGACACTATGGAGTTGGTAACCGTGATGGATAGGTCTTTGCGCGGGCAGGCCTTCCCCTGGAGGAAGAGCGGTTCTGTCTTGTTGAGGGTGAGCTTGAGGAGGTGGGCCGACATCCAAGTTGAGATATCTGCCAGGCATGCGGAGATGCGTGTCGCCACCTGAGTGTCAGAAGGGGGGGGAGGAGAAAAGTAGTTGAGTGTCATCCGCATAGCAATGATAGGAGAGGCCATGTGAGGATATAACCTTGCTTAAATAAAACAAAGCATTTTTAACCGTGAGTGAGCCTTTTCAATTATGATGTTTTTATTTTATTTCACCTTGTCTCACATTAGTTGTGCAGATGTATTTATGAAGATCTTGCACTTATGATGGTTATGAAAACTGTATTTTTCTGTGTGGAAATATGGTTTGTGTCATTTGAAGATATAGTTGTGAAATGTATATTATTGTATTCTATATGTGCTTTTAGGATTATAGGCTTTTACTGCACTTTTATTTACACTTACAATACACAAATGGCTATATTTCCACTACTGTATGATTTAAAAAAATAATTTTATTTAAAGAAATATCAACATAAATTCTTAGGTTTCTTCTGGACATTGTGAGAGAATACATTTAAATTGTGATAGATTCCATTTAGCAGAGGCTTCTATCCAAAGGGACTTACAGTCATGGTTGGATACATTTTACGTATGAACATACTACCCTGGTGTTACAGGCACCATGAGCTACAATGACATAGTGGTGCCTTTGCAATTAATCCAAGGATACCAGGACACCTCCCCTTTCATCTAACTCCATTAAACCCTCTGTGGAAAAGGTTCTACATGGAACTGAAAAGGGTTCTAGCTGGAACCAAAAATTGCTATTCAAAAGGTTCTCTTATGGGGACAACAAAACACTCTTTTAGGTTCTACACTGAACAAAAATATAAACGCAACATGCAATAATTTCAAAGATTTTACTGAGTTACAGTTCATATAAGGAAATCGGTAAAATGAAATAAATCCATTAGGCCCTAATCTATGGATGTACCATGACTGGGAATACATATATGCATCTGATACCTTAAAAAAAAGTGAGCGTGATCAGAAAACCAGTCATTATCTTGTGTGACCACCATTTCCTTCATGCAGTACGACACATCCCCTTCGCATGGACTTGATCAGGCTGTTAATTGTGGCCTTTTGGAATGTTGTCCCACTCTTCTTCATTGGCTGTGCGAAGTTACTGTTATTTATTTAAATTATTTAAACTTTATTTAACTATTGTTGGTAACTGGAACACACTGTCGTACACGTCGATCCAGAGGATCCCGAACATGCTCAATGTGTGACATTTCTGTTGAGTATACAGGCCATGGAAGAACTGGGGACATTTTCAGCTTCCAGAAATTGTGCACAGATCCTTGCGACATGGGTCTTTGCATTATCATGCCGAAACATGAGGTGATGGGGGAGGATGAATGGCTTGACAATTGGGCCTCAGGATCTGAAGTCGGTTGCGATGCTGAACTACAGTCAGGTCAAGACCCTGGTAAGGACAACAACCACACAGATGAGCTTCCCTGAGATGGTTTCTGACAGTTTGTGCAGAAATTCTTCAGTTGTGCAAACTCACAGATTCATCAGCTGTTCGGGTGGCTGGTGTCAGACGATCTCGCATGTGAAGAAGCTGGATGTGGCTGGCATGGTTACACGTGGTCTGCGGTTGTGAGGCTGGTTGGATGTACTGCCAAATTCTCTAAAACGACATTGGAAGCGGCTTATGGTAGTGAAATGAAAATTCTAGTCTCTAGCAATAGATCTGGTGTACATTGCTGCAGTCAGTAGGCCAATTGAACGCTCCCTCAAAACTTGAGACATCTGTGGCATTGTGACAAAACTGCACATTTTATAGTGGACTTTTATTGTCTCCAACACAAGGTGCACCTATGTAAGTATCAGACTGTTCAATCAGCCTCCTGAGGGGTTGGATTAAATGCGGAAGACACTTTTCAGTTGAATGCATTCAGTTGTACAACTGACTAGGTATCTCCTTTTCCTGATATGCCTCACCTGTCAAGTTGATGGATTATGTTGGCAAAGGAGAAATGCTTAGTAACAGGGATGTACATTTAAGAGAAATAAGCTTTTTTTTGTGAGTATGGAACATGGAACCAACACTTTACATGTTGTGTTTATATATATTTTTCAGTGTAGATAACACCTTTTTTTCTAAGTGGATCCAATGTGTGTTATGAAGTCATATGGCTGAGATAGCCTATAGCTTTTACGTTAAGCTCAGAAGGGTCAGACAAGGGTTGTTCTAATATGGAACAAGATAATTGTCCTTCTAGCCCTCTGGTGTAACTACAAAGTAACAAGTGGCAATGTAATAATACATTTTGTATATCTTTACAAAGCTATACATTTGGTGTACACATGTAAAGCAAATCATCCTGTCTTTTAATGTCATCAATTATTGTATAGGAAATTGGTATGAAAATGCATATACCTTTATAAATGAATAATGACTAATTCATTATTAACTTCTAAGTTCCAGTCTTAAGGAAGTTCCCATTATCATTCATTTCAATAGATCATAGTCGTTCACAAAGGAGTGAAAGACTATGGCTGACCTCCCATGTCAATATCAAGTATTTACGAAACAACTGGAAGACTGTTGTCTTCAGAAATAATCTATTACAAACACCCTGTCTGAATCTTCAGATATTGAAATTGATCAACTTCTTCCGTTACATTTGGATTGACAGACATGGAAACCCTGAAAGGGAAATGCACATAAAATGAGCAATAATATCACAGCTTTGATAGACAGATCAGAAGGAAAATTCCATATTTCAGCTGAAGCTGTTCTGGTTCCGGCTGAATTATTTACATTCCATTTAGTGTCCGTTTATAACGGCTCATTCTGAGGAAAATCAATCCCAAACCTGAACTACCACGCTAGATTATGTGTACCAATTGACCATTGTTTCTCATAATCTTCAATATACTTTGGTATTCCAACAAAACAAATGCAAAACTACACAAAAGCGTCCAATGTTAAGAATTTGCTGTGTTGGTTGAAGGGTTCACATCTTTACTTGAGGCTATGTAGAAGTCTGATCGGCTGCCTTGACAAGGATCCTGTTTGGGGTCTGTGTCTTTATTGTTTTTTCTGTGCTTTTGGGTCCTGCGACAGTGGCGTATCCCAGTCACTGTACTGATGACCAGTGAGCTGGAGATGAGGGCAAAGCCACTGAGGAAGAAGGTGGCCGTGTAGGTGCCTGTGGTGTCAACTAGCCAGCCTGCGGAGGGAGGAGGAGGAGGAAGGAGATATGAACATTCACTTAGGCTTTAACTTGATGGATGGAAGACTTGCTGACTATAATGTATGTGTTAATAAATACAAAATAAATCATTTTTAAATCAGTAAAAGTACACTCGTGGGTAATTTAACAAGCTATTGGTGCACTTAATGCAACATTTTTGCATCCAAGACAAAAAAATATATTTTACATAACGCCAATATCTAACATCCATGGTGTACTCTTCGGGCCAGTTTCCCGGAATGGTTTAGTCTGTTCCCGGGAAACCAGCCCTACATGACAAAAGATTTCTTTAATAACTCTACAACTACTAAATCATTTCCGAATCAGGACTGAATAAGCGGGTCACTTAAGAATGACATAAGGTATACTATAAGTGAGATTGTTTGCTGTTGCCTTTTCTCAAAGAGACCAGCAGGCTTGCTCTACCTGATGAGAGGGAGTATATGAGAGGTCTAGAAAGAAGCCCACTGGGCACACAATGGTTAAATCAACTTTGTGTCCACGTAGAATAGATGTTGAATTGACATCTGTGCCCAGTGGGAGGTAAATGTCTGCTCATTGTTTGCTGCTCGCAAATGTGGTATTTGGCAAAGCTTTTAGTGAAGCAATAACAATGGCCCAAACACGGCTTTTTTTACCAGTAAAAGCTTTCATAAAGACCACTTTGCGATCAGCAAACAACGCGTGGACATTTACTCCCATATCTTTTGTTCACCTCCTGTGCTATGAACGGTTAGTACTTCATCCCTTTCCTTTCAACACAAGGACACTCACCTCCTATTGGAGGGCTGAGCAGGTAAGGAATGGCATGTAGGAAGTACACAATCCCCAGAGCGGAGGAGAGGTTAGTTGTCCCCACAATGTCTGAGGTCACCACAGGTATGAGGGCCACGTAGGCGCCATCGAAGTACCCATAAAGCACAGAGAAAGGCACCAGCAGGGCGAACGTCCGCAGGAGAGGGATGAAGAGGCAGCAAAGTCCCTCCATGCCTACTGCAATCATGTAGCACACATTACGATACTTCTTCAGGCACCTGGGGGGGGGGGGGGGGGGGGGGGTGCATACAATCAGTCTAAAAACACATCCTACTGGGCACAATGGTTGAATCAACGTTGTTTCCACGTCATTTCAATGAAATTACATTGAACCAACGTGCACTAGACGTTGACTTGACGTCTGTGCCCAGTGGGATATTTCCCATATTGACCATCTGAATGATCTGCGGCTCAACTGTTCATGTCCTTACAGAAAAACGTCATTATTTAAGGTGGAAAATCACGTTATCACATTAACTTCACATAAGATCAGATGTGATCACATGAAAACGTGTTTTTGGAACAATTCACGTGATCATGTGAAATTAATGTGGGTTTTCTTAGAAGTGTGCCTTCTTTGATGAAACCAGCTGTTTTCACCTTCAAGATAAAATTGGGTAACAGCTCCATTTCTTAGAGCAGGGCTCTCCAACCCTGTTCCTGGAGAGCTACCTTCCTGTAGGTTTTCAATCTAACCTCAGTTGTAACTAACCTGATTCAGCTTCAATCAGCTAAGTATTAGAATCAGGTGCACTAGATCAGCGTTGGAGCGAAAAAAGACAGGATGGTACATTAGGTTTCCAGGAACAGGTTTGGAGATCCCTGCTTAAAGGTGAGACTACAAAAACTAGGTGACAGTTCAGTAAAAAGTGACACTGCAAAAACCAAGTGAAAACTGAATAAGAAAAGGCTGGATCTGTATTTATGTTAAAGCATGGCTTCTGATTTCATACAAACTCCAAGTGGAATGTTGCAGAGGAAGACCTACAGAAAGACACAACTCAACAAATACAGGTATGTTTTGGACCTGTCTTCCAGTCCAAATAAAGGAATTGCAGGCCTATCAAAGAGCAAGGCGGGACAGAGGCACTCTTCGTGGAATTAAAATACCTTTGTTGTGGTGGCATGTTCAATGGAACAAAATCTTAACTCAGGCCTACCTCCTGTCTACGAGCCAGCCGAAGGTGATGTTCCCCACGATGTCTATGACCCCCAGGATAGACATGAGGAAGGCGGCCTGGTGGTGGCTTACGCCCACATCCAGTGCGTAGGGCACAAGGTAGACGAACGGCAGGCTGCAGCCGCTGGCTAGGAACAAGAAGCTCACCGCCAGCATCAGGAAGTCCGGCATCAGCAGGAAGCGGTACTCCTGCATAGACTTGAAGCAGCGGCTGTCTTTGCTGTTGTTAATCGCCAGAGGTTCCTCTAACGTGCTCACCACCTGAGCTTTGACCCTATATCCACAGTCGGTATCCAACGGGACCGGACCATGGGCCTCCTCTTCTTCTTTCAGAGTGATAGGGCGCAGTAAGGCCCCACAGACACACAGATTGGAGACAACGCCCCCCAGGATGAGTAGGGCCCCGCGCCAGGAGTAGTGCTCTATGAGCAGCTGGACCACAGGGGCCAGGATGAAGGTCCCGATGCCACTACCTGACATGGCGATCCCGTATGCCAGGGCTTTCCTCTCACAGAAATATGACCCCACCATGGCAATGGCAGGGGTGTAACAGAGGGAAAATCCAATACCTGAAAATCAAAAGAGGAAAAGGTTCTTGTTGGTATGCCATGATCCATAGTAGGGCATGTTTTTGGTACAGTATGTCTACCCAGTATCCCTGAATTATATGACGTGTGATTTATAGGGGTTCCTAATGATACTGCAGTTGCCCTTTTAGGTGCCTGTCTGAGTGGGTCAGGAGGATGTCAGGGAGGACCCACCTGTGAGGACCCCCAGGCTGAGGTACAGGTACTCCAGGCTGGTAGCGAAAGAGCTGAGGACCAGGCCGATGGAGGACAGGAAGCCCCCAAGGATCACAGCGATGCGGCACGAGAGACGGTTCCCAATGAAGCTGCCTAGAGGAGCTTCAATCACAACACAGTACACATGTTAGTATGGGACTGTGCAGGCACGTAGCTTGAGCTGGGGGGGGGACGGGGACCTTTTCATCGGTCTGCATGTATTGCTTTAGTCTGCATTAACAGTTCAGCAGCACGCACCACCCCTCTCTCTCTCTTTCTCTTTGTGGTGTTTGCTGAGGCGAGGTAGCTACATGTTTGGAAAGATTCAAACGAGTAAAAGTTCATTAACATTTTATACATGTATTCCTATGTTGTTGTGTAACTAGCGAACTATTGGTGATGAGATAACATTGTGTAAAAAGAGTGTTATACCGAGTGATACTGATGCATGCAATGTTAGGTTGGCTATTTTTGCTAGGCTAACGTTAGCTAGCTACCTAAGCTTGCAACAAAAACACAGTATGGTGATCTTTTTCCTTTTGAACTGCAGTTTTAGATGAGCAGCACTTAGTGAGTCAGTGTTCACCCTACAGAAAAAGTAGCTTTGCCCGTAATGGAGGTGCCAACATCAAAGAGGAGAAATGTACAGAGCATAAGATCTTTTCGGGGAGTGCAGAGTACTGTAAATCAAAATCACATCAAATTATATTCGTCACATGCGTCATAAACAACAGGTTTGGACTAATAATGACATTTTTATATAGGGGCAATTTTCCCTCTAAACTGAGCTGCACCTCGGACTGCCACACAGATGAAATATCAGCCCGCACAGAGAATCACGAGATTGAATTTCACTTAATTCTCCATAATTCTCCATTCTCCAATCACGTATTCTCCATGATTCAGGCCTGTACTCAACACAGACCGGTGCGCCATAACCAATCAGAGCTGCAGTAGGCCTATATGCAAATAGACATAGCCATATTGGATCATTCATTTGAACTGGACAGCATGACCAGTCATGAGTAGATGCGCTTGTTTTGAGATCAAAGCGAGAACTGCATGAAGCAGTGGTGTAAGGTACTTTAAGTATGTTTACTTAAGTACTTGAAAGTAACTCTTAAGTAGTTTTTTTGGGGTATATGTACTTTACTAATTATATTTTTGACAATTTTTACTTTTACTCCACTACATTCCTTAAGAAAATATATACTTTCTTCTCCATACATTTTCCCTGACACCCAAAAGTACTTGATACATTTCAATGCTTAGCAGGACTGTCTAATTCACGCACTTAAAGACAATATCCCTGGTAATTCCTACTACATCCGATCTGGCGGAATGACTAAACACAAATACTTTCTTTGTAAATTATGTCTGAGTGTTGGAGTGGGAACCCTGGCTATCCATAAATTAAAAAAACAAGAAAATCGTGCAGTCTGGTTTGCTTAATATAAGGAATTTGAAATTATTTATACTTTTGATACTTAAGTATATTTTAGAAATTACATTTACTTTTGATACTTTAAAAACAAATACTTTTAGACTATTACTCAAGTTGTATTTTACTGGGTGACTTTCACTTTTACTTGAGTCATTTTCTATTACGGTATCTTTACTTTTATAACAATTGGGTACTTTTGCCACCCCTGGCATGTAGCCACCTGTGCACATTTGTTCATATTCTTTGCTAGTTAGTTGTTAGCCCAGTTCTAGCTCATTTCAACAATGGGGGAGTAGTTGCTTCCTACAAGAGCACAAAATGTGTGCATTTCTAGCCATCTTTGAAAATAGCTTTTTTTTTTTGTCTTAAAGGGGCAGTGTTGTACTTTGAGACGGTCTTGATTAAGCTAAGTAGCCAATAGGCAGAGGGCAGCATAATTTATCTGATTCTCTGTATTCCTGGTATGGGAATAATAATGAATTATATTTTATAAAGTGGTTTCTTGCATCAAACAACACAACATTTTCAGTCACCTCGTCTGAAGGACAAGTGGGTAAACAGGTTAATGTCAAGCCCTGCATGTTTTTTTCAAAGGTCTCATGGATTGTAGGTCTACATTGAACACCACTCATTGTTGTTTATGTTAGGCCACTCTGCTAGGCCTACATTATGATCAAGTAGCCTACTTGGCCACTGCTAAAACTGTAACTTAAAGCGGGAACAGCCTCAGTGTTTACAGGAAATTGCACAGAAATTTCACAATGTTCAAGTTTGTGCTTCGAAGACCTGAAATTTGCTCAGTGCAGATTTTTTTTTAGGGAATATTGCTTGCGGGCCCTTCCCAACAATGCATAGAGAAAGAAAATAGAGAAATAATAGAAAAGTAAAACACGGAATAATAGAAGTAATAATAGATACACAATGAGTGACAATAACTTGGCTATAGACACGGGGTACCAGTGCCGAGTCAAAGTGCAGGGGTATGAGGTAATTGAGGTGGATGTGTACATATAACTAGGAACAAAGTAGCATATAGTAAACAGTAGCAGCAGTGTATGTGATGAGCCAAAATGTTTAGTGCAAAAACTGGTCACTGCAGATGGCTATTTGGTTAACTGTTTAACTAACTATTTAGCAGTCTTATGGCTTGGTTGTAAAAGCTGTCTAGGCTCCTGTTGGTTCCAGATTTGGGTGGCTGGAATCTTTGACAATTTGTCGGGCCTTACTCTGATACTACGTGGTATAGAGGACTTGGATGGCAGAGAGCTCAGACCCAGTGATATACCGGGCCTTACGCATTACTCCCTATAGCGCCTTACGGTCGGATGCCGTGCAGTTGCCCCACCAGGCGGTGATGCAGCCAGTCAAGATGCTCTCAATGGTGCAGCATAGGGTGTGTGTGTCTCAGTCACCAGATCTCAACTAGAGGTCGACTGATTAATCGGAATAGCCGATTAATTAGGGCCGATTTCATGTTTTCATAACAATCGGAAATCTGTATTTTTGGACACCGATTTGGCCGATTTATTATTATTTATTTTTTTACACCTTTATTTAATCCTTATTTAACTAGGCAAGTCAGTTAAGAACATTCTTATTTTCAATGACGGCCTAGGAACGGTGGGTTAACTGCCTCATTCAGGGGCAGAACGACAGATTGTCTGCTCATGGGATTCAATCTTGCAACCTTACAGTTAACTAGTCCAACGCTCTAACCACCTAATTACATTGCACTCCACGAGGAACCTGCCTGTTACGCGAATGCAGTAGAAGCCAAGGTAAGTTGCTAGCTAGCATTAAACTTATCTTATAAAAAACTATCAATCAATCATAATCACTAGTTAACTACACATGGTTGATGATATTACTAGTTTAGCTAGCGTGTCCTGCGTTGCATATAATCAATGCGGTGCGTATCGTTGCTCCAATGTGTACCTAACCATAAATATCAATGCCTTTCTTAAAATCAATACACAGAAGTATATATTTTTAAACCTGCATATTTAGCTAAAATAAATCCAGGTTAGCAGGCAATATTAACCAGGTGAAATTGTGTCACTTCTCTTGCGTTCATTGCACGCAGAGTCAGTGTATTGCAACATTTTGGGCCGCTTAATTTGCCAGAATTTTACATAATTATGACATAACATTGAAGGATGTGCAATGTAACAGGAATATTTAGACTTATGGATGCCACCCGTTAGATAAAATACTGAACGGTTCCGTATTTCACTGAAAGAATAAACATCTTGTTTTCGAGATGATAGTTTCCGGATTCGACTATATTAATGACCTAAGGCTTGTATTTCTGTGTGTTATTATGTTATAATTCAGTCTATGATTTGATAGAGCAGTCTGACTGAGCGGTGGTAGGCAGCAGCATGCTCATAAGCATGCATTCATTCAAACAGCACATTCGTGCGTTTTGCCAGCAGCTCTTCGCAAGCACAGCACTGTTTAGCAACCGATGTGAAGCTCTGAGACTTGGAGTGGTTGTTCCCTTTGCTCTGCTGTTGTCGTTGTGTTCCTGGTTCGGGCACATATTGCACTTTTACTTTCGTCTCCAACACGTTGTTTTTGCATTATTTAAACCAAATTGAACATGTTTCATTATTTATTTGAGGCTAAATTGATTTTATTGATGTATTATATTAAGTTAAAATAAGTGTTAATTCAGTATTGTTGTAATTGTCATTATTACAAATAAATTGTAAAAATCGGCATTGGCTTTTTTTGGTCCTCCAATAATCGGTATCGGTATCGGCGTTGAAAAATCATAATCGGTCGACCTCTAATCTCAACCCAATGTGTGTGCGCGTGTCTTAGTCACCAGATCTTAATCCACACACACACACTTATGGGAGATTCTGGAGCAGTGCCTGAGACAGCGATTTCCACCACCAGTAACAAAATGGTAATCACCAAAGCTTATTCCAGACACTTGTATAATCTATGCGAAGGTGCATTGAAGCTGTTCTGGCAGCTTGTGGTGGCCCAATACCTTTATGTTGGTGTTTCCTTTATTTTGTCAGTTATCTGTAGCTAGCTAGCTAATTACACTGTACAATTCATAATAGACTGGTACTAGCTAGCTAGCTAGCTACAGTGCATTCGGATATCATTCAGACCCCATGACTTTTTCCACATTTTGTTACATTACAGGCCTGTTCTAAAATTGATCATCAATGTACACACAATACCCCATAATGATAACATTAACATTTCTGCAAAAATTGAGCTCAGATTGTGTCCATTGATCATCCTTTAAGATGTTTCTACAACTTGATTTGGAGTCCACCTGTGGTAAATTCAATTGATTTGACATGATTTGGAAGGGACATACCTGTCTATATAAGGTCCCACAGTTGACAGTGTATGTCAGAGCAAATACCAAGCCATGAGGTCAAAGGAATTGTCTTGTAAAGCTCTGAGAGGCAAAGATCTGGGGAAGGGTACCAAAACATTTCTGCAGCATTGAAGGTCCCAAGAACACAGTGGCCTCCATCATTCTTAAATGGAAGAAGTTTGAAACCACTAAGACTCTTCCTAGAGCTGGTCACCCGGCCAAACTGAGCAATCGGGGGAGAAGGGCCTTGGTCAGGGAGGTGACCAATGGTCACTGACAGAGTTCTAGAGTTCCCTGTGGAGATGGGAGAACCTTACAAAAGGACAACCATCTCTGCAGCACTCCACCAATCAGGCCTTTGTGGTAGATTGGCCAGATGGAAGCCACTCCTCAGTAAAAGGCACATGACAGCCCATTTGGAGTTTTCCAAAAGGCACCTTAAGACACCAGTCTATATAAAGTCCCACAGTTGACAGTGCACTTCAGAGCAAAAACCAAGCCATGAGGTCGAAGGAATTGTCCGTAGAGCACCGTGACAGGATTGTGATGAATACTTATATAAATGTAATATTTCCCTTAAATTCTTTAAATACATTTGATAAAATGTCTATAAACCTGTTTTTGATTTGTCATTGTGGGGTATTTTGTGTAGATTGACGAGGGCAAAAAATATTTAATACATTTTTGAATAAGGCTGTAACATAACAAAATGTGGAAAAGGTTAAGGGGTCTGAATGCGTTCCAAATGCACTGTACACATAATGCCAGCCAGTAAATCAATTATTTATCTAATAAAAGCAGAATCTAATTAATGTAATTAATGTTAATAAGCTAACCCCATTGTTAAGGCCAGACATTTTTGTCATATGATAATGGTATTTGGTCATATGATTATGGCAGGGGTCAAAGGCAGGCAGTAGAGAGAGTGGACAGAGAGAGAGCATCGACCATGCTGAGGCAGGGAGAGGACAAACGGGTCATCATCAACTCCCCATCTTTGCCGACTGTAGCCCAAGTGCTATAACACATGTTGTTGCCTACATTCTAATTTCATTTGGTTGTCATGGCAGGGGTCAGAGACAGGCAGTAGTGTGACGGCCTTGAATTTGTCTGAACCGTCTCAGTGCTTCTCCTTCCAATAGGGCGGTTCCCCTTTTAATTCCCTATTAAATAGCCAGCATAAGCTAAGCAAAAGTGGGGTTGTGATGGTGGTGCAAATGAGGATGTGTTCAACCCTCAGTTCCGAAGCTTTTTTACTCTGTTTTGTTCTATTTAAAAGAGTGCTTTGTAGCGTTGTCTCAAGTTTAACCACCAGGATTGGATCCATTCACATCTCAGTTGGTCTCCGCTGTTTCTTCATGGCCTTTCTCAGCTGGAGATCTGTTGGCTGATTGGATTGTCTGACTGACCGACTGACTACAACTTACTTGCATATGGTATTTCATTTGTTTGAGTGTGATTTATACCGTGTTGAGTTATGTGGTCAGTTGTAGTTGAAGACTACTGAGATTTGATACTCTTTATAGTTGTGTGGCAAAAGAGTTTAATATTGTGATTGTATGATTGAGACTGGGTTTAGCTACAGTTTATTAACGGACAAACATTGCGTGACTAAGGTCACTTGGGTTCACTGAACTCCTTTACCGAGCTGGACTTTTTATGCCTGAGATACGGGACTTTTCTTGAGGAACCAGAGATCATTGATTGTTATATTATTATGTGTGTGTGTGATCATGTATTTTGGTAATACAAACAATGCAAAAGAAAACAGTGTTTTGAAGTTATTTCCAATGTTTTAAGAGTTTATGAAAAGTGTATGTCCACACTGACTTTTACATGAGTCCTTTGTATTGGTGTAGACCTGACGGACCAGATGGGACTCATTCCCTCTCAAACTAAAAGGAGAAATCTATATCTTCTTTGGTAGGCACAACCTACCTGGCACCCTACAAACAATAACCTCAAGTCAAAACCGTTACAGTAGAGGGAACGAGAGCACCGCCCATGTTGATGTAGGGAGAGGACAAACAGGTCATCAGGTGAGAATTTGAGATACAAGGCACTATCAGTCCCCCAGACCCCCTTAGAAGGGCTGTTGACACCGAAACATGTTGACCCTGACCCCCACCAATATGCAACATAAAAAGTTACACCCTTCGGATTGTGTATTGCACTAGAGCAGTACATAGTGTCTTACTTGTTTTTATCCAAGCAAATGTCTGGCAAACTGTTGCCAAAGGACAGGTGTATGAATGATTTGTAGCCCAGGGGGAATATGGGCAAACCAGCTCTTTACTTTTCTCACACCCTAACACGATAAAACATGCAGATACAGGAAAAAAGGGTGGAACACCAATTTAGCATAATATTAAGCTCCGATAAGATACACTACATGAACAAAAATATTTGGACATCTGCCTGTTGAACATCTCATTCCAAAATCATGGGCATTAGTATGGAGTTGGTCCCCCCTTTGCTGCTATAACAGCCTCCAGTCTTCTGGGAAGGCTTTCCACTAAATGGTGGAACATTACTGCCGCGACTTGGGCTCGTAGTCGGCATTCCAATTTATCCCAAAGGTGTTCAATGGAGTTGAGGTCAGGGCTCTGCGCAGGCCAATCAAGTTCTTCCACACCAATCTCGACAAACCATTTGTGTATAGACCTCACTTTGTTCACAGGGGTATTGTCATGTTGAAACAGGAAAGGGCCTTCCCCAAACTGTTGCCACAAAATAGGAAGCACAGACTCATCTAGAATGTCATTATATGCTGTGGTGTTAAGATTTTCCTTCACTGGAACTAAGGCGACTAGCCCTAACCATAAACAGCCTCATTCCTCCTCCACCAAACTTTACAGTTGGCATTATGCATTGGGGCAGGTAGAGTTCTCCTGGCATGCACCAAACCGAGATTTGTCCGTCGGACTGCCTGATGGTGAAGCGTGATTCATCACTCCAGAGAACACGTTTCCACTGCTCCGGAGTCCAATTGCGTCAAGCTTTACACCACTCCAGCCGATGCTTGGCATTGCGTATGGTGAACTTAGGCTTGTGCGCGGCTACTTGGCCATGGAAACCCATTTCATGAAGCTCCCGCCGTACAGTTCTTGTGCTGACGTTGTTCCAGAGGCAGTTTGGAACTCGGTAGTGAGTGTCGCGGAAACACGATAGTGAGTGTCGAGGAAACACGATTTTCAGCGCTCGGATGACCTGTTCAGTGATCGTGTGTGGCCTACCACTTCGCGGCTGAGCAGCTGTTGCTCTTAGATGTTTCGACTTCACAATAACAACACTTACAGCTGCCTGGGGAAGTTCTAGCAGGCCAGAAATTTGATGAATTGACTTGTTGGAATGGTGGCATGCTATGACGGTGCCACGTTGAAAGTCCCTGAGCTCTTCAGTAAGGCCATTCTACTGCCAATGTTTGTCTATGGAGATTGCATGGCTATGTGCTCAATTTTATACACCTGTCAGAAACGGGTGTGGCTGAAATAGCCAAATCCACTCATTTGAAGGGGGGAGTCCACATACCTTTTCTATATATGTAACTCACCAACTGATTTCAGTCTTATGTTGCAAAATTATAATAGATTTTTTAAATTGTATAAAAGTAGAGAGCTACATAATGCTATATCATACACTGCATTTGAGCAAACAATGGGAACATAATTCTGCTTTGAAAGTTGGTCAACTTGTAAACTCACTTTTGAGAAAACGGTCTTTCAATGTTTTGGTACTTCTATTGGAGAGCCCTTATTTGTCTACACCCATTCAACATTGTTCACACCCTCTTAAGCCTTAGCCAAGAGTTCTGTACAAACTTGCCAGCTAATCCCAGACATCTAAGAGAGCGAGAGAACAGCTAACTGAACATTCCTCGCCCTAGCAGAGCTGGTTAGGCTGTTATGTTATCTAGAGTGTTTCGCGTTCAGAGCGCTCTGGCCAATAAGTAGGGTTGATCCAAAAGCTCTGACCTCACGACAGTCAGAGCTAGCTAACAGTACACTTTAACCTGACATTAGGTTTATGCAGTTTTTACTACACAATAAAAAATAAATCAAATGAAAAGCCGCGTTCGACACGATTATCTAAACATACTGCATACTGACCAGCTCCAATAGACGCAGGCTATATGGCAGACCAATACAAACTCATCTCTTGGCATGTCCGGCTCACTCATTATCTCAGCCAATCATGGCTAGCGGGAAGGTTACTGACTTTTTCTGTAGCTAAACCAACTAGACTCGTAATTTAACAATATTTACAGTATTTAACAGTATTTACAGATGGTATAAAAGTTTGATAGTAAGGCACATGAAAGTTCACATGTTCGAGAAGGCATTTCTGCCAAAAAATTTATTAATAAATACTTTTTACATTCAAACGGCTCTACTGTGAAGTCGTGACTTGCGACATTCGCCTAGTTTCCTGAATCGGGTCACATATAGTGTACATCACTGCTAGTTTCAACTTGTATAAATAGATGCAAGTATATTTTTCTCTTTTGCCACTTTTTTTGTCACTTTGGACCATTGATACTGTGAGTAAACACAAGACAAAGAGTTGCAAAATGTGAACCTAGAAGAGAGGTTTGTGATCCGCAGCAGTCCTCTGTGACCCGTGCTGACTTGCCTTGGCATACACCTGCCTGAACATGTTACCTAAGTCAGCCTTGAGTCTGCTATGAGTCAGTTTAAGGGTCTATTTTTACATGCTTTTTCAAAACAGTCTCTATCGTGGTGTCAAATTTCACTGGGAGCAAGCGAAATAAACAAACTCCCTCTGTTGGGTCATAGTGTTGTGACACTGTTTTGGTATTTCAAGATGTTCTCTGTGTGTTGCTGACTTTGTTCTCTCAAGAGCTAAATCAACAGGAAAAGAAGCAAACTCCTCTCTCTGGTGTCTGCTTTAGTCAGACATGGGGGTTCTCAGTACTTCATTCTTAAATACGACTGCGCTAATGTGTACCTACTAATAAAATACAATCCTGTGATTCAACCCAAAAACTTTTTTAAGAGCAATCAACATGTCCAAAAGATCTATAGAAGATCCAAAGAAGATCCACGCACTTAAAAAACACGAAAACATAACTTCTGTTCTATGTAAGGGGGTCAAACAGGGAACATCCCAAATTAAGAGAAGCAGCCAAAACTGACCAATGGGTTGGCTGAGTTGCAAGGACACATTGCCAGTCAGCGGCCTGTGACTTTCTCAACTTAAGCATACTGTAACGTTGCTGTGTGATTGTAAAAAGCACATTTACATGACATTGTCTTCATCATGTGTCCTAATTGGAAGCAAAGTTATGTACAAAATATCAAATCTAGTTGTCTTAGTTGGCAAACTGGCTTAACTTCTCCTTAACTATCTTTTAAAAGCTTATATGTTTACATCCAATGAACCAAATCCATTTCATGACTACCCTGGGCATTGAGCAACCTGTCTAGACCACACATTCCAAGACAGTGCCAGGCCGAGTGTGATGCCAGATCACTGTTGCTGAAGCAGCACTTGACTGATGGCCATTTGTATTTGTATGTATTATGTATCCCCATTAGCTGCTGCTAAGGTATAAGCTACTCTTCCTGGGGTATGGCAAAATTAAGGCATATATACAATTTTTTAAACATTACAATACATTCATAAATAATTTCATAACACACTAAGTGTATGCCCTCAGGCTCCTACTCCACTACCACATATCTACAACACAAAATCCATGTGTTGTTATCGTGTGTGTGTATTCATGTGTCTGTGCCTATGTTTGTGTTGTTTCACAGTCCCCATTGTTCCATAATGTGTATTTTTAAATCTGATTCTACTGCTTACATCAGTTACCTGATGTGGAATAGAGTTCCATGTAGTCATGACTCTATGTAGTACTGTGCATCTCCCATAGTCTGTTCTGTACTTAGGGACTGTGAAGAGACCTCTGGTGGCATGTCTTGTGGGGTATGCATGCGTGTCAGAGCTGTGTGCTAGTCGTTTAAACAGACAACTCGGTGCTTTCAACATGCCAATACCTCTCACAAATACAAGTAGTGATGATGTCAATCTATCCTCCACTTTGAGCCAAGAGAGATTGATGTGTATATTAATGATGTTAGCTCTCTGTGTACATCTTCCACTGCAAATCTACCATTCCAGTGTTTTACTTGCTATATTGTATTTACTTCGCCACCATGGCCTTTTTTTGCCTTTACCTCCCTTATCTTACCTCATTTGCTCACATTGTATATAGACTTATTTTTCTAATGTATTATTGACTGTATGTTTGTTTTACTCCATGTGTAACTCTGTGTTGTTGTATGTGTCGAACTGCTTTGCTTTATCTTGGCCAGGTCGCAATTGTAAATGAGAACTTGTTCTCAACTTGCCTACCTGGTTAAATAAAGGTGAAATAAAAATATATATTTTTTAAAACATCCAAGTGCCAGCCGTGCTGCCCTGTTCTGAGCCAATTGAAATTAACCCAAGTCCCTCATTGTGGCACCTGACCACCCAACTGAACAGTAGTCTAGCTGCAACAAAAATAGAGCTTGTAGAACATGCCTTGTTGATAGTGCTGTTAAGAAGGTAGAGCAGCACTTTATTATGGACAAACTTCTCCCCATCTTAGCTACTGTTGTATCAATATGTTTTGATATGTTACTCCAAGCAGTTTAGATATGTTTGATATGTTACTCCAAGCAGTTTAGCCACCTCAATTTGCTAAATTTCCACATCATTTATTACAAGATTTAGTTGAAGTTTAGGTTTTTGTAAATGATTTGTCCCAAAGACAATGCTTTTTTTTGTTTTTATATATTTAGGACTAAAGTATTCCTTGCCACCCATTCTGAAACTAACTGCAGCTCTTTGTTAAGTGTTGCAGTCATTTCAGTCGCTGTAGTACCTGACGTGGATAGTGTTGAGTCATTCCTATACATAGACAGACTGGCTTTACTCAAAGCAAGTGGCATGTCTTAAGTAAAGATTGAAAAACGTAAGGGGCCTAGAAGGCTGCCCTGGGGAATTCCTGATTCTACCTGGACTGTGTTGGAGAGGCTACCATTGAAGAACACCCTCTGCGTTCTGTTTGACAGGTAACTCTTCATCCACAATATATCAGGGGATGTAAACACCTATGTTTTTCCAGCAGCAGATCATGATCAATAATGTCAAAAGCTGCACTGAAGTCTAACAAAACAGCCCCCACAATCTTTTTATCTTCAATTTCTCTCGCCCAATCATTAGTCATTTGTATAGTGCTGTGCTTGTTAAATGTCCTTCCCTATAAGCTTGATAAAAGTCTGTTGTGAATTTGTTTACTGTAAAATAACATTGTATCTGGTCAATTTTACCCAAAACTATACTAAGGGTTGGTAGCAGGCTGATTGGTCATCTATTTGAGCCAGTAAATGGGGCTTTACTATTTTTAAGTAGCAGAATGAATTTTGCTTCCCTCCAGGCCTGATGGCACACACTTTTAGGTAGGCTTAAATTGAAAATATGGCAAATAGGAGTGGTCATTTCGTCCGCTTTTATCCTCTGTAATTTTCCATCCAAGTTGTCAGACCCCGGGGCTTGTCATTGTTGATAGACAACAATATTTTCACCTCTTCCACACTCACTTTATGGAATTCAAAATTACAGTGCTTGTCTTAAATAATTTGGTCAGATATACTTGGATGTGTAGTGTCAGCATTTGTTGCTGGCATGTGATGCCTAAGTTTGCTAATCTTGCCAATTAAAAAAATAATTCAAGTTAGTGGCAATATGGCAATATCAGATAGTTTTGTGATGAATGAGCCATCTGATTCAATGAATGATGGAGCTGAGGTAGCTTTTTTCCCCCAAATGTAATTGAAGGTGCTCCAAAGATCTTTACTATAATTTCTTTATTTCACAGTGTAGTTTTTTATTTTTTTTATTCAGTTTAGTGATTACTCAATTTGATTACTCAATTTGAGGTACGTTTGCCAATCGGTTGTGCAGCCAGACTAATTTGCCATTACTTTTGCCTCATACCTCTCAACCATACCATTTTTACATTTCTCATCAATCCACTGTGATTTAACAGTTTTTTACAGTAATTTTCTTGATGGAAATGTGCATGCTTATTAGGGGTAAGCAATTTCATAAATGTGTCAAGTGCAGCATCTGTTTGCTCCTCATTACACACCACTGACAAATATTCTTTACATCAATAACATAGGACTCACTACAAAACGTATTGTATGACCTCTTATACACTATATTAGGCCCAGCACTTTGGTTTCCCTAGATATGGCTACTATATTGTGATCACTACATCCGATGGATCTGGATACTGCTTTCAAGCACATTTCTGTAGCAATAGTAAAAATGTGATTAATACATATTGATGATTTCATCCCTGTGCTGTTTGTAACTACCCTGGTAGGTTGACTGATAACCTGAACCAGGTTGCAGGCACTGGTTATAGTTTGAAGTTTTTTCTTCACCCAGAAAATATACCTCTGTTGATATCACATACATTATCAAGAATTTCACACATGTTATCCAGATATGGACTGTTAGCAGTAGATGGTATATAGCAGATTCCCACAAGAATGGGCTTTAGGTGAGGCGGATTAACCTGTAGCCATATTACTTCAGTATTTAACATGATGACTTACCACACAGCATAGTGGTGCAGTCCACCAGACTGTGGATCCAGGCTGTCCCTGAATAGTCCCCACCAAAGTGCATCTGAAACTCCACAAAAAAAATTGAGATGCATCTGGAACAGAAGAAAAAGATCAAGATGAAGAGAAATCATGACAAAAAAATGATTATCTTGCACATTTCAAAATGTCTCAGAACTTAAAAATGTATATTTCCTAGTGGTGTATCTGACACAAATTTCACACAAGTCACAATGGTGGGCATACACGCACACACACACACACACACACACACAGTCTGACAAGCACACACACACCAACACACCATTTTGGTGTATACAGCACATGTTCTCAGAACACACTGAGGTTTCTTCGATTATGTAATTACTCTTTTCCAGCTAGACATGGTGATGACCTGAGCGGTCGGAGGGAGCGATGCAACCGTAATGAATTGTGTAATCACGAAGCTGAGGGGAGAGCTGTAAAAAGCCTGGGACGTGTGGGAAGAACGCCTGCTTGGGGGGTAATGAACCACAAGCTCCTACGTCCGAATCTGCAGAGAGGCTGCACCTGTACAAACAGAGGAATAGCACCAGTCAGGCGATAAGGCCCAGATCACTCAGTGTGAATGTGACGGCCATCTGATCCTCATGTCCTCCCCAGCACTGGCAAGAGAACGCACATGTGGGGACCTACACAGGGCGGCCCTCCGTCAGCCTGCTGTTTCCTTACACACACACACACACAAACGTGTATACACACGCTGTCCGCTACAGCTGGTTTAGGGGTTTAAACTCACTCACTAGACCTTAAAGGACCTTGGGATCACTTATGCATATCAAGAAAGTAGAGGATCAGAACTGCCTAGACTTATTATCTTTGGTTACTCTCAAACCCTTGGTAAAAATTTCACCCATTCCTTCCAATTCCAACCTAATATTGCAATGTGCAATAGGGTAAAGGTTCAAGGTGACAATCTGGGCAGGCATTATCAATTTACAACAATCAGTGACCAGGTTGCTGTTTGATAATTATTGAATAATGTTGGGAGGGACATTCCAACATACTCTTCCTTGTTTAAATGTTTTCCAATTATAATCTACACAAAGGATTGCCTTATGGAAATGTGAGACTATAATCTCCTTCTTTATCCCTCACCCAACAGGTCTTCATCTGACTGAACCATTTTTTTAAGTAACGCAATTCACTAAACCCCCTTCACCTGGGAAACAAAGCATGAAACATGAAACCTTGAAAAACAACATTTTAGAGGAGACCTACAAAAATGTATTTGTTCCAGCAAACAGTTCACTTGAGTTTTTTTTCTGGCAAGCAATTCTCTCAAGATTCTATTTGAATCTGTGGCAAACCTGTGGCAACAATATTTATTGCCATTAGTGACAAACAGTTTACCAGAAGCCTTTTCTGGTGAACACATGAGTTCTAAGACCAGTAATCATTGGTGACCAGTCAGGGGGAGAAGGAAAATCAGTTGGAAAGCCATCTACCTAGCTACCTCAAAATCAAATCAAATCAAATGTTATTTGTCACATACACATGGTTAGCAGATGTTAATGCGAGTGTAGCGAAATGCTTGTGCTTCTAGTTCCGACAATGCAGTAATAACGAACAAGTAATCTAACTAACAATTCCAAAAAACTACTGTCTTATACACAGTGTAAGGGGATAAAGAATATGTACATAAGGATATATGAATGAGTGATGGTACAGAGCAGCATAGGCAAGATACAGTAGATGATATCGAGTACAGTATAACATATGAGATGAGTATGTAAACAAAGTGGCATAGTTAAAGTGGCTAGTGATACATGTATTACATAAGGATGCAGTCGATGATATAGAGTACAGTATATACGTATGCATATGAGATGAATAATGTAGGGTAAGTAACATTATATAAGGTAGCATTGTTTAAAGTGGCTAGTGATATATTTACATCATTTCCCATCAATTCCCATTATTAAAGTGGCTGGAGTTGAGTCAGTGTCATTGACAGTGTGTTGGCAGCAGCCACTCAATGTTAGTGGTGGCTGTTTAACAGTCTGATGGCCTTGAGATAGAAGCTGTTTTTACCGAAATTGTCCAGTGAGCAGGGGTTGGAACCGGTTCAGGGAACAGAACCAAAAACTGAAAAATAAGGACAATTTTTAGAGGAACAGAACCGAGAACTAAAGTGATCAATACTGTTCCGGAACAGAAACGTTATTTTAAAAGCATGGGAATCGGTTAATAATGTTATTTTATGGGCATTTTTTTTCAGTCCCACAACAAACGCAAGAAAGTGCCTGTGCAAAGCCCTCACTGTCTGTGCAAAGCCCTTACTGTCACTCAAACTTTCTCTAGTGTCTGCCTGCCAGCTGAAAATCTTTGCCAGTGTGTGTGTGAGGTACTTGCCCCTCCCCCTCCTTCTGAAACATACATAGTCTACTGTAGCTACTGACGTTTACAGGGGTGATTCAGAAATTAGGGAGAGCAATGTTTAATTAGAAAATAATGGATTAACTTTTTCAATGCTAGTTAAGGATACTATAGTTATCATGTTTCACATTGGATTTATTATCTACAAAAAGCTAAGATGTGTTATTATTTTAATTCTGGTTATTATTTTAATTCAAACTTGTTAGCTAGCTAAGCTTGTTAGCTTATGATCAATTTACCTTTTAAAATGACAAACTTGTATTAGCTAACACAATGTGCCATTGGAACACAGGCGTGATGGTTGCTGATAATGGGCCTCTGTACGCCTATGTAGATATTCAATCCAAAATCAGCCGTTTCCAGCTACAGTAGTCATTTGCAACGTTAACAATGTCTACACTTTCTAATCAATTTTATGTTATTTTAATGGGAAAAAAACGTGCTTTTCTTTAAAAAACAAGGACATTTCTAAGTGACCACAAACTTTTGAACGGTAGTGTATATTAATTTCAGAGTTTAAAAAAGAAACAGGAACAATATAAACCGTAACTTTTGGGGGGTTTGAACTGGTTCAGAACTTTATTTTGTTAGTCGGAACAAAACGATTGGGAAATAATGTTGGTTCCAACCCCTGCCGTTGAGTGTCTAACTTATTCATTAAACATCCTAAGAAACTTTAAAATTGTGTTAGCTACAGTGCACACTAACCAAAGTTGCCAGGTGCACAGTGTTTCCTCCGACACATTGGTGCGGCTGGCTTCCGGGTTGGATGGTGCTGTGTTAAGAAGCAGTGCAGCTTGGTTGGGTTGTGTATCAGAGGACGCATGACTTTCAACCTTCGTCTCTCCCGATCCCGTATGAGAGTTGTAGCGATGAGACAAGATAGTAGCTACTAAACAATTGGATACCACGAAAAAGGGGTCAAATAAAACAATCAAAAATAAATAAAAGCAATGTCATGTTTTATCGGATAGAGTGAAACACATTTTGGCTTGTGCTTTATTTTTTCACAATTAATGTGATAGCTAGCTAACTAATGATTTGCCTAAACACTTATTTTTTAGGTGAATAACTTGCTGTCTTAGCACCAATATGCATGTCAATATGCTAGTGTCACCGTTCAGTAGAATGTTAGCTAGAACAGCTAAGGTAGCAACAATATGAGCTAACTTGACATCAAAGCAAAACTTTACTTTTGCAGATGGATACCGTTCCCCTACCCGTGGTGTTGGTTGAGGCTGCATTGGGAGGAGGATGCATCAACAACCTGGAAAGATGTTAGTGGTGCACTCCCTCATAACACTTTTTTTAGTGATAAATGAGTGTATCGTCTTCAAGCTTGAAAAGGATGATATGTAAATGCATGTATTATTCTGATAAATGAATACATTCATTCTTTGTAACAATTAGATCTCTCATTGCTTTAAACTAGTAGCGAGCTCATCTTAATCACATGTTAATTCTCCCTTTCTTTCCAGAAGCAATCAGTTACAATGCACCTGGTCAAGGTCAAGGTTTCTTGCATGCATGAACTTGTTAACAATAATTAATTTTGGAAAATAATATGAATTCCCATACTAGGCATAAATAGATTTTATGTTGCATTTCTTCCACCCAAGCCTTGTACACCTGATTCAGGAAGAAGAGACAACTAGTATTTTACATTTAGCAGATGCTCTTATCCAGAGCAATTTACAGTATCGAGTGCATACATTTTCATACTGGCCCCCCGTGGAAATCAAACCCACATCCCTGGCAATGCAAGAGACATGCTCTAGCAACTGAGCCACACAGGACAACTAAACTCAGCAAAAAAAGAAACGTCCTCTCACTGTCAACTGCGTTTATTTTCAGCAAACTTAACATGTGTAAATATTTGTATGAACATAACAAGATTCAACAACTGAGACATAAACTGAACAAGTTCCACAGACATGTGACTAACAGAAATAACAGGAATAATGTGTCCCTGAACAAAGCGGGGGTCAAAAGTAACAGTCAGTATCTGGTGTGGCCACCAGCTGCAGTAAGTACTGCAGTGCATCTCCTGTGAGATGTTACCCCACTCTTCCACCAAGGCACCTGCAAGTTCCCGGACATTTCTGGGGGGAATGGCCATAGCCCTCACCCTCCGATCCAACAAATGGGATTGAGATCCGGGCTCTTCGCTGGCCATGGCAGAGATTGCCTGCAATGACAACAAGCTCAGTCCGATGATACTGTGACACACCGCCCCAGACCATGACGGACCCTCCACCTCGAAATCGATCCCGCTCCAGAGTACAGGTGTAACGGTGTAACGCTCATTCCTTCGACGATAAACGTAAATCCGACAATCACCCCTGGTGAGACAAAACTGCGACTAGTCAGTGAAGAGCACTTTCTGCCAGTCCTGTCAGGTCCAGCGACGGTGGGTTTGTGCCCATAGGCAACGTTGTTGCCGGTGATGTCTGGTGAGGACCTGCCTTACAACAGGCCTACAAGCCCTTAGTCCAGCCTCTCTCAGCCTATTGCGGACAGTCTGAGCACTGATTGAGGGATTGTGCATTCCTGGTGTAACTCGGGCAGTTGTTGTTGCCATCCTGTGCCTGTCCCACAGGTGTGATGTTCGGATGTACCGATCATGTGCAGGTGTTGTTACATGTGGTCTGCCACTGCGAGGACGATCAGCTGTCCATCCTGTCTCCCTGTAGCACTGTCTTAGGCGTCTCACAAGGAGGACATTGCAATTTGTTGCCCTGGCCACATCTGCAGTCCTCATGCCTCCTTGCAGCATGCCTAAGGCACGTTCACGCATATGAGCAGGTGCATGTTCATTAATTGTTTATGGTTCATTGAACAAGCATGGGAAACAGTGTTTAAACCCTTTACAATGAAGATCTGTGAAGTTATTTGGATTTTTATGAATTATCTTTGAAAGACAGGGTCCTGAAAAAGGGACATTTCTTTTTTTGCTGAGTTTAGTAGATAACTGGCTCTTAATGATCAAGTCCCCAGTCTAGATTGAAGATCATAATTAGTTGATTAGTTTGAATCACTTGTGCTAATGCTTGGCTGGAGAAAAATATTGTATACTGTGGCTCTCTAGGAACAGCTGGCCACACATTTAAAGGTAGCTATAGTAAGCCTAAGCCTGAGTTTACACTAGCTACCTCGTTTGTTTATATAGGATTTATACAAGACAGAAACATTGCTTCCTTGCTGAAAAAAATATATAATGTATGTTTCAGTGAAAAGCATAGCAACATCAAGGTAACATTGTAACAGCTGATGCTGTTTTTCCAAAGCCAAATCCGCCCATTAGCCGCTGAGTCTACCATTACATTTTTTTTCAGTAATTGTTTTCAGTATCCTAATGTTGTTTTTGTTTGGTGTGTTCTGATTGTTTCAGTGCATGCATTCAACAAGCTTTGGACTTATCTCCAAAATTCACTCAAAAAGTGATCTAATTTTTATTTTATAATTATCTTTTAAAATTCCAGTGGTTAAAAGCTATTGCTCAGTCATCACTTGGCTCATGTAAATTCTGTAGTTGCTCAATTAAACATCCCCTGGTCAACATCCCCAATGTGTTCACATTTCTCTTTTGTAAATGTTATTTGGGAAATATTCAGTCTTTACTCTTTTCTTCATTAGCATGCTGATGATTTCAAGTTGTATTGATTTATTTTGATCTGTTTAGACATCGAATACATATTGTTTAGTATATTTATTAGGTTTAGTTCAGTTTTCTCTGTGAGAAGCAAGTTCATTTAAAGTTATATGTTATTTGGTTTACGTAGACACAACATGTCAATGTTAATACAAAATTCAAAAGGCACTCGCACATCTGAGCTATCTTTGTTGCAGGTGTGTGGTAACACTTGAATATGATGAGAAAAAAATAAGAAACACGCACACTGCTCTTGCTAGTATCACTGCTCTTTAATAAGCTTTACATATCGGCCTCAAGGCCTTTGTCAGAGCTTTTGTGAGTGTTTATAATTTGCACCCTTATGTAGACATTACTCCCCCCACATCTCAATGCATCGAATGGGGTTGGAGTCGAGGAAAATTCCCAAAAGGTCTTAATGACGAGATGCCCATGCATGTTGTGTTGTAAATGTGATCATTAATTAATGCCACTAATTCAGACTACTCTGGCGTTTTTTCTTGCACTGTATCGAATGATTTATGAAAACTTACATGATAGGTCGATGTCCTCATTGTGGTTTTACAGACGTGCTTAATGCGTTTTTATGTACACACTTTATTAGAATACTTATGAAAATGCACATTGTTATATTTGGTAACACTTGCTTATTTTCCCTGGACTCCAACCCCATCCGATGCATTGAACAGATGTGGGGGGAGCAATGTTGTTAATACACAAAGTAACCAAAAACCTGATATTTGTATACATAATGCTTGTTTGCCAGAAGTTCAGAAGTCACCGCAAATTTGCCACAACAGTTTGCCAGAAAACTCATTTGCATGTGAAAATATTGTCAAATATTTGTCACAACTATTTGCCAGAAATAAGCCCGTTTTTTCCCCGTTAAGGGTAGATGTTAAAACACAACCATCCTCACTCAGGGTGTATTGTGCTTCAATGTAGTTCTATACTGAAGGCCTGCTTCTGACCTGCAGGTTGTTTACCAGACACTCAGTGTAACCTGAACTGGGAAGTGTGATGGCAGAAACACAAGATACCTCTTGCCACTTTAGTAAACCGGAGTCTTGTTCTAAAGTCATACTCAGTCCAAGTTGCACTATAAATAGAGTTGACTTTGACCTGTATTACATACATTATAAACATTTCATCATACCATAACAGTGTTATTGTTTGAAAATCATTTTCACATGTATTTCAAAGGACATACAATATTTCTGTGTAAGATGATAATAAGTATTGGAGAATAAGTATTTTTGAATACCTTTCAACTCACACACTTTATTAAGTACATAGCCCACCATTATAGAATGGATGGATAACCTGCATCAAGTTTGGTTAAAATGATTGTTGAGTTTTGTTTGAAATCATAATTTGTCCCACAAACTTAACTGTACTCAAACATGTAATAAAATTGCTAATAGACTGATTTGTTAGGATGCCCACATATACTGTAAAATAAACACACATGCTTATCACTCCACAGTTCCCAGAGTTGGGTCAGGTCCCAGGGGATCTGCAGTGACTCTCTCCAGCTGCCAGACTTACCTAGTGACGGCACGTGTGCAAACAGTGACCATGAAGCAGCCGGCCACGATCACCCAGCCCCAGCCCCCATCAGGAGGGGGGACCGCTGGTCTCTTCTTCCCCTGAGCCATAGCCGCAGCATGAACCATGCTCAGATCCTTGTTCTGTTCACGCGGTTTTCTCCTGTTCTCAGCCAAGAAGCCCCAGGTACACTTCGCAGACAGACAGCCTCACGCAGTCACACCTAGAATGGGTTGCACTGATTGTTGAAGAGGCTGTTCAGTTCACTTCAGTTACACTGTTGTAGAACACAGGGAGAAGCAAATATACTAGCTAAGACTCTATGAATAAGTAAAAAAGAGACTCGGAATCATTGACAGGCATCAATTGAGATGCAGTACCCATAAACCAAAAACCTCAGACATCTTCTCTGGGTCTAAAACATGTCCAGCCCATTCAGCATTTGTTGAAGAGCTAGCCTACGACCAAGGCTAGTCACTGCTGATGTGCATGTTGAAATACTTTACTCCCCGGCCCAAGCAGCACAGTGAGGCGACAGGGTAATGACGTAGGAGTCCATGAGAGGAGGTGTTTACTGGCAAGGTGTCAGGGCTAACTCGGGGTGGTACAATATTAACTTCAGACACCAGCAGCCGTCTGCTGGCATGACTTCGGACCCTGTTGAAAAGCTGTGGCATGTGCTACCCTAAAACACTTTCCATCTCTGCAGCTTTGGTTCCTCAGATGTCCATTGACCAGGTGATTTGGCTACCCTTCATTTCCCTTAAATGTACTCCCACAAGCAGCAAAAAAGGATTTGATTGATGAATGTCAGTTAATGTCAGTACTTAAATCACTAATCTTAATCAATAATCCAGTGTGATTTAAATCAGTAATCGAAACGCACTAGCTCTATGATATCTTTATATGGAAACTAAATAAAGAGTTAACATTTTTAAATAAGAATGTGGAGGATATACAGTGCCTTCAGAAAGTATTCATAGCCCTTGACTTATTCCACATGTTGTTGTTTTACAGCCTGAATTCAAAATTCAATAAATATATGTTTTTCTCTCAGCAATCTACAAATAATACCACATAATGGTAAAGTGAAAACATATTTTTGAAATCTTTTCAAATGTATTTCAAATTAAATACAGAAATATCTCATTTACATAAGCATTCCCACCCCTGAGTCAATACTTTGTAGAAGCACTTCTGGCAGTGATTAAAACTGTAATTCTTTCTGGGTAAGTCTCTAAGAGCTTTCCACACATGGATTGCGCAACATTTGCCCATTATTGTAAAAAAATTCTTAAAGCTCTGTCAAATTGGTTGTTGATCATTGCTAGACAACCATTTTCAAGTCTTGCCATAGATTTGCCATAGATTTAAATCAAAACTGTAACTCAGCCACTGAGGAACATTCACTGTCTTCTTGGTAAGCAACTCCAGTGTAGATTTGGCCTTGTGTTTTAGGTTATTGTCTTGCTGAAAGGTGAATTCATCTCCCTGTGTCTGGTGGAAAGCAGACTGAACCAGATTTTCCGGATATTGCCTGTTCTTAGCTCCATTCCATGTATTTATTTTCCTGAAAAATGTACCAGTCCTTAACAATTGTGACCGTTTGGCAGAAAAGCCTTCTCGAACATGTGAACTTTCACATGCCTTAATAACAAACTTTATGCCATCTGGAAATACGAATAAAATTGTAAAATTATGAGCCTAGTTGGTTTAGCCACAGAAAACTGCCCAACCAAGCAAAAAGGCAGTAACTGCTCATTTGGTCGAAAATGAGTTAATGTCATTTTTGCTACATTAAATACATGCTTAGTCATGTGGACAAGTATCCTGCCTCTATTGTATTGTGTTTTGGAGAAAACGGGGGTCACGTTAGCAGTAACTGCATAAAGTTACTGTGAAACCAGGGTAAATAAAAGCCATTTTTCTCAGTTCCACGCTTATAAGCAGCTACTGCCTTTCTGCTTGGTAGGGCAGAAAAAGTGGGCAACCTTCCCTCTAGCCACGATTGGCTGAGATAATGAGTGGGCTGGATATGCCGAGAGATAAGTTTGGATTGGTCTGCCATATAGCACGCTTCTGTCTATTTGAGCTGGTCAGTATGTCTAGTTAATCCTGTCTAACGCTGCTTTAAAATATATATATTGCATAGTAAAACTGCATAAGTGTGGCTCTCCACTTTCCGGAGGACCGAGTTTTGAAATCTGTGGAATTCGAGTATGATAGCTAAGGAGATTAAGAAAACACCTTTCTCCGGATTACATCTTAAAACTAAGGGCAGCCATGGCATCCGACAGGAGATGCGTCCATCCATGATGGGTAAGATGGTCTAGCTAGCTACATCTTCAGATATTACATGTTTCTAATTTTGACAGAAAGTGGTTTAATTTCAAGTTAAAATGCACTGTTAGCTAGCTAACATTAGCTGGCTGGCTCACTAGCTAATGTTACGTGTATGATATTATTATTCGTATATCAGAGCCATTTGCTTGGCTAGTTATAGCCTAATGTTAGCTAGCTAACATTGAACCTGGTTGGTTAGCTACCTGCAGATTCATGCAGAGTAGTAATGCCATGAGTTGGGATTATGGTTCATTGTTTAGCTAGCTAACTAGCGACATGTCATAACAAAAGACTCCACTATTCAAGTAACAATTTTGGGTGCATTCGATTTCAGTGCACTCTGGTCTGAGTGTGCCAGAGCGCGTATCAAAACTTTCAAAGGCCATTTTCTCAAAAGTGGGGTTACAAGTTTATCAAATTTCAAAGCATAATTACTTTCCCATTATGCCTCAAATGCCGTGTATGATATACCATTTTGTAGCTCTGTGTCTCTGCTTTTAACCAATGTCAAATACACTATTTCACATTTTGCTACATAAGACCAAATCAAGGCTGTCGGTCACAATTACAAGCATTTTTTGCAGTATTACTTTAGTGCCTTGTTGAAAACAGGATACATGTTTTGGAATATTTTTATTCTGTGCAGTCTTCCTTCTTTTCACTCTGTCAATTAGGTTAGTATTATGGAGTAACTACAATGTTGTTGATCCATCCTCAGTCACCATTGGCCTTACGGTGAAATTCCTGAGTGGTTTCTTTCCTCTCAGGCAACTGAGTTAGGAAGGACACATGTATCTTTGTAGTGACTGGGTGTAAGTGTAATTAATAACTTTACCATGTTCAAAGGGATATTCATTGTCATTTTTTTTCAATCTACCAATAGGTGCCCTTCTTCGCGTGGCATTGGAAAACCTCCCTTGTCTTTGTGGTAATTTGTGAAATTCACTGCTCAACTGAGGGACCTTACAGGTATGTGTGGGGTACAGATATAAGGTAGTCATTAAAAAATAATGTTAAACACTATTATTGTACACAGAGTGAGTCCATGCAACTTATGTGACTTGTTAAGCACAGTTTTACTCCTGAACTTATTTAGGCCTCCCATAACAAAGGGGTTGAGTACTTATTGACTCAAGACATTTCAGCTTTTCATTTTTTATGCATTTGTAAAAATGTGAACAAACATAATTCCACTTTGACATTTTGGAGTATCCTATGTAGGTCAGTGAAAAAAATCTCGATTTAATGCATTTTAAGGCTGTAAAACAATTGTCTGCATTTCTAGTTGGTTAAAACCTGTCTGACTCCCATTGCTTCAGCTGCTGAGCCCATGGCAACCACATGCCTGGTTCAACATGGCCAGAGCTACATTATTGCACAGCAGGGAGAATAATCTACTGAATATCCTTTTGAGTTCATTGAATCCAAACTATTACTACATAGCCCTATCTAGGTCAATTGTTCATCTAAATGTTGCTGATAAAAAAATTATATATATATAATTTCATGGCATGTTTGTTTATCATTGTTTTGTTAACCTTATAACTTAGACATTTGCCACAGTCGGCAAAGTTTTGATTCTGAAGTTTAGGAGAAAAACGTGCAGCTTTAGGAAAATGTGTACAACTTTTTCAGACCTTCTTTTCTCTTTGTGTTATCTTAGCGTGCAATAATTTCCAGTTTATATCAAGCAAAACATGTGCATCAATAAGTTACGGAATAAACAACTTCGGCGACTTTGTAACATTCTGTTCTTCTAATGAATACCTTTCGTTCTCATCAGCATCGGTCAAAGCGCCAATAGAACACCAGAGGCTGCTGGCTTCGTAGGCTACACCATTTTTTTTTAAACAATCAATTGGAAATAATACACACAGCACCAACATTTGAAAATATTTTCAATAAACATTTTCCCCACAGTTTCTAAGATGGAGCAATTAGGTTCTTACCTTTCCAGACACACACATCAGCTGTTGTTGAATTGCATAGCTCAGTCAAGTCATTTACAGCCAACCTTGTCTCATAGCATTTCGTATTATTTGGTACGAAAATCCGAGACACTCCATTTGGTATGATATGTTACGTTTCGTATGGTATGTTTTAATTTGTTGATGTCCATCAGCCATTGTGTATGATATGTTACGAATTACAATTCGTATGATTTGTTACACATTTTCTAAAATATGTTACGAATTGGAAATATTTACAAAATGTTACCAATTTTCAAATCGTACAATATGTTATGAATTTGCAAAACAAATTCCAATTTGTTGTGGCTAACATTGGCTAGGTGTCTGGGTTGGTAATGCTAACGTTAGCTAGCTGGCTAACGTTAGCTAGGCTAGTGGTTAGGGATAATGTTAGGAGTTAGGTTAACGTTTTATGGGAAGTGTTAGCTAAAAGGGTTAAGGGAAGTGTTAGCTAACATGCAAAGTAGTTTCACATTAGCTAAAAAGTAGTAAGTAGCTGAAAAGTTGCTACTTATTTCAAATGCTGAAGTTGGCTGTGATGAGATTCAAACACACAACCTTTTGGTTGCTAGATGTCCGCATTATACACCCGACCAACCACCCTCCATTCGTTTTTGCCCTAAGTAACCTTTTGTCCTATGTAACCATACTAAACACGCTGGCCTCCCGAGTGGTGCAGCGGTCTAAGGCACAATTGCGATGCACAATTGGCCGAGCGTCGTCCGGGTTAGGGGAGGGTTTTGTCGGCCGGGATGTCCTGGTCCCATCACTCTCTGGCGACTCCTGTGGCGGGCCAGGTGCATGCACGCTGACGCAGTCGCCAGGTGTACTGTGTTTCCTCCGACACATTAGTGTGGAATGCTTCCAGGTTAAGAGAGCAACGTGTCAAGAAGCAGTGCGGCTTGGCGGGGTCGTGTTTCAGAGGATGCGTGGTTCTCGACCTTCACCTCTCCCGAGTCCATGCAAGAGTTGCAGCGATGGGACAAGACTGGAACTACCAATTGGGCACATTCTTCTCTTCTTCTCTACCCTGCAACTCTTCCCTGGGTCCTTGGTGTACAAAATATGTGTTTGCTGTCATACCTGGTAAAATCATGGTTAATAAACAACTGCAAGGGGGCCTCATCAAATTATATTTTTTATTTTACTGAATTCTGAATTCTGTTTTCTCATTTTTATTTTTCCTTGTTTGAAATTTGTTTCAGTTTTTTACTCTGAATATTATAATTATTCATAGAGAAACAAAGAAAATGGATGTTCTGCGTCCATGTCAAGGCTTAAATTACAACAGAAGACCATTTTGGAAAAATAAACTGACAAGTGTAGATTGAGTGTAATTCCCCTTTAATTGGGCATCTAGCAAGAGAGGAATGTGTTGATCTAGCTATGTTTCTGCTGATAGGACTACTGCTGCAGCATATGGCAGAGTTTGCAAACAATCACCAGCCAATTGATACAAATAATCATTATATTGTTCCCCCGGTTAAACCTACTTTGCAGTTAACATTTTATTGAGAATGTTTTTGGGGAAAGTCTTTCTGTCTACCCACAAAGACGGTTATCATTTGCATCGCTAACTGGCTAAATATAGAGTGATAGACAAACACGCGCACCAAACAGACAGACAGGAGCAATATTGCTGCAAATTAATTGTCTATTTAAATGAATTCAAAATCAAAAACAAGGATGTCTTGATTGCGTAGGTCTTCACACCTAAGAGTTCATTTGTGATTAAAGCTGTAAATCATTTTGTCAAAATTTCTCAAGCTCAGTCAATTTGGTTGGGAATCATTGATGGATAGCAATATTCAAACCGTGTCTCTGATTTTCAAGCAGATTTAAGTCAGCACTGAGACCTTCAACACATCTTGGAAAGCCATTCTAGTGTGCCGGCTGAAAAATAAAACTCTAACCCAGGGTCAGGTTTTCCTCTATGTTTTTACCTGGACTTTGCTCCTTTCATATTTCTTTTGATCCTGACAAACTCCCCAGTCCCTGTCGGAGACAAGCATACCCATAACAAGATGCTGCCACCATAGATATCCCATTAAATAAAGTGTCCTAATTCCTAATTATATGGCTGCCACCACAATGTTTAAAAATACAGAGCGTTTTACTCTAAATGGATTTGACCCATAACTGACATTTTTCATTTAGGCAAAAAAGTTGATTTATTTAAAATGTTGTCTTTTAGTATTGGATGATTTGCAATATATATATTTTAAACACAGCCTTTCTTCTTTTCACTCTGTCATACAGGCCATTAATGTTGAGTGAATGCAATGTTGTTGATCCATGCAGTTCTCTCAGCTCCGCCAAAAAGATTATGTCAACTTTAAAATCATTTTAAACCTCATAGTGATATCAGTTTCCATTCTCTCCCGCAGTTAGGATGGCCAGATATTTGCAGTGTCTGGGTGATATGATACACCATCCATAGATTTATTACCATACTTGACCATACTGAAAGGGACATTCAGTGTCTTGGAATTATTTATTAACCTCCCCTGATCTATCCCTGCCTAAAAATGTATCCCAGACATTCTCATGAATCTCATTGGTGGCTCTGAGGTTAAATCATTTTGAGAAATTCACTATACAACTGAGGAATCTTACACAGACAGTTGTTCTGGAATCAAGAGATGCATAAATTAGATTTTTTTACTCATTTCAGAACATAAAAAAACCCACTGAAAATGTGGAGTAGGTTGGGAGGAAATCCCAATGTAAACCCTTTTTAGATTGAATTTTAAGGCCTCAAAATGTGAAATCTGTGCAAGAGTGTGTAGACTTTAACTAGTCACTGAGTGTACAAAATATTGAGTTACATCCTGAATAACTCACCACAGGTTAATGAGAAGGCTGTGCTTGAAACGATGCACATAACTCTGCAATGTTGGGTTGTATTGGAGTCTCAGTCTTAAATCATGTTCCACACACAGTCCGTGCCTGTATTTAGTTTTCATGCTAGTGAGGGCTGAGAATCCACTCTCACATAGGTACTTGGTTGCAAAGGGCTGTCGTAACAGCACTACTTGCCAAGGCAGGATACTCTGAGCGCAGCCCTCTCCAGAAATCTGGCAGTGGCTTCTGAGTAAATTCTATTTTCACAGAACCGCTTGTTGTAATTTTGATGAGGCTCTCTTGTTCAGATATCGGTAAGTGTTTGTGTTGTCCGTTTCGGGAAAGTACCTGCGTAATTGCGCACCCAGCTCACTCACGTGCTTTGCATAAGCTTGAGTTCATTTGCACACAAAAAATCATACAATGATGAAAATACCTGTGTGTTGTCCTTGTTAATGCAGACAGAGAAGAGCTCCAACTTCATAATCATAGCCACAATTTTGTCCCGCACATTGAATATAGTTGCGGAGAGTCCCTGTAATCCTAGATTCAGATCATTCAGGCGAGAAAAAACATCACCCAGATAGGCCAGTCGTGTGAGAAAGTCGTCATCATGCCAGCGGTCAGCCAAGTGAAAATTATGGTCAGTAAAGAAAACTTTAAGTTCATCTCTCCATTCAAAAAAACTTGTCAATACTTTTTCCCTTGATAACCAGCCCACTTCTGTATGTTGTAAAAGCATTACATGGTCGCATGCCTATATCATTGCATAACGCAGAACATACACGAGAGTTCAGGGGCCTTGCTTTAACAAAGTTAACCATTTTCACTGTTGTGTCCAAAGCGTCATTCAAGCTGTCAGGCATTCCCTTGGTAGCAAGAGCCTCTCGGTGGATGCTGCAGTGTACCCAAGTGGGGTCGGGAGCAACTGCTTGCATGAGCGTTACCATTCCACTAGCTCTCCCTGTCATGGCTTTTGCGTCACCAGTACAGATACCAACACATCTTGACCACCAAAGTCCATTTGATGTCACAAAGCTATCCAGTACTTTAAAAATATCCTGGTTTCCAGTGGTTTGCAGAAGAGTATGACTTCCTTAATTGACCAAACATAAACGTAACAGACATATACCAGGAGCTGTGCCAGGCCTGCCACGTCTGTTGACTCATCCAGCTGTAACGTAAAGAATTCACTGGCTTGTATGTGAAGCAGTAATT
This sequence comes from Oncorhynchus kisutch, assembly GCF_002021735.2. Classification (NCBI taxonomy): domain Eukaryota; kingdom Metazoa; phylum Chordata; class Actinopteri; order Salmoniformes; family Salmonidae; genus Oncorhynchus; species Oncorhynchus kisutch. The sequence continues at coordinate 13,949,730 of NC_034198.2, read as the reverse complement.
GTTCAAAACATCTCCTGCCAAGTCACTGATATGTCATGAATTTGTATTCAACCTTCATTTAACTAGGCAAGTCAGTTAAGAACAAATACTTATTTACAATGACGGCCTACACCTGCCAAACCTGGACAACGCTGGGCCAATTGTGCGCCGCCCTATGAGGCTCCCAATCACGGCTGGTTGTGATGCAGCCTGGATTCAAACCAGGGTGTCTGTAATGATGCCTCTAGCACTGAGATGCTGTGCCTTAGACCGCTGCACCACCCGGGAGCCCATGAAACAGTGTTGTTTGATGAAGAAATCGTCTGTATAGTTTTCTGGCCTTTTCCCCCAGCATTGTCCCAGCCACGTCCACGGCAGCAGGAAGAATTAAGTCCTCCAATAGCATGGGGCTTGCCTGTCCTAGCCACTCGGTAGCTCACCATATAAGACGCTTCTAACCCCTTCTTAGTAATGGTATCTGTTGCTTTTATACGTCATACTACTCGAAAGTCATCTTAATTCTCACCTCAAAAACTCCTGTGGCTGATTTTTCAAATTGGCATGTTTTGTTTCTAAATGTCTAAAAGAGTGAAGGTTTCATCGAGTTGTGAGATAGTACTTTTGCACATATAACACACTGTGGCTGAGGAAAGGCACTACTCCCAACATAAGTGAACCCCAAATCAATGTAGTTCTCATCATACTTGTGCCTCTTCGAGGGTCCAACGTCCCTGTCATTTGTTCGGTGCTTTCTTGTGTCGTGGTGCAGGTGTAGTACTGCTGGTAGGTAGTAGCAGTACTACCAGTAGAGCTGGTATGTGTCTCTATGGACGCGGGCCTTACTTTATTAATCAATTTTCGAGCAAACGGAATGAGCAGCAGCTACGTTTACCTACTTATGGACCGTTAGTGGAATTCCCGCGAGAGAGTAACGGTTAATGGGATTGGATGTTCATTATTTGACTAGGCTACCTGTATTTGACACTGTGTTGTTATTTCACTGAACACTAATTTTATTTTTGGCAGTGAAACGAGGCTACTCAGGCGAGAAAAAAACATCACCCAAATGTCTAGCCAGTTGAAAAATCTAAATGGACTGTTTGAAAATGTGAATCATATTTTTATTTGGCGTACCCCCGACGGCATTGTGCGTACCCGCAGTTTGGGAATAGTCGGTCTATGTCACGGAAAGAGCAGGTTTTCTTAATGTTTTGTGCCAAGTCTTCACTAGGCAAGTCTTATAAACACACACAACAGGACAAGGCAGTACATCAGAAAGTGAATGCAACAAACTCAACATATCATCAGGTTAGAGAACAGTTTTAATGACGACAAGCAAAACTGAATTCATAGCAAGACCCAGCTCTGTAATCCAGTTCAATCAGGTTCAGAGTTACATATATTATTCGCCATGTCATGTATGCAGTAATTCAATTCATAAAGCACATTTAAAAATCTGTCCTAACTTATAGCTGAAAACTCCACCAGGTTAAATTGGGATAAAAAAAATAAACGTATGATGTTAGGGAAGTCAGTTTGGGGATGAGTCCAAGATGGCATCATATTCCTTATATAATGCGCTACTATTGATCAAAATCATCGCCCTGGTCAAAAGTGGTGACCCGTCATTCAGGGTAGGTGGGGCAGATGTACAGTGGCGACCCGTCATTCAGGGTAGGTGGGGCAGAAATATATTTTGGGGGAGGGGGGGGGACCCTGTTTTGCATGTTATTTTGGCATTAATACATGTCACATATCAGTTTGCAAACAATGCAACAAAAAATATATCATTGAGTTAATAAAGCCGCATACAAACAGGCAGCTCCAAAATACAGGTGTTTCAGCCTAGCTCAGTGCTTTCTGTGGTGGGGCAGGCCAGCAGAAAATAGGAGCATTGCACCGTGATTGGCTCAGTGTTCTGTCACTCATGGGGACACTACATCACTAGCCTTTAGCAAGGGTAGACATCAAGAATGTGAGCCCTTTGGGTGCTGCCCATAGAGTTACATTAGAAGTGCCCTTCCAAGAAGGCTCAACGTCAATGACCACAGACAAAATGACATCAAATCACGTTATATGTACAGTAGCTTTGATTGGACTGATCATGTCAACATCTTACTTTCAAAATCTTAGCTAGCAGTCATCATCATGAATCAAATGGCAAATCCTTTTTAATCCTTGTCATATGAAGAGAAATAATGAAGATAAATGTCTAATACGTAGACATAAACATTACACAACAACTTGGAAATCGCAAATTCAACAATGAGTTGTTTGGAAGGAATCGGTGACAGTGGCTAACAGCAAGCATTGCAACTGGGAAGTCAGACTGGGAAGATACGTTTCGAACAGTCATCCAACTCAAAATTGTAAATCTTTTTCTTTGATGACAAAATTTGCCAACATACGACTGCCGCACACAGCAAGGTGAGTCCAAAAATGTCTTAAATGCTGCTGCATAAATGATGTAATATGCCAGGGAGATATGGTCATATCATCTATGTTTTTTTTTAAAGGCAGTAAACCAGGCTGAATGAATTGTTTTGCTGCCAGACAAGGCTCCGCTGATAACCAGGTGTAGCGGTGGTAAGGATTCACTCCATGGTGCTGAAAAGAAAGCTCTGCTGTCGGGACAGCTTTATGTGGACCCTAACAGTTTGTGGGCACCGCTTGTCGCCGTTATAGTGCAATTCATGTATTGTTTAGTGTTGTGTAGTGTAGTGGCTTTGCTGGCAAGCATCTAAAAAAAATTGGGGGGGAGTTTTCCACACCAAGATTTACATGCTAAAATCACCACTGGTGAATTATATATGGAAAAGCGTGATCTGTTCCAAAGTATCGCACTATAGGGAATAGGATGCCATTTCAGATACAGCATGGATGTATTGTTTGGATGAGGAAGTTGGTCGTGGGACCCTCTGAAGTGGACAGGAAGGCAGAAGGGTATGCAGTTCACAGCGGTTCACAGGCCAGCTATGCAGTTTCACTTGAAACCAAAATGCCATCATGAAATGTCATGAAATTTAACCAAGAGATCCAGTAGGAGAGTCAAATCTCCTTTCGACTAGAGTACTCAGCACAGTACATCCAAAACAAATATGAAATTACTATCATAAAGCACATACTGATTATTACAGGTAGGAAGGCAGGCATAAATGGTCCCCATCTTTGATGACAATGAAAACAACTGTAGTAAGTAAATATTGTTAAAGTCTCTTCACATAGAGGTGAACACTTTGCGTAGCACTGCTTAGTGAGTCAGTGATTTGGCTTTGCTGAGGAACATGTACTTAATAATGATAATTAGGTGGTTGCTTATATTTGTCTTATTTCAAACACGTGCATGTGTGTATTAATACGCATGTGTGAATTGAAAATGTGTTTTTCTGCATATCCCAACTCCCCTGGAAAGTGGAGTCACAGACAGGATCTATTTTGTGAGGTTTCTAAGGATAATTTAGTACTGAAGGCTTGGTTCCAAAGTTAACTGTTTCAGTAAAACAGCAATGGAATTATAAGGCATGGGACAGGAAAGAATATACATAATACTGGATTCAAGTGAATACAGACTTAGGGTTTTGGGCACTGGTCATTCTACTGCCACTGATAAAAATAGATACATTATGTAAAATGTTCTACGGTTTTTCAGCGTATTATTAAGCAAAATCAACCCGCAACATTATCAGTCAAATTTAGCTATTGATAAATGGTCCATATTCCACAAATTGGCAAATCCACAGATGACGGGTTGACAGAATGGGTTGATAAGAGTAACTGCGTACGATTCACATATTCAGTAGGGTAATACATTTGATTATATCTCAAATCATATCACAGAACATTGGGATAGGACGATTGATTAGAAAAAAAGTGCAAAAGCTAATTGTAAGCTAATGCGTTAAGTTAAAGATCAATGTAACTACTTGCATCTTGTAAGTACTTTATACAATTTAAATTAAACAAATAAAGGACCAATAAGATACATTTTTTGGGGGGGGGGTCTCAGATCACAAAAAAAGTCAACATAAGCAAATACACACGAAGGATCAGGGGTCAGTAGCGTTTGGCTTAATCACACATTCAATATACAGTTAGGGTTTTTATAAACAATAGGTACCCAGGTTTGCTTTTCAGTGGCAAATAAACCACCAACCTCATCTCCTCCAGCCTGCATTCATAATATTGAAAATCAATTTTCTTAAACATCAGCAGACAAGGAGGAGGATAATTAGTAGAACCTCTTAAAACAGTTAAATTATTCAAATGTATTTTCCCCATTTCGTCCAGTCAGTAGCAGTGTCTTGTGGTGAGAGTTAGGGTTTCGCCTCGGTCTGTCTCTGTCTCAAAGGTCATCTGTTATCCTCAGTAGTTCCAGGAAGGCACCGACGGCCCCGAAATAACCCTGGAAAAAACAGAGTGGCTCGGCTTAATTCATTATCTGTTCAGGTATTCGGCCAGGTTATCATCAATAACCTTGATATTCCTGCTCAGCGCCCAATTGTAACCTATCCAAATATATGCAGATGATCTGTTGTTTACCCTTTTTATTGTACAATTAGACTAAAACAAGTGTGCTGAACATCCCTCACATAACACAGAACGTGGGCGGCAGGTAGCCTAGTGGTTAGAGTGTTGGGCCAGTAACTAAAAGGTTGCTGGATCGAATCCCTGAGCTGAAAAGGTAAACATATGTCGTTCTGCTCCTGAACAAGGCAGTTAACCCACTGTTCCTCGGTAGGCCGTCATTGTAAATAATAATTTGCCTAGTTAAATCAAAATAACACATATATATATATATATTGCAAACTACTTACCTCATGCTCTAAGAAGAGAGCTTTTAATTGTCCTTTGGACCAAAAGTCCATGGCATACGCAAGCAGCTTCGTTGACACAGTATTGATTCTCAGGAAATTCCCAACAAACACCACTCTTTCAATTTTCTGAAAGACAACATTGAACCATTGGTAAACCAGACATTTTTAGAGCTTGCAAGGATGACTGTTTCATAAAGCAAGACAGAATTAGACATTTCAAAAGTAAGATGTAAAAAAAAACAAAAAAAAAAACGATTTGTTTAAAGACCTTAGGCCAGCTGTTTAAAGACCTTAGGCCAGCTGTTTAAAGACCTTAGGCCAGCTGTTTAAAGACCTTAGGCCAGCTGTTTAAAGACCTTAGGCCAGCTGTTTAAAGACCTTAGGCCAGCTGTTTAAAGACCTTAGGCCAGCTGTTTAAAGACCTTAGGCCAGCTGTTTAAAGACCTTAGGCCAGCTCTCTCAGACTAATAGCCATAGATAAGGGACGTCAAATTCGTTCCATGGAGGGTTTAGTGTCTGCTGGTTTTAGTTCTTTCCTTTTGAATAAGACCTAGGCAACCAGGCTTAACATTCACATTTTAACATTTTACCATTATTTAACTAGGCAAGTCAGTTAAGAACAAATTCTTATTTACAATGACGGCCTACCCCGGCCAAACCCAGACAACACTGGGCCAATTGTGCGCCGCCCTATGGGACTCCCAATCACGGCCGGATGTGATACAGCCTGGATTCAAACCAGGGACTGTAGTGGCGCCCCTTGCACTGAGATACAGTGCCTTAGACCACCGCGCCACTCGGGAGCCCAAGGTGAGGGGAGTTCCTTCAGTTCCCAATCAGTGACCTTAATTCATCAGTCAAGAACAAGGGAGGAGCGAAAACCCGCAGACACTCGGCCCTCCATGGAATGAGTTTGACACGTGGCATAGATGGATGTATTGTTGCCATCTAGGGGAGAGAACCTGACATTACAGCAGTGGGAGGAGCTTCGTCTCACGCTTCAGTGACTCAGCAGCAAGGGGGAAAAAGATTGAGCAACAGCCAAGAATGAACAGCTCAACTCCTGTGAATGACATTGTTGCGGGGCTAACAGAGTAAGTCCGCTCATTCTAAGTAAAGCTCTACCGACAAAAAAAAGCGGCGCACTTTGCAGGCTGGTTTTAAGACTTCCCCCAATTGATACACTGTACACTATATGCATAGGTAGCTAGAAAGCTGAATCAAATGTACATTTGTGTACCTCGTGCTCAAAACACTACAATGGGGTTACTCATGGGGCAGATCATTTGCCCACTTGATATTTGTGTCAGAGGACTTCCTGTTGTTGTTCTATGTGCTTTGATAGCCCTGTACAATGCTGCTTGATCTCCATGCCACAAGGCAACACTGTAAAGAAGCTGAAAGCACACAGAGTCCATTCCCATCATCCATCACACTGGCTGCTGAATCCACTTCACTCCTTTGCTTTATGGTGAAAGAAAAATCACTTTGAGAAAGTTGACCCCGTACGTTACAGTGGTATATTCTCACTGTTTGAATCAGTGTTCATTTTGGCAGCTATTTTAAATTGAGTTTTAGTCTTGAAATACATTTTAGTCTTAATCACGTTGTAGTCATTTCATCCTACGTCGGTTTTTAGTTATTATCAGTCGACTAAAACTAGACTATTAAATAATTAATATTTAGGCTTTTCCAACTAGACCTACTATCCCCATGTAAACCGTAGCTGGCTACATTGATATTGTGGCAGATTGTAAAACAATAACAGCCATAATTAACCACGTAGGCTATAAAGCCTTGGATACAGGTTAAACAATTTAGAGCTCTGATTATCTCCCCATCATAATCGTCATGGGGAGGGGGGGGGGGGGTATTACTTCACTCCTAATATCCAACAAATAGCATTTGTTTTTCCCATAAGGAACAAGCTACCTCAACTCGCATTTGCAGACCGCGGCGTGAGAGCAGCAACACAGGCGAGTGAATAACAGCACACATGGGAAAATAGAGCTTCTGTTGTGATCAAAGCAAAAACAGCCTACATGAAAGTACGAGAGAGAGTAAACATCGTTGTTTCTAGTTGAGGTTAGTTACAAGTCAAGTGTCCTGGCTTCTCATCAGTTGAAAAGACTAACGAGTGATTGAAGTGACCACCTGGGAGCTGTGTGGGACAGCCTGGCAGATCAGCTAAGACCGTGCAACTGAAAGATGTTAATCCTGCCAATGAGAGGATTGCATGAAATAATCTGCATGCATGTGTGCTTCGTGTCAAATTAAATGTTAATTCGTTTCATGTGGAATTCTCATCTTGTCACATTTCCGTCGACTAAAATGAAAAGTAATTAGTAATAGTTATCAGGGGTTTTTCAGGGCATCTCGTTTCATTATCGTCACAGTTTTAGTCAGGAAAAATAGGTTGTCGACAAGTATTTTTTGTCAGAGCTATTGTTGACGAAATTAACACGGGTTAGAATTACTCATTGAAGTAAGACTTCCACTGAAACAGAAGTAAATACATCTACTTTGTACCTCATTCACCGCACACATACGAGCAATAGAACCAATGTTGTTGGTGATGGTGACGAGAGTGGCTCGGGCTAGGTCCTCCTTACTGATGCTGACACGCTTCTCCTTGCTCATCATATGACCAAAACTGCAATGAATTATTCACGGGGTTAGTTTCCATAATACTCCGTTTTCAAAGCATACTGTTACTGGAAGTCTTGAGGTTACAACACGTATCATGTATCAGCTAACTTAGAGCTCACCTAGATGCAACTGCAGACCCCTGGAGGCCGAAGCGTTCATAGTCTCCTCCGTAGATGTCCTTCACCAGTTTGTCCACGTTGCTGCTGTCCCCCTTCGCTGCCATTTCCAGGGCCTCCTCGAAAGTCTCGCAGCCAGTCAGCAAGCAGCACAGGCCTAGGAAAGTACCACCTCCCAAACTGTTGGGGGGACAGGCAATTAATGTGACCTACTACTCTATGGGTTGTACCACTGTATAGCTTGCAGGAAACAACCCACTGGGCACAGACATCATTTCAACGTCTAGTTTTGGTTTACATTTGATTGAGTTGTCAACTAATGTGAATTCAAGAAAAAATATCACCATGTCATTGGATTTAGGTTATAAATTTGGTTAAAAAAAATACAAAATTCCCTTACATTGATTGCTTTTTCTTTCTTTCATCACATTAAATGTTTTCTTTGTTGAGATTACATGGAAACACCCGTTTTTGCCCAGTGGGAAAGTTGTATTTGACTAAGAAGTTATTAACTAGTTACCGCGGTAACTATTATCTAGACTCAAAACAAGGATACTTTGAATACAGATGAACGCGAGCAATGACAGAACTGTTTTACCAATGACAGATCAAATAAATACAGCTATCATGATGTGGAATGACACAGGATTACCTCTGTTTGCCTACACTAAAACAGCAACAGATTACATTTATTTACCTGGTGCCTGTGACCCGTTTGTAGTTGTCCTTCGAATAGACTGCCAGGATGCTGACCCCTGAGCCAATGTTTACCAACAACATGGGGAAGGGGTTGTCAAGGCAACATGCTCTCTTGACACAGTTCTCACTCTCGGGATCAGAGGGGTTCTCGAAAAAGTAGCACTTTGGATGGCCATTGAACCCCACTGAGTCCACATAGAGAAGACCATGGATAAGACAGTCCAGTTCATCTAGCTTCTGTAGCTCTAGGTTGGCGATCTGGGAGATGGAAAGCAGAAGATCTATAAGACTATAGGACAGAAAGAGAAACTGGTGTGGTTTTGATATGCAAAGGTAACTCCTCCAAGAGCATGAACTGTCTATAACACACCTCAACCAGGCAAGCCTAAACCATCAACACCTACTCCCATCTAATCACATAAGAAACCATGTTGCCTGTAATGATCACGCCACAATATAGTTAACTGACTAATGACATGTAATAACATGCAATAAGACATGAATTCACATCGCCTCTCACTTTCAGTCATTCTCCCTGGCCGACAACACCCAATCGTTCTAGCAACCACCACGCACCGTCCTAAAGTCGTCCTCAAACTTGTACGCCCCTCCGCCGGTGGCACAGAGTGTGGTGTGCAGGCTGGAGAAGTTCTTGTCTCTGCCCATCTGGATGAAGCCCAGCATGTCTTGGGTGGGGAAGCGGATGAAGTGCAGGTTGCCCTTCCGGCCGCACATGGTCAGGTTTTTCAGCTCTAGGTGGACATCGCGGATGCCTGTGTCGCCGTAGGCCACATTGGAGGTCAGGTAGTGGCGGATGCTCTTCAGGCTCTCCACCTCCTCCTGCTCCTCCTCCGCCGTGATGTCCTTAGGCTCAAAGTAAACCAGCTTCACCAGGGTGCCGCCGATGTCCATCCCAAACCAGGGGAAGGCTGGAACAGAAAACAAAAGGTGTTTTGAGAGATTAGTTGGTAGATTCAGGAAAAGCTTGGTCACCATTGCCTGTAGAAAAGTGCTGTTTAGCTCTTGTGGAATTGTGCAAAATCCTCTATGGAGAAATGCATACGCTCAAAACAGAGGGCTCTAGTATTCTGTCTATAACACAACTAAGCTATTGCTCCATATAAGTCTACCAATGAACTGTGCTAACTGAAACTTACTCAAACCTGTTGCATTTTCTAACTTGATTTCACTGAAGACGAAAGCATCATGGCATATTATGCACACATCATGTCTTCATATTAGTAGATCATTGTGACATGTTTCTCTTATTTTGGAGAGAGGAAGGAAGGGAGAGGAAGAGGGTCATCTTAAATTCACAGCAGTGTGTTTGCTCTGCAACAAAAGATGAGGGCTTTGTTGCCATGGAAACCCTGGCATGGAGAGAAGATTGCCTGGATATCCTGCCTAACTCTCAATTAACTCTTGAGTGTACAGTACAATGAATATGTAGTCAATACATCGGCAGGCAAACTGGTTCAATAGCACTTCATTTGACAGAGGGGTGTATAGTCCCTTATTGCTCATTCCACAAACCAGCCTGGTTACATTCAACTATGTGTGAAGCTACAGAAAAGCAGTAACCAAAAGACATGCTTGAGTTGCTTCAAATAGTCAAATTTGAGATGTAATTGTTGATTTGGTTCTGGCTTGCAATGATACCCAGATTACAACACCATTACACCTCTGATATATGGTCGATCCAATATATCAGAGGTGTACTGGTGATGTAATTTGGGTTGGACAATCAATTTCTAGAAGAGGAAAGTGACATAACATGAATATATTGATCTCAGCAAATGTGTGAGTGTCTACTCTGGAATCTTCACTGACTGGAATCACATGCTTTCAATATCTTCAGTCAGTTGTGCTACAGACAGATCCTGCATTGCAATGGTTTCACTGTTAATTGACAGAGGACTGAATGCTTGAATGTCTGCCACTCATTCTCAAGTAATGGCTGAGCTATATTGCTTTTACTATAATTTCACAGTGGTCACATGCATGTGCAACAAAGGACCAAAGCTCAAGTCAATGGAAATGATTTAACGGCATACATTTTCATAGTTGAGTCTGATTGGCAAAACCTAGCTCTATTTGGGCTCCCGATTGGCGCAGTGGTCTAAGGCACTGCATCTCAGTGCTTGAGGCCTCACTACAGACACCCTGGTTTGATTCCAGGCTGTATCCCAACCGGCCGTGATTGGGAGTCCCATAGGGCGGAGCACAATTGGCCCAATGTCGCCCGGGTTTGGCCTGGGTAGGCCGTCATTGTAAATAAGAATTAGTTTTTAACTGACTTGCTTAGTTAAATAAAGGTTCAATAAAAAATTGTCATAAAAATTGGGATTCAGTTTGTTGCATCCAAGTGGGAACTACCAATAAGAGACATCAGCAAAACATATGATGCTTATTCAATTGATCATACTGGAAGGTAAAAATTTTGTATTTGTCTTCATGCCAAGTGCATTTTAGCAACTTGCTGCAATTGTCCACAATCCCTTCTATTCAATTATATAATAGAAGTGGTATTTTTGGATTCAAGACTTCTTTCCACAGTTCCCAGAGGAATGCAGACAAGCCAGCAGTGTTGTAGCAACCTCTTGGACAAATGGCTGGGTTGCAGGCATTGAAGACAGATAAAGACCGCTTCTAACTACACCAGCCAAATAGTTCCTGGCGCTAAAGTGTAACATTTGTAAAATTGCTGTTTGTTTGCTTAGATTTGATTCTGCCGAGGTAGCAGATGTAAATAAACAAATAAATGAAAGTAAGCAAATAAGTATATTTCATCCATTTAAAATAGAATAAAAACTCGTACCTGTTTTTTTTAAACAACAAACTTAATTGTGATCATCAGGTCAAGTTGCTTATGGTCAAATACACTTCATACCAAGACTGACAAGTAATGTCACTCAGTCCTAATAAATTGTGGCATGATGTCATCACAGCAATAAGGCAGACTACATTTTCCTGACATAGTGACACATTTGTTTTACAATGTTATATTGGAGACAAAGAAAGATCTGTGCTATTCATGGAGCTGGCTGCTCTGTCAGTTTCTTCAGCCAACTTCCTTAGGCAAGTACTGGCGGCTGATTGGTCGACATTATGTGGCTCTCATATCAGCAGCGATTTCAGCACACCTCCTGACTTTGGAACGACCAATGAAAAATGGCTCTACGGACAACATCAAAGATCTCACAATAACAAAGGGGACGAGAGAAAGAGAGGCTAAAGCTCTATTACCAGGAGGGTTACATTCGTGTAAAATACGAATTATTATTGCATAGTATGATTAAAACATGTAGAAATAATACAGAATATGGTGCTTGATTCTTATTGCTTGTTCAATTCTGCATTTCTCATAGACATAAATAGCTTATGGAATGTACTTTGAGGATACAGGAAAACAAAACATTTCTCCACATAGGAGTACAGGCCCATTATTCATTACAGAAGCAGTATCAATAGGAGAATTGGGCGGATAGCCTTCCCTATTTACATTCTTGGAAAAGGCTCGCAACGCGATAAAGCGATATTCTATCCTGCAGCATAATGTCTTAACTGGTTCATTGTGTCATCCAAATAGACTAGATATGGCACCATAGGAAATCTAGGCGACTGTCACTTTGGACACCCAGAGCTATGTGCAATCAATACTTAGGCCGAACCCCCCTCCCTTTCATTCCTGAGAGGATGCTTTGAAATTGTGTAGGGCAGAATTTGACCGAATGTGTAGTTTCAATGTCGTATAATTTTCATTTGAGATTTTAGACAGCCGAGATGATTGAGACATCATCGATGCTGAAACAGTGTGGAAACGATTAATATTGTGTCCTACTTACGCGGTCGGTTCTTTTTGCCAGAATCCATTCTTCTCCTGAGTCTGCACCGCTTTGGAGGCGACCCATTATTATGGGCATCCTCCTGAAGATGGTGGACATTTTCAATTCCATTATGGCTACAACCACCACCACTAGTACTACTACTACTACTACACCCGCTACTACCACTGCTACTGGTTCCGTTTGAACCTAAAACATTGCAGCTCCCGTTGTCAGTTTGTGTAGGCTTGAATCCATTTGTCAAACCATTCTCTTGGCAAGCGCCTGTTCTTTTCTGATCCGATGCTTTGCCATTATCCATTTTTTTTTTGCGCAGGGAAAGCACTAGCGGGCAGTCTCCGAAAGGCGAAATCTGTCCGCTTTCCTCGGCGATGTTTCTTCAAAAGAATGTCAGGCTATTTGGTAAAGATCTATTACGACGATAAAAAAATAATGATGTTTGGTCGATGTGGATAATGGGACAACAACTGCTAGAACGTTTGACTAAGGTCACTGTCTTTATACAATCTATGGGTCACTGTCGGTCATCTTGCTTCATCATGCTCCTCTTGCGGCAGCTTCAGAATTAAAACAGCCAGCAGCCTACGTCATTGTATACAGGCTGTTTCTTACAACCCCCAATTTCCCCTGTGGGTATTATTATTACATTGCTTTGTCATGCTCCTCTTGCCGCAGCTTTTCGAGTAAAGCTAACCGGCAGCCTATGTCATTGTACAGGCTGTTTCATCAGCCTGGTCTCGGGGCATTTTGTATTATTCTGTACGTAGATACTACTTTTCGTATGATATATTACATTTGGTATAGTAACATCATTTTACGGTGGATCGGTGGCCATATAACACCAACGTCTAGCAACCCAGAGGTTGAGAGTTCAAATGTCATCATGGGCAACTTTAGCATTTTAGCTAATTAGCAACTTTTCAACTATTACTACTTTTTAGATACTCTGCAAACTACTTTGCATGTCAACTAAACCTTCCCGAACCCTCACCTTAACCCTTTTAGCTAACCTTACCCTTTAACCAACTCCTAAACTTTACCTTAACCCGGACCCCTAGCCTAGCTAACGTTAGCCACCTCGCTTGTTTTTGTTACATGCAATGTTACAAAAATTTTAAATATCATACGTTTTGCAAATTTGTAATCCATTGTAGGTTTCACAAATCTGTACGTTTTGCAAATTCATAACATATAAAACGAATTGTAATTTGTAACATATCATTGATGGACATCCACAAATTAGCACATATCATGCGAAACATAACATATCATACTAAATTGTGTCTCAGATTTTTGTTCAGAATAATACGAAATCATCTGAGACCGGGTTGGTTTATTACATTTCTAAACGACTCTTATTACTGTCTCCCTTGCCCAAATCAGTTACTGTTATATTGTTACACATGGTCTCTGACATTGCTCATTCTGATCTTTCTTAATTACAACTTTTTTTGTGGTGGTGGTGGGGGGGGGGGATTATGTGTGTGTTGTTGTTTTTTTCATTATTGCTAGGTATTAGGCCTACTGCCCTGTTGGAGCTAGAAACGCAAGCATTTCCCTGCACCTGCGATAACATCTGCAAATCTGTGTACCCAGCCAATAAAATTTGATTTGATGAACTGACTAGGCTAAATTAACAGTGTATTACTGTGTAATTATTCTTGTAGTGCAGCCTATCAAGAATTGGGCTAATTATGCTACATTGTTATACTCTGGGTCTACTTAAGAACAATGTACAAAGCCTCATTACAATTATTGGCTGTGTTGTATCCTACCTGCAAGGCCTAATAAGAACCGAGTACTGCTAGAACAAAAGGTGTGTCCAGTATATTTTTCAAAAACTTAAATAGAAAAAATAGCTATCCTACATTTGATTAGGACTACATTTATAGATTTAGCCTACCCAAATTTCCCCTTGCCATTAAAATAGAGTAACCCTAAATAGGCTATAATATGCCCTATATAAATCTATGTGGGGAAAGAATGATATTGTTACGTATACCTAGAATAAAGCCACAGGATGGCGCCAAATGATGTGTTTCAAAGTGTATCAATCCCCCCCCCCCCCCCCCCCCCCCCCCACACACTCTCTCACACACACACTTGGTATATGTGTTGCTCCGTAAAAAAAAAATTATGTGATAGGCCTATGAATATACTTTATTTTGACTGAATAATGTCCAACCAGACTAGGCTACATCTACGCGGGTTCTTCTGACGTCATCCCGGTATATTCCCTTTCGCCAATAAAACATTTTCTCAGTGAGTTCTTTGCTGCGGTAGCCACTCGCGTGATGGTGACCAATGAATCGCATTACATTTAACAATGTATTACAAACCAAGCTTGTTAACGGGAGTCTGTTTATCCTATTAATCTACTCTATCCCATTAACCTGCTGATTTGGCGCCGGTGGATGGATAGCTGGCCTACCGGGACTGGTAATTTGGAAGTTGTGGAAAAGACAAAGGTATCAATTTAGTTGGGAGGAAATTAGCATTGTGATTTGATGGATACCCAATGCATTATTAATAATAGGCATTAAAATAATGGTTCCAATGAAATAGTATTAATCTTATGAGATCATATTTGACCAAAGACCTGATGAAGGAATTTGCCAGGACCAGCATGACTACAGCGGGGATGGATCTGCGTTTGCTGAGAGCGCCCCAAACAACCATCGCAATTTTGCCAACTCTGAGCTTCACGGAAAATGACACCAGCTGCGGGGAGCAGATTCTTAGCCACGGGAATGTGGAGAAGGTGCTTATCGGAGGAGTTCTCACTGTGCTCACTTTGTTCACTATTTGCGGGAACTTACTTGTGGTGATATCCGTGTGCTTTGTGAAGAAGCTGAAACAGCCCTCCAATTATCTAATTGTCTCTCTGGCCGTGGCAGACCTGTCCATAGCGGTGGCGGTGATGCCCTTTGTCAGCATCACGGACCTCATCGGGGGGCAGTGGATCTTCGGACAGGTGTTCTGCAACGTTTTCATTGCCATGGACGTGATGTGTTGCACTGCTTCGATCATGACCCTGTGTGTAATAAGCATAGACAGGTGAGTCAAGATGCCTTCATTAATGATAAACCAACAAATCTTTCATTATTGCAAATGTTCTTGTTTTTTTCCCCCAAAACCATTATCTATGCAGGTTAGTCTAATTTATAAAAAATATATGTCAACAGCAATTAACACCAAAGCACTTGCTTACATTTTTTATTCTACCATTGATGAATAATTAAGAATGGATTTTCATATGTATACCCAACCCTATACCATGGATGGCCAACCCTCCTCGAGAGTCACTGGGGTATGCAGGGTTTTACTCTAAGCCTACTTTAACACACCTGCTTCTAATGAGCTGCTCATCAGGATCTTGATTAGCAGAATCAGGTGTGTTAAAGCAGGGCTGTAGCGAAAGCCTGCACACAGCAGCTCTCCAGGAAGACAGTTGGACACCTCATGATCTATACTATCCTGTGTGTGCTATATTTCAATCACATTACTTTCATCAGAGACTTCACAATATTTTTAACTAATCTCTTTGCTGTCACAGGTACCTAGGCATAACTAAACCCTTGACCTACCCTGTGCGACAGAGTGGGAGATGCATGGCGAAAGTAGTTCTGTCTGTGTGGCTGCTGTCTGCTTCCATCACCCTGCCCCCGTTGTTCGGCTGGGCCCAGAACGTCAACGATGACAAGGTGTGTCTGATCACCCAAGACGTGGGCTACACCATCTACTCCACCGCCGTTGCATTCTACATCCCCATGTCGGTGATGTTGATGATGTACTACCGCATCTACCGAGCAGCCAAGGTGAGCGCCGCCAAGCACACCATCCAAGGCTTCCCCAAGGCAGAGGACGAGCGTAACAGTGTTGACTGCGTGGCCGCGGCCTTTAAGCTCCAGAAGGAGGTTGAGGAGTGTGCCAGTTTCTCTCGTCTGCTTAAGAACGACAGGAAAAACATCTCCATCTTCAAGCGGGAGCAGAAGGCGGCCGCTACGTTGGGGATCGTTGTGGGGGCCTTCTCTGTCTGCTGGCTGCCCTTCTTCCTGATGTCCACGGCCAGGCCCTTCATCTGTGGGGTAGAATGTAGCTGCGTTCCCCTCTGGGTGGAAAGGTTTCTCCTCTGGCTGGGCTACGCCAACTCCCTCATCAACCCATTCATCTATGCCTTCTTCAACAGGGACCTGAGGACCACCTACCGTAACATCTTGCTCTGCAGGTACAGGAACATTAACCGCAAACTCTCCGCCACCTGCATGCACGAGGCCATCAAGCTGGCTGAGAGACCGGATCTGGAGATCTAGAACAGTGTTTCTTAAACTTCTCTAACACTTTGCTACATAAGGACCGGCAAACTATGGTTTAGATCAGGGTGTCAAACATTCGACTGCGGCCTGTGGGTGGTTTGAGTAATAAAAAAAAACATCGATAATAGTGATAATGGACTTAAATTTTTACAGTCTCTTCACTCTGTCCATCTTGTTAACAATCATCAAAACGAAAGCTTAACAGTCAGGGAGCATCAAAATTACAAAAATGAGGTGCAAAATGAGTTTGACACCCCTGGTTTAAATGAAAACTTGGGCTTGACATATGACTAAATTGGAGCAGACAACCATCTGTGGTCCACAGGTCCACAGACCAGGGGTTGGAAAACACTACTCTCGACTGAGGAATCCTATTCATGAGTAGAGAAGGCTACATGCATGTGTATAGAATAACTGACATTATTGTTCATACCTGGCACACACAAGAACATTAGATCCACATCTTGTCAGGTTATACACAGTACATTTTGCAGTGTTCATTTCACTTAAAGAGTTCATTTTAACACTACCTCAGATAACATATAGTCCCACTCTACAGAGTGTAAAAAGTACTCTGATTGTAGTGTTACATTTTGAGTGTTAATGTAACAATTCATATTATAAAATATTAACATTGCATTTCACGTGCCACTGTTACAGTAAGTGATTTTGGGTGTTGTTTTAACACTATTTGGTGTAAAAGCCTAATTTGCATATTTTCCATGGTACCTTTTCTTTTCAATTGAATTGTAGCATTACCACCCATGACTATATTTGCTAGTGACAAAGACATGGTTGTTGTTCTTTCCTTTTAAAGACCTGTTATAATAAAAAATGTAACTTTATGACAATAGATTACATATATCATAAGGCTTTAATTTGCTAACAAATCCTAACTCGCTAACAATTGGTTTACAAATTACAGGCCACATCAGGCCTGCAAGTCCCATTATGCTGACTGGCAAAGGGATGTATAATTCCTTTTTTAAATCCAGACAGTTAGGATATCCAACAGTTGGAATTTCTATTTACCCTCAACCTGCATTCAGAATGACTACCAGGGCTAGCAACCTGGTCTCAGAGCATTTCGTATTATTCGGTATGTAAATCTGAGACACGCCGTTTAGTATGATATGTTACGTTTGATATGGTTACATAAGACAGATGGTTAGTTAATGCAAAAAAAAAGGACGGTAGTTGGTCGGGGTGGTTGGGTGGGCATATAACATGGGATGAGTGGGGGTTAAACATGAATATCAGGAAACCTAAAGAACTTTGCAACAACTTAGCATGTTTGCTAACCCTTCAGCTAACCCTAACACTAACTTTAACCCTTTAACCTAACTCCTAAACCTTAACCCTAACCCCTAGCCTAGTTAACGTTAGCAAGCTAGCTAACGTTAGCCATCTAGCTAGAATTCATATCGTACATTTTTCAAATTCGCAACATATAATACGAATTGTAATTTGTAACACATAATATGAACTGGGTGATGGACATCCACAAATGAATACATAACATATAGCAGTGTTAATAGCAACCTATCATACCAAATGTGTGCCTCAGATACAGAATAATACAAAAGAGTTCAATCAAATCAAATTTCATTGGTCACATACACATGTTTAGCAAATGTTATTGTGGGTGGAGCAAAATGCTTGTGTTTGGTCTTAGACCAGGTTGGGGTTAGGAGCTATAAAAAATAAATAAAACATTTAATAGGAGACTACCTAAACCATGTAGACTGGAACAACCATTTCACTAATGGGTGCAATAAATCAAACTAATTGATTGGATTAGTTTAGAAACATGTATGTTATTTATCTTGTATAGCATAAGATTAATCAATCAATCAATGTACATGCAAAAACACAGATATTAAAACAATCCAACAAAAAAAAGTACCTGCATAGCATGCTGGGAAATATGATAATGATGGTTGTGGTTTTGATGGTACTGTTTTACTCTCCACAGTGTAAAACAATAACTCTGGTTATTAACACCAACACTGGGGTTCTTTTACACCAATGAGTGTTAATTTCACTCTAACAGAGAGAATTTAAAGGTGCATTATGCAGAAATTGTTCCACCTTTTCCTGGTTGCTAAAAATATTGTGTTTGAAGCTGGTGTACAAAACCGAACGTGAAAAACAAAAAAAACAAATCTTAAAAATGGGAAGCATGAAAATAGTTGGTCATGTCGCCCAACAAGTTACACGTTCCAGCTTTAACTCCTGAAACTATTGTGTGCTGTAGCTTGGAAAATAAATCAATATGACTCTGGATGACAACATAATGATGTTTGTTTCCAACATTAGGGCTGTTTTCCTAAAACAGTTAAATACGGTTTGTGTTTTGTTTCCTTGCCAAGATACTAACGAGTATTGTGATACTAGTATCGTCCCGGCCCTAACTGAGATACACATAACATTTGTAGATAACATAGCACACTATTGTATTTGATGACAGGGCAAATAATAGTCCACGATTGTGACAGGACAAAATGATGCTGTCATGTTATTTTATTTTGGTATTGAAATTGAAATCATTCTCAGTGCATAAAGTTTGTGTGAGTAATGTACTTGGTTAAAACATTTTTTTTTTTTAAATGTCAGAGTTTAACAGCATCCGACACAGATGGTGAGTCATGCTTCCAGTTGTGTATTGAGTAACAGGTAAATTGTTCATTTTATTGTGTGTTCAAGGAACAACCTTCGAAACCATGTGAAATTGTAATTATTATGTATAGAATGTTGACCAATATCAGAAAGTAATGCAAGACAATCATGTTAGTAACCTACTTATATGTGAATAGTATGACAGTTGTTGATATGGACGTTTGGTTAAATTGACCATGTACGTTTGTTTATTTGTTAATTTATATGAGCTTTTTTTTTTTGCCTTATAGCTTTGCATTTGAAATGGTTTATATTTTACATCAATACACTAGGTCAATACATCATGTTATAATTCTACATTTTGGTCATTTGACAGTGACGCGCTTGTTTCATGCCAAAGCCTAGTTAAACAAAGTATCTAAATGTTGAAGAACCAAAAGGAACACAATGTACTAGAAGAGACCAGAGGATCATAGATCTCTCCTCCCACAGGTGATCAGCATGTTCCTCTTGTCCCTCCACACAACCATCTGATAGGAGTGCTGATCACAAGCTTTAATGTGGAAACGTGATGGGCAGAGCTGTACTCACCAGAGGAGATTAGTATAATTATTAGAACCAAGGCATTAATTGCCTTGCTGGGAGAAAGGCGGGGAAGGGCACAGACTAGAGTCAGACTAAGCAGGTGCCTCTCATTCCATTCGTCAGGCACAACAACAGATGGCAGCCATTAAATCAACAAGCGGTGGTCGTGCTGACTGTAACAGTTAGACGTGGGCACTTTCCCTCAAAACAGCCTCAATTTGTCGGGGAATGGACTACAGTACAAGGTGTTGAAAGCTTTCCACAGGGATGCTGGCCCATGTTGACTCCAATGCTTCCCACAGTTATGTCAAGTTGGCTGGATGTCCTTTGGGTAGTGGACCATTCTTGATACACACGGGAAACTGTTGAGCGTGAAAAACCCAGCAGCATTGCAGTTCTTGACACACTCAACTCGGTGCGCTTGGCACCTACTAAATACCATACCCCGTTAAAAGGCACTTAAACCTTTTGTATTTGCCCTTTCACCCTCTGAATGACGCAGACACACAATCCATGTCTCAATTTTCTCAAGGTTAAAAAAAAATCCTTCTTTAACCTGTCTCCTCCCCTTCATCTACACTGAATGAAGTGGGTGATATCCATAAATGATCATAGCTTTCACCTGGTGAGGTATCTTTGTTTTTGACCACTGGATGTATAATGAGTCTCCGATTGAGGGGGAATGAATTCAGGGGACTCAGCTGCCGCCTGGATCGCTGCTTCCAAAGCAATTGGCTTGGCTGGTTCTTTAAAGTGGTATTTGTTTTGAGGTGTGAATCATAGACCAGTGAGGGACAGCTTAATTTACAGAATTTTCATTATCCCGTGGCGCACCCTATAGATCACCAATAATAAATAGCAAATCTGCTGTATGGGAGAATTTTAGATACCTCAATTCTCCTGTGCTAGGTTGTGAACAGAGCTACCATTGGCGCACATATGACCTTAAAACAACAATTGCATCATGATGAGACAGTGGAACCGAAAGACAATATTACCGCAACTTGAAAACCGCATGGGAGAACTATTCAGAGCATTTACCTTTCCAGAGGAAAGACAGAGAGGAACACGCAGTGAGATTACATGAGGACAAACAATAATACAGCAATAGAGGTTGAATGATAATCAAATAAGATTTGATTTGATTTGATGCTCGAGTTGGAGCCAATACAATGAATCTGTCTCTGACAATAAGCAAGCTTTGTACTCTCGCCGGCCTTTTATTGCTAAAGCAGACATCAGGGACTGTGACCTCTGAGTAAATGAAATGTGTCTTTGGCTACAGTGACAGTAGCATCACTGAGACAGTGAGGATATTGGAACCAAGGTGTGAAAAAAATGACCTTGAGTTTATTGTTCATATTGTTCCTAGATGCACTTGCACCATAAATCTCTTTGAATTATCCTAGAAAATTGATTGATTCATCCTCTTAAATGACCCAATGATTTTTCCTTTTCAATGACCCAATGCTAAGTTGACCAGTACTACAGAGAGAAGGAAAGCCACAGAATTGAGTTAAGGATAGAGGTTGTTTCCTCTTGTGCCTCTTGAGGGGTAATGCTCAGTGATAGTTGTTAGGAGTGCTGGATGGACATTGCATTCTTGAGAAATTGCAATACCTGCAATAATTGCAATAATTCTCAATCATTAACACTTTTAAAGAGCCCAAAATGTTGAATTCCGGCTGGTCCACAGTCCATACTCTGAATTCCAGCACAGATATGCACATTCAAGGTATAACTGCAGTATGACAAATGGCATTCCATGAAATAGCATGCCACATTAAATCCTCTCTGTGGGGAAAAAAATAACAAGATATTGCTTGTTACTACTAACCAGGTTTCCATCCAATTTTTTAGTGCGAGTAAAGTACATGTCGGGTGAAAAGTAATGACAGGCCTGATGAAAATTTGGCGGTAAAAGTCGACAAAACAAAATACGCCAGACAGGGTGGGATCTTTTGGTGTCTGTAAATAAATTATGTGAGAACTGTCGGTGGAAACGCTTTTATGCTCAAATATTTATGTAATAATCACATCAAAGTAAACTTGGAGTCATGTGATGACATGTGTTGTTGTCCCATTACGACTCGTCGGGTAAGCGTTCAGTTTATTAGGCTACAGATGAAATTCTGCACACCGCCTGGCATGGCAACTGCTCGGCAGAGGGTAGAGAGTATGAGGGTAGAACGTATGGCCCAATACATCACTGGGGTCAAGCTTCCTGCCACCCAGGACCTACAGTACCAGTCATAAGTTTGGACACACTGTTACATGGAATGATGCTGGAGAGACGAAGCAGGCACGGGGAGTAAAACATTTAATAAATAACGGACATGGAATGAGACAGGAACAGCGTCAGCAAACAGGTAAAACAAACAAAAGACAATCAATGCAGCAGCAGGTACAGAGCTGGGGAACTGACAAATATAGGGGAGGTAATAAACAGATGATGAGTGAGTCCAGGTGAGTCCAATATTGCTGATGCGCGTGATGAGGGGATGCAGGTGTGCGTAATAGATGATAGGAGTGTGTGATGCAGGGCAGCCTGGACCCTCAAGCGCCAGGGGGTGGGGGAGAGTGGAAGCAGAGAGCAGGAGCAGAGGTGACACACACCTACTCATTGAAGGGTTTTTCTTTATTTTTAATATTTTCTACATTGTAGAATAATAATGAAGACATCAAAACTATGAAATAACACATATGGAATCATGTAGTAACAAAAAAAGTGTTTAACAAATATTTTATATTTGAGATTCTTCAAAGTAGCCAACCTTTGCTAATGAAAGCTTTGCAGACTCTTGGCATGCTCACAACCAGCTTTACCTTCTAAATAAATCACTGACAGTGTCACCAGCAAAGCACCCCCCACACCATCACACCTCCTCCTCTATGCTTCACGGTGGGAACCACACATGCGGAGATCATCCGTTCACCTATTCTGCTTCTCACAAAGACACGGCGGTTGGAACAAAAAATCTCAAATTTGGACTCATCGGACCAAAGGACAGGTTTCCACTGGTCGAATGTCCATTGCACGTGTTTGTTGGCCCAAGCAAGTCTCTTCTTATTGGTGTCCTTTAGTAGTGGTTTCTTTGCAGAAATTAGAACATGAAGGCCTGATTCACGCAGAGTCCTCTGAACAGTTGATTTTGAGAAGTGTCTGTTACTTGAACTTTGTGAAACATTTATTTGGGCTGCAATTTCCGAGGCTGGTAACTCTAATGAACTTATCCTCTGCAGCAGAGGTAACTCTGGCTCTTCCTTTCCTGATGCGGTCCTCTTGAGAGCCAGTTTCATAATTTTTGCGACTGCACTTGAAGAAACTTTGAAAGTTCTTGATATTTTCCAGATTGACTGACCTTCATGTCCTAAAGTAATGATGGACTGTCGTTTCTCTTTGCTTATTTGAGCTGTTCTTGCCGTAATATGGACTTGGTCTTTTACAAAATATGGCTATCATCTGTATACCTCCCTACCTTGTCACAACACAACTGATTGGCTAAAACATATTAAGAAGGAAATCAATTCCACAAATTAACAAGGCACACCTAATAATTGAAATGAATTCCACCTCATGAAGCTGGTTGAGAGAATGCCAAGAGTGTGCAAAGCTGTCATGGCAAAGGGTGGCTACTTAGAAGAATCTCAAATCTCAAATCTATTTTTAATTTGTTTAGCACTTTCTTGCTTACTACATGATTCCATATGTGTTATTTCATAGTTTTGATGTCTTCACTATTATTCTACAATGTAGAAAATAGTAAAAATGAAGAAAAATGCTTGAATGAGTAGGTGCGTCCAAACTTTTGACTGGTACTGTATATACTAGGAGGTGTCAGAGGAAGGCCTAAAAAATTGTCAAAGACTCCAGTCACCCAAGTCATAGACTGTTCTCTCTGCTACCGCACGGCAAGCAGTACCGGAGCGTCAAGTCTAGGTCCAAAAGGCTCCTTAACAGCTTCAACCACCAAGCCATAAGACTGCTGAACAATTAATCAAATGGCCACTTACATGGACCCCCCTCCCCTTTTTTTTTACACTGCTGCTACTAGCTGTTTATTATCTGTGCATAGTCACTTTACCCCTACATGCATGTGTAAATTACCTTGACTAACCTGTACCCCCACACATTGACTCTGTACCGGTACCCCCAGTAGATAGCCTCATTAGTGTTATGTAATCTTATTATGTTACTTTTACATTTTATTTTTTACCTTAGTTTATTTAGCAAATATTTTTCTTAACTCAAATTCTTAAACGGCATTGTTGGTTAAGGGCTTGTAAGTAAGCATTTCACAGTAAGGTCGACACTTGCTGCATTTGACAAATAAAATTTGATTTGAAGTTATGATGAACTTCACAGAGTGGTGGTGAAAGTGCAGGGTGATGAGCCTGACTCTCCTTTCCAATAAATATGGAGGGTCTTATTCTGCTGACATGATCATCGATGATTGGCTGCTGTTTGACAAATAAAAATATTCTTGCTCTTTTGTTCACAATAATCTCATATAGGCTATACCTGCACTGTATCTGTGAGCTGTTGGCTAGAGCACATGTGCCAATACAAGAGTGGGCATACTCGCTATATAACCATTTTTGGGGGGAGAAAACCATCTTTAGAGTTGAAAATGCGATGAAAACCCATTTAACTTGTTTTTTTTTTGGTACATGGAAATTTAACCGCAAATTTGTTTTTGTTTTATGTTCACTACGTCATCATGCACAGCCTTTTATCCACGAGTCAATTTGATGGAAACACATCTCTGGTAGGAAAATGAGCATATCGTTTTTAGGTGGATTTTTGAATATTCGCATCCTTGCTGGAATATCCTTTTTCATTTACCGTTCCACTTTATAGGGCAGAGATGGAATGTCCACGGGGCAGGCAGCATCACAAAATCCTCTTCTAGGGTAGACTTTTATGCTCTAATTTCTCAGTCTAATAAACATCCTAATGAATCAGACCTTATTATAATTAGACTTTAAAAAAAAAATAAGTAGAGGGGGAAGTTGGAGCTTAATTGAAGTAAAAATCCTGCAGACACGTGGTGCATGGTGCTCCCGTGGGCCATGTCTTGAAGCAGTGTCTACTCCCCTCCACCCATGGTGAGGTAAACATGGGCAGGGCCGTGGTGCTCAGAGACAAAGGAGTCTCAGGTCCAATAAATCATACAGTCCAGTGGAATATTCCCCCATGCATTTAGAGAAGCAGACTTGTGTATTAATAGACCACCACTAGCGGAGTTCTGACACAAATTGGACATGAAGCTCGCTGAAGATTCTCATTAGGTGGAGAATGAAGAAGGTGACACTGGGTGTTGGGATCGTCAGATAGAGGGTGTACATGCAATCCGTCATCGGCGTCATTACCATTGGATGAGTGTGGGTGAGACAGGCTGGTAGCAGCAGCTTCTGTGAACTGTGGACAACATGTAGGGCTTATGCATTGCCATTGAGATATTCAATTGACCATTACTCAAATGGATAGAAATCTCTGTAAATGATATAACATGGCTGAAACCTCCCAGGCCTCCCTGTGTCTGTCCATCTGTCCAGTGTCTCACTGCCACCCAGACCTCTGTCCTTTGCCCTGCGGACTCTGAAGGACATTGAGAGGAAGTGTGTGATTAATTCCAAACGACAAAAGTCAGGGATAAATGCACTCAGAAAACCCATAATTCATCCGTATTGAATTCATCACACCTGGAGATGAGATTGAATTAAATCTATACACTTCCATCACTTTTTTTCTTGTAGGTGCAAACAGGATTCATTGGATGACTTATTTTAATACACAAGGGACTGATAGACAAGATTGAATAGTTCAGAATTGTGACGAGTCAAATAAGTTATTTCACCCTATTTAGAGACAGAGAAAGAACAATGACATGTACTGTTCCAACATAATCATTTCCTCATGGCAATAGCACTTCATGCAAATTCAATGTCAAATGCTGAGCAATGGTGGGTAGTCAGGCACTAATCCATTTTAGATGGCATGATCAACTGAGAACCAAATGAAATTATAGGTCCTTCAGTGTATTTCAAGGTCCTGCTATGCATGTTGGATAGCAGAGATCACAGTCCTAATTGTCCCATTATGTTGTCTCGCCTGCCCAGCCAATGCCTGGTTGGAAGTACACTGAACAAAAATATAAACTCAACATGCAACTATATCTAAGATTTTTACTGAGTTACAGTTCATATAAGGATATCAGTTTATTTAAATAAATTCATTAGGCCCTAATCTATTGATTTGACATGGCTGGGAATACACATATGCATTTGTTGATCACAGGTACCATACACGTCGATCCAGAGCATCCCAAACATGCTCAACGGGTGATACGTCTGGTGAGTATGCAGGCCGTGGAAGAACTGGGACATGTTCGGTTTTCAGGAATTGTGTACCGATCCTTGCGACATGGGGCTGTGCATTATCATGCTGAAACATGAGGTGATGGCAGTGGATGAATGGCACGACAATGGGCCTCATGATCTCATCACGGTATCTCTGTGCATTCAAATTGCCATCGATAAAATGCAATAGTGTTCATTGTCCGTAGCTTATGCCTGCCCATACCATAACCCCCAAGATGCCACACACACAGTCTGCCATCTACCCGGTACAGTTGAAACCCGGGATTCATCTGTTAAGTGCACACTTCTCCAGCATGCCAATGGCCATCGAAGGTGAGCATTTGCCCACTGAAGTATGTTACAACGCCGAACTGCAGTCAGGTGAGGATGACGAGCACACATATATGAGCTTCCCTGAGACGGTTTCTGCCAGTTTGTGAAGAAATTCTTCGGTTGTGCAAACCCACAGGTTCATCAGCTATCCGGGTGGCTGGTCTCAGATCATCCTGCAGTTGATGAAGCCAAATGTGGAGGTCCTAGGCTGGCGTGGTTACACATGGTCTGCGGTTGGAGGCAGTTTATGGTAGAGAAAATAACATTAAATTCTCTGGTGACAGCCCTGGTGAACATTCCTGCAGTCAGCCATCAAAACATCAGACATCTGTGTGTGAATAAACTGCACATTTTGGAGTGGTCTTTTATTTTTCCCAGCACAATGGGGAAAATCAGTTTTTTCAGTTTTTGATATGCCACACCTATCAGGTGGATGGATGGATTATCTTGGCTCACAAACAGGGATGTAAACAAATGTGTGCACAAAATTTGCAAGAAATAATATTTTTGTGCATATGGAACATTTCTGGCCTCTTTTATTTCAGCTCATGAAATATGGGACCAACACTTTACATATTGCGTTTATATATTTATTTCAGTGTATATTACCACACTCTTATTTCATTGAGGTCTCTGGACAGCCCCATCAACTGAGACACTGCAGGCCACCAAGCTCAAATATAGATCTTCAAAGACGAGCTCTACTATCTCATGTTTCTCATATCATTACCAATAAGATTTTTTTTACCACGTTGACATATTGCCGATAAAAGGTGCATATCAAATCTGTACAGTAAATTAAAACAATGTCATGGAAAGTAGTACGTCTTCATCACTAGTGTGTCATTTTAATGAGGCCATAGCAAACTGGGCCAATCAGAGGAGGACCTCCACACAGCACACACCAGCCGGTTCTCACACAAGCCCTGTGGAATCCTAATCAGAACATCAAGGCTACTGCAGACCCCAGACCAGACAGCATGACAAGGTTGTTACAGACCCCCTCCCCCAAGGCCCCACCAGTGTCCAATTCCACCTTACAAGTTCAGATGATAATCACATAACCAATGCAACAAACGTGCCAACAAAAAACATTAATCAGTGTGGTGGGGAGTCTGTGCTGCACTGCCTGCAGTGTCTTGTTTGAATATCAGGCGACCTAATTTAGACAAAAAATGTACAGGGCATGTTGCTAGTGTCCTATGAACAATTAACATTGCCGGCACTTCTATCGACTTTTAAAATGTATCTCCCGCTTTGCTGCTTGGCTGAATTCAGTGTTCATTTGGCTAGTTCTGAATCTATAAAAACGAATGGGCAGAACGCAAATAAACACTTGTTACGTTCCCAAGCAAGAAAACCAAATAATGTTGCTCAAACAGAAGGGAGAACAAACAAATAATCACTGAACAACAACCAAAACCAAACTGATGGGGTTTTATGAGGGGTTCTGAAAGACGCTCATGAGGGTGTCCACTGAAAGTTGCACAGCAACAACAATTGGGACCTAAAAGACACCCACCATGAGCGCTCACAAAATTTGCCTAAGTTGAGGCCAACCAAAAGAAAAACACACACCAAACTTCAAGACAGGAAGCAAACCAAAAAGGTGGAGCAAAACAAAATCAGATAAAGGATTGTTTGCCACTCTTAAATACCTTCCCACCAATGAGATAACAACCAGCAAAGGTGTAGCACATACGGACTAAATCTAGAATCGGTTTCCTAATTCGCAACAAAGCCTCCTTCGCTCATGCCACCTAACATACCCTCGTAAAACTGACTATTCTACCGATCTACTCACTCTACTCAGCAAACTGGATGTAGTCTATCACAGTGCCATCAGTTTTATCACCAAAGCCCCATATACTACCCACCACTGCAACCTGTATGCTCTCGTTGGCTGGTCTTCACTACATATCTGTCGCCAAACCCAGTGGCTCCAGTTCGTCTATAAGTCTTTGCTAGGTAAGGCCCTGCCTTATCTCAGCTCACTGGTCATCATAGCAACACCCACCTGTAGCACGTGCTCCAGCAGGTATATTGCACTAGTCATCCCCAAAGCCAACACTTCCTTTGGCCGCCTTTCCTTCCAATTCTCTGCTGCCAATGACTGGAACGAATTGCAAAAATCTCTGAAGCTGGAGTCTTATCTCCCTCTCTATCTTTAAGCATCAGCTGTCAGAGCAGCTTACCGATCACTGTACCAGTACACAGCCAATCTGTAAATAGCACACCCGACTACCTCATCCCCATATTAATACTTACCCTCTTGCTCTTTTGTACCCCAGTATCTCTATTTGCACATCATCATCTGCACATCTAAAAACTCCAGTATTATTGCTAAAATGTAATTATTTTCACATCAATGGCCAATTTATTGCCTACCTCCCTACTCTTCTACATTTGCACACACTGTACAAAGATTTTTCAATTTTTCTTTCCTTTTGTGTTATTGACTGTACGTTTGTTTATGTGTAACTCTGTGTTGTTGTTTTTGTCGCACTGCTTTGCTTTATCTTGGCCAGGTCGCAGTTGTAAATTAGAACTTGTTCTCAACATGCCTACCTGGTTAAATAAAGGTGAAATTAAAAATGTAAAAACAGTAAATTGAGCTTTCCTCATCGTCTCGAGGAAGACCATAGTCAACGGTGACAGCAGCAACCACAGGCAGAACATCACTACCAGTTTACACTGACTTCTCCGCCCAATCATATGGTTTCAACATGTTGACATGACACAGGCAGGTTTTCTTCCTGCGCTCCGGTGTGGCAATGATGTAATCCAGGTTACCATTTATTTTTACTATGGGGTAAGGGCCTGAAAAGCGAGCCTGCAATGGTGGGCAACGAAACCAGGTCTTGGCCACATCGAAATTGTCTCGGGGTCTCGGGCCTTTCGATCGTACCAAACTTTAATTTTCATTTGCGTCTTCTCCAGATTATCACTGGCAAACTCACAGGCGTGGTGTAATCTGTATCGAAAAAGCGCTAATGTTCTCCAACAAATTAGTTTTTGTGTTTAAGGTGTCGTCCTGCAACAAGCTCTCTCTCAGCAAACTCAACGGACCTCTGACATGATGTCCAAACACGAGTTCATTCAGACAAAAACCGAGAGATTCTCTTGTAAACAGCACAACAGGAACCTCTTCATCCCAGTCTTTCTCAAACTCAAAACAGTAAACTCTCAACATAGACTTCAAAGTCTGATGAAATCTCTCAAGAGCACCTTGGGAGTCATGGTGATAGGCAATAGAGGGTCAATGGGTGTTGTAGGAATTTATTCCTATATGTTCATTAACCAATTCAATTGTAACAAAGCAAAACACTTTGTCCGTTTCTAAGAATTTGTAAGGTTCTTATTTGCATAAAATAGACAAAGATCAGTCTCAAAATATACAATAGCCTTTATTCCCGAGAGCTCTGCTCAAAATACCATGTACATTAGTTTATATACCATTCTATCCTACGCACATACATACACACTAACATTTGGATTCTCTCTTTTTCTACTGAAGTCTCACCACAGTTTATTGCCACTCAGCTGACAGTTCCAGTCCCCCAAACCTGGAGGGGCACTCCCTGTTCTATCTTATCTCTCCAGAGTTATAGATGGGTCGGTTCAAACATAGGTTAAGGATCCTCTTTGTTTTCGTTAGGCACACACATGCATTCCTCTCTTCCCCCCCTCCAACCTAGTTGGAGCTGTGTTTATTATTTTTAATTACTCCTTGTTCATGCTACATAAACGCTAATCCCTAATGGGATTAGGTGGGGTTCCAGTTCTCTGCTGCCAATGACTGGAACGAACTACAAAAATCTCTGAAACTGGAAACACTTATCTCCCTCACTAGCTTTAAGCACCAACTGTCAGAGCAGCTCACAGATTACTGCACCTGTACATAGCCCACCTATAATTTAGCCCAAACAACTACCTCTTTCCCAACTGTATTTAATTTTTATTTATTTATTTATTTTGCTCCTTTGCACCCCATTATTTTTTTATTTCTACTTTGCACATTCTTCCATTGCAAAACTACCATTCCAGTATTTTACTTGCTATATTGTATTTACTTTGCCATCATGGCCTTTTTTGCCTTTACCTCCCTTCTCACCTAATTTGCTCACATTGTATATAGACTTGTTTATACTGCATTATTGACTGTATGTTTGTTTTTACTCCATGTGTAACTCTGTGTCGTTTTATCTGTCGAACTGCTTTGCTTTATCTTGGCCAGGTCGCAATTGTAAATGAGAACTTGTTCTCAACTTGCCTACCTGGTTAAATAAAGGTAAAATAAAATAAAATAAAAAAATGGTAAAGTTTCTGGGTAGAAATGATTGAACTTTTACTTAAATCTTGATAAAATATCTTAACAATGGGTTACACTCAACTGTTGTAGCACTTGCTGGAAGACCTTTGACATGTAATTATATCCTTGGTCTGACTGCACTAGCTGCAGAAGTCCAAATGTTGAAAATAATTTCATCAGGGCCTTAACACTACTGGGAGCCGTGATTTTCCTCATTGGAATGGCCTCAGGAAAACAAGCGGGAGCACACATTATGGTTAAGAGAAACTGGTTACCAATCTTGGCTTTGGACAAAGGACCAATACAATCCACCAGAACCCTGCTGAAAGGTTGGTCAAAAGCAGGAATAGTCTGCAAAGGTGCAACTAGTACAGCTTGATTTGGTTTACCCATCCACTGACAAACGTGACACAATTTACAGTAAGCCACAACATCCTGTTTCAGACCAGGCCAGAAGAAGTTATGCAACATTGTCTTGTTGACCCCAAGAGGGCCTGCCATACTACCATCATGAGCCAACCTCAGTATCTCTTGTCGAAGTGTAACTGGATAGACAATTTGAGATACACTGGGCCAATCGTCTTTCCCAGAATTAGCGCGAGAACATAATTTCCTCATTAGAACCCCATCTCTGTCAAAGTAACCCTCACAAACTTCATCAAACTCCTCCTCCGGACATATTTCAGCAAAAAGAGGGTAGAGGGAAAAATCTTTACTCTGTTCCACAATCAGCTGCTTCCTTGAGATCGAAGTGTCAACATTAGGGTCCATCTCTTCCTTTGGGGTTTTCAAAGGAGAAGTCAACTCAGGAGGTTTAGCAAAATCAGGATCACCTATAAAGATATCGGACAGATCGACCATGGTGGAATCGCTGACATCCTCCAGAACACTAGACCTTCTTAGACGTACCACGTGTAACGGCACATGCTTGGAACAATCTAGGGTACTTTTCTGATAACCCATCAGGTTTCTCTACTCTTGGTTCCTTGCAAATGGCTGGATTCGGCACAGCCTTCCCTCCAGCCAAATCATTTCCCAAAAAGAATGATACTCACTTCACCGGTAGGCTAGGCCTCACTCCAACGCCGACAGAAACAAGAAATAAGATCAGACTCGAGTTCCACATTATACAAAGGAACTTCAATGCAACCCATCCTCACACCTTGTACCAACACACTGTAAACAGTTGCTGAAATGTCAAAGGCAAAACACCCCGCTTAGTGAGTCTGCCAGATCAGAAGCAGTAGGGGTGACCAAGGATGTTCTCTTGATAAGTGCATGAATTAGACAATTTTCCTGTCCTGCTAAGCATTTAAAATGTAACTAGTACTTTTGGGTGTTATGGAAAATGTAAGGAGTAAAAAGTATACTATTTTCTTTCGGAATGTAGTGAAGTAAAAGTAGTCAAAAACATAAATAGTAAAGTAAAGTACAGATACCCCAAAAAACTACTTAAGTAGTACTTAAAAGTATTTTTATTTAAGTACTTTACACTACTGATTAAAACGTCCCCTAACAACCGTCTGAAATGCTATAGATGCACCAATTCCGATCATTCCATATGTAAGGTGAAAGGAAATGAAAGGCCAATTTACCTAACTCTCTAGACACCAAAAGAGTGAACGGGTTTGATAACTTGTCATTTTAAATCTTAACAGCAATGTTAGGTAAGTCGGAAGTATGTGGAGCAGGGCTTTGTAAACAAAAAGAGCGTAATAATGTGGGTTTATGCCTGGGGGAGATCTTCGTGGGCTATACTCAGGATAGTAAGTTGGTGGTTGAAGATATCCCTCTAGTGGTATGGGGCTGTTCTTTGGCAAAGTGGGTGGGGTTATATCCTGCCTGTTTGGCCCTGTCCCGGGGTATCGTCGGACAGGGGCCACAGTGTCTCCCGACCCCTCCTGTCTCAGCCCCCAGTATTTATGCTGCAATAGTTTGTGCCGGGGAGCTAGGGCCAGTCTGTTATATCTGGAGTATTTCTCCTGTCTTATCCGGTGTCCTGTGTGAATTTAAGTATACTCTAATTCTCTCTCAACTGTTCTGCCTGCAGCTATGGAACCCTGACCTGCTCCCTGGACGTGCTACCCTGTCCCGGACCTGCTGTTTTCAACTCTCTAGAGACAGCAAGAGCGGAGACACTCTGAATGATCGGCTATGAAAAGCCAACTGACATTTACCTGAGGTGCTGACATGCTGCACCCTCTACAACCACTGTGATGATTATTATTTGACCCTGCTGGTCATCTATGAACATTTGAACATATTGGCCATGTTTAATTATTATTATTAGAATCTCCACCTGGCACAGCCAGAAGAGGACTGGCCACCCCTCAAAGCCTGGTTCCTCTCTAGGTGCCGGCCTTTCTATGGAGTTTTTCCTAGCCACCGTGCTTCTACACCTGCATTGCTTGCTGTATGGGGTTTTAGGCTGGGTTTCTATACAGCACTTTGTGACATCAGCTGATGTAAGAAGGGCTTTATCAATACATTTGTTTGATCTGGCCAGGTCACAGTTGTAAAATGAGAACTTGTTCTCAACTGGCCTACCTGGTTAAATAAAGGTGAAATAAAATAAATAAATACAATCTACGTGACTTAAAAGATGTCTAGCCAGCCTTTAGGTAAATAATACAGTGATGAGTCTTCTGTGATAAAGCAAAGGGCGCTATGAAAAATGGCATCCAAGGGTTAAAGAGTAGAGGCATCTGCACTTTGATAAATAGTGTTGTGGAATGTCTTATAATGGACACTCAAAGGCAATATTACATTAATTACTCTTTATTATCAGCAAGCTGGAGAGGTCAGAGCCAAACTTAGATGTATAAAGTACCGGTCTGAAGGGAGATCTAAAAGTGCGTTCCTTAAATAGAGCCTTTACACGGCTACATAAAAACCTACATAAACAGGATTCATTGGATTGGTTCCAACATGTGACTGGCTCAGTCTCCTACCTTAACTTAAAGAACATATTCTGGGCATCCTGCCAGATGGTCCTAGGGAGGGGGTCATTTAGGCCCTCCCTCGCAATCTTTACCAGAAACAGGCAGGAACCAAGAATAGTTTATTACACCAAAGATAAGATGCACAAAGTAACATTTTCTTCCCAATAGTATCACCATAATCAAGAACAGGTAGAAAGGTTGACGACACAATCTGCTTCCTGCTGACTAGAGAGAAACCAGATCTGTTTTTGTAAAAAAAACAAATCCACGTTTCCATTGGAACACAGGAGTGATGGTTGCTGATAATGGACCTCTGTACGCCTATGTGGATATTCCATAAAAAAAATCTGCTGTTTCCAGCTACAATAGTCATTTACAACATTAACAGTGTCTACATTGTATTGCTGATCAATTTTAAGTTTTGATGGACAAAAAATTTGCTTTTCTATCAAAAACAAAGACATTTCTAAGTGACCCCAAACTTTTGAACGGTAGTGTACAGTACAGGGAAACTTTTATAAAGTCCTCCAAGTGACTTTAAATCAAGGTCAATTGTGAAATGGAATTAGGGTGCGGTAATTCATTCTCAGATGACCATCATGTTAATGACAAGGTTAGCACATCCTTAATGCCATAAGCAATCTTAATGTTTCAGTTCAGCTGTCCATAAACTAAAACTTGTCTTCAAAGCTTCCTCAACCCAACTTCAAATGCATCAGCAAACATTTCCTCTGTATGTTGAAATAAGCAAAGCCATTTTTTTTCAAGTGTCAGGGAGTGACATGGTAATAGAATTCAGAAACATTTTCAATTACGAAATGGAATGACTGGGCAAATAAGATGAGAGAATCAAACTGCATCCCAGAACTCAGGATGAGGATATGACTCAACTCCAAATGCATGTTTTCCCCAGATGAATGTGAAAGGCCAATTTAATACCTTATTTATTTATTTATTGGATGGAAGACAGAATATACTGTTTGCAGCTACTGTAATCCAATATTCATAGTAAACCAGGCCTGCTACACTACCGGTCAAAAGATTTAGAACACCTACTCCTACAAGGGTTTTTCTTTATTTTTACTATTTTCTACATTGTAGAATAATAGTGAATACATCAAAACTATGAAATAACACATGTGGAATCATGAAGTAACCAAAAAAGTGTTAAACAAATCAAAATATATTTTAAATTTGAGATTCTTCAAATAGCCACGCTTTGCCTTGATGACAGGTTTGCACACACTTGGCATTCTCTCAACCAGCTTCGCCTGGAATGCTTTTCCAACAGTCTTGAAGGAGTTCCAACATATGCTAAGCACTTGTTGGCTGCTTTTCCTTCACTCTGCGGTCCGACTCATCCCAAACCATTTCAATTTGGTTGAGGTCGGGGGATTGTAGAGGCCAGGTCATCTGATGCAGCACTCCATCACTCTCCTTCATGGTAAAATAGCCCATACACCAGCACACCATAACTCCTCCTCCTCCATGCTTTACAGTGGGAAATACACATGCAGAGATAATCCGTTCACCCACACCGCGTCTCACAAAGACACGGTGGTTGAAACCAAAAATCTCCAATTTGGACACCAGACCAAATGACAAATGTCCACCGGTTTAATGTCCATTGCTCGTGTTTCTTGGCCCAAGCAAGTCTCTTCTTATTGTTGGTGTCCTTTAGTAGTGGTTTCTTTGCAGCAATTCAACCATGAATCCCTGATTCACACAGTCTCCTGTGAACAGTTGATATTGAGATATGCTGTTACTTGAACTCTGTGAAGCATTTATTTGGACTGCGATTTCTGAGGCTGGTAACTCTAATGAACTTATCCTCTGCAGCAGAGGTAACTCTGGGTCTTCCATTCCTGTGGCAGTCCTCATGAGAGCCAGTTGCATCATAGCGCTTGATGGTTTTTGCGACTACACTTGAAGAAACTTTAAAAGTTCTTGACATTTTCCAGATTGACTGACCTTCATGTCATAAAGTAAGGATGGGCTGTCGTTTCTCTTTGCTTATTTGAGCTGTTCTTGCCATAATATGGACTTGGTCTTTTACCAAATAGGGCTATCTTCTGTATACCCCCCCACCTTGTCACAACACAACATGGCACAACATGGCTAAAAATGCATTAAGAAGGAAAGAAATTCCACAAATAATATTTTAAGAAGGCACATCTGCTAATTTAAATGTATTCCAGGTGACTACCTCATAAAGTTGGTTGAGAGAATGCCAAGAATGTGCAAAGCTGTCATCAAGGCAAAGGGTGGCTACTTTGAAGAATCTCAAATATAAAATATATTTTGATTTGTTTAACAGTATTTTGGTTACTACATGATTCCATGAGTTATTTCATAGTTTTTATGCCTTCACTTTTATTCTACAATGTACAATTTCTACAATTTGTTTAGGCAAAGGGGATGAATCAATCACATGGCTGAACCAATGACATGGACTCACTCTGTGTGAAATAATAGGGGTTGACATGATTTTTGAATGACTAACCCTTCCTCTGCCCCCCAAACATACATCAGTAAGGTCTCTCAGTCAAGTATTGAATTTCAAGCACAGATTCAACTACAAAGACCAGGGTGCTTTTCTAAAGACTCAAAGAAGGGCAGTGATTGGTAGATGGGTAACAATAACAAATCAGATATTGAATATCTCTTTAAGCATGGTCAAGTTAATAATTATGCTGTGGATGATATATTAAACCACCCAGACACATCAAAGATAGTGTTCCTTCTGAACTGAGCTGCAGAACAGGAACGAAACTGCTCAGGGACGTTACCATGAGTCCATTGGTGATTTTAAAACAGCTACAGAGTTTAATGGCTGTGATGGGAGAAAACTGAGAATGGGATCAACATTGTAGTGACTCCACAATAATGACCTAAATGACAGAGTGAAAAGAAGAATACAAGTATATACAATACAAATATTCCAAATTATACAACAGGTGGGTCTAATCGTGAATGCTGATTGGTTAAAACTGCATTCCAGCCTGTGTCTATTCCACAAATTACCACCGGCTAAATCTATGACGTTAAAATGCTGATTTACTCTGTCCCATCTGACTGCACAATCCACTGTCTCACCAGCCCAGCAAGACAATTTATACATTTGATCTCCACTATAAAAAGCAGATAGACATTACGAATCCCCGAGGTGACAAGGTAAAAATCTGTCTTTCTGCCCTTGAACAAGGCAGTTAACCCACTGTTCACCGGTAGGTCATCATTGTAAATAAGAATTTGTTCTTAACGGACTTGACTAGATAAATAAAGGTTAAACCAATTAATCCTTTCATTTAGTTTCCAACAGCGGAGATTTGTATTAACCTTGCTGTCTGTCTCTCTGACATTTGCAACATTGTTTCAATATTCAAATTGAATCTCCAGCTGTCACATCGTAATGAACATGTCAGGAGTCGGGACGAGACAAACAGGCAGGTAGTTTTTCTCAGCCAGAAAAAAATCATGAATCAGTCATATTTGTATGGATATATACACAAAGAATTATCAATAGAAAACAGGTCAAACGAAACAAAGTGCATCTAGTTTGCAGTCTTTCCAGATTCAGTTTGAAGTGATTGTGTTAGCTTGTGTTGTTGGCTAGCTCCTCTGAACAACAGTGTCTTGACAAGAGACCATATTTTCTATGCCAGGTAAAATCTCGCCTCGTTAGCTCATTGTTATGGATGTATAAATGTCACTGGAAATCAGCTTAAACAAATGCAAATGCAGCTACTATGAGGTTAGATTAATACTGGGAAATGGTGATAATGCCCTTTCAGTGTAAGCGCTATTTGAAAAGACTGAAATTCAGCCTGTTTTAGTGGGATTGGGTTTTGGCCTGTCACAAGCGTTTAATTAGTTAATGGACCAATAAGAAAGAGAGTTCAAAACCTCTCTGCCAATAACAGCTAGTTTTCAGTTTTCCCCTCCCCACTCCCAGAAAGTCAGAACAAAATTATTTCTGGAGAAATTACTCTTCCACCATAGTCTCCTTCAAACTCAGAACCCTGGTACTGAACACCTCCCTCTGCAACTGGATCCTGGACTTCCTGACGGGCCGTCCCCAGGCGGTGAAAAATGTAAGAATGCTGAGAATGATGAGCTCCAAGCTCATCATCAAGCTGGAGGCCCTGGGACTCAACCCCACCCTGTGCAATTGGCTCCTGGACTTTCTGATGGGCCACCCCCAGGTGGTGAAGGTAGGAAACAACATCTCCACTTCACTGACCCTCAACACTGGGGCCCCACAAGGGTGCGTTCTCAGCCCCCTCCTGTACACCCTGTTCACCCATGACTGCGTGGCCATGCACGCCTCCAACTCAATCATCAAGTTTGCAGATGACAAAAGTAGTGGGCTTGATTACCAACTACGACGAGACAGCCTACAGGGAGGAGGTGAGGGTACTCGGAGTGTGGTGTCAGGAAAACAACATCTCACTCAACGTCAACAAAACAAAGGAGATGATCGTGGACTTCAGGAAAGAGCAGATGGAGCACCCCCCTATCCACATCGAAGGGACAGCAGTGGAGAAGGGCTCTCAAGAGGGTGATGCGGTCTGCACAACGCATTACTGGGGGCAAACTACCTACTCCCCAGGACACCTACAGCACCCAATGTCACAGGAAGGCCAAAAAGATAATCAAGGACAACAACCACCCGAGCCACTGCCTGTTCACTCCGCTACTATCCAGAAGGTGAGGTCAGTACAGGTGCATCAAAGCTGGGACCAAGAGACTGAAAAATAGCTTCTACCTCAAGGCCATCAGACTGTTAAACAGCCATCACTAACTCAGAGGCTGCTGCCTACTTACAGACTTTAAATCATTGGCCACTTTAATAAATGGACCACTGGTCACTTTAATAATGCCACTTTAATAATAATGTTTACATATCTTGCATTACTCATCCCATATGTAACATACTATATTTTATACCATCTATTGCATCTTGTCTATGCCGCTCGGTCATTGCTCATCCATATATTTATATGTATATATTCTTATTCCACCCCTTTACTTAGATTTGTGTGTATTAGGTACAGTGCCTTGCGAAAGTATTCAGCCCCCTTGAACTTTGCGACCTTTTGCCACATTTCAGGCTTCAAACATAAAGATATAAAACTGTATTTTTTTGTGAAGAATCAACAACAAGTGGGACACAATCATGAAGTGGAACGACATTTATTGGATATTTCAAACTTTTTTAACAAATCAAAAACTGAAAAATTGGGCGTGCAAAATTATTCAGCCCCCTTAAGTTAATACTTTGTAGCGCCACCTTTTGCTACGATTACAGCTGTTACTCGCTTGGGGTATGTCTCTATCAGTTGTGCACATCAAGAGACTGAAATTTTTTCCCATTCCTCCTTGCAAAACAGCTCGAGCTCAGTGAGGTTGGATGGAGAGAATTTGTGAACAGCAGTTTTCAGTTCTTTCCACAGATTCTCGATTGGATTCAGGTCTGGACTTTGACTTGGCCATTCTAACACCTGGATATGTTTATTTTTGAACCATTCCATTGTAGATTTTGCTTTATGTTTTGGATCATTGTCTTGTTGGAAGACAAATCTTCGTCCCAGTCTCAGGTCTTTTGCAG
This sequence comes from Oncorhynchus kisutch, assembly GCF_002021735.2. Lineage (NCBI taxonomy): Eukaryota > Metazoa > Chordata > Actinopteri > Salmoniformes > Salmonidae > Oncorhynchus > Oncorhynchus kisutch. Next base: position 13,910,547 of record NC_034198.2, on the reverse strand, counting down.
ACTCCATCAGGTTTTCTTCCAGAATGGTCCTGTATTTGGCTCCATCCATCTTCCCATCAATTTTAACCATCTTCCCTGTCCCTGCTGAAGAAAAGCAGGCCCTAACCATGATGCTGCCACCACCATGTTTGACAGTGGGGATGGTGTGTTCAGGGTGATGAGCTGTGTTGCTTTTACGCCAAACATAACGTTTTGCATTATTGCCAAAAAGTTCAATTTTGGTTTCATCTGACCAGAGCACCTTCTTCCACATGTTTGGTGTGTCTCCCAGGTGGCTTGTGGCAAACTTTAAACAAACCTTTTTATGGATATCTTTAAGAAATGGCTTTCTTCTTGCCACTCTTCCATAAAGGCCAGATTTGTGCAATATACGACTGATTGTTGTCCTATGGACAGAGTCTCCCACCTCAGCTGTAGATCTCTGCAGTTCATCCAGAGTGATCATGGGCCTCTTGGCTGCATCTCTGATCAGTCTTCTCCTTGTATGAGCTGAAAGTTTAGAGGGACGGCCAGGTCTTGGTAGATTTGCAGTGGTCTGATACTCCTTCCATGTCAATATTAGCGCTTGCACAGTATTCCTTGGGATGTTTAAAGCTTGGGAAATCTTTTTGTATCCAAATCCGGCTTTAAACTTCTTCACAACAGTATCTCGGACCTGCCTGGTGTGTTCCTTGTTCTTCATGATGCTCTCTGCGCTTTTAACGGACCTCTGAGACTATCACAGTGCAGGTGCATTTATACGGAGACTTGATTACACACAGTTGGATTGTATTTATCATCATTAGTCATTTAGGTCAACATTGGATCATTCAGAGATCCTCACTGAACTTCTGGAGAGAGTTTGCTGCACTGAAAGTAAAGGGGCTGAATAATTTTGCACGCCCAATTTTTCAGTTTTTGATTTGTTAAAAAAGTTTGAAATATCCAATAAATGTCGTTCCACTTCATGATTGTGTCCCACTTGTTGTTGATTCTTCACAAAAAAACACAGTTTTATATCTTTATGTTTGAAGCCTGAAATGTGGCAAAAGGTCACAAAGTTCAAGGGGGCCGAATACCTTCGCAAGGCACTGTAGTTGTTGTGGAATTGTTAGATTACTTGTTAGATATTGCTGCACTGTCGGAACTAGAAGCACAAGCATTTCACTACACTTGCAATAACATCTGCTAACCATGTGTTTGTGACCAATAAGATTTGATTTATTATAGAAGATCTAGTGTAGACTTTACCTTTTGAGCATACCCTCTTCCTTTTTTGTACACTGAACAAAAATATAAAATGCAACAAGCAAAAATGTCAAAGATTTTGCTGAGTTACAGTTAGTAGAAGGAAATCAGTCAATTGAAATAAATTCATTAGGCTGTAATATATTGATTTCACATGACTGGGAATACAGATATGCATCTATTGGTCACAGGTACCTTAAATAAAAGCTAGGGGAGTTGATCAGAAAGCCAGTCAGTATCAGGTGTGACCACCATTTGCCTCATATAGCATGACACATCTCCTTTACATAGTGTTGATCAGGCTGTTGATTGTGGCCTGAGGAATGTTGTTCCACTCCTCTTTAATGGCTGTGCGAAGTTGCTGGATATTGGTGGGAACTGGAACATGCTGTCGTACACATCGATCCAGAGCATCCCAAACTTGCTCAATGGGTGACATCTCTGGTGATTATGCAGGTCATGGAAAAACTGAGACATTGTCAGCTTCCAGGAATTGTGTACAGATCTTTGCGACATGGGGCCGTGCATTATCATGCTGAAACATGAGGTGATGGCAGCAGATGAATGGCACAACAATGGGCCTCAGGATCTCGTCACAATATCTATGTGCATTCAAATTGCTATCGATTTTACAGCAATTGTGTTCGTTGTCCATAGCTTATGCCTGTCCATACCATAACGCCACCTCCACCATAGGGCACTCTGTTCACAATGTTGACATCAGAAAACCGCTAGCCCACATGACGCCATCCCAGGCATCTTCATCTGTGAAGAGCATATTTTTAGAGCGAGCCAGAGGCCATCGAAAGAGAGCATTTGCCAACTGAAGAAGGTTACGACACCGAACTGCAGTCAGGTCAAGACCCTGGTGAGGACAACGAGCACGCAGATGAGCTTCCCTGAGACAGTTTCTGACAGTTTGTTCAGCAGTTCTTAAGTTGTGCAGACCCACAGTTTCATCAGCTGTCTTAGTGACTGGTCTCAGATGATCCCGTAGGTGAAAAAGCCAGATGTGGAGGTCCCGGGCTTGCGTGGTTACACGTGGTCTGCGGTTGTGAGGCCGGTTGGACACACTGCCAAATTCACTAAAATTATATTGGAGGTGGCTTATGGTAGAGAAATTAGCATTACATTATCTGCCAACAGCTCTGGTGGATATTCCTGCAGTCAGCATGCCAATTGCACGCTCACTCAAAACTTGAGACATCTGTGGCATTGTGTTGTGTGACAAAACTGCACATTTTAGAGTGGACATTTATTGTCCACAGCACAAGGTGCACCTGATCATGCTGTTTAATCAGCTTCTTGATATGCCACACCTGTCAGGTGGATGGATTATCTTGGCAAAGGAAAAATTCTCACTAACAGGGACGTAAACACATTTGTACACACAATTGGAGATAAATAAGATTAGGAACATTTCTGGAATCTTTTATTTCAGCTCATGAAACATGGGACCAACACTGTTTACATTATTGGAATGACTGGAAATCTGACAGACTTTGGTTTTTAATGTAAAGATATATCCTAATCATATTATTATCTGTAGTAGATAACAATGGGTTAGAAAAAGCCTGTAAATCAACCCATAAAGTAAAATGCAACATCCATTTATTGCCAGCTGTGTAAACTCTAACATTGATTTATCCTACAATAGAGGTTGTTTAATTGGTAATATTAATTTAGTCTTCCAATGCATCTTAAGGTGAAAGTAACATAAAAATAAATGAAAGTAATCAGATTATGATACCGAGTTTGGTTAATCCAAAAGTTACCTTGATGAGTACAGTTTTGTACATGTAACTAACATTACATTTAGAAAGTAACCTACCCAAACCTGTCTACCTACACTAAGTGTACAAAACATTAGGAACACCTTTTGAGTTGCACCCCCTTTTGCCCTCAGAACAACCTCAATTTGTCAGGCCATGGCCTCTTTAAGGTGTCAAAAGCATTCCACAGGGATGCTGGCCCAGAGTTAGGGTAACCCTGACCCAGTTGTGTCAAGTTGGCTGGATGTCCTTTGGGTGGTGGACCATTCTTGATACACACGGGAAACCCAGCAGCGTTGCAGTTCTTGACACACTCAAAGCGGTGCACATGGCACATACTACCATACCCTGTTCAAAGGAACTTCAATATTTTGTCTTTCCCATTCACCCTATGGATGGCGCACATACACAATCCGTCTCAAGGCTTAAAAATCCTTCTTTAACGTGTCTCCTCCCGTTCATCTACACTGATTGAAGTGGATTCAATAGGTGGCATTAATAAGGGATCATAGCTTTTACCTGGTCAGTCTATCATGGAAAGAGCAGGTGTTCCTCATTTTTTTGTACACTCAGTGTATATGTACACAGCTACCTCAATTACATCGTACCCCTGTACATCGACTCGGTACTGGTACTCCCTTTGTATAGCCATGTTATTTTTACTAATTATTGTTATGAATTATTCACTGTGTATTTATTCCTCGTGACACTGTTTCTATTTTTTTTTTTTTTTTTATCTTTAACTCTGCATTGTTTGATGATAAACTGTAAGTAAGCATTTCACTGTTAGAATACACCTGTTGTTTACGAAACATGTGACAAATAAAATGTATAAGGTATTTGTTCTCAATCAAAATGGTTAAAAAAAAAAAACATCACAGCAAGGTACTTAAATTGTTACCCAGAAATGATTCAAAAATGGCTGCTTTGGGCCTTTAAAACTGGAAACAAAAGATGTCCAATAACAAATCACATCCCCTGCCAAGGCTCCATATCAATGACACCTCTCTGTATGTAATTTCTCACACCTATTGGCCAGAGTGGAAACACTCAGGACTTTAATCAAAAACAAAAGGCTGCTGTAGCTGGAAGAGGTAAAAATCGATGTTGAGATAGATTGGGGGAGGGGGGGGGGTGTATGTTCCCCTGCTTGTTTAGATCTGATTATTTATTTCAATTGACAGCCATACAGTAGTCATGAAGCAACACGGAACATTTACATCAAGAGCACTCAGTAGAGAAACTGGTCCTTGATAAGAATCCACATACCATCACTAATCACCTTGGTGAACTACAGAGCTTTTCCATCTACTCCCTTGTCCTCAGAGCTGACCACTGATTGGCCACAAGCACTAGCTTTCTTCAACAAGGTGACTGTTGAAAATATTTTCTTCTGGGTGACTGCCTATACACATGAAAGTGGTGATCAGTCATTCCCAACACAGCGCCGATGTGCTGTGACCGCTTCAAACGCCCCCAGGCCTGCTAACTTAAGTATATATGTTCAAGTAATGATTTTATACTGGGAAGTGTTGTATACCATCACTAATCACCAAGGTGATTAGTGTGTGGGATCTTGCCATCGTAAGGAAACCATTATCTTGGCCACTGTTAGGCTGGTAAGACAAATCCTTCTCTGCCTGTATGTTAAGTTCAGTGAAGAGTCATCGGTGAGCAGTAGCACATTGGGAAGACATGGGATAGATTTAGACAAAATGCCTGATAATGATGAAGTGACAGATTGCCTATTCCCCTTCAGGAAACTAAAAAGATTTGGCATGGGTCCTGAGACCCTCAAAAGGTTCTACAGCTGCAACGTCGAGAGCATCACTGGTTGGTAAGGCAATTGCTTACGGCCCAGTACATCACTACATAAACTGCCTGCCATCCAGGACCTCTACACCAGGCGGTGTCAGAGGAAGGCCCTAAAAATTGTCAAAGACCCCAGCCACAGACTGTTCTCTCTACTACCGCATGGCAAGCAATACCAGCGTGCCAAGTCTAGGACAAAAAGGCTTCTCAACAGTGTCCCCCCAACCCCTCTTTTACGCTCTAGCTACTCTCTGTTTATCATATACAGTATGCATGCATAGTCACTTTAACTATACATTCATGTACATACTACCTCAATTGGCCAGACCAACCAGTGCTCCCGCGCATTGGCTAACTGGGCTATCTGCATTGTGTCCCGCCACCCACCACCCCCTTTTACGCTACTGATACTCTGTTCATCATTTATGCAGTCACATTAACCATATCTACATATACATACTACCTCAATCAGCCTGACTAACCGGTGTCTGTGTGTAGTCTCGCTACTGTTATTTTTCACGGTTTAATTTCCTTACTTACCTATTGTTCACGTAATACCCTTTTGCACTATTAGTTAAAGAGCCTGTAAGTAAGCATTTCACTGTAAGATCTACCTGTTGTATTCAGCGCACGTGACAAATACACTTTGACTTGAAAGCCCCAAATCAGACTGTTCTCTCTGCTACCGCAAGGCAAGCGGTACTGGAGCGCCAAGTCTGGGACCAAAAGGCTCCTGAACAGCTTCTACCCTCAAGCCTCCTGATCTGCTGAACAGTTAATCAAATGGCTACCAGGACCATTTACATTGACACCCTTTATTATTTATTTTTTGCACTGAATCTCTTGCATTGGCTCTATGGACACTCACTAGACTCTACCCACACGTACTACACCGACACACACACACACACAAATGCATGTTGACACCACAGTGTAGTATGCATAAGTAGAGTCTAGTGAGTGTCCATAGAGCCAATGCTCCTCTGTTTATCTATCCTGATTGCCTAGTCTCTTTTACCCCTACTTACAGTACACGTACATACTGTATTACCATAACTACCTCGTACCCCTGCACATTGACTTGGTACCGGTACTCCTTGTATATAGCCTCGTTATTGTGTTACGTCTTTAAAAATATACATTTGTCATACTTTTTAACTCTGCATTGTTGGAAAAGGGCTCATAAGGAAGCATTTCACGGCAAAGTCTACACCTGTTGTATTCCTGCGCATGAACCAGAGTTGCTTCGTGGAATCTATTTATTTCATCCATACAATTGGATGGGACAGGGAAGGATAGTCAAATTGGTGTCGCCCTTCTTTTGGCTTTTGAGAAGGACTTTCATTCATTTCTAATACACACTAAAACAACGTCGCTGCATTTGAATGTTTTAACTACAATGTTTTAACTTTAAAAAAAAAAAAATCCCCACTCAACAGGGAGCAAACACACAAACACTAAGATGAGACTTCCACATGACCATTTAGTCACGGTAACTATGCTTCTCCAAGCTCTGATGCTTCTGATGGTCATTAGCAGCCTACCAAACTTGCTAACTGCCTGGTACTCAGCACTCGGAGTACCAGGCACTCTGACATCAATGCAAATGTAATCGAAAATCTATTCAAACACTTCATGAGAGCCCATGAGCTCATGTTGCGCAACATTTCTACAGGCTGTGCAATTGCGAGACAAAACAGTGTGATGGCTTCTATTAAACATATGTAAAGACAAGATTAAATCAAGAATAGTCTGATGGGTGACAATATTAGCCTATCACTTGTGAATTATGCCCAGCGTAAATCAAGAAACAATGCCTTTTTTGTGTGTGACTTTGTAAAATCACAGTCGCACACCTCATGAGGTTGATGAGGTTTGCATCACAACTAAAGTGGCCAAAGAACTTCTTAAAATGAAGCACATAAATCCACTTAAAAGGGGTGTAGAGATTCTAACTGGCATACATAAGCAGCGCGTGAGTTTCAAGTTAGAAATGCACCTTTATAATAACATACATAATCACATTTGCAGTGACTTTTTATAATGGTGTTTTCCCGCTAATGGAACATTTGCACTTATAGCCTACTACCGCGTGCCCATTGCTGCGCTTATAGCCTACTACCACGTGCCCATTGCTGCGCTTATAGCCCACTACCGCGTGCCCATTGCTGCGCTTATAGCCTACAACCACGTGCCCATTGCTGCGCTTATAGCCTACTACCGCGTGCCCATTGCTGTGCTTATAGCCTACTACCGCGTGCCCATTGCTGCGCTTATAGCCTACTACCGCGTGCCCATTGCTGCGCTTATAATGTGATGAAATAGCCTAATAATTTATCAAATTTGAAGCTAAACCTTCTGATCTGTTGTGTCAGCATCGTAGTGTATTTTTATGCTAGTGATTGTAATAATTTGGGATCTACTGCATCCCACAACTGTCCAAGATTATGTTTGGAATATTTATTTATTGCACAGAATAGGTCAACTTCTGTACTATGGGGGATAGTAAATTGATATAGGCTTGTGCTTTTGCAGTTCGTTAGGCCTACTCATCTTGTTGTCTGACGAAAAGTAAAATGACAACAGTCCCTCCAATATGCACCTCGGAATTGGATAAGGACACACGCAGTTGCGTCCCCAAAGTGTCCGTCTTCACTTGAAGCTTGTGAGAAAGACCTTATGTGATGGAGGGCCATGTGAGTGAGAGGTGCTTCAGAGTACGCGGCACTCAGGGAGAAGCGAACAACGCATGGATTTTTTAGGGTGCATTACGGCCACACAAAGGGGATGCCGCCGGGAAATCCGAGGCATTGTCTAGTTTTTGTCAAATTGTGAATGAGAGACTGATGAAGTGTGTAAAAAAACAAAACAAAGCAGCGCTCATGCCTTTCAAGAGACTTTTTTCAAATCATCATTATTCGCACCATGCAGCGTTACAATGTATTAAAAATCAGAACTTATAGCCCAACTAAACCTACATTGATTACTCTAAATTAAGCATATAGCAGTATCTATTTCTTTGTTAACTGCTCAACACAGAACAGCCGCATGTGCGCAGTCCCAACTCATTTTGAAAAAATATCCTTTCCATTTTATTCCTTTATTTTCTAGTATGATGAATACTGTTGAACATTAAATAGTGCCATGGTATTCTAACCAAATCTTGTCTGCTAAATTAACTAGTGTAGCCCACAGCCATAGCCAGATCAGGACAACTTAAGAGTATGCTGGTCTGTTCTTCTGAACTAGACTACATTTTCTTCTTATCATGTTTCTTTAGACCTGTCTAAAATAAACAATGGATTTTTTGAGAAGGTGGATTTATTAGACATTTTAAAATGTAATGTTCCAAAGGTCTCCATCAGTGGCTTGTAGGCTGTGTGTGGAAGCCAGGAGATGCTAAATGTGTTTATGTTAATTAACAGTCAATTAACATGAGACCGACAGTAAACTGACTCCACACTCCAAGACTGCTTCCATCACGTGGACTGGGAGATGTTTCGTATTGCGTCAGATAACAACATTGACGAATACGCTGATTCGGTGTGCGAGTTCATTAGAACGTGCGTTGAAGATGTCGTTCCCATAGCAACGATTAAAACATTCCCTAACCAGAAACCGTGGATTGATGGCAGCATTCGTGTGAAACTGAAAGCGCGAACCACTGCTTTTAATCAGGGCAAGGTGTCTGGTAACATGACCGAATACAAACAGTGCAGCTATTCCCTCCGCAAGGCTATCAAACAAGCTAAGCGCCAGTACAGAGACAAAGTAGAATCTCAATTCAACGGCTCAGACACAAGAGGCATGTGGCAGGGTCTACAGTCAATCACGGACTACAGGAAGAAATCCAGCCCAGTCACGGACCAAGATGTCTTGCTCCCAGGCAGACTAAATAATTTTGCCCGCTTTGAGGACAATACAGTGCCACTGACACGGCCTGCAACGAAAACATGCGGTCTCTCCTTCACTGCAGCCGAGGTGAGTAAGACATTTAAACGTGTTAACCCTCGCAAGGCTGCAGGCCCAGACGGCATCCCCAGCCGCGCCCTCAGAGCATGCGCAGACCAGCTGGCCGGTGTGTTTACGGACATATTCAATCAATCCCTATACCAGTCTGCTGTTCCCACATGCTTCAAGAGGGCCACCATTGTTCCTGTTCCCAAGAAAGCTAAGGTAACTGAGCTAAACGACTACCGCCCCGTAGCACTCACATCCGTCATCATGAAGTGCTTTGAGAGACTAGTCAAGGACCATATCACCTCCACCCTACCTGACACCCTAGACCCACTCCAATTTGCTTACCGCCCAAATAGGTCCACAGACAATGCAATCTCAACCACACTGCACACTGCCCTAACCCATCTGGACAAGAGGAATACCTATGTGAGAATGCTGTTCATCGACTACAGCTCGGCATTCAACACCATAGTACCCTCCAAGCTCGTCATCAAGCTCGAGACCCTGGGTCTCGACCCCGCCCTGTGCAACTGGGTACTGGACTTCCTGACGGGCCGCCCCCAGGTGGTGAGGGTAGGCAACAACATCTCCTCCCCGCTGATCCTCAACACTGGGGCCCCACAAGGGTGCGTTCTGAGCCCTCTCCTGTACTCCCTGTTCACCCACAACTGCGTGGCCACGCACGCCTCCAACTCAATCATCAAGTTTGCGGACGACACAACAGTGGTAGGCTTGATTACCAACAACGACGAGACGGCCTACAGGGAGGAGGTGAGGGCCCTCGGAGTGTGGTGTCAGGAAAATAACCTCACACTCAACGTCAACAAAACTAAGGAGATGATTGTGGACTTCAGGAAACAGCAGAGGGAACACCCCCCTATCCACATCGATGGAACAGTAGTGGAGAGGGTAGCAAGTTTTAAGTTCCTCGGCATACACATCACAGACAAACTGAATTGGTCCACTCACACAGACAGCATCGTGAAGAAGGCGCAGCAGCGCCTCTTCAACCTCAGGAGGCTGAAGAAATCCGGCTTGTCACCAAAAGCACTCACAAACTTCTACAGATGCACAATCGAGAGCATCCTGGCGGGCTGTATCACCGCCTGGTATGGCAACTGCACCGCCCTCAACCGTAAGGCTCTCCAGAGGGTAGTGAGGTCTGCACAACGCATAACCGGGGGCAAACTACCTGCCCTCCAGGACACCTACACCACCCGATGCTACAGGAAGGCCATAAAGATCATCAAGGACATCAACCACCCGAGCCACTGCCTGTTCACCCCGCTGTCATCCAGAAGGCGAGCTCAGTACAGGTGCATCAAAGCTGGGACCGAGAGACTGAAAAACAGCTTCTATATCAAGGCCATCAGACTGTTAAACAGCCACCACTAACATTGAGTGGCTGCTGCCAACACACTGTCAATGACACTGACTCAACTCCAGCCACTTTAATAATGGGAATTGATGGGAAATGATGTAAATATATCACTAGCCACTTTAAACAATGCTACCTTATATGTTACTTACCCTACATTATTCACCTAATTGTCCCTAGAATTTCTAAGCAAACAGCTGGAGGCAGGGCTTTCTCCTATAGAGCTCCATTTTTATGGAACGGTCTGCCTACCCATGTCAGAGACGCAAACTCGGTCTCAACCTTTAAGTCTTTACTGAAGACTCATCTCTTCAGTGGGTCATATGATTGAGTGTAGTCTGGCCCAGGAGTGGGAAGGTGAACGGAAAGGCTCTGGAGCAACGAACCGCCCTTGCTGTCTCTGCCTGGCCGGTTCCCCTCTTTCCACTGGGATTCTCTGCCTCTAACCCTATTACAGGGGCTGAGTCACTGGCTTGCTGGGGCTCTCTCATGCCGTCCCTGGAGGGGGTGCGTCACCTGAGTGGGTTGATTCACTGTTGTGGTCATCCTGTCTGGGTTGGCGCCCCCCCCTTGGGTTGTGCCGTGGCGGAGATCTTTGTGGGCTATACTCAGCCTTGTCTCAGGATGGTAAGTTGGTGGTTGAAGATATCCCTCTAGTGGTGTGGGGGCTGTGCTTTGGCAAAGTGGGTGGGGTTATATCCTTCCTGTTTGGCCCTGTCCGGGGGTGTCCTCGGATGTGGCCACAGTGTCTCCTGACCCCTCCTGTCTCAGCCTCCAGTATTTATGCTGCAGTAGTTTATGTGTCGGGGGGCTGGGGTCAGTTTGTTATATCTGGAGTACTTCTCCTGTCCTATTCGGTGTCCTGTGTGAATCTAAGTGTGCGTTCTCTAATTCTCTCCTTCTCTCTTTCTTTCTCTCTCTCGGAGGACCTGAGCCCTAGGACCATGCCCCAGGACTACCTGACATGATGACTCCTTGCTGTCCCCAGTCCACCTGGCCATGCTGCTGCTCCAGTTTCAACTTCCACCTGACTGTGCTGCTGCTCCAGTTTCAACTGTTCTGCCTTATTATTATTCGACCATGCTGGTCATTTATGAACATTTGAACATCTTGGCCATGTTCTGTTATAATCTCCACCCGGCACAGCCAGAAGAGGACTGGCCACCCCACATAGCCTGGTTCCTCTCTAGGTTTCTTCCTAGGTATTGGCCTTTCTAGGGAGTTTTTCCTAGCCACCGTGCTTCTACACCTGCATTGCTTGCTGTTTGGGGTTTTAGGCTGGGTTTCTGTACAGCACTTTGAGATATCAGCTGATGTACAAAGGGCTATATAAATACATTTGATTTGATTTGATTTATGCATACATATATACTGTACTCTATATCATCGACTGCATCCTTATGTAATACATGTATCACTAGCCACTTTAACTATGCCACTTTGTTTACATACTCATCTCATATGTTATACTGTACTCGATATCATCTACTGTATCTTGCCTATGCTGCTCTGTACCATCACTCATTCATATATCCTTATGTAGATATTCTTTATCCCCTTACACTGTGTATAAGAAAGTAGTTTTTTGGAATTGTTAGTTAGATTACTTGTTCGTTATTACTGCATTGTCGGAACTAGAAGCACAAGTATTTCGCTACACTCGCATTAACATCTGCTAACCATGTGTATGTGACAAATAAAATTTGATTTGAATTTGCTTGACAATCACCAGCTGACTAAATTTTGTGATCGCCACAGCCCTAGGCATAACAAATTGGACTGGCATATATATGGCATTATAATGTAGTAGTTTCAGGAGTCCAGGTGTCTCACCTTCTATTGGAAGGATGGCCCCACGAGACCAATAATGTACAGACAAGCAACTTGTACAAACAAAAATGTGCAGGGCGCTAATAACGCAGCTCTTCCTGCCTTGGAATACCACAATGTTAAATGCAAAAGTGTTATGAAAAACAACCCCGCTCTAATTATGTAAGAATAATTATGTAAGAATAACCCGTCATGTGTCTTTACTGTGTTGCTGTGGTCGTCGCTCTGCTCTGCACCAGGCGGTGTCAGAGGAATGCCCTAAAAAAATTCTGAGACCCCAGCCACAGACTGTTCCCTCTGTTACTGCATGGTAAGCGGTGCCGGAGCGCCAAGTCTAGGACCAAAAGGCTTCTCAACAGCTTTTACTCCCAAGCCATAAGACTCCTGAACAGGTAATCAAACGGCTACCCAGACTATTTGCATTTCACTGTAAGGTCGACACCAGTTGTATTCTGCACACATGACAAAGAAACTTTGATTTGATTGTTATCCAACTGTTTCTAAAGTGCTGATAGTAGTAAACCAGATAAATCAATGACCGTGCTAACGTTTACTGCTGAGCAGTTGGGGAACACTAAAGGAAGACCGGCAAAAACGATGTGAACCTTAAGACAGACTTAGTGGGGTTTCTTCTTTGTGGTCTCCTTATACATTGACAACTGTAGAGGGCTGTTGACATGGGACAAGATACAGTAGAAATTTAACAAGCAAAGTTCAGAGATTAGATGTATCAATTTGTAGCATAGTGATATAGTTGAGTAGATTCCATATTCTCTTCTCACCTGCACGCTTACCCTCAACAGGATGTTCTACTTAGTCTCTCCCCACGGGATCCTGAGACACAGATTGCTATCCAACTGTTTAAAAAAAAAAAGTGCTGATGGGAGTAAACAAGATAAATCAATGGTCTCTTGATACCCTGCTAAACAGATGGTCCAAATCTTATTGGTCGCTTACACATATTTAGGAGCTGTTATTGCGGGTGTAGGGAAACACTTGTGTTCCTAGCACCAACAGTGCAGTAATGTACAAAAAGATTAAATATTGCAAAGTTGCTTAGGAGCCAGAAAGTCTATCTTCACAACCTTGCCCTGCATTTTCTATTGAAGTAGCTTTAACCAGACTTCAATTCCTGTAGGCTATTATGAATTCTAATGCATTGTCTATTATTTACAAAAAACAGCCAGGCAATGCAGAGAAAAAGCATTTAATCAGAGACATGTTTTCAATGACAACAGCAATGACGTAGACAAACACTGGCAACTGTTCCATTAAATTGCCCACTTGAGACTGAACCTGACTGGCTGTGAGAGTGGGACCTCTCAGGGGCCCACCACAGAGAAGGGGTGAGAGATGAGCTGTATTATTTACTCTCTTCAGATGACAACCACCCCTGACGGCTGCCACTAAAATAAATGACCATGACATTCTACACTTGGCCCCATTCGAGCAGGACAAAACAATACTCCATCCTCCAATGTGTCCCTTGTCTACTGTGCTCCAATCACAGGCTGGGTCTCCAATGTACATTTACAAAACGGTTTGGTACTTGCCATGTTTCCTATAGTGTATACTATTTTCAATTTTTAAAAATAAGAGTTTAAAACATAATGTAAAAGAATGAGAAACAAAATATGAAAATATTCACATATGTACATGGCTAGTTTTCTTAAAATAGTTTTAAAATCAAGTAAGCAATATCAACTCCTGGCCACTGTTGACGAAGTCATTTCCTTGCTGTTCTTGATCTAAGCTGCCTCCTGATAATTAGATGGTCGCTTTCTTTCTCATCTTGATCAAGACCAATGATCTGCAACATAAGAACAAAACAATATTAGCTTGCACCAGTCGTTTGTTAATGCAACCTAAATAGATTCTTTAAAAAGAGCCAGTTTTTACACAGAAACCATCAAAGTCCCACCACCTGATGAGACATCGGACCATCTTTCCAAATCTTGTTAATGCAAGTATGGAAAACTTAAGTATTGGATTTTTGTTTTGTTTCATTGGAAACGCTCACTGGCTGTTAACGCTCATATTTGATTAGCTCTAATTAGAAATTACATTTCTCCCCAGGAGAGGAATTCCCTTGTTTTCCTGTGCCCATTACCCTACCATGTCAGACAAAGTTTAAGAGTTATTTTGTGTGAAACCTGCAGTAACTACAAAGTAAAAAGCAAGACAAACACTTTGGCTTTGGTCCACCGTGTTCTGAATGCAGTTACCAGCTCTGCCACACAAAAGGCAAAGAACAGTAACACAAACAGTGAAACTATGAAAAATGGCTTTACAGTTCATTTGCTGTCCAGACAAATACAGTTGAAGTCAGAAGTTTACATACACTTAGGTTGGAGTCATTAAAATCACGTTTTTCAACCACTCCACAAATTTCTTGTTAAACTATAGTCTTGGCAAGTCGGTTAGGACATCTACTTTGTGCACGACACAAGTAATTTACCCAACAATTGTTTAAAGACATTACTTCCCAGTATCACAATTCCAGTGGTTCAGAGGTTTACATACACTAAGTTGACTGTGCCTTTAAACAGCTTGGAAAATTCCAGAAAATAATGTCACATTTTAGAAGCTTCTGATAGGCTAATTGACATCATTTGAGTCAATTGGAGGTGTACCTGTGGATGCATTTCAAGGCCTACCTTCAAACTCAGTGCCTCTTTGCTTGACATCACGGGAAGGAAAAAAAATCTAAAGAAATCAGCCAAGAACAGTAAATCTCCACATCTGGTTCATCCTTGGGATTTCCAAATGCCTGAAGGTACCATGTTCATCTGTACAAACAATAGTACGCAAGTATAAACAACATGGGACCACGCAGCCGTCATACCGCTCAGGAAGGAGACGCGTGGTCTCCTAGAGATGAACATACTGTGGTACGAAAAGTGCAAATCAATCCCAGAACAACAGCAAAGGACCTTGAAGATGCTGGAGGAAACAGGTACAAAAGTATCTATATCCACAGTAAAATGAGTCCTATATTGACATAACCTGAAAGGCCGCTCAGCAAGGAAGAAGCCACTACTCCAAAACCGCCATGAAAAAGCCAGACTACGGATTGCAACTGCACATGGGGACAAAGATCGTACTTTTCGGAGAAATGTTCTCTGGTCTGATGAAACAAAAATAGAACTGTTATGTTTGGAGGAAAAAGGGGGAGGCTTGCAAGCCAAAGAACACCATCCCAACCGTGAAGAACGGGGGTGGCAGCATCATGTTATGGGGGTGCTTTACTGCAGGAGGGACTGGTGCACTTCACAAAATAGATGGCATCATGAGGCTGGAAAATTATGTGGATATATTGAAGCAACATCTCGACATCAGGCGCAGGAAGTTAAAGCTTGGTCGCAAATGGGTCTTCCAAATGGACAATGACCCCAAGCATGCTTCCAAAGTTGTGACAAAATGGCTTTAGGACAACAAAGTCAAGGTATTGGAGTGGCCATCACAAAGCCCTGACCTCAATCCTATAGAAAATGTGTGGGCAGAACTGAAAAAGCGTGTGCGAGCAAGGAGGCCTACAGACCTAACTCAGTTACACCAGCTCTGTTAGGAGAAATGGGCCAAAAGTCACCCAACTTCTTGTGGGAAGCTTATGGAAGGCTACCCAAAACATTTGACCCAAGTTAAACAATTTAAAGGCAAGGCTACCAAATACTAATTGAGTGCATGTAAACTTCTGACCCACTGGGAATATGATGAAAGAATTAAAAGCTGAAATAAATAACTACTATTATTCTGATATTTCACATTCTTAAAATAAAAGTGGTGATCCTAACTGATCTAAAACAGGGATTTTTTACAGGGATTAAATGTCAGGTAATGTGAAAGACTGAGTTTAAATGTATTTGGGTAAGGTGTATGTAAACTTCCGACTTCCCTTGTCTACCTACAACATACAGTCGATGAAGCACTGATGCTTTATGTTATTATGAAGTAATTTTTTTACGCATATCAACCACGACCAAGTCAAATAAATACCATACAAGTCAAAACAGAAAAACAACAATTAAGTCAGAAGAACACATTTAGATTGTAGATACTGCAGTCAAATATATATATTTTTAAGTATAAACTTTCTGCGTGATGAAATAGTCCTTACCTTATGGTGGAAAAATGCTTAAGGGTTACTACAATACAACATTCAAAACATGAAGACATAACTACATTAAACGCAGTTGGAACTCAAATAGTTTCCATCTAACAGAAACATTTACACGAAAGTTGGACAAACATTTAGAGATCGTTGATAGCTCGCTTTGCCTTACCCATATAGTTGTTTAAGGTCATACAAAGGCAGAGCGCCGTCTGCATTTTAGGGTTCATACGTTAAATCAGTGGTCATGGTTGATATGCATAAAATATTAATTCATAATAAATATACATCTCTTATCCAACAACATTGTAGGGCAGCAAACACTACCCCTTTTTATTGGCTTCCCGAGGAGAATTTTCCCAGGCTTTCAAAGAGAACATAAGAAGCCTGGGCTTCTGAGGCCAAGTTCCACCCAGTTGCCACTCACCGGAAGAGATGGGATGTCCAGAGGAGAGGAGATCTCGGTCTTGTACAGCTTCCTCTTGGTCCTTTTCGGTTTCACTGATGTGGCTCTCTCTCGCTTGGTAGATCTTCCATTTACAATCCCCATAATTGACTTAGCTATGAATAGAGACAGACATGTAGTGTGTGTGTGTGTGTGTATATACAGTGCCTTGCGAAAGTATTCGGCCCCCTTGAACTTTGCAACCTTTTGCCACATTTCAGGCTTCAAACATAAAGATATAAAACTGTATTTTTTTGTGAAGAATCAACAAGTGGGACACAATCATGAAGTGGAATGACATTTATTGGATATTTCAAACCTTTTTAACAAATCAAAAACTGAAAAATTGGGCGTGCAAAATTATTTAGCCCCCTTAAGTTAATACTTTGTAGCGCCACCTTTTGCTGCGATTACAGCTGTAAGTCTCTATCAGTTTTGCACATCGAGAGACCGAAATGTTTTCCCATTCCTCCTTGCAAAACAGCTCGAGCTCAGTGAGGTTGGATGGAGAGCATTTGTGAACAGCAGTTTTCAGTTCTTCCCACAGATTCTCGATTGGATTCAGGTCTGGACTCTGACTTGGCCATTCTAACACCTGGATATGTTTATTTTTGAACCATTCCATTGTAGATTTTGCTTTATGTTTTGGATCATTGTCTTGTTGAAAGACAAATCTCCATCCCAGTCTCAGGTCTTTTGCAGACTCCATCAGGTTTTCTTCCAGAATGGTCCTGTATTTGGCTCCATCCATCTTCCCATCAATTTTAACCATCTTCCCTGTCCCTGCTGAAGAAAAGCAGGCCCAAACCATGATGCTGCCACCACGTTTGACAGTGGGGATGGTGTGTTCAGGGTGATGAGCTGTGTTGCTTTTACGTCAAACATAACGTTTTGCATTGTTGCCAAAAAGTTCAATTTTGGTTTCATCTGACCAGAGCACCTTCTTCCACATGTTTGGTGTGTCTCCCAGGTGGCTTGTGGCCAACTTTAAACAACACTTTTTATGGATATCTTTAAGAAATGGCTTTCTTCTTGCCACTCTTCCATAAAGGCCAGATTTGTGCAATATACGACTGATTGTTGTCCTATGGACAGAGTCTCCCACCTCAGCTGTAGATCTCTGCGGTTCATCCAGAGTGATCATGGGCCTCTTGGCTGCATCTCTGATCAGTCTTCTCCTTGTATGAGCTGAAAGTTTAGAGGGACGGCCAGGTCTTGGTAGATTTGCAGTGGTCTGATACTCCTTCCATTTCAATATTATGGCTTGCACAGTGCTCCTTGGGATGTTTAAAGCTTGGGAAATCTTTTTGTATCCAAATCCGGCTTTAAACTTCTTCACAACAGTATCTCGGACCTGCCTGGTGTGTTCCTTGTTCTTCATGATGCTCTCTGTGCTTTTAACGGACCTCTGAGAATATCACAGTGCAGGTGCATTTATACGGAGACTTGATTACACACAGGTGGATTGTATTTATCATCATTAGTCATTTAGGTCAACATTGGATCATTCAGAGATCCTCACTGAACTTCTGGAGAGAGTTTGCTGCACCGAAAGTAAAGGGGCTGAATAATTTAGCACGCCCAATTTTTCAGTTTTTGATTTGTTAAAAAGGTTTGAAATATCCAATAAATGTCATTCCACTTCATGATTGTGTCCCACTTGTTGATTCTTCACAAAAAAATACAGTTTTATATCTTTATGTTTGAAGCCTGAAATGTGGCAAAAGGTCGCAAAGTTCAAGGGAGGCGAATACTTTCGCAAGGCACTGTAATATATATATATATATATATACACATACATGACTGAATGTCTGATGTGTGTACAGAACATTGACATCAACAGCCAAGTCTTGCTAACCTTCGCCCCCAAGCAGAGTTGGGGAACACTGGATGAAGTCTCCAATCTTCTGGACGGTTCCATCCTTTTTGGCTTTCAGACTTGCTGGTGTCCATTGCTTGTTCTGGTCTGTTTTTACACCAAGCACTGTCGGAGACTGTTGACATGACATATATATACACATACATATATATATATATATACACATATATATATATATACACATATATATATATATACACATATATATATATATATACACATATATATATATATACACATATATATATATATATACACATATATATATATATATACACATATATATATATATATACACATATATATATACACATATATATATATATACACATACATACATACACATACATACACACACAGGATAAGCTTTACTAGTGACAGTCAAATAGGATTATAAGTCTAGATTCTCTTCTCACCTGCATGTTCACCCTCAACTTGATATTCTTTTTGTTCTCACTTTCCACAGGGCCCTAAGGGACAGAGAGAACATTTCAGGATTAGTGACAGTGTCGTATCAAATCAAATTTTACTGGTCACATACACATATTTAGCAGATGTTATTGCAGGTGTAGCGAAATGCTTGTGTTCCTAGCGCCAACAATGCAGTAGTATCTAAACACGATTCACAATAATACACAAATCTAAAAGGAAAAAGAATGGAATTAAGAAATTGATGATAATTTTGGCCTTCCTGTGACAACGAGTGATGTAGGTGTCTTGGAGGGCAGGTAGATTGCCTCTGGTGATGCGTTGGGCAGACCACACCACCACCGGGAGAGCCCTGCGGTTGCGGACGATGTTGCTGTACCAGTCGGTGATACAGCCCGACAGGATGCTCTCAATTATGAATCTGTAAACGTTTGAGGGTTTTAGGGGACAACGTCAAATTTCTTCAGCCTGCTGAGGTTGAAGAGGTGCAGTTGCGCCTTCTTCACCACACAGTCTGTGGTTGGACCATTTCAGATCGTCAGTGTTGTGTACGCCGGGGAACTTGAAGCTTTCCACCTTCTCCACCGCAGTTCCGTCTGTGTGGATAGGGGTGTGCTCCCTCTGCGGTTTCCTGAAGTCCACGAGCAGCTCCATTGTTTTGTTGACATTGAGTGGGAGGTTATTTTCCTGGCACCATTCTCCCAGGGCCCTCACCTCCTCCCTGTAGGCTGTGTCGTCATTGTTGGTAATCAGGCTTACTACTGTTGTGTCGTCTGCAAACTTGATGATTGAGTTAGAAGTGTGCGTGGCCAGTCATGGGTGAACAGGGAGTATAGGAGGGTGCTGAGCACATACCCCTGTGCTGAGGATCAGCAAAGTGGAGGTGTTGTTTCCTACCTTCACCACCTAGGGGCGGCTCATCAGGAAGTCCAGGACCCAGTTGTACAGGGCGGGGTTCAGACCCAGGACCCCAAGCTTAATGATGGTCCAATGCTTTACCAGAGCGAGTACTACAGGCAATGTGATGGTAGAACTTCGGAAGTGTTTTCCTCAAAATTTGCTGTGTTAAAATCCCCATCTACAATAAATGCGGCCTTAAGCTATATGGTTTCCAGTTTGCATAAAGTCCAGTGTAGTTCTTTGAGGACCGACGTGGTATCGACTTGAGGGGGAATATAACCGAAGAGACTCCTCTTGGGAGGTAATACGGTCGGCATTTGATTGTGAGGTATTCTAGGTTGGGTGAACCAAAGGACCTGAGTTTCTGTATGTTATCACAAACACACCAGGAGTAGTTAATCATGAAACATACACCACAGCCTCTTCTTCCCAGAGAGTTATTTATTCCTGTCGGCACGATGTACTGAGGACCTAGATGGCTGAATGGCTGGGGATAGTATATCCTGAAAGAGCCATGATTCTGTTAAACAGTATGTCTCTTTGGAAGGAGATCTTCGCCCTGAGCTAGTCTACCGGTACTTTATTATCCAGAGACTGAACATTAGCGAGTAATATATACACTCAGAAGCAGTGGATGGTGTGTACGCCTCCCGAGTCGGACCAGAAGTCCACTCCGAATACCTCTTCTCCGCCAGTGGTGTTTTGGAGCAGCCTCTGGAATAAGTTAAATTGCCCTTGGGGGTACAAACAAAGCATCCAATTCGTGAAAGTTGTATTTCTTAATGCTGGTGGGTTACCGCTGCTCTGATATCCAAAACGTTATTTCCGGCTGTATGTAATAACACAAAAAACGTTTCTGGGCTAATAATGTAAGAAATAACACACAAAGAAATACTGCAAAATTGCATAGGAGCTAGAAGCAGGGCTGCCACTACAATAAAGGGGTCAATTCTTCAGCATATAAATTCAAAATAGTGCCATCCTTCTTCTGCTATATGTATAGCATAATTGGGATCTAATTACCACTTTTTACCACTGGTTAAATTTGTTACCACTTTTTCCAAAGTATCTAATAAAATGAGGAAAAGCAACCAGGACCTTAATACTGTCCAATCTGACTGAAGGGATTGTGCTTGTAGTTCCAGGTTCCCACAACTGTTTATAAGCCTCATCTGTTGACGTTGCTCTTGTTCCTTTGGCATAGGTCTGTTAGTGAAAGCCATACAGGGGGGGTTGATTTAGCAGGATAATACAATAAGAATGTTTGGAAAGGTCCTCTGGACTGAACGTTAACGCAAAGCCACTATCTATACAATTCAGCTTCTGTAGGGTTGTTATTATTGTTCACTGACCTTAATCCTACTGAACAAAGAGAAGGGTTGCTTTGAGGTAGTTTGTCAGTGCAGCGAGAGAGGACAGACACTGTTGTGTTTATAGTTGTCTATATGCGGCTTGGTCTCTGGAAGGGCTGGGTAATACCCAGTCTGTTTGTTAAGATGTTCTCGTTCTCATCCCCTCTACCTCAAACATGCATGCACAAACACAAACTAAATCAAATGCAAGGCAACCCAGTGACAGAACTGGCTCTCTATGTCTACATTTTGGAGGAAGTGTAATGAGATTGAATGGATATGTAGTTATATTTCACGGTAAAGTCCACACCTGTTGTATTCGCCACATGTGACAAATAAATTTGATATGCCATGTTAGCCTAGTGGTTAGAGCGTTGGACCAGTAACCAAAGAGTCGCTGGTTCAAATACCCAAACTGACAAGGTGAATAATCTGTCGATGTGCCCTTGAGCAAGACACTTATCCCTAATTTGCTCCAGGGGCGCTATATTACTATGGCTGACCCAGTAAAACACCACATTTCACTGCACCTATTAGTGTTGCACGGTATACCAAAACTTCTGTACTTTTTCTTAATAGAACCTGAAAAACAGTTCGGTACTAGAATTTGTTCCTACCGGCAGTTCTGTCAAAAGTATTTCACGTTGTCTACTGATTGAGAGAATTGGTCCTCTCTCAATCAGCACAGCCGATGTCCCCTTATAGTGCAAGAGCACCGTGCCTGCTCCACTTACTCATTGCCAGCTCTAGCCGGTCCCGAGGAACCACTGCACTCACTGAGTCTTGGCTGCATCACCGCTCATGCAGCAGAGGAGTTAACATACTTGAATAAGGCAACAAGGCATGTAGAAATGTTGAAAATATTAATTACTGCTCGCAAAACAATGTCCATTACAGGCTAGAACACTTCACATTGAAAGAAAATACCGGTAGCTTCCAGCATTGTAGGCTAACTTTCCTTGCTAGCTTACAGCTGAAGGTAACATTTCACTACTCTAGTACCTTGTTTGTGATACGCAAACCATAATGCAAAATATTGCTCATTTCAAAGCTGATTGTCACCAAAACAGTTATTAATTCAAATAATCGCCCCCGCGCCTGCCTCACATCTCTCCCAGTCAAGACTATCTTTGCTCAAGCCTCAAACTAAGTGTTTGTGTGAGAGAATGAAGGAATGGTCTTATAGAGCGCACACTTAAAAAAAAGATTGTTTCTTCTATGCAAATGTTGATCAGTACAATAAGGCCCAAATGGAAGGTTGCTGCATGAAATCAACCAAAACAAGCTCAATAACTCAATGCATGCATGTGACAATAACACATTTTAAAAATGTTATGGTTTTCAGTCAAATGTCTTCTGGACCTTCTTTTCTAGACATATCCGTTATCCTATCACACACACTTTGAAATATACCTTCTCCATCTCGTTGCTATTCCTCTTCCTGGCTGAGCGGGTGATTTTGATGTTCACAGACTTGTTCTCTCCCTGCCTCCGGACCTTCAGCTTGTTGGGGTGCAGAGGGGTGAGCTGGCTCTCCAGCTTGGGGAAGCAAAGCTCTCGCCTGCCATCTGTGGACACCTGCGGGGAGTCCAGTACCTGCCCAAACAGACCAACATCACACACCCCTATTTATTATCCAATTCATCAAATATGAATGTTTCTTTACACCCTTACCGGGATGAGTCCATCCCTGATTTTATGGCTGAAATTGCAAAAAAAAAATGACTAGAAAATAGTCAAACATGAGAAGCAGCTATACGGAACAAAACTATAAAACGCAACATGTAAAGTGTTGGTCCCATGTTTCATGAGCGGAAATAAAACACACTTATTTCTTTCAAATGTTGTGCAAAAATTTGCTAACATCCCTATTAGTAAGCATTTCTCCTTTGCCAAGATAATTCAAGTTGAGGGAGTGTGCAATTGGCATGCTGACTGCAGGAATGTCTCAGGAATGAGCTATTGCCAGAGAATGTCATGTTCATTTCTCTACCATAAGCTGCTTCGCCTCCAATGTCGTTTTAGAGAATAAGTAAGTCCAACCAGACTCAATCGCAGACCACGTGTAAAAACGCCAGCCCAAGACCTCCTGGCTCCCCAGAGGGTGGCCCTCCCAGGCCCACCCATGGCTGCGCCCCTGCCCAGTCTTGTGAAATCCATAGATTAGGGCCTAATGAATTTATTTCAATTGAATGATTTCATTATATGAACTGTAACTCAGTCAAATCGTTTAAAATTGTTGCATGATGCTTTTATATTTTTGTTCAGTATAAATGATTCTCTGATGTATACTGACATCTTGTGTTTGGAAATTGAAGTGGTCATGGCGCTCCCTGAGCTTGTGCTCTTTCTCTGCGTTTCTCTCCTGCATCTCTAATTTGAGGGCCTCAACTATAGAGACACTCTCCTCTTCTTTTTCTGAAGGTTGTTTAGACAATTTCACCTGGAAAACAGACATTAGCTTAAAAAGGCAGACAATACTTATGGTGAGAAATACTGTCAATTACTGTGTGAAGTGCACCCACTTTCCCTGCAACTACATAAATATAATTTAGAGGGAAAGAAGTGATAAGACACAGGCTGGTAACTTCAATGATGTATAGATCAACATTAATGCTATTAGAATTTATGTGATCCTCAGAGATAAGAAAGGTAAAAAGTTAGCAATGTCCCACTAAATTATGCAGAAACTAGGGATTAGGTCACAGAAACCCATATTCTGAATGTCATTCAGCAACTTCCCGCTTCCTACACTCTGAAACTCCATTGAGTACTTCTTCTCACCCAGAGATGCCATAAAGGCCAGCAGTTCTAATGTGATTATTAAATCAGAGTCAGGATGATCCCATTACCTTTTCAGTCTGCAGCGTGCTACGGCAGAGCTCCTTTCGACACTCCCTCATCAACTCTGGAGCCGGGCACCGACTCTCCTCCTGCTCTGGCTCGTCGGCTCCCTCCATCAGAATTGCCCTCTTTTCAAGGCACTTCTGGTTCTCCACCTCATGCTGCTCATTAACCAGCTAGGAAGACATCAAAAGGAATGATTACTTCCCTCACCACGTGTGCATACAGGGTTCTGCTTCAAACAGAAACGTAAATTGCGTATAGTTTCAGAGAGACTTTGAGAATGAGTGTGAGCATCTGTGATCAAACGGCAGCTCTTACCTTCAAGCGCTCTTCAGTCCGCTGACGTTCCGGCTTCACGTTCTCGCCAGGACAGTTGATCACATGAGAAAACTTGGCACTTTTCATGTTTTTTGGAAGGCAGCTGTCCTTCAAACTCATCAGCTCTGAAATGCAAAATTTAGACATTGGTGCAAATTTCCCCCAAAAATTCTAAATGAAGACATGGTTAAATCAGTGGGTATTTTCTTTTTAAATCGTGTGACCACTCACCTCGACTTAAAGCCTCAATCTCTTTCATCTTAGCCTCCAGAATCTGCTCTTGTTCTGTTTGTGTCCTCTCCTGCTCTGTCAGTGCAAGACGCATGTCTTCAATCACCTTCTCCTTGGACTTATTTATATGACTTTCTTCCACCTGGGACAGTTTCTGCTGAGCCACCTCTAGTCTCGCTTGCAGAGCTCCACACTGGGCCTCCCTCTCAGCCAGCTGCTTCTCCAACTCCACAACCCTCTCAGAGCTGCCTCCAGAGGACTGCACCTGAACCTCCAGGTCCACGATTCGCTCCTTCAGGTGGCCTGCCATTTGTTCGAGGTCAGAGTAACTCTTCGTAATTTCATTGTAAGCCCCCTTCTCTAATTCATAGTCCTGCAGGTTGAATTGTGCCTCTGACCGCAGTGTCTCTAGCTCATGTCTCAGCTGGCTGCAGAGTTCTTCCTGTCCAGAGAGCTGCTCTCTGACCTGGTTGAGCTCCTGCTCCAGGTCAGCTATCCACTGGCTCTTCTGGAGCAACTGTTCCACCACACTCTCACACTCCCTTTTCATGGCATCTATGGTGTCATGGAACTTTGAGTCGTTCCTCTGCACAGAAGAGACCTTCAGTTCCTCCGCTTCCTTCTGGAGTCGTTCAGTTTCCAAAGTCAAGGATTCAATGGTTTTGGATTTTTCGTTAGATTGGTCTTCGAGCTCCTTCAAGAGTGCTCTGGCTGCCTCTAGCTCCTCTAAAAGATTGGCGGACCTCTCAGTCTGTTCGATAAGTTCTGTTTGGAGAGTTTTCACTGAAGACTCCTCTTTCTGTGATGTCTGCTGGAGCTGGAAGATGCCATTGACCAGTGCTTTGTTGTCTTTAGAGAGCCTGGCTGTCTCTTTCCTCTCTTTCTCCAGCAAAGCCATCACAGCTTCACAGTCATCCGTCTGCTCCTCCAAATCGTTGGTGAGCTTCTGTAAGTTCTGTTCGAACGAAACCTTCTCGCGTTTGAGATCACCGGAGTCCTCGTTCATTATTTTTATCTCTCCTTTGACTGTCTCCAACTTCTGAACCATCACCTCATGTTCTTCTTTTAACTGTGAAATGGTCATGTCTTTTTGATGACATTCCGCCTGGAGTTTCTCCAACTCGCATGCTAGAATAACACGCTCATCCTCAAGACGCCCTGGAGAGAGAGGGGCTGGTCAGACACATACAGAACTCTAAAAGTAAATAAAGGACCATTAGCCCCGATACAAGATGTTACTCCTTTCATCTTTTATGACTACCTTTCTTCAGGGCAGGCTGATCATCAAGGTTTTCTAGGACATCAGCATGGCAGTTCCTGCCCTCCTCAGCACTGGGACTTTCCCAACTCATACACTTACAATTCTGTTTCAAGCTCAGAATCTCATCCTTGATGGAGTCAACCAAGGCTGCCTGTTGACAAAAATAGTGAAATGGAATGCATATTATCATATAAAGGTTCTGTGATTGACATATTACAAAGCACCCCATATGCACCATTAATACAAGTATGAAATCATTAGTTCAAGGAAGTAATTTACTTACATCCCTAGTTGCAGCCTCACTATTCTGGTCTATTGCTTCCTGCAGCTTGGTAATCATGTCATCTTTCTCATGGCAGATTTCCATTAAGGCCTCAAACGTCCGTGTCTGAGATTCCAAATTCTGCATAAAACCAAAATGTGGAGAACAATTAACTCTAACCCAACCTTTCAGTATTCACATGGAACAAAACACATCTCAATATCAGCCAGGCTTACCTCCTTCGCATCCTCTAGCTGCCCGCACAATTGTTTCAATTCCATGCTCATTTCATCCATTTCTGTAAACAGAGAGAAAACACACTTAAAGGGATACTTGGGAATTTTGGCAATAAGGCCCTTTATCTACAGTGCATCCACATTTTGTGACATTACAACCTTATTCTAAAATGTATTAACACGTTTCCCCCCCCTTATCTAAATCATATTTACATAAGTATTCAGACCATTTACTCAGTACTTTGTTGGAAGCACCTTTGGCTGCGACTACAGCCTCGAGTCTTCTTGGGTATGACGCTACAAGAATGATGGAGGCCACTGTTCTTGGAGACCTTCAATACTGCAAAAAAATGTTGGTACCCTTCCCCAGATCTGTGCCTTGACACAATCCTGTCTCAGAGATCTACGGACAATTCCTTCGACCTCATGGCTTGGTTTGTGCTCTGACAACTGTGGGACCTTCTATAGACAGGTGTGTGCCTTTCCAAATCATGCCCAAACAATTGAATTTACCACAGGTGGACTCCAGTCAAGTTGAAGAAATATCTCAGGGATGATCAATGGAAACAGGATGCATCTGACCTCAATTTCAAGTCTCATAGCAAAGGGTCTAAATACTAATGTAAATAAGGTATCCATTTTAATACATTTGCAAACATTTCTAAAAACCTGATTTCAGTTTGCCATTATGGGGTTTGCCACTCTACTTCCCCAGAGTCAGATCTCTGTCCAGTATGAAGGAAGGATGCTAGAAGATACCCATGGACTTCCAGTCATTGCACTAACACCAGTTAGCATCGGCATGCAAAACTACCTCCAACTTCCTTCATACTGGACACCATTTTTATGTCTATGAGTTCATCGGACTCTGGGGAAGTAGATAAAGGGCATCATTGCCAAAATCCCAAAGCATCCCTTTAAGCTAAATCCTGAATATTTATCAGACATTCAAAAAAAAAAATCACAGTTGAGACATACTATACACACACCATTTGTTTTGAGGTGGAGTTGCTGCT
Source organism: Oncorhynchus kisutch (assembly GCF_002021735.2). Classification (NCBI taxonomy): domain Eukaryota; kingdom Metazoa; phylum Chordata; class Actinopteri; order Salmoniformes; family Salmonidae; genus Oncorhynchus; species Oncorhynchus kisutch. Next base: position 13,883,281 of record NC_034198.2, on the reverse strand, counting down.
GGGTCTTGAGGAGCTCCTCTGATAAGTCATCCACTTGCTTCCTCGGGCTGGCTACAGTGCCAGGAGACTCAGGCAGGTCCACCAAACAGGTCTGTGCAGCCTCTGCATCCCTCCTGATTCTAGCCAGGTCGTCTCGCATTGCATCAATGATCCCCTCCAAGAGCTCCACCTTATCCTCCTGCGAGGGACAACAAAGACATCCGAACTCAACTCATTAAACAAGGACAGATAAGGATGTTAGTGGTGAAGTTGTATTTTCTGCGTGATCTGATATTATAACCTGTGTCACGACACTAGCCATTTCAGTGAATTGGCTAGCAGAGATGTGAACACCCCCCCCCCCTGTTAGAGGGGCAGTTATGACTTTACAATCACTTCGTACATTTCTTGCAGAGAATCTGGTCTCCCTGACCATGCCGTAAAGGAGAGAGAGGGTCACAGTATAATAAATTCTACTACATCCCAGAATTTGACAATTTACCAATATTCCTATTTTGAAGAACGTGTAAACGGTCAGTGGAGAAGCCAGCATTGACCCGGTCCAGTGTGTTTCATGTTTGTGACCTCATGAAAGACAATACAACAACATTAATCTAACTCTGTTTATACTGGTTCCTCAGCTTTGAGGCTTGCATCTAATTATTGAATACAATTAATGAGTAAACATTAAACTATTTGCAAAATTATGTAATGTTAATCTTAAAAAATTTGAGAATTGGCTTCCCATGTAAAGTTAAATTAAGTCAGTAGCCACGCCCAAGTGAATAGACATTGGTTGGAAATGAACCAACCCCCTTTCCACTCTTGAATAAAAGCCTCCGTGACGAAAAGTCAACTCAGTTCCAAATACCGTGAGGACTTGTACTCACGTTTAAAAAGTCTTATTATAATTTCAACTCCACAGACCAGGAAACGAGAGAGCTTGCTACACACGTTAAATGGTATGAGCTCTGAACGATTGAGCACCTAAAGAGGTGCATACTAAACTATCATAAATCAGACTGCAGCTGAACATATGAGCAAATCTAGTACGAGAACACCGACGTAGAAGCATCTCCAGGGTGAGATAAACCTCAGATCACATGAACCTCTCACACGACAACCTGGAAGAATCTACAAAGGACAATGGCAACATCGACTGTGCAAACCAGAGCCTCACATCACCAGCTCAACTATCGAAGCAAACTTCACGTAAATACAATGTATTGCTTTTCCGAATGAACGATCGTTAGTGGCATATGTATTTGTGAGAATAGCTTCCCAGGTCCGATAGAGACCCATGTTCCTTAGTCTTCCTTCCAAAACCCAAATTTCTTCTCTCTGAATCAATCGTGTTATAACCAAACTGTTTTTGTTTAGTCCACCAACTGTATAATTTTATTATGGATTGTATATTCTGTAATTGTTTAATTAGTTAGTAAATAAATTGAGCTAATTTGTGAATGGGTGATTTATAAGTAAAGGCTGGGTTTGTGCAGATAACCAATAATTTTACGAGGTTCAGATGAGGCTGACGGAAGGTAATAATAATAATTCATTATTAGAAGACTAACTGATCAGATATTAAAATATTTGAAGTGTTTGTCGGAAAATGATGACTCTGTAAACCAACATTTTCCATGGTACATTGACTTCCTAGTCAATCAAATTAACATTAGTTTAATCACGTAATAATAATGACAGAGAATGGATTTGATAAAATAAGTCTTCACATTTAAATGATAAGTCAGAGACATGACACCTGCGATGTGAATATGACTTACCTTTGTCATTTCCTCGTCACCAGTGACACTTGCACACTTGCTGACACTTTTGCTGACTAAATTCTTCAGGATCTCCAACCTCTTGTCCGCTCTGTCCTCGATGATCTCCCTCTCTTTGGAAAGACGCTCACTGCATGACAAAAACATTGTTCAGTCAATGCATCTACAGACAACGGCCAAGATTGACAGCTCGTTCAAAGAGAGGGAAATGCGACTACTTACTTGTAATCACTTTCCATTTTGGAGAATAGCTCCATGAACTCGATGGTGACCTCTTCACGGATATGAGACTCCAAAGCCAATTTCTCAGCTTCCTCCTTCAGAAGTTTCTCCCTCAGTTCCTCCACCAGAGCAAACTGGCCCTAAAATACAATCAAATACACATTTTATATTTGTACTTAAGGGTCCCCATTAGCTTCCTGCGGTCAAGCAACATTAGGGCAGTTAGATACATTCACAAATTAAAATATTACATAACACCTTTCACAACATATAAGTGTGTTCCCTCAGGCCACTAAACAACTACCACATCTCTACAATACAAAATCTCTGTCTCGTCACAGTCCCTGCCATTCCATAAAGGTTTATTTTAATATTTTATCTGATTCTACTGCTTGCATCAGTTAACTGATGTGGTATAGAGTTCCATGTAGCCATGGCTCTACGTAGTACTGTGCGCCTCCCATAGTCTGTTCTTGACTTGGGGATTATGAAGAGACCTCAGGTGGCATGTCTCGTGGGGTATGCATGGGTGTCAGAGCTGTGTGCTAGTCGTTTAAACAGACAACTCGGTGCATTCAACATGTCAACACTTCTTACAAGTAATGAAGTCAATCTCTCCTCCACTTTTAGCCATGAGAGATTTACATGCATATTAATGTTAGCTCTCAGTGTACATTTAAGTGCCAGCCGCGCTGCTCCGTTCTGAGCCAATTTTAATTTGAGGCCCCTCTTTGTGGCACCTGACCAGATGACTGAACAGTAGTCCAGGTGCAACAAAACTAGGGCATGTAGGACCTGTCTAGTTGATAGGGGTTTTAAAAAGGCAGAGGAGCGCTTTATGATGGACAGACTTCTGCCCGTCTTCGCTACTGTTGTATCGACATGTTTTGACCATGACAGTTTACAATCCAAGGTTACTCCGAGCAGTTTAGTCACGTTGCACATGATTACAAGAGTTAGTTGAGGTTTAGTGAATGATTTGTCCCAAATACCATGCTTTTAGTTTTTGAAATATTTAGGACTAATTTATTCTTTGCCAGCCATTCTGAAACTGCAGCCCTTTGTTAAAAGCGTTGCAGTGATTTCACTCGCTGTAGTAGGTGACGTGTATAATATTGGGTCATACGCATACATAGACACACTGGCTTTACTCAAAGCAAGTGGAATGTCATAAGTAAAGATTGAAAAAAAGTAAGGGGCCTAAAACAGCTGCCCTGGGGAATTCCTGATTCTACCTGGATTATGTTGGAGAGACTTCCATTAAAGGAAAACCATCTGTGTTTGGTTAGACAGGCAACTCTTTATCCACAATATAACAGGGGGTGTAAAGCCATAACACATACGTTTTTCCAGCAGCAGACTATGATCGATAATGTCAAAAGCCGCACTGAAGTCTAACGAAACAGCTCCCAAAAATCTTTGTCAATTTCACTCACTCAGCCAGTCAGTCATTTATGTAAATGCAGTGCATATTGAATGTCCTTCCCTATAAGCGTGCTGAAAGTCTAGTCAATTTGTTTACAGTAAAATAGTAACATATTTATTTTTAACTAGGCAAGTCAGTTAAAAACAAATTCCTATTTACAATAACGGCCTACCCCGGCCAATTGGGTGTTGCCCTATGGGACTCCCAATCACGGTCAGATGTGATACAGCCTGGATTCAAACCAGGGACTGTAGTGACGCCTCTTGCAACGAGATGCAGTGCCACTTTGACATCTGGTCAAACACAATTTTCTCCAAAAATGTACTAATGTAAAAGGCTGACTGATCGACTATTTGAGCCAGTAAATGGGGCTTTACTATTCTTAGATAGCATAATTACTTTTGCTTCCCTCCAGGTCTGAGGGCACACACACTTTCTAGTAGGCATAGATGTAGTTCTATTGGATGTGTAGGGTCAGTGTTTGTTGCTGGCATGTCATGTCTAAGTTTGCTAATCTTTCCAATAAAAAATATCAGTGGGTTGTGTGATGAATGAGCCATCTGATTCAATGAATGATGGAGCGGAGTTTGCCTTTTTACCCTACATTTAATTTAAGGTGCTCCAAAGCGGTTCCGTATTTCACTGAAAGAATAAACTTTTTGTTTTCGAAATTAGAGTTTCCGGATTCGACCATATTAATGACCTAAGGCTCGTATTTCTGTGTGTTATTATATTATAATTAAGTCTATGATTTGATATAGCAGTCGGACTGAGTTGGTAGGCAGCAGCAGGCTCGTAAGCATTCATTTAAACAGCACTTTCCTGCAAACATTCTTGTTACATTGCACAACCTTCAATGTTATGCCATAATTACGTAAAATCCTGGCAAATATACCGATTTCCGATTGTTATGAAAACTTGAAATCAGCCCTAATTTAAAATCGGCCATTCCGATTAAATCGGTCGACCTCTAGTTATAACCATGTACTGCAACTACTATCAAAAAGTATCATCTAAGTGAGTTTCAGAGATAATCAGAATATGAATGTCATGTTATTAGCAAGTTATTGATTTCATGAACCTTGTTTCTTAAGCTACATAAATTAGGTTACTTACATTGCGTCTACCAACGCCCCTGGGATAATGTACATTTGCTGAAGCATTATGACAACTCAGCGACACAATGGTAGGGATTAATTGAGCTGGGCCATTGATAAATCACTCAACGCAGCCTTATAATGCTGTGAAAGGATCCAGGAACCCAAATTATTCAGGTGGATCCCATCCTCCTTATAAAAAGGAGGATTTTTCAAAGTCGTGAAAAAGAACCAGCATATCAACATACTGAATATGAACATAACCTACATTGAAGTCCTCAAGCACCGTCTTGTCCTCTTCTCCCGCCTCCAGAATGGTCTCCTCTGCCATGCTCTCATCGCAACTTTCCTCTTCTTCATAATCATCCTCCTCCTCCTCTTCATCCCCATCTTCCTGCACATCTTCTAGAGTCGTTTCCCAAGCCACCATGGAGCTCTCCCTCCTACTCCACAGGTTCTTGCAGCCAGCATTGTTAATGATGAGGGACACATCCCTGGCTGATCTCTTTGGAGCAATGGCAGGGACTGGTTTGATGTTGAGGACCACCACCTGAGAAGTCAAAGAAATTAAATAAATGAGCAATTTGGCCACCAATATTATGAACCACAAGCTTACTTTTCCTTATAAAAAGCTCCTCTGACTGACCTTTTGGGCGATGGCAGAGAATTTGAGGACGTTGAGCGTCTCGTCGTACATGGAGGCACACTGGTTGATGTTGACAATCATGCAGGCTTTCCCTCTACCACAGAAAAAGCCCTGGAGGTAGTGTGTGAGCTTGCTCTCTCTGAAGGGGACATGTTGTTGGAACCTGGAAAATATTTACATAGGATGAAAGGAGCATTATATTGGTTCATTAGAAACAAACATGCAGTCAGTGTTTGTAAAAGACTAAACCTGTATACAGGTCAAATACTCACTTTGCTTGTTGGTTGAGTCTCAGAGCATTGATGCATTTGCCCAGAGTGAGCAATGAGCTGTTGATATTGCCAGCCTCTTTTAGCTGCACTCCTTTATTCTGAGTCTTTGCACATCTCTCAGATCCAGCCAGATCACACAACGACAACCTTAGACATAACACGCAACTATGAATTACAACAAGACAATCATGAGAAAAAAAATTGAATAACTTGGTCACTTACTCGCTAATTGTGTGGACTCTGGGTATACCAACATCTTCAATCCGCAAGATACGAATGGAAAATATGCTATGGCTTCTGCTTGAGACATTGTTGAGCTTTGTGCAGGAGAAACTCTGGTTCTTCTTTCCGATCTTCAGGACTTTGTAAGCCTCCTCTGAATTATTTACTTGAACCCACTTTAAATCTACAAGAGAAACCATGTGTATGTTCTGTATGAACTGAAATCCCATAGCTTCTAGGCGAATTCATCACATATTCAATCAAAGTGACATTACCTTTCACAAAGGTGTTTCCCTTGATGTCTTGGGACAGCCGAAGGACGGTTCTCCTATGTGAGCCATTAGGAATGGGCTCCAGCAGGTCGTAGATATTCTCATTGTAGATTTCACAGAAGGAAACCCACACAGAGTATTTAGTGTGAGAGTCCACATCCAGACAGAAACTGTCTCCTTCCCCCTGATCACTGATGTCGCTCAAGGAGGAACCTGTCAAACAACAGATCTTACATTACATCTTTAATTGTAACAATGAAAAATGTGTCACATAGTATCAAGAAACTCATAAATACATAGCTACTGTACTTTGCATACTCTAGGCCTGCAACAAGTTTCTTACCCTCCAGTATTGTTGACCTGCAAGTGGAGCTCATCGTGCTTTTCAGAAAATCACTCTGAAGAAAAGTGGGAAAGAAAGTAGAATGAGACTAATTTACATTTCATTAAGAATGCAAAGCAGGGGGGAATTGTGCGAGAGGTTTTAGTGTTAAACCTCACCTCCTTTGACAGTCTCATGAGGTTTCGCTTATTAGTAGACTCTTCATCCTGCTGGTCCTTTGTGAGCCTAGTGAAGTCTCTGCATCGATGTGGTTTGATGTTGTTCTGTGCATAGACCCGGCCCTCGATGCTGTTGAAGATCACGTTCAAAGACCTTGGAAGAATTCCACCATCACTCTCAGGGCCTGGAAGTAAAAATAGACAAAGTGTTTAACATGAAACCGTAGCAGTCACTTTTTTATTTTATTTTTATTGTGGTGAGCATCTGTTATGAAACCGAGAGGCCAAAGGGCAAATTTGTCTGTATATAAAACGTAACACAGTTTATGAAAAATGACTTAACCCAACAATAAAATGTCAAATGCAAATTGAAACATGCTAAAAGAATTCTGACCAAGGAATGTGAATGTCTTCCCGGCGTTGGTGACTCCATATGTGAAGACAATAGAATTTCCTCCTTCTAGAACATCTCTGAGCAGACGTTTCACTGTGCCATCAAACATTTGCCTCTGTGTAGTGTCAGGGCCATATACCTGGTGGGGTAAACAGTTTAGGAAAAATGTCCACACTCCACACCCATTTTTTTGATAAGCCAATCTTTACAGATAGCTACTAATTAAACAGCTGGAAAAGGCCTTACCTGAGAAAACTGAAATCTTTGGGTGGTCTGAGTGACTGGTTTGTCACCATCTGCGTGACTAGTTTGTCGTCTGGTTGATAAAGAGCTCCTAGGAGCCCTGAGTAAAACAGTGTCTGGTGGCTCCATGGACACACATTCCTGGATTTAAACAGAGGAAAAGGAGCACGTCAACAAATGCACTCTGATCAGCAAAGGACCACTGACTGACCATCCTGCCCCTTGCTACTGCAGGAAGTGTCTTGACACAGGTGCAATCCTATTGAGGATTTTCTAAGTCATATTCATCCAATCCAAGGGTACTTTTCATTGGTTGTAATAACTGGAAATAATAAAGAATGTGACTTTACAGTATATCAAGGTCCTTTTGCGGCAGATCAATCATGATCCTCATCTCAGTGTACTGTATGTGTCATGGGACAATACCTGAGATTCACCACTTTCATTCTCTACTGTGGTAAAGGGACGTATCCTGAGGTAGACCCGCAGATGCTCTTTCTCAAATAATACACAATCCTGTAGGGAGAGATTAATATACAGAATTGCTTGGGGTATTGTGTTTTTTTTAGTTAAAGTAATTGCCAAATTTGGCTAGCTATATAGATAATATTAAAACATCTGATAACATAAGCCCCTAGTTAGCTAACGTTAGCTTGTCACATCAAGAAAAATCCCAGTACAGTACAAGATTCACAAAATCAAACCTGTGGCAGAGCAGATGCAATTGCTGAAAAATCAGCAAACAAGTCCTTTCTCAGATCCTCAACAACTATAGGCCCCACTCTCTCTGGTTTCTTGTCCAAACACGTATCCATCACTCTATAAAAAGAGACATTTCACATTGTTTATGATGAAGTCCTTTAACGTTACTCTTTAGCTAGCCTACAATAAATTAGCCGAGGCAAGGCTAGCCGTTGTGTTACCGTTGTGTCTTGCTGGAAAGAGAGAAGAGCAAACACGTTGACACAGACAGAGTAAAAAAAAATTATGCATCTATCTTTCGTAATCGGATTTTTTAAAAATCGTTTACCTACTGTAATAACTCACGTTTGTGTGTTTTTATTCATCGACACATTGATGTAGCTAGCTACAGTCCTCTCCATTCGTTTTTGAACAAGCTGACCGCGGTCTAATTTTTAAACTGGACCAATCAGAGAACTTGTAGTCCGCATACGGTTGTTGGCTACAACATGTCCCATAAGGCATTCTGTTAACGCACCATCCACATGCACGTTTAACATTTTACACACGGAAACATGGCTGTGTTCATGGACTTGAATATTACCTACACAACCGACAAGAAACGACTTCGGAGTGTTATTGAAACAGCAGCGCACCGTAACTATGTTTATCTTGTTCACATTTGCAAAACTGTTTAGCTTAGCTTCCACTAACCTCGTAAAGAAGACCATGGCTCTCAACTTGGCTAACTGGCTAGCAGCTCACCGCAAATAGCTGTTTAAGCTTGTTTATATTTGCAAACTGTTTAGCTACTGTAGCCCAAACTTCACATTCGCTGAATCGTCTTTGCTAACTTCTAGCCTAGGCAGCCATATATGTAATATGGACCAGAGCAAGCTACAATATATCTTGATTGATTTGCTTATCAAGTAGCTAATGCTTTCATGTTTCAGTTGGATACTCTACAGTTGCCATCAATTATGTTGTTGATTTGCAACAAAAGAAACAGGTAAGTTCCTCAGTGTTCCCAGTTTATGACTCATGAAGTCAAGAGAACTATTCCTGACCCTTAACGTTTGTTTGCTTATGTTTACAGGAAATTGGCAAACCAAAGTGTGTCTTAGAGCTGTTTGATACATTTCCCATAGTGCAGGTAATGTGGCATAATAATAATGTTGATACATAATGTAATTCTTTTTCATGATGTTACCTATCCCGTTTCTCCATGCATTGGGAATCGAAATAATAGGTAATATCCCCTTCCTTTTGCACAGGGTAAATCCAGACCAATCAAGGTGTTAAACCGATTGACAGTTGTGGCCTCTGACCCATCACACTTTGTGAGTCTGATATACTGTAGAAGTTTGAGCATTTGCTGACAGTATTCATATTGCACAATTTTTCAAATAACTAACGTTACATCTATCCCTTTCCAGAGACCAAATGCAGAGTACAAAGCCTATGACTTAGTGGCTGTCTATCCTACAACAGAGAAGTTGTTTCATGTTAGTAATTTTGTTCAGGATCATTATCACTGTATATTACCATCCGCTACTGACAATGTATGTTGATAATAGGATGACCTTCTGCTAACTTTGGCCTTCTACTTGTTTCAATAGGCAGCCTGCATGACATTTGATGTTGACATCATCTGTGTAGCAGTGATAGAAAAACAACCCTTCTTTTTCAAAAGATCTCCAATAAATGGGGTAATTATCTATACTTCTCAGTATTTGAATTAACAACATACTTTGTAGTGATTTGAAGACTTGCCTACGACCTGTTTCTTTTGGTTGGACTGAATTATTTTTATGTAGTAAAAGTGATATTACTTGTGCTTGTGTAAGGCAATTGAAAGAGGCGTGTTCTTTGAGATAAGTTACACACCTGCTATTCGAGACTCCACCATGAGAAGATACACCATCGCAAATGCCATCAGTCTCATGGAGACGTGCAAAGGGAAGGTATATCAACTCCTCATGGTTTATTGTTCACCTGTTAATCCACCTACCATTTTCAAACAGTGCGTGTAACAGCAATGTTTCTTTTTTTCAAACAGAATGTAATTGTGACCAGTGGGGCAGAAAAGGTAAGATAAAAATGAGATATTGTCTTACCCTCTTAGATACCAATCATGTTAATATCTTTCTGCAATGAACCTTGAACCAGTTTTTTCTCTCATTCAGCCCCTTGAGTTGAGAGGACCCTACGACATTGCCAATTTGTATCCTTTCATAAAACATTACCTACCTACTTGATGTAGACTACTAGAATATGGTACATACTATATGCAGGTGTGATGAGGTTAACCCGGTTAACCCGTGTTACTGCTATTATCCTGAATGGTGTCCAGAGGCCTTCTGTTTGGGCTTTCAGAAGGAGATGGCAAAGCTGCTATCTCAACCAACTGTCGAGCTGTCCACTTACATGGAGGTAAATAGGCCGCATTCTTTTACGCATTTGTCGATCAATTTAATACATTGTGTCATGCCATGTATCTTTTTTATTTAACTAGGCAAGTCAGTTAAAAACAAATTCTTATTTACAATGACTGCCTACCTGGGGAACAGTGGGTTAACTGCCTTGTTCAGGGGCAGAACTACAGATTTTTACCTTATCAGCTCAGGGAGTCGATGGTTTAAAGGGCAAGTTAGTAGCCCATCCATGGAATGTGAATGTTGTGATTATAACACAATTGTAACACAATGTGTCATTTAACTACATTTATTACTTGGGTATCAGTCTCAAATCAATATTTGTGGGCGGCACAAGAGAACCAATTTATGTTCCATGTTGTCATTACAGAAACCAGAAAGACTGCCTTGGGTATCGTACACACTATGAAGAAAGACCAGCCGTTGACTGAGAGACAGGAGGAAGAGCATGCTCCAGCTTCAAAGAGGGCTAAGATTGAGACTGTGTAGATTGCTAATACTGTGTAAAGTGGTAGCTTGTTTTGATTTTGAAACTGTTTATTTATGGAAAGAGAATGTGTTTATGTAATTAGCATTTTATGGATACATGCTCCATATTTGTAGACAATTGTTTTGTGACATTTTCTTTTATATTAAAGAGAATTTTGAAATGTATTGGATTCAAAGTCAATTTGTTCAAGTTCATTTAAACTATAATCTGATACATTACTGAACCAATCAGAGAGCTTGCCTTGTATCCAACAACCAGATGCGAGAGAAAAACAACTTCTTGTCCCATAAGGCATTTCGGGTCAACTCACGTGGAAACATGGCTGTGTTCATGGACTTGAATATTAGCTACACAACCGATAAGAAACGACTTCAGAGTGTTATTGAAACAGCAGCTCATCGTAACTATATTTTATCTTGTTACATTTGCAAAACTGTTTAGCTAGCACAAACTTCAAAGATATTTAAATCGTCTTTCGTTGCTAACTTCAAGTGCGGGTCAATGGAATTACTGACAACAGTTGTTGCGATGGACAGGAGTTAGCTAAACTATGTCTTGATTGATTTGTACTAATCCATTGATATTTTCATGTCTCAGTTGGATACTCCACAGTTGCCATCAATTATGTGGTTGATTTGGAACAAAATAAGCAGGTAGGCTACTGATTGTACCCTGTTATGGCTAATCATGAAGTTGAGGGCTTTCTTTGTACATATCCCATTGATTGAAATTTCACCCTTTTTGTTTGCGTATGTTTACAGGAAATTGGCAAACCGACGTGTGTCTCCGAGCTGTTTGAAACATTTCCCATAGTGCAGGTAATGTGGTGTAGTAATAATGTTACTACATTATGTAATATTGAAGCTAGCTATCCCATTTATCCATGATCCATAATTACAGTGCGTTCAGAAAGTATTCACACCCGTTGACTTTTTACACATTTTGTTGTTTTGCTGCTTGAATTTGAAACGGATTAAAAAGATGTCACTGGCCTACACACAATTCCCCATAATGTCAGGGTGAATTTGTTTTTCACAATTTATACAAAAAGAACATGAAAAGTGGAAATGTCTTGAGTATTCAACCCTTTTATGGCAAGCCTAAATAAGTTCAGGAGTAAACATTTGCTTAACAATTCACAAGTTGCAATAATATTGTTTAACGTGATTTTTGAATGACTACCTCATCTCTGTACCCCACACATTTATCTGTAAAGTTCCTCAGTCGAGCAGGCAATTTCAAACAGATTCAACCACTAAGACCAGGGAGGCTTTTTTAATGCCTTGTAAAGAAGGGCACCTATTGGTAGATGAGTTAAAAAAAAAAAAACTGTGATTGAATATCCTGTTGAGCACGGTGAAGTTACTATTACATTTTGGCTGGTGTATCAATCACCCAGTCACTACAAGATACAGGCATCCTTCCTAACTCAGTTGCCGGAGAGGAAGCAACCTCTCAGAGATTCCACCATGAGGCCAATGGTGACTTTAACACCATTTGAGTTTAATGGCTGTGATCGGTGAAAACTGAGGATGGATCAACATTGTAGTGACTCCACAATACTAGCCTAAATGACAGAGTGAAAAGAAGGAATACAAATGTTACAAAACATGCATCCTATTTGCAATAAGGCACTAAAGTATAACTGCAAGAATTGTACTTTATGTCCTGAATATAACGCGTTATGTTTGGTGCAAACAACACATCACTGAGTACCACTCTTCATATTTTCAAGCATGATGGTGGCCGCATCATGGTATGGGTATGCTTGTCATCGGCAAGGACTAGGGAGTGTTTTGCGATTAAAAATAAAAGGAATATAGCTAAGCACATGCAAAATCTTAAAGGATAACCTAATTGTCTGCTTTCCAACAGACTCTGGGAGACAAATTCACCTTTCAGCAGGACAATAACTGTAAACACATTGGCAAGACTTGAAAATAGCTGTCTAGCAATGATCAACAACCAACTTGACAGCGCTTAAAGAATATTTAAAATAATAATGTGCAAATATTGTACTATCCAGGTGTGCAAAGCTCTTAGAGACTTACCCAGAAAGACACACAGCTGTAATCGCTGCCAAATTTTACCTTTATTTAACCAGGCAAGTCAGTTAAGAACAAATTCTTATTTTCAGTGACAGCCTAGGAACAGTGGGTTAACTGCCTGTTCAGGGGCAGAACGACAGATTTGTACCTTGTCAACTCAGGGGTTTGAACTTGCAACCTTCCGGTTACTAGTCCAACGCTCTAACCACTAGGCTACCCTGCCGCCCCAAATGAGACATTTCATTTTCAATATGTTTGCAAAAATTGATAGAAACATGTTTTCAACTTGTCATTACGGGCTGCTATTGTGTGTAGATGGATGAGATAGAAAAAAATATTTAATCAATTTTGATTTCGGGCTATAACACACTGGAATAAGTCAAGGGGTATGAATACTTTTCTGAAGGCATTATGTCCCCCTGATTTTGTACAGGGTAAATCCAGACCAATCAAGGTGTTGAACCGACTGACAGTTGTGGCCTCAAGGGCAGCACACTTTGTAAGTCCAATACACAGTAGAAGTTTGAGCATTTTGCTGACAGTATTCATATTGCATAATTTGTGAAATGGGACTAATGTAATTTATCCTTTCCCAGAAACCATTAAGAGAGTACAAAGCCTATGACTTAGTGGCTGCCTATCCTAAAACGGAGAAGTTGTTTCATGTAAGTACTTTTTTTCACCACCGTCAACAATAAGTACTCTATTATTGTTGACTACACTGGAAATGTATGGATGACATTCTGCTTGTGTCGGTCTTCTCTTTGTTTCAATAGGCAGCCTGCATGGAATTTACTATTGACATCATCTGTGTAGCAGCGACAGAAAAACAGCCCTTTTTTTTCAAAAGATCTTCAGTCAATGGGGTGAGACCATTGCTCTCTGTGTATTTGAATGAAGAGATTGCTTGGCCATTTCCAAGTAATGTACAGGTGGTAATGCAAGTTGTGCTTGTTTCAGGCAATTGAAAGGGGTGTGTTTTTTGAGATACGTTACACACCTGCAATCCGAGGCTCCACCATGAGAAGACACACCATCGCAAATGCTCTAAATCTCATGGAGGCGTGCAAAGGCAAGGTAAATAGACCCAACATGGTTCAACTTCACTTCACCTGTCAATCAACCTTCCATTTTCACACAGTCTGTGTAACAGCAATGTTTTTTTTTTTTTTTTACAGAACGTAATTGTGACCAGTGGGGCAGAAAAGGTATATTACCCACTTGGATACCATTCATACCATGAGCATTGAACATACCGGTTTTAACATCTTACTGAAATTAACCATACCACTGTAAATGTGTGTTTTGTTCAATCAGCCCCTTGAGTTGAGAGGACCCTATGACATTGCCAATTTGTATCCTCTCTTAAAACATTACCTACCTGGTACAGTACTTGATGTATGCGACTCTAATATGGTACAGTATTACAGATAGACTATATGCAGGTGTGATGAGGCCAAACTGTGTCACTGCTATTATCCTGAATGGTGTCCAGGGGCCTACTGTTTGGCCTGTCAGATGAAGATGGCAAAGCTGCGATCTCAACCAACTGTCGAGCTGTCCACTTACATGGAGGTACATATACTGCCATTTACACATTGCTCGAGCAGTTGAATACATTGTGTAAAATGTTATATGCCAGGCAGGTATGTACACTTGGTTAAAAGGCCAAGTGAGAGTAGCCTATCCATGGAATGTGAGTGTTATTATCATGTAACAGTGTCATTGAACTACATTTATTACTTGTCTTATCATTCTCAAAGCTGTGTTTGTGGCACAATAAAAATCAATGAATATACAGTGTTGTCATTACAGAAACGAGAAAGACTGCCTTGGGGATAGTACACTCTATGAAGAATGAGCGACCTTTGACTGAGAGACAGGAGGAAGAGGATGTTCCAGTGTCAAAGAGGGCTAAGATTGAAATGGCGCAGTAGAATGTAATAACTTGTTTGAATCGTAATACTTTTTTCTTTATGGATAAAGAAAGTGTTTATGTAAATGTATTTTTATGAATACCGTTTTCTAGTAACTGCTCAGTGGTCGTATAGTTTGTCATGTATTAGCAACAATGATGATGCTTGTTCCTTTTAGACAAAGCAAACAAATTCGGATGACAACGGCAATACTGTTTATTTCATAACGTAATGTAAAATGACAAGCAAAATGCTAACGGTAAACATGTAGTAGAACAATTAAAATGACTTCAGGAAGTGCATTAGAATCACACAAGAATTAAAAAATCCTGTGTTCTCACTGACTAGCACAAAATCAGTTTGAAGCCACCAGATCACTGTCATTTTATATTAAAGAGAAATGAAGAATGTATTGATTCAAAATATTTTTTTCAACAATTAAACTACAATTTAGTATGTAACTGAATGCATATTATAGTCATGCTGATGTCATAGTCAAGTCACAACTACAATTTCCAAACTTTCTCTTTCCCCATATAGTTATTTGTCAACCGTTTCAACCTTCTTGAGCATCTCCGACCTCCAATAAGCTGCCTATAAAGAAACAAACATCCTTACAAGCAAATGCAAAGTTACTTCATTTTTTCACCCCAAACTTCTACTGGTTAGCAAGAAATGACTTTCAGTCTTGAAGTCAGCCTCCGTTTAATGAAACCTTGGAAGTGGTATCGCCATAATCGACTGAGTAGTTGTGAAAGTTAGTCTCTCCACAAAGGAACTGGGTTAGCATTTGCTTTTATCTTCTTATTCTGAGTTTGAGACCTATTTAAAATGCAATTGAACTGAACTGGACTTTACTTGACTGGAGTTTTTGCATCATCCTTGAAGTTGCTGAGAATGGATTTAGCCCCACTCTGCCACTCCAGAGTGCTATCCAATGGTGACTTCCCCTCCTGTGTTGGAGAAAAACAAAGATATATTAAATATTTCAATCGTATGTTTTCCTCAATTGCTCTAGGTATGGGCTTCTGCTAGATGACTAAAATGTGAAGGGCCTTATTTATTTCGCTTCCGAGTGGCGCAGCGGTCTAAGGCACTGCATCTCAGTGCGAGAGGTGTCACTGCAGTCCCTGGTTTGAATCCAGGCTGCATCACATCTGGCCGTGATTGGGAGTCCTGTAGGGCGGAGCACAATTGGCCCAGCGTTGGCTGGAATAGGCCGTCATTGTAAATAAGAGTTTGTTCTTTAACCGACTCGCCTAGTTAAAGGTTCAATTAAAAAAAAAAGATGAACTCAAGTGCAATCTTATGTATCACCACAAGATGGCACTGGGGTTATGTATCAATCTTGTCACCTTTGCTATTTTTTTAAATTTAATTTAACCTTTATTTAACCAAGCAAGTCAGTTAAGAACACATTCTTATTTTCAATGACAGCCTAGGGAACAGTGGGTTAACTGCCTGTTCAGGGGCAGAACAACAGATTCAGATTTGTACCTTGTCAACTTGGGGGTTTGAACTCACAACCTTCCGGTTACTAGTCCAACGCTCTAACCACTAGGCTACCCTGCCGGCTAGTTGAGAACAAGTTCTCATTTGCAACTGCGACCTGGCCAAGAAAAAGCATAGCAATTCGACACATACAACAACACAGTTACACATGGAGTAAATAAAACATACAGTCAATAATACAGTAGAACAAAATAAAATAAAAAGTCTATATACAGTGAGTGCAAATGAGGTAAGTTAAGGCAATAAATAGGCCATGGTGGGGAAGTAATTACAATATAGCAATTAAACACTGGAGTGGTAGATGTGCAGAAGATGAATGTGCAAGTAGAGATACTGGGGTGCAAAGGAGCAAGATAAATAAATACAGTATGGGGATGAGGTGGGTAGATAGATGGGCTGTTTACAGATGGGCTATGTACAGGTGCAGTGATCTGTGAGCTGCTCTGACAGCTGGTGAGGGAGATGTGAGTCCAGCTTCAGAGAATTTTGCAGCTATCACTAGTTTGATTCTCTGAATACATGATACATGTAAGCCTTACGCGCAAATAAGTCATTTTTAAATCATTGTGTTATTCAAACAAAATACCACATTCTATACTATGATAGATTGAGGTAACAAGTTTGCTGGCCATGTTAGTCAAGAACTTACGCAATTCTTGAGTTTTGGATTGGCTCCATGAAGCAGAAGTAGTTGGATGATTTTGAATCTGTTCAGTCTTACTGCATCGTGCATGGGGGTATCTCCTTCCTGTGTGAATATAAAACCTCTTATGGTTAAAGACCCATTGGTGTTTCATATTTCTGATCAGATTTTAAGGTGTTTATACTGTCTATCAAAGCAAAGGTTTAAATAAACATTTATTCTTAACTGAATTGCCTAGTTAAAGGTAAAATAAAAAATGAATTCCTATACTGAATGAGAATAGCTCACTCTGTCTTTGGCATTGATGTCCGCTCCACAGTGGACGAGATGTTCAGCGCATTCATAGTGTCCGGTTCTCACTGCAACGTGAAGGGGAGTGCTGCGTAGCTTAGGGACACGGAAACATTTAAGGATAAATCACATTGAACATACTCTCAGATCCGAGTCCGGATTGCTAGCTGAGTGTTCTGTAGGCTTACCTTATCCCTGGCAGAGAAGCTGCCATCGTGGTTGAGCAGCACTTCTAACACAAGCATGCTTCCTCCTCGGCAGGCACAATGGACAGCAGTGGTATCCAGCTAAAGATAGACAAGCAATCCCTTGTTTTTATCTATTCCTTTCTCATCAACACTCCAAATGATTTTACAGTATAGGATCAAAGACTGTGCAATATATTGCCAAGAGCTTGGCTCCTGTGGACCTGCAGTTATTTGGAGTTCTTCTATTTAAAGTACCATGTCTTTGTTCTCAATTAAAGCTCCAGCCTCCAGTAGCCTCTTCACAACGACCACGTGTCCCTGTGTGCAAGCTCTGTGCAGGCCTGTACGTCTGAACTGTAAAGGCAGAGGAAGCAGGACACATTGCATTACAACACACGTAGTGATGACACAGCTGAGGTGCGTTGGCAAACTTCAGGTTGGTTGGTATTATCTAAACACTCACATTGTCACAAGCATTGACGTCTCCTGATTTTTCCAGATACTTCTCGATCAATGGCAGTTTGTTCTCCTCGCAGGCCTTGAAAAAGTCCACCTCATCCACATAGTAAGGCTGGAAAGAGAGAAGGTGATTTAGCTGAACGTAGCAGTTACTTAGTAATTATTTGTCTTATGAAGGGTCAAATCTTGAAGTAAATTGCCTCTATTCCTATGTCTCAAATTAGATACCTTATCACCCTACTCAGCAAGTAGGCCTGTCTTACCACAGTCTCGGGTGAGGGTGGTGGCTTGCGAACTTGTACTCTTCTCGCTCTCTTTCTCGACTTCCTCAGTTGCAGCATAATCTGGAGGTCATCAATTGTCTCTAACCGCAGATGGCCAGATTTGTCTACCTGCCAACCAAACATTTCAAATAGAGAGATATTATACATCTTGCACTTCTATAAAACGGCTTCCCAATTGAGGATTAAACGCTACGAGCCATGATTGTAATCTGTGATTACACTTTTTGATTTCAGATTTATTTGAAGTTAGTGTCATAGCTACTACAACAAATTCAGACAATTGCCCAACCAAGATTCCAACTGCAAAACCTTATGTCTGTCTATTCAACACATAATCATTAGGTCTGAAACACTTAACAGGTTTGCTGGCATTGTACTAACGACGCTAAGAGAGTATTTGACTTACATTTAAATTCATGGGGGCATCGGTGTCAGCCAGGCTGTCCTTGTGAGATCTCAGGTCCTCTTGTTTCTCCTGGTTGATGGATGTCTCGTATTCTCCCTCTGAGGACTGCACATCTCTGGATTCTTTGCCCTCACATTTCTTGCTGGAAACCTTGAATAAGAAAAACAAGACTATTAGGAATATGTGAGCAACTGAGACAATTCTGTTTGTCCTGTGCCCCCCATGCACATTGGCGTCTGTGATAGAAGGGCAGCAGGTAGCCTAGTGGTTAGAGCTTTGGGCCAGTAACCGAAAGGTTGCTAGATTTCAACCTAATTTCAACCCTCTATTCTTTGCAACTGTGGTTATTTTGTGAAATCCACAATGAAAGCCTCTGGATTTTGAAAAAGAGATAAAGACGTAAAGACCTACCAGCTCTTGTACTCGTAGAATACCCATCATCATTTGTCAAGTATATGTGGTAGCTCAAATCTCCAGTCAATGACCAGTGTCAACTGTCTGTGCTCTACGGTTGCGGGCCTCGGTTCAACATTTTATATGTGTTTGGAGCCGGCAAGGAATGAGATCATGTTCTAGCCTGGGTGACTCGCCTGCCCCCGCCACAGGGCAAGGTTTCCTGTCACGGCCTGGCTGGCAGAGAAGGAAGGGGTGAGGGAAGAAGGAAGGGGTGAGCTGAGAAATCCACGGGAGTGAGTGAGATGCATTTGGCTGCCATCGCCTCCAGTCAGTCAGCAGGTGAAATCTGAGTGGCACTAACTCTATGACTCCATGCCGCCATGCACGATGACCAAAGGCTCCAGCCATGTAATGGCCCTCCACTCCCCTCTCCTACACTTCTCACCGACAGCTGGCCCCGGGCCCTGTAGCCTCTGCCGCATAGAACCTAACTACATTCCTCAACTGCGACACAGACAGGACAGGAAGAGATGACTTAGTAGGCTTACAGCATCCAAATGTCTATTCATACAAATCATTGACTTGTGTTCTGTATTCTACTACCCGTGACAAATGATGTACCATCTGATATAAGTGGTTGTTTGTTCCTCAGTTGGGGTACTGACTGATTGCATTTTCTGCCTTGTTTTCATCTTCTTCGGTTTCTGTCTCTGCATTGCTTACATTGGGCAATAAAACCATTACTATCTGACACTATTTTTAATGGAGCCGGTGATAAATAATCTTCCTAGCGATTCACATGTTTGACAGCTGTTGTTTTTTTTAAAGAGTACACACTAAGCTGTAGAGCTCAAAATGAACAAATGAAACAGCAGATTTTTCTTATAGTTACAAAGGACCTTATTTCCATGTCTAATTGGTAGATAACACCATAAATGCTATTTTTAGCAATGTGGGTGGCGCAGTGTTCGGGCATGTCTTGAGTAATATTTCAATGACACAGGACATTAAGATGTAACCATTACACCTATATTGATATGTTGTCTCTCGCCCTGACATCGAAGAGCTTACTTTATTAGGACCGTGACGATGTCTGGAAAGGCCATACCATTCCACTTACGTATCACATTCATTTAGAAAGACAGACAGATCTTTATCACTTTTTCCATTTTTATTTGCCTGCTCCCAAAAATACACTACATTTTATTTCCTTAAACTTGGTGCAGTAGGCGTATAATGATTTCACTTTTCACAGAAGTGAGATTCCATGATTGGGAACATTTTTTATTCTAAAAATCGTAGTGAATCGTAATCAATCATAGTGAAAACGATGAGAGAAAAAAAGTGGCTATTGAGTAGTCTATCTTGTTATGAGAGCATTGTTTAACTACACGTGTTTACACAGCATCCATGGTTGCACCTCAATTGCTCTCTGAGCATTAAACATACCATACTTCACAATGCAACAAAATGTAATATACTGTAGAAGACGAACCAATTGGATTACTATTATAATAATCATGATAATGGTTTCAATTAATAAATAAAACATCCATTCCATAAATGTTCAGAGAGTGGAAATATATATATTTTTCAAACTCCTGCTTGTTTCACAAAGCACATTATTTCAAAACAAATGGAACTTAAGAAATATCTGCACTATTTTGTAGTTTAATTGCACACAGGATGATGAAAAAAACTAGCCTGGTGGAACCAGCCTGATTGCCGCTTTAACATAATATTTCACCAAGCTAGAAAAAAACAAAGACCAACAAAACACTGAAAAGCATGTATTAAAACATCCAAAAGGTTAAAGTTCAACATGCTTTCAATGAGTACCATGGATATTATCAGTATCAATCATTTATTGCAGTTGGAATACAGTAGATATTCTTAAGTGGCCAAATGCATGTGTATACCAAACCCTGCATGGCTACTGTTGAGCACCTTTACATAATGTATCATTGTATCAAAACCAACATTGCACATCGTTATTGTCAAAGTTGTTTGATTATTCAACAGCATATATGAGGATATATGAATATAGTATATTTACATTGTCTGCAGTGGCAGGATCCATGGCCTCTAGTCGTCCATACCAGGGTCTCTACCTGATTGTATTTTCTCAGTTCATCCCAATATTGACAGGTGAGGGGGGTTGGATCTCTTGTGCTCAGGTCAATATCTTACTCCTGCGGGGAGGTTGGCCCTCTTTAAAACACTGCTTTACAACTTGTCTGCTACCTCCACCCAATCACATCCCTCCCTCATCGCTGTATCTCTAACGCTAGAACAACCGTGATATACGTCACTCCTGCTTAACTCCATCCTCAGCTTAGTTCATACCGTGGTATCATAGGATAACATTTTATGAGGCATGTTGTTCTATTTTAGCATTTCTCACACTACCTTCAATCTTTTTTTTCTTTTTTTTCTTATTTTATTCACTTTTTAAACGCAGTGACATACTGTTTTTGTTACAGCAAAAAAAGGACTTGAAGAAACATATCTTTGAGGAATTGAATCTGAAGGTAGCTGAAGAAATGAACAGGGCGGGAGTGAGCTATCAACATAAAAGGACGACAGGACATCTATGTACACAAGGACTGAGATACAGTTTCAGGACAACATACAAGTGAATAACATATTTTCATGTTGTCAAGTTGTAAAATTCATGAGCCACAGCATGAATAGAATACGAGCAAGCAGCCGAACAGAAACAAAAACCCCGATCCAGCCTCTCATGATGACAAAAAGGTAACTAAGCTGTAACAAAAAAAAAAAACATTTTCTTTATTCAACCTTTATTTATCCAGGTTAGTTAGATCTCTTGCTCTGAGACTGCAGCAAAAATAATTTATAGTAAAAAAATTGTGCAGCTGTAAAATCTTCCCCTCTTTAGGGAATTGAATCATTCTAAAGGTTTAGTTGTTTTTAAAGAAAAGATAACCGTGCTCTGTCTTCCAGCTTAAACAGGTACATCGTAGTGATAATGGTATTTAGAATGTACAGGCCTTGTTTCTTAGACCTAGATGAAGCCTACTCGACGTGGACTAACAAGCATTTCAAATAGAGAATCTCCATTGAAAAAGGTTTTCATCTGGGTTTTCAGAAATGAAAAGTCCCACATTGTCCAGACATTTATCATGAGGTAATGTTCATTCAAATTTAGGTGAAGTGGCAATCCTATCTCTGGCATGGTTGGCCTACTTTTGGATCAGGAGTGTTGTATAGTACAATAGAACCATAAATAAAACAGTGGACATAAAAAGTCGAAGGTCAGAGACCAGTGCTACTGAATGATGTGCTGGTCAGGGGTCAAGTTCTACCTCCTTGCACATCTTTCCTCCTCTCAGACTATCACGAGGACTCGTGAAAAAAGAAGAAGATTTAAAACAAAATCTGTAGGTGGTAGGCCTGATCACCGACAACGATGAGACAGCCAATAGGGAGGAGGTCAGAGACCTGACCTTGTGGTGCAAGGACAACAACCTCTCCCTCAACGTAATCAAGACAAAGGAGATGATTGTGGACTACAGGAAAAGGAGGACCGAGCACGTCCCCATTCTCAACGATGGGGCTGTAGTGGAGCAGGTTGAAAGCTTCAAGTTCCTTTGGGTCCACATCACCAACAAACTAACATGGTTCAAGCACACCAAGACAGTTGTGAAGAGGGCGCGACAAAACCTATTCCCCCTCAGGAGACTGAAATGATTTGGCATGGGTCCTCAGATCCTCAAAAGGTTCTACAGCTGCACCATCAAGACCATCCTGACGGGTTGCATCACTGCCTGGTATGGCAACTGCTCAGCCTCCGACCGCAAGGCACTAGAGAAGGTAGTGCGTACGACCCAGTACATCACCGGCGCCAAGCTTCCTGCCATCCAGGACCAGCTTCTACCCCCAAGCCATAAGACTCCTGAACAGCTAATCAAATGGCTACCCAGACTACTGGCATTGCCCCCCACCCCAATGCTGCTGCTACTCTCTGTTATTATCTATGCATAGCCACTTTAATAACTCTACCTACAGTTGAAGTCGGAAGTTTACATACAGTTGAAGTCAGAAGTTTACATACACCTTAGCCAAATACATTTAAACTCAGTTTTCCACAATTCCTGAAATTTAATCCAAGTAAAAATTCCCTGTCTGTAGTATCACCGCTTTATTTTAACATTCCCAGTGGGTCAGAAATGTAATATTATATATAAATAAATTCAATATATCCACATAATTTTCCAGCCTCATGATGCCATCTATTTTGTGAAGTGCACCAGTCCCTCCTGCAGCAAAGCACCCCCACAACATAATGCTGCCACCCCCATGCTTCACGGTTGGGATGGTGTTCTTTGCCTTGCAAGCATCCCCAATTTTCCTCCAAACATAACAATGGTCATTATGGCCGAACAGTTCTATTTTTGTTTCATCAGACCAGAGGACATTTCTCCAAAAAGTACGATCTTTGTCCCCATGTACAGTTGCAAACCGTAGTCTGGCTTTTTTATGGCGGTTTTGGAGCAGTGGCTTCTTCCCTGCTGAGCGGCCTTTCAGGTTATGTCGATATAGGACTCGTTTTACTGTGGATATAGATACTTTTGTACCTGTTTCCTCCAGCATCTTCACACGGTCCTTTGCTGTTGTTCTGGGATTGATTTGCACTTTTCTCACCAAAATACGTTCATCTCTAGGAGACAGAACGCATCTCCTACCTGAGCGGTATGACGGCTGTGTGGTCCCATGGTGTTTATACTTGCGTACTATTGTTTGTACAGATGAACGTGGTACCTTCAGGCGTTTGGAAATTGCTCCCAAGGATGAACCAGACTTGTGGAGGTCTACAATGTTTTTTCTGAGGTCTTGGCTGATAACTTTTGATTTCCCCATGATGTCAAGCAAAGAGACACTGAGTTTGAAGGTGGGCCTTGAAATACATCCACAGGTACACCTCCAATTGACTCAAATGATGCCAATTAGCTAGGAGGAATGGGCCAAAATTCTCCCAACTTATTATGGGAAGCTTGTGGAAGGCTACCAGAAACATTTGACCCAAGTTAAACAATTTAAAGGCAATGCTACCAAATTCTAATTGAGTGTGCGTAAACTTCTGACCCACTGGGTATGTGATGAAAGAAGTAAAAGCTGAAATAAATCATTCTCTCTACTATCATTTTGAAATTTCACATTATTAAAATAAAGTGGTGATCCTAACTGACCAAAGACAGGACATTTTTACTAGGATTAAATATCAGGAATTGTGAAAAACTGAGTTTGAATGTATTTGGCTAAGGTGTATGCAAACTTCCGGCTACGACTGTACGTGTACATAATTACCTCAATTACCTCGACACTGGTGCCCCCCACATTGACACATTGACTCTGTACCGGTGCCCCCTGTATATAGCCCCGCTAGTGTTATTTACTGCTGCTCTTTAATGATTTGTTATTCTTATCTCTTACTTTTTGGCGGATTTTCTTAAAACTGCATTGTTGGTTAAGGGCTTGTAAGTAAGCATTTCACTGTAAGGTCTACTACACCTGTTGTATTTGGCGCATGTGACAAATAACATTTGATTTGATTGTATTTGATTTGACAGTGCCCTTCACACTAAAGCAAGATTTTGATAAAACTCAACCAGCTAGATTGTTTCTTACCATTGTCAGAAGAGGCACATTTAGCCGTGTCCTTAAAAACAGCCTATAACTAATGACAAAAACACTATTCCTTGATCGTTAGCGTAACTAATGACAAAAACACTATTCCTTGATCGGTAGCGTATGCACAACTTCATAGCCTATTGTGTTATTGGTATTTTACTTTCCTAAAACAATAATTGTCCACCTCACGGTTCAGCTGTCAAGAGATTTGAGCACTAAATGCATCAGGGCATTTCATGCTTAGGCTGGCTTAAGCTTCTACTGTATTAATATATTGTTTTATAAAATAAAGGAAGAGAATTTAAGGCCTTGCCCCAGAGAGAGAGAGAGAGAGAGAGAGAGAGAGAGATATGCCCGGCGACATGCTAAGACACCAACATTCATTGATTTATCCTTGTCAGATAGGCTACTGCGTCTGCTATACAGATATAGGCGTACAGAAGGAGGCTAATTCGTCAATTTTCAATTTGAATATTTTTTTACAAAGATAAGCATTATATTGTTAGATTATAGGAGTAACTCTGGTAGCCCTAAAACATTCTTCCACACCTCAAGTTCAACTGTCAGAGTCATTTGGAGGGTGCACTGCCTTCATTACCACAGGCCTGAAGTAGAATCGGCTAATAACTACACCACACCAAACCTTCACAAAAGTTTGTAATCTTTATTATGGAAAATACGGGTAGAATATTGCAGCAAACACAACATTACAGTTGGAACTTAATTAGGCCAACGAAAATGTCTCAACAGAATGAAACAAGGTATACCTACAGAAAGCTGAGAACATCTTCTCTCCATCTGTGACAACAGGAAAGCTGTGCTTTCCCAGCAATTGGATTGTTATACAAAAATGTTATACAATCAGAACACGAGTTATTTCTCCCCCCGGGAAAGGAGAGAGAGAGTGGCTCGCTGGACACAAACAGCAGGCCCCCAGAGAAACCACCCAATGAAAGGATCAGAGTACTGAAATCATTAAGTTTGCTGACGACACAACAGTGGTAGGCCTGATCACCGACAACGACGAGACAGCCTATAGGGAGGAGGTCAGAGATCTAGCCGGGTGGTGCCAGAATAACAACATATCTCTCAACGTAACCAAGACTAAGGAGATGATTGTGGACTACCGGAAAAGGAGCACCGAGCACGTCCCCATTCTAATTGACGGGGCTGTAGTGGAGCAGGTTGAGAGCTTCAAATTCCTTGGTGTCCACATCAACAACAAACTAGATTGGTCCAAACACACCAAGACAGTCGTGAAGAGGGCATGACAAAGCCTATTCCCCCTCAGGAAACTAAAAAGATTTGGCATGGATCCTGAGATCCTCAAAAGGTTCTACAGCTGCAACATCGAGAGCATCCTGACCGGTTGCATCACTGCCTGATACGGCAATTGCTCGGCCTCCGACTGCAAGGCACTTCAGAGGGTAGTGCGTACGGCCCAGTACATCACTGGGGCAAAGCTAACTGCCATCCAGGACCTCTACACCAGGTGGTGTCAGAGGAAGGCCCTAAAAGAGGGGTCCCCAACCCCTCTTTTACGCTGCTGCTACTCTCTGTTTATCTTATATGCATAGTCACTTTAACTATACATTCATGTACATACTACCTCAATAAGCCTGACTAACAGATGTCTGTATATAGCCTTGCTACTCTTTTGTCAAATGTTATTCTACTATTGTTTTATTTCTTTACTTACCTATACACACACACACACACACACACTTACATTTTCCCCCGCACCATTGGTTAGAGCCTGTAAGTAAGCATTTCACTGTAAGGTCTACACCTGTTGTATGCGGCGCACGTGATAATTAAACTTTGATTTTCTTTGATAAGCTTTAGCTAGCTAGCACTGCAGTGTATAAATCAAATCAAATCAAATCAAATTGTATTTGTCACATACACATGGTTAGCAGATGTTAATGCGAGTGTAGCGAAATGCTTGTGCTTCTAGTTCCGACAATGCAGTAATAACGAACAAGTAATCTAACTAACAATTCCAAAAAACTACTGTCTTATACACAGTGTAAGGGGATAAAGAATATGTACATAAGGATATATGAATGAGTGATGGTACAGGGCAGCATAGGCAAGATACAGTAGATGATATCGAGTACAATATATACATATGAGATGAGTATGTAAACCAAGTGGCATAGTTAAAGTGGCTAGTGATACATGTATTACATAAGGATGCAGTCGATGATATAGAGTACAGTATCTACGTATGCATATGAGATGAATAATGTAGGGTAAGTAACATTATATAAGGTAGCATTGTTTAAAGTGGCTAGTGATATATTTACATCATTTCCCATCAATTCCCATTATTAAAGTGGCTGGAGTAGAGTCAGTGTCATTGACAGTGTGTTGGCAGTAGCCACTCAATGTTAGTGGTGGCTGTTTAACAGTCTGATGGCCTTGAGATAGAAGCTGTTTTTCAGTCTCTCGGTCCCAGCTTTGATGCACCTGTACTGACCTCGCCTTCTGGATGACAGCGGGGTGAACAGGCAGTGGCTCGGGTGGTTGATGTCCTTGATTATCTTTATGGCCTTCCTGTAGCATCGGGTGGTGTAGATGTCCTGGAGGGCAGGTAGTTTACCCCCGGTGATGCGTTGTGCAGACCTCACTACCCTCAGGAGAGCCTTACGGTTGAGGGCGGTGCAGTTGCCATACCAGGCGGTGATACAGCCCGCCAGGATGCTCTCGATTGTGCATCTGTAGAAGTTTGTGAGTGCTTTTGGTGACAAGCCGAATTTCTTCAGCCTTCTGAGGTTGAAGAGGCGCTGCTGCGCCTTCCTCACGATGCTGTCTGTGTGAGTGGACCAATTCAGTTTGTCTGTGATGTGTATGCCGAGGAACTTAAAACTTGCTACCCTCTCCACTACTGTTCCATCGATGTGGATGGGGGGGGGTGTTCCCTCTGCTGTTTCCTGAAGTCCACAATCATCTCCTTAGTTTTGTTGACGTTGAGTGTGAGGTTATTTCCCTGACACCACACTCCGAGGGCCCTCACCTCCTCCCTGTAGGCCGTCTCGTCGTTGTTGGTAATCAAGCCTACCACTGTTGTGTCGTCCGCAAACTTGATGATTGAGTTGGAGGCGTGCGTGGCCACGCAGTCGTGGGTGAACAGGGAGTACAGGAGAGGGCTCAGAACGCACCCTTGTGGGGCCCCAGTGTTGAGGATCAGCGAGGAGGAGATGTTGTTGCCTACCCTCACCACCTGGGGGCGGCCCGTCAGGAAGTCCAGTACCCAGTTGCACAGGGCGGGGTCGAGACCCAGGGTCTCGAGCTTGATGACGAGCTTGGAGGGTACTATGGTGTTGAATGCCGAGCTGTAGTCGATGAACAGCATTCTCACATAGGTATTCCTCTTGTCCAGATGGGTTAGGGCAGTGTGCAGTGTGGTTGAGATTGCATCGTCTGTGGACCTATTTGGGCGGTAAGCAAATTGGAGTGGGTCTAGGGTGTCAGGTAGGGTGGAGGTGATATGGTCCTTGACTAGTCTCTCAAAGCACTTCATGATGACGGATGTGAGTGCTACGGGGCGGTAGTCGTTTAGCTCAGTTACCTTAGCTTTCTTGGGAACAGGAACAATGGTGGCCCTCTTGAAGCATGTGGGAACAGCAGACTGGTATAGGGATTGATTGAATATGTCCGTAAACACACCGGCCAGCTGGTCTGCGCATGCTCTGAGGGCGCGGCTGGGGATGCCGTCTGGGCCTGCAGCCTTGCGAGGGTTAACACGTTTAAATGTCTTACTCACTTCGGCTGCAGTGAAGGAGAGACCGCATGTTTTCGTTGCAGGCCGTGTCAGTGGCACTGTATTGTCCTCAAAGCGGGCAAAAAAGTTATTTAGTCTGCCTGGGAGCAAGACATCCTGGTCCGTGACTGGGCTGGGTTTCTTCCTGTAGTCCGTGATTGACTGTAGACCCTGCCACATGCCTCTTGTGTCTGAGCCGTTGAATTGAGATTCTACTTTGTCTCTGTACTGGCGCTTAGCTTGTTTGATAGCCTTGCAGAGGGAATAGCTGCACTGTTTGTATTCAGTCATGTTACCAGACACCTTGCCCTGATTAAAAGCAGTGGTTCGCGCCTTCAGTTTCACACGAATGCTGCCATCAATCCACGGTTTCTGGTTAGGGAATGTTTTAATCGTTGCTATGGGAACGACATCTTCAACGCACGTTCTAATGAACTCGCACACCGAATCAGCGTATTCGTCAATGTTGTTGTCTGACGCAATACGAAACATCTCCCAGTGGTGAGTAATTGTGGTGAGTAATTGACTCAAGAAAAACAATAGTTGAACAGTTTTGAACAAATTAATTTCTTCCAAAAGAAAAGAGAAACAAGAAAGTGACAGAGAGATTTCATAATTATTTTCACTTTCAATTTCACTTACTTAGCTAGCAAATGCAGCTAGCTAGTTTAGCCTACTCAACCACCCTGCTCAAACAGAGGGATGATTTGTTAGCTAGCTGGCGATGACTATCCAACACAACACTGGAACTCTTCCAAGTCAAGGTAAGCTTTTGGTTTTACAAAGGTATTGCCACTTGGGCTCACCGATGTAAGTGCTAAACCGCTTATTGAATGTACACTGTAACGTTACTGCATGATTGTAGCGGGTTTACTAACAAGTTAGTTATATTAGCTATGTTGACTATGATGTTACTTTAGGTAATATGGTGACAACGATGTAGGCTGTGTGTAGCAGTTATGATATGGTTTGGCTTGGAAAGGTTGTTTCGACCTGGTCATATACAGCTAATGTGTTGTGCATTGAAGTCCACAAGCGAAGGGAAAAGGTGAGAGGAGGAGAGTGCATAAATGCGAGAAGGAATACAATGAGGCTGCTATGAAAATGAACTGTGTTTACGTGTGATCAGGGCTGTATTTATTTCATCGATTTTGTTGAAAAACGGAAGCAAATTGAATGAACCGTGATAAACATGCCTGAATTTCTCCAATAGAAATTATTGTTTGCAACTGTTGGACTAAAGATTACACTCTAGATCAGCTAGATGCATGCAAGAGTGTGCAAGGCGATATGGAAAGTGTCGCTGTCTGTCACCTCAAATCTTTCTCTTCGACCTGTGTGCACCTATGTTGTAAACCTCCGATCATAGGCTAGGTTGTAGCAACCTCATGATGGGTATAGGGAATATTTGAGTATCATGTAGTAGCTTAAACCTATCTCTGTTACATTGAACTGGGTGAATATGAATGCCAGTCATCCAATATGCTGTAATAGAAATAAGGCCATGCCCATGAAAAAAAAAGAATCATCCATCTTAAATGGCACCGACCGCCATTGCCTTACACACCCGCAGTGCCCCAGTGGCTTTCCATAGACACCCTACACATTAAAATGTTAGTCATTTAGCAGACACTCTTATCCAGAGTGACTTACAGGAGCAAATAGGGTTAAGTGCTCAAGGGCACATCGACAGATTTTTCACCTAGTCGGCTCGAGGATTCAGACCAGAAACTTTTCCGATAACAAGTTTATAAATTGCATGGCTGGGCAGTGGATCTGTGAAAGTAGTAGCCTAGTAGTAGTAGGGCATTGCAAGTTAACGATGTAAACATAGTGCTGAGGACCCAGCACTATGTACTGGCCATATGTAGGCCTAGGTTGTCTAGTATAATTTGGTAGGATTGGCTATAACAATGGGAATTCCAAACCACCTGTTGTATAATTCATAGCATTTCACTTATCTCAACAATATTAGAAAAATTACTTTAGCATTGTTAAATGAGGACTAATGTCAAATGTTAACACATGAATGGTAATATTAAATTAAATTGAAATTAATGCATTTTCAGGTGGTGTATAGTGCAAGGTCCCTCAAAATGGTTTTCTTACATTTCAATTGATCCAGGTTCAACAACCATTTGTCCTACTACATGTTCAGACTACATTCTGAGATAATATATGACAGTGCTGTTTTTCTTACTATTATAGGCAACCTTAAGTTTGAATATTGATTAATTGAGCCTATGGTTCATGAAATGCAGTTTAACCA
Organism: Oncorhynchus kisutch; assembly: GCF_002021735.2. Taxonomy (NCBI): domain Eukaryota; kingdom Metazoa; phylum Chordata; class Actinopteri; order Salmoniformes; family Salmonidae; genus Oncorhynchus; species Oncorhynchus kisutch. Next base: position 13,852,784 of record NC_034198.2, on the reverse strand, counting down.
ATGTATGTTGCCTGATAAAGCGGGTTGTCAACAATTCAATCAAAATAATTTGATTTAATTAAAAAAAAATGTTTTACCCTATTCTCTTTTTGGAAAGATGTTTGCTGACATCTTTCCAAAATTCTTGCTTTTTCATCTGTTTACATTTTAGCTATTTATTTTCATATTCCTACTCTTCCAAGGTCTCTACTAACAGGAATGGTGTCATGTTAATACCTCACCAACTGCATTCCTGCATTTGATCCCATATCTTTGGTGACTGATTGTGAGTTTTCTTACAGCCCTCTGAGTGGGCAAAGTTAAGTGTGCCACAGCACTGAACTGCAGCAACCCAAAGGGATACAAATGATGTTAATTGATGCAGGAAGGCTGGGGGAGTTGACCAAGTTCAAGTGAAGATTTTTTTTCATATCCACTTCTAAGTCCATCGTCAAAACATGCACTATCAGACGGTTGAGAATAAGGTTGAAGGGATAAAGAAATGTGAGTTCTAGTATGTGAAATGTGCCCTTAGCACAGCCGCTAGAGAGTAATTATATCTCTGTTTCCAACCTCAGCAGTTGTTTTGGGTTCCTTATGAAGGCATGATCCGCCCACATGTAGCCTAACACACCCCTAGACAGAATGGCGGGCATGTCCTTTCAATTAAGACATTTAAAAAATATATATATATTTTAGCTTTATTTAACTAGTTAAGTCAGTTAAGAACAAATTCTTATTTTCATAAAGGGCTGAAAGGTGGCTGACACATATCAACTTATTTATTGATACCTACAAAAATGAATTCACTAGGAATAAGAGTTACTCCTGAAATATAGCAAATTATATGTTTTTAAATGTTTTTATTTGGACATATGTTGAATAACTGGATACTGGCCAGTCCTATTTTATATCTAAACGATGTAATAACATGGTCATATCAGGCTACTTATCAACACTAACACTATATGAAGCTATGAAGACAAGTGGATATGTAAGCTAAATCTGTTTTATATGTTGGTGAATACTGTTTGAATGTTTATAGGCTAGGTAGCCCAGGCTACTTCAGATCTATAGGCCCACAAGTCCATCAATCAATACCATGCCTTTGCTCGGGTTGATGAACAGGTTTCAGGAGCCTTGTGTTTATCATATTATATAGACTACGCGTTACTGGACTAGAGTAGTTGGTAATTGAAGGCTGCGCCCTAGTTTGTGTCCAATCAGAGGGTATCTGTCGTGGAATGAATAAAGCAGCAATGCGTAAACAAGCGCTGGATCCTCCTCCGCTCCTTTCCTATCATCTATTCTGAAACCAGTTCCGTATTCAGTGCTAGCCTACATTAATGTAACATCGGCGCCCACATCATACAGCGTATATAGATAGAATTGTCGGATAAGATCACACCATCTCGACCATGGAGCCTTGAACTGGAATGTAAGAGATGCGTTTACTACTCGCTACTCAGAAGCCGAGAAAACGATGCTTGTGCGTATCTTTTTTCCGTAGGTGCTGTGATAGTAAAGTTTGGGGTGGGTTGGGAATGCGATCATGTGTCATACGGGCTATCAAGTTCTAGACATGTGCTTTTTGGTCATAGTCAAATGTGTGCCGTGGCGCTAGTTTATTTATTATCTTAGTGATTGAATTATCTTTGTACGGTCCCCACAGTTAGGCTGAATCTTAAGTCAGTTTTTCAGGGTATGATAAACTCACCATAATGTAATTCGCGCAATACCGTGGTTGACAGAATGACGCGAATGGTTTCCTGGTGATGATGAGGGACATAAGCACCAATTTTGTCACTGTAAAGGGGACAATCCTCGATTTCCTTACTGCCAATTGAGGATTTTTCAGCAATCAAATTTGTGACAATTATATCATATGACATTTCTTCTCAGAATATACTAGTTATAGGTTTACCTGGTATTGAACTCTGGGATCATGCAACAGCATAATGACCATAGCTAGCTAATAGCGAAAGCAGAGATCTCGATTTTCTGTGTCGTTCCGCTTGAGTTGGCGAACCGAAGTAGCCTTTCTCCAAACTTTGGATTTGAAAATACTATTTCAATTCTATTACTGTGCCAATGAAGGGGTTATACACTTATGTCATAACAATCTTTGGAAGGAACTGAAGTTGCTTTCGATTTTAAAAAAGCATAAAGGGGGCGGGGCATAAAGGTGAAACGTTACATGCACCTGTAGCCTTGCCTTGTAATGAAATAGGTGTCGGTACTGTTCATATTTAGGTGCAGGAGCTCCACAAGACTTTTGAGATAATATTCTATAAGAGGAACATGAGCTCAAGCAGTAGAACATTTGAGGTGCCGGTACTTAGCTCCGGTCAGCTCCTGTCCAAGTCAAGCACTGCCTGTAGCTTATCCATGATATTTGTTTTGGTCAAATGTATTCTATTTCATGAAATAATACAACTTTGCAATTTGCATTTGAATTTGTGGTCACACATTTTCAAATATCAAGCACGTAACCTGGGAAATACCCAAACAACGCTGTTTTCTACTTTCATTCACAGACACCCACAGCACCACAGAGATGAAAATGCAGCACACTTGATATCTCCCTGGAGGGGAAGCCTGATTTAAGATGAAGCGACTGAAGGGGAAAACCCAGAAGTGTGGAGCATTTCAGAAAATCCTGTGAACTCTGACCTCCAGCCCCCATCTGCCATCATTCCTTTCCCCCAAATACACAGCACTCCCATCCATCAACACTCCTGCTCTGGTCCAAGATGACCTCGCCGAGAAAGCACCTGGTCAAGGATTTCAACCACTTTATCACATGCTACGTATGTAAAGGATACCTGATCAAGCCCACTACGGTGACTGAGTGCCTGCACACCTGTAAGCCCCCCCTCCCCCTTGTTCTCTCTTTCCCTCTCTCTCACTCTCACTCACTCTCACTCAATCTCTCTCTCTCCCTCATTCACTCAATCTCTCTCTCTCTCTCTCTCTCTCTCTCTCTCTCTCTCTCTCTCTCTCTCTCTCAGGTGCCTCATTCATAATGACACCATGTAATGTGACATCATGTAATGTAGGCCTGTGGGAAATGGGAGCTGGCTATACCAGAAAAACAACACATTTTCACTATGCATATTTGTATGATTTCTATTTAGTTCTGCCTAATATATATGCATTATACCTAACTTCCCTTACTAGAAATGATATCTAACAAGGATTTTATGCAGAAATATCCTAAGGATTTTTTTGGGGTGTAGTGTGACTTAAAAAACGAAATCTTTACGGCATCTATTGCACCACTAAAAAGTGCTAGAGTAGCTGGAATTCAGAGCTCACAGAATCAATTGGCTGTCCTATTTGTTGTTTTATGCCACAGCCTTGCACAGTCACAGCAATGAATTTTTAAAAAGCCCTCTGTTGATCTCATCGATGTCATATCCTGCATGATTTACAGATCATATTACATGGCATCCTTCTCTCATTTCTGCCCTCCTCCATCTGAACTGAGTGTTTTATTGGAGGAGAACGGCAGATCTCGCTCCCATGAATGACACATCTCAAGTGATCAGGGTAAAACACAGTCATCTGTGGGTTCAGTCACCATGACAACAAATATCCTCCACACAGGATAAGCTGTTTGTGTCCAATGCATTTGTTTGTTTTGAGGGCAAAGTCACTTCTTTACAGTCATATAAGTTGTATTGACCCCTAGCCATAATCTCAATAATGAAAAATATCAGCTGCTGCCTAGTACAGTACGTTTTTGCTGTTGCATGATCTCTTTCAGTGTGCATGGCAGTGAATTTCAGTGATCTCCAGCAAAATATATATTTGACATTAGTCTAGACTGTTTTTGTTGTAACATCTACTATAAATCAAATCAAATTGTATCGGTCACATACACACATTGAGCAGATGTCATTGCGGGTGTGGCGAAATGCTTGTGTTCCTAGCTCCAACATTGCAGTAGTATCTAACAGTGCAGTAGTATCTAAAAACGATTCACAACAATCCACACAAATCTAAAAGTAAAATAATGGAATTAAGAAATATATAAATATTAGATTGAGCAATGTCGGAGTGGCATTGACTAAAATATAGCAGAATAGAATACAGTATATACAGTTGAAGTTGGAAGTTTACATACACCTTAGCCAAATACATTTAAACTCAGTTTTAAACAATTCCTGACATTTAATCAGAGTAAAAAATCCCTGTCTTATGTCAGTTAGGTTTCACCACTTTATTTTAAGAATGTGAATGTCAGAATAATAGAAGAGAGATTGATTTATTTCAGCTTTTCATCACATTCCCAGTGGGTCAGAAGTTTACATACACGGCAGGGTAGCCTAGTGGTTAGAGTGTTGGACTAGGAACCGGAAGGTTGCAAGTTCAAACCTCCGAGCTGACTAGGTACAAATCTGTCATTCTGCTCCTGAACATGCAGTTAACCCACTGTTCCTAGGCCGTCATTGAAAATAAGAATTTGTTCTTAACTGACTTGCCTGGTTAAATAAAGGTACAATTTGGTAGCATTACCTTTAAATGATTCACGGTTGGGATGGTGGTCTTTGGCTTGCAAGCCTCCCCCTTTTTCCTCCAAACATAACAATGGTCATTATGGCCAAACCGTTCTATTTTTGTTTCATCAGACCAGAGGACATTTCTCCAAAAAGTACGGTATTTGTCCCCATGTACAGTTGCAAACCGTAGTCGGGCTTTTTTTATGGTGGTTTCTTCCTTGCTGAGCGGCCTTTCAGGTTATGTGGATATAGATACTTTTGCACCTGTTTCCTCCAGCATCTTCACAAGGTCCTTTGCTGTTGTTCTGGGATTGATTTGCACTTTTCGCACTAAAGTACGTTCATCTTTAGGAGACAGAACGCGCCTCCTGCCTGAGCCATATGACGGCTTGAAATACATCCACAGGTACACCTCCAATTGACTCAAATGATGTCAATTAGCCTATCAGAAGCTTCTAAAGCCATTACATAATTTTCTGGAATTTCCCAAGCAGTTTAAAGGCACAGACAACTTAGTGTATGTTAACTTCTGACCCACTGAAATTGTGATACAGTGAATTATAAGTGAAATAATCTGTCTGTAAACAATTATTGGAAAAAATTACACGTGTCATGCACACAGTAGATGTCCTATCCGACTTGCCAAAAATATAGTTTGTTAACAAGAAATATGTGGAGTGGTTGAAAAACACGTTTTAAAGACTCCAACCTAAGTGTAGGTAAACATCCGACTTCAACTGTACAGGATTTCATGAGTAAAGCAGCATGTAAACATGATTTAAACATGATCAAAGTCACTAGTGTTCCATTATGAAAGTGGCCCGTGGTTCCAAGTCTCTGTATAAAGTACAGTATTCAGAATGCAATTACATGTGAATTACATGCAATTGCATGTATGCATATAGGAAACGTCTGAAGAGAACATCTGCCACTATTACACACTACTGTGCACAGTGAGGTCTGTCTCATATGTGTCATGCGCAGTTATGTGGTGCTGGCTATTGAAAGAACATGTAAGCTGTTGTCCTGACATATCGTTTCCCTTGGCAGTCATGGTTGCTTAAGTACGACAGCAACTCACTACTGTATGTTTGCGAGGATTGTTATGTAGGCTATAAGGTCGGTGCATAGTGCACAAGTACATAGAGTATGCGTCGTGTTGACAATGGCAATTGCTAGGAGGGGAGACTGTGCCCTGTATTTCCGCAGATATTGTTGATCAGTATCTTTATCTGACGATTTGACGACATCCCCGTTGTGGGACGTCGGCTTAATCCTTAGGTCAGTATTGTATGGAATCGGTTTGTGTTCTTAAAAGAACGATCAGACCGTACATCGTGTACCACCTCATAGATGGTGTACGTGTGTCCGTGTGCCTTATTGCACATACAGTCTGTGTACATGCAAGTGTGTGTGTGTGTGTGTGTGTGTGTGCGCTCTGTGGTATTGGCTGCAGCTGACCTTGGCTGTGTGATCAATGTGTGTGATAGAACTGGCCAGGCTATACCCACTATTTCCTTATCTCCCTGCCCGGTCCGCAGTTTAAATTTCAACTGCAAGCCCGAGTTTTTAGTCATGTTTCAAGGCTCAACAGACACTCTGCTGTTTATCCAGTTGAAACTGTAGAGATGAGATGTTAAGAGTGCTATTCCTTTTTGGGTTTTAAACTTTACTTTCAATTGAGAATCATTTTATTGTGGAGATTACCTGAGCGAAAGGGATAAGGAAAGAGAATATGCCGTCATCGTGGCATTTATTTAACACAGGAATGATGTGATAAAAAAAAAATCCATATTTACTTTAGGTCCGCATTTTGAGATGGTCAACTTGTCTTTGTCTCGATCTCCTTTTATTCTGTCAACAGTTTGTAAAAGCTGCATCGTCCAACACTTTGAAGACAGCAACGACTGCCCCAAATGTGGCATTCAAGTCCACGAAACCAACCCTCTGGAGATGTTAAGGTAATTCACCTAATTTGACATATTTGACAGAATCTTATCTGCATTTATGTTTTCCTTTTGAGAATCACAGGATCGTAATGTATACTACTGAATAGATGAATATATCAAAACCATCAGTAAAGTATAAACATGCTGGCCTTTGCGCTTCTGAACTGGCCCTAGCCGGATTTTGGCAGTTTTTCTTCAGTTGTCTACTTGACTTGTGAGATTGTAAGGCTGGTGTGGGCTGGGCTGGGCTGGGGGAGGATAGAGTGAACTTGAGCTTGGCTGCGGTGAGATCCAGGCAACAGCTGGACACCATTCTGGAGCCAAGGTCTCAGCTGAAGACCTCACCCAGTGCTCAGCCACCCAGCTACCCAGCCCACAGATGCAATGTCTGGGAATGTGTGTGTGGGTTTGTGGTTGTGTGTGTGTGTGTGTGTAAGTGTACTTACTTTTATTCTTCCTTGACGTCTCATTCTATCGCCAGGTTGGACAACACTTTAGAGGAAATCATTTTCAAACTCGTGCCTGGGCTGAGAGAAAGTGAGTGAAGTCATTTTAGTATCCACCAACATCAGATATAAATCTTGCCTTTGATAGTAAGGCCTAAGAGTTACTCAAGCTGTTTTCCATTCGACTTGAATGATATAACTCCTGCCCTGCAGGACTCTACAGTGCTACCATTTTGGGGGCATATAAATACTTTGCTGTGCTACCTGGAATTCTTATTTGGGAGCACTAGTGCCCCTAGAAAATAAATTGCCCAGGTAATAATTATTGTAATGATTTCTTCGCTGTCCCGCAGCCTCAGCAGTACGCAAAAATGTGGTGGCACAGAAAGAAAGTAAAAAGGAGAGCTTTTTCGGGAGATGAGCTTCAAACGTAGCTAGGATTCATATAGGTCCAAGGCTATATCTCAATCTTAAAAATCTATTGTTCTGGTGCTCCTAAACCGTGTATTTTGTCATTGCTGGCAATTCGTATCATTAAAGGGGCAATCTGCAGTTAGTACATCCCCATTGTTTGTAAACAAAGTCAATGTAAACAAAGTAACTCTGTATAGCCTCAAAACATGGTTAAAATTATAATCCGACTGCCCCTTCTCATTGAAGCCACGGTAGATCAAGTCCAACCGTGGTATTGCAGGCATTGTTAGCAGAAAACAGGATTCCCATTATGGTGAATGGAAAAGATGGCAATTTCGTTGGTCAATCTTCGTGTAAATATATATATATGTTTGAAGACAATCATGGTACCAATAATTGCTTCTAATACACCAGATGTACAGTATGTCCTTGAACCGATTATTTAAAAATCGCACATAGAAGAAGTATCCTGAGAGGGGGCAGAACTGAGCTAGCCTACAACGTCACTTCCTTGACTAGTTCAAACTGCGCATGTTATGTCTCCATGAGACACCATCTTAACCAACTTAATTGGCTTCAATGCGCTACTGATTCTTCAAATAGGAATGAATGGTGTCACGTGATCAACGGTTTTGTCCATTTATATGTACAGTCATTGCTCCATCCCCATCCCTCAACCTTTTACTGAAACAGTGACGGGGACAGCTTTGTTATCGTTCAGCAGCAGATTGCCGCTTTAATACCCCAAATATTTTTCGTTGTGCTCCTAAATTTCTTTGTGTGCTCATATATTTTTAAACTTAGGAGCACACATTCTCCTTGTAATTGTTTTTATCATAGAGCCCTGCCCTGTGTATACATATCTTCTCTGTTTTTGCTTATTGACTAGAGGAACAACAGCAGGAGATTGAGTTCTGGAGGAGTCGAAAGTCGAAGGAGAACGGAGAAGGTAAAAGATCTGTATTTAGTATCCATGAAGACCAAGACCCTCAGGGGGGACCAGAATTAACCTTGGGCTTGGGTGTGCAGAGGTGGGCTGTGATTGGTTATTGAGGTGAAAGGTAAAGAGGCTCTATGTGGGAGACGGATCAGCAAGGCGACAAAGAGAGAGAAGGAGTTACAGTACGACTTAGGTTCTATTGTTGCAGTGGCACACGACTGTAGGTGGCTGTGAGTCATATGAGGCTGAGAGGGAGAGAAGGAACAAGAGGAGGAGGGACGGCACACTCTACAAGGCATCGACAAGATTAGCCTGTTGATGAGGTATAATACAGGTGGAAACCACAGGACGACTAAAGGTGGATGGATTCAGTCCGCCAGACTTAAATGCCATCTCCATGACAATGTGATGATAGACAATTTGTCCCAAAGGTCTTACCTTATGATTTTGCATTTCGAAGTGAAAAGCGAAAGACATCAGGATCAATCAAACCCATGCTTATTGTGAAGTGTCTTTTCACAGTTTTAAACAAATTCAAGATAAAGCAAGCTGAACTTGTGTCCGCACAGTGCGTGCTCTTGTTCACACACATAAGTATAACATGCTTATCCATTTCTTTTGTCATAGAAGATGGCCCCCGATCAAAGAGGTCTAGGCTGGATGCCGAGAATGATGACGGTGGAGATGGAGACTACCACAGGAGTGACCCTCAGATAGCCATCTGTCTGGATTGTCTACGTAACAACAGTCTGGTGGAAGAGAACATTGTGAGGGTAAGTCGCGGGGGAGAGCTCTATCTGTAGCGCCTCTCTGCTGCTCTTTCCTCCACGTTCACCCTCTTCCCTGTCTCCCTAACCTCATTCCTCCCCCTCTTTTAGGCTGATTTGGTTAGGTACAGTGTTACGAAGCTAACTCCGTTACGTCCCTCTAACTGTCTTAACACCGCAGAATGTGAGTTTGGTAGAATATAGAGAGACGATGACGCTGTGGTTTTTCCTTTGTTTCCTGGGCTGCCATTGTGAGCAGGTCATTCAGTCAGACACGCTCCTCTATCAGCAGGTGTTAATCCAGTCCATCACTAATTAGGCAGTTGTTTTCATGAAAATAGTGGTCCTCGTTGCAACAGTGGTGTTGCTGTTCGTAATTGGTTGGCAGAACAGTGAATATTTGGAGAGAGGAGAGGCTCACAATTGGTTTCAAATTGAGGCATACTACATACAAAAAAATTAGGGTTCCTCAAGTGTTCTTTGGGAAGGGTGGTGGTTCTATGTGGAACCATACTGACCCAAAATAACCCTTGGAACCTTTCAATGGTTCTTTGCACTTTTAAAAAGGGTTATTTCCTCTTTTTGTGATAATTAAGATGTAGGGGCAGTGGCTCGTTATATTATTTTTGGGGCGTGGTTTGTGCAGAGCTCTTTTTGTGCAACCGTGAGTGAGAGTCATTCCGGTTCATAAAATCTGTTGTGTTATTCTATTACATATTATATATGCCTATGGCCAGTGACGGTGTCTTGTGAAAGACTCACATATGGCCTTGTGTCAATTGAGAACGGTTGACTAAGTCAGTCGTTCTCAATCCTCTCCTCAGGGACCCTCAGCTGTTCCAGAGCTAGCACAACCTGATTCAACTTGTTAGTAAACACAATAATGAAAGCTATGGAATTTTAGCAACATAATATGGCTATTAAACCAGAATTCTTTAAAAACATATATGGTTTTACAAAGACTGAGAGTGTGAAAGGTTATTTAAAGAACCATTCTCCATAAAGGTTATATATAGGACCATAGAAAATGTCCTATATATTGTTTTTAGGTATATAGAAGGAGTTTCTCTGCACCAAAAGGTACAAAAGGTGTCAAACTATTCCTAATTTACACATTCGTTGATTTATTTATTTATTTTTACCTTAAAATGGCTGTTTGAATGTTTGGATTTGCATGCTCTTCACATAAGTAAAAAAGAAAAGAAAAGGGAGATGTGCCTGAATCATTAAAGTAATCTTCTGAACCTCCTCTAGGGCTTAATGAAGAAATTTATACGCTGCTCGACTCGAGTGACAGTCGGAACAATCAAGAAGTTTCTCAGCTTGAAGTTGAAGCTTCCAAGTTCTTATGAGGTAAGAAATGAAGCTTTTGTATATGTGCTCTATACCCTTTCGTATGTATCTACTGTATGACAGATATTAAGCCATAAATGCTATTGAATATTTATCCTTTTATGTCAGTTTTGTTTGGGCCTCACATACAGTAGCTGTTCCCGCAGAGTCTCTCCTGTGTGTTTGGTGTTGTGGGTAAAAGTTCTGGCCTTGTTTGCAGGCCCCCTGCTGTACTGAGTCTGTCCTTAAGGCTTCAGCATGCTTTGGTTTGGCTGGCGCCTAGCCGAACGAGTGTGCTTGCATACTCCTTTAAAATACCTGTGCTTGAAAAACGAGAAAAAGCGGCAATCGTACTGTTTGTCCATCTTGAGATGCCGTAGCCAGTATACACTTCCTCAAAAATGTCTGAATTATTCTAAGATAACTCCAGAAATCAGTCATTAATTTTGACATTTTTGAGATCTTAGTCACGCAATTTTACATCTAACTGAGATGTTTAGTGCAATATTTCTCAAGTGAGAAAATGTGCATGAAAAGGAGTCATCTCTCGTTGAATGACAACACACACAACACAAACATGCAAGAATCCCTATTCTTGATCAATGATCGACAAGGGGGCGTAGACTTCGGCTCCGAACTTCGGCTTGCCTCGAGTATTTTTGTGTGTGTCAAAATGTCAAAATGAATGACTGATTTCTGGAGTTATCTTAGAATAATTCAGACATTTTTGAGGAAGTGTATACTGGCTACGGCATCTCAAGATGGACAAACAGTACGATTGCCGCTTTTTCTCGTTTTTCAAGCACAGGTATATACTGTAAATATTGGTGCATTGTGCGAAAATGTGGGCGGGAAAGAATTTCTGTATTTCAAATGGTACTGTAACTCCACCCCACAAAATACAGTACCGTACATTATTTTTGGAGCGCCAAAAACCTTTTGACCACTAGTGGGTGCATAGTATTGTTGTTTCTAACTTATTAAAGGGATACTTTGGGATTTTGGCAATGAGGCCCTTTAACTTCTTCCCCAGTGTCAGATGAACTCCTGGATTCCATTTTTATGTCTCTCTGTCCAGTATGAAGGACGTTAGAGGTTGTTTCACGAGCCAATGATAACTAGCGTTAGCGCAATGACCGGGAGTCCATGGGTATCTACTAGCACTTGCAGTGGTGCCCATTCGTTTACAGATCTCCCTTTACTTTCAATCAGTAAAACATTTTTTTCAAGGCCTGAGGCACTTTTTCAGACACATTCCTGAAGCCCAAGAAACAAATACTTAGCTTCCTAGTACATATGGAAATGAAAAAGGTTCAGGAAGGACTTTTTTTTGAAGGCTACTGTAAAAGTGATTTATTCATTCAAATCCTTTTGACATTGATGACAGGCACATGGGGCCCCCAGAGCTTTTCTGTTCGTTCGACCAGTATAAGAAAGGAAGATTTGTCCTAGCTCTAGTCGTCCTCTCAAACAGCATATACTCTCACTATGTCCCGCCGTCTACCTTTTAGTCACCAGCCTCCGTGTCCCCTCACAGCTAGACGTCCTATGCAACGGGGAGATCATGGGAAAAGACCACACCATGGAGTTCATCTACATGACGCGGTGGAGACTTCGCGGTGAAACCGTAAGTAAAAGCCCCAAATGATATCAATGCCCAACCCCCTGTTCCCCTCGTTTTGAAAGATGCTAAGCCCTGTACCTTTCTAGCCATGGGGATAAACTGTGGCTGCTGAATGATGGTCCCGGAGTCTAGTCTCCATGTGAGTCGCTGCTTTGCTTGGCTTTAAAGCTGATTAGCTGGTTAGACGTCTGAAGTCCACAGCCACTCTACTGTATAATCTGCCACAGCAAGGAGGATCATTTTTTTTTTTTTTACTTTATTTAACTAGACAAGTCAGTTAAGAACAAAGTCTTATTCACAATGACGGCCTACACTGTACCAGTGGCACGGTTTATAGAGCTGATTTACAGGCCACCTTTAAAATGTGTCTGGTACTATAGGTTCACATCAAAAGTACGGTGAGTTAAATTGGTGGTTCCTTGTGTTGCAATGGTACGAAACACCATTGGAGACATTTGCAAGGCTAGTATGGTATTGGTAGCTCATGGTAAAATGCAGTTGACATACAGCACATAGTGTATTTCTACCTCTCTTCCTCAATGAATTCAGAATTTACCCACTTTGTTCACTTCACAAAAAAAAAAGCACGTTTTGGTTGCTACATCTGGACCTTCAGTCAACCATGCATAAAAATAACCAAGCACCCCAAGTCCTTTGCACAGTATGCTAGGCTAACTAACACACTTCAGCTTGACCTCAAAATCACTTTTGCTGGCCAGGCGCCTTGGCTGCTAATTTCATTGCTGATGATTGTCGCTTTTGGATGGGCTGATCGGGGCTCCGGCAACACAGGGTCAGGTCAATGAATAGCTGTATTGGTCCAGGGAGACAGGTGAGGAAAGCAGTGAAGGCCCCTGACAGCTGCCCTAGCAGGGTGCCTGTTCCTGGGCTCATTGCCTGACACTCCTCTTCCACAGCCATAGCTCATTACCACTGGCTCAATAGAGGGACCTTCTAATGAAGGCGTCCTGTTAGCAGCAGCAAAGACCATTTCTGTCCCAGTTTGGTTTCAACACACAGTACAACGCACCTAAGGCCTCGTAAACTGTACAGTTTTAATAGTTCAATCGATTCCCCTGTTTTGAATGATACTCTGCTAAGAGATGAAATGTTATTTATAATAACTCTTTGAAATGAAAATGGATGCCCCCCCCCTTCAGCAAAATGTATCTTACCTAAACCCTCCCTAAAAACAAAAGAATATATCAAAAGTGACCCTCCCCATTACCCAAAAGAATAACTAAAACAAAGTGGATAGCAGAGCCTTAGATATGCAGTTAGAAACAGTTTTGTAAGCATTACATGGCAACATGGGAATTTTGATAGCACACAGGGCTGCGGGCCAGAAGGTTGTGGGATTGCAGACCACCGTGGACAAGAGTAGGGGTGGAAAGATCTCTTTTATAGTAAAGCATCTGTTTTGCAGGTCTGAGAAAAAAATTGCCTTTTTTTAAATAAACATTTCATGCAATTCTACATGTTAGCGGAATCTTTTTTTATTACCACACAAATCAACTAAATTACCGGCTAAGAATGGACAGAGAGATAGGCCTATGTGATCATCTTATCATATTTCTCCAATGCCAAATCAGTGTAACGAAACTGTCCCTGTTTGCAAATTAGGAATCTAAGCATGGTACTTTCAAAAGTTAGGCCTACCTTTCCACCCCAGACAGAGTAGGCCTTCCAATGCAGAAAAAAATGTAAGCTTTAACTGCTAAGCTACTCTTCTTCCGTGGCTTAACCCAACGAGAGGTCACAAGTGTTTCTGTAAAAGAAGTCTGGGTTTAAACATATTTTATTGTACAGAACGTGAATAGCTTAATCAGTTGCTAGTGACAAAAATGGATTACTTCCCAAGCAAAGTCAGCCTCTGAATGTCAAAGAAATGAAACAATGATATCCCTATATGCATCGGAGTCACGGTTTTCCCAGGTATTTTAAAGCTTGATTCTACCATAAAGCATCACGGACCAAAGGGCTGATATAGATAGTTTTATATAATCGGATCTGTAAAAAAAAAAATACAAATCTTAAGCTAACAAGGTAGGCCTGTGCTTTTTGCCATTTTCTTTCATAAAAGGTAGGCCTATTGCATACCCTCTCATACCCTCTTAATTTGAGTATTGGTTTTAGCTTCACTGATACGGAGGGAGGCTATTTAAAGAGTGCATAGTGGGTGGAGGAATTGCCTGACGAATCTATGGAAATAGCAGCCTATAGCCTAATTTAATCTGTCTAACAGGTAGGCCTACCTCTTATTTCTAAAATAGGAAGAAATAGGCTCCAACACAAAGCCCTCTTGTTGTTAGTAAAGTCTAATTAAAATGAAGACGGTTGAAATGAATTATGCCTACTCGAATTTGCCTACTTTCAGCACCATGAGCTGTCCATTTCCGATAGATTGTACTGCGGCTGCTGCTTCAAGTTTCAGCACCACAATGTAAGTTACTCAAATCTGATTGATTGAAATCGAGCTCTGATAAATACATAATGGGCAAGAAACATATTATTTTTTAATTAAAAATCAATTATAGTAATAGCAAGCTATCAAAGTTTGATCAGCAAGAGCAGAGCAGGGTTGGAATATCCATTGCAGTGTGCAATGCAGCCTAGTTTTATATACACAATCTTGGCAGCTATCTTAGAAACATACGTTTGTTCCAGGCTTCTCAGAGCATGCACTTCATAGCCTATAGCCTAAAGACTATGGATAATTTGATTGAGACATCACTAAATAGCCTATAGACACAATTGATATTGTGCGCCCAGCAGAGAATCAGAGATGAGGGGCGGAATCAGGCACACATCAATATACAGTGCATTTGGAAAGTTTTCAGATCCCTTACATTTTCCCACATTTTGTTACATTACAGCCTTATTCAAAAATGATTAAATAAAAACATGTCCTCATCAATCTACAACAATACCCTATAATGACAAAGCGAAAACAGGTTTTTAGAAATGTTTGCAAATCTATTAAAAATGTAAAACAGAAATACCTTATTTATTCAGGCCCTTTGCTATGAGACTCACAATTGAGCTCAGGTGCATCCTGTTTCCATGGATCATCCTGTTTCTACAACTTGATTGGAGTCAACCTGTGGTAAATTGAATTGATTGAACATGATTTGGAAAGGCACACACCTGTCTATATAAGTTGACAGTGTATGTCAAGGCAAAAACCAAGCCTTGAGATCAAAGGAATTGTCCTTAGAGCTCCAGGACAGAATTGTGGCGAGGCACAGATCTGGGGAAGAACACAGTGGCCTCCATCATTCTTAAATGGAAGAAGTTTGGAACCACCAAGACTCTTCCTAGAGCTGGCCGCCCGGCCAAACTGAGCAATCGGGGGTTAAGGGCCTTGGTCAGGGAGGTGACCAAGAACCTGATGGTCACTCTGACAGAGCTCCAGAGTTCCTCTGTGGAGGTGGGAGAACCTTCCAGAAAGATAACCATCTCTGTAGCACTCCTAAGCACACAGCCAAAACAATGCAGGAGTGGCTTCAGGACAAGTCTCTGAATGCCTTTGAGTGGCCCAGCCAGAGCCCAGACTTGAACCCGATCGACCATCTCTGGAGAGACCTGAAAATAGCTGATAGAGCTTGAGAGGATCTGCAGAGAAGAATGGGAGAAACTCCCCAAATACAGGTGTGCCAAGCTTGTATTGTTATACCCAAGAAGACTTGAGGCTGTAATCACTGCCAAATGTGTTTCAACAAAGTAGAGTAAAGGTTCTGAATCCTTCTTTTATATACATTTGCAATTTCTAAAAACCTGTTTTTGCTTCGTCATTATAGGGTATTGTGTGAAGATTGATTAGAAAAAAACGATTTATTCAATTTTAGATTAAGGCTGTAACGTTACAAAATGTGGAAAAAGTCAAGGAGTCTGAATACATTCCAAATGTACTGTATAGCCTAATAAGCAACTAATTCTAAAACACTGAGAAATATTGGAATTTCATCAATTACAAATTACATGACCCTCCGCTGGACTAGATTAAAAATCAAATAAAACCTCCCCTTGACTGAAATTGAAAAAGCATGACCCTCCCCCATTTTCCTCCAGGTAACCATTCTGTAAACGTCGATCCATCCCTAATTTAGGCTTGCATTAAATACAGGCTTTGGCAAGCTTAAAATAACCTTGTCCTCAGGCCTTATGCAGAACATTCTGATGCCAAGAACAGAGTCCCAGGAAGGAATCAGTAAAGCGCTTTTAGCTTAGAAGAACTATATACAGTGAAGAAATCCATGTTAAAAAAAGAAAAAGATCAGATGACAGTATTACTGATCTCACATGACCAAATTTGTCATCTGGGCCAGATCGTCCCACTTTGATTGTACCAGACAGGGATAATCTGACTGGTCTCTTAGGAATTCTCTATCTGTGCAGAATATGTGACAGCTCTGTGATGCCAAGAATGAATTCCTGTCCTCCCCTGGACCAAATGACCAGGAACTGGGTCAGTGTGGGCCGACTCATTTCCGTTCTCTTTGGGATTGTACATAAGTGTCTCATGCCTACCACTGCTGTCTGCCTGCCTGCCTGTCTAAAAATAGGGCTGCTGCATGTGATGTCTGTGGAGTGTGTCTTTCACTTTCACCTGCTCTGGCATCAGACTTGTTCTCTCCTCATCACACTCCCACCGCTCTGCACTCACCTGCATTAGTGCTCTTCTCTCACTGCAGAACATCTTACTGTAGCTACGAAGCTACAATCTGTAGAGATTGTGTTGTTTTTGTGTTCTAACTAGCAAGTTCCCTGTAAGTGTACTGTATATATTGTATTCTTACAATGCTAGAACATCTACATTCCTTAGTCTCTGATTACTGTCTCCATTGTAATGGATCCTGTCCAAGGGTGATCAATGTCATCTCTCTCTTTCAGGACTACCCAATGGTACTAGAATATCGCCCACGGATAGACTTTGGTTGATGGAGGGAGATGTGGGACTACTCCTGCACTAACAGCCCATTGACAGACTACACAATGAATGGATGTGCCTGGCACAAGAGACAAGGACCACACATCTTCTTATCATCTGCATGCAGTAATCCGTGATTGCCTCTAATCTCATTCTGTTCTCATACGTTATCCTTCAGTTTCACTGTCTGCGTTTCATTTGTCAAAAACGCATCAAGGGTTTGAGAGCATGCCTGTGTATCATGACATATTGATTCTTTTTTTTTAAGTACCGAAATGTAATTGACTGAAGAGTGAAGACATGCCCTTTAATTCTATAGCACATTGAAGTGTCCCTAATAATACAAGGTGAAATGGCTAGTAGTCTGTTGTTACGCAACACAACAGAGATATTACAAGACAGGTGTGCGCACTGGCAAACAGCTCATAATATTCCACCTTATCTATGCTGGATTTCGTGTCTTACATGGCTCCCTCCCTTATTCCTGTTTTTAACTACGGTAGTGCCTTTCCCCACATGCCTCTTTCAGTGCAGTGCCCTTCGAAATTCAAACTGCTTTTCATATGAAATCCCGAATAGTGAATTCAACAGCCCCAATATATAGTCTACATACAACTACAAGGAAGCTATGGATACCATACCTACCATATCCCTATCTCAATAAGCTATATTCTTCCATTCCATGCCATTTTGATGTTATTACCGCATATTAAGCAATACAAGTACTGTAAGACTAGATATGGCGGAAGAAGGTTAGAAGGAGCTGAATATCACCTACACTGTCTGAAATGTGTAGCTGTGTGTTTGTGCACTATGTAAACGTATTGGGCATTATTGTTGACTTGTACATAGCAGAGATTTGTATAGACTGTTTGCTACTATGCTGTATGTCCTACCGGATGGCTTAACATTAATTTATTGTTGTTGCCGTATAGAAACTGTCCCAGACTGTCGTTACAGGGTCCGATAACCCTTGCCATTTGTATCTATTGGTGGATCAGTACACAAGTGCTTTAAATGCTTTTTCCCTCTTCACATACAGTGCCTTCAGAAAGTATTCACACCCCTTGACTTTTTTCCAAATGTTTTTGTGTTACAGCCTGAATTTAAAATAGATTAAAATGAGATTTTGTGTCCCTGGCCTACACACAATACCACATAATGTCAAAGTGGAATGATGTTTTCCCGAGAAGAAAAAAAATCTGATGAATAAAAAATGAAAAGCTGAAATGTCTTGAGTCCATAAGTAGCCCCTTTGTTATGGCAAGCCTAAATAAATGATAGATTAACAATGTGCATAACAAGACAGATAATACGTTGCATGGACTTTGCAATAGTGTTTAACAGGATTTTTTGAATGACTACCTCACCTCTGGTACCTCACACATACAATTATCTGTAAAGGTCCATCAGTCAAGCAGTACATTTCAAACACAGGTTTAACCACAAAGACCAGGGAGGTTTTCCAATGCCTCGCAAAGAAGGGCACCTATTTGCAGATGCAGGGGGAAAAAACAGACATGGAATTTCCCTTTGAGAATGCTGAAGTTATTAATTGTACTTTGGATGGTGTATCGATACACCCATTCACTACCAAGATCCAGGCATCCGTCCTAACTCAGTTGCCGAAGAGGAAGGAAACCGCTCAGGGATTTTACCATAAGGCCAATGGTGACTTTAAAACAGTCCCAGAGTTCAATGGCTGAAAACTGAGTTCAATGGCTGAAAACATTGTAGTTACTCGACTATACTAACCTAAATGACAGAGTGAAAAGAAGGAAGCCTGTACAGAATACAAATATTATAAAACTTGCATCCTGTTTGCAATAAGGCACTAAAGTAAAACTGCAAAAAATGGGGCAAAGAAATTAACTTTACGTCCTAAATACAGGGCATTATGTTTGGGGCAAGTCCAACACAACACATCACTGAGTACCACTCTTCATATTTTCAAGTTTGGTGGTGGTTGCATCATGTTATAGGTATGCTTGTCATTGGCAAGGACTAGGGAGTGAAATAAATGGAATAGAGCTAAGCACAGGCAAAATCCTAGAGGATAACCTCGTATAGTCTGCTTTCCAACAGAAAATGGGAGACAAATGCACCTTTCAGTAGGACAATAACCTAAAACACAAGGCCAAGTACACTGGAGTTGCTTACCAAGAAGACATTGAATGTTCCTGAGTGGCCTAGTTTCAGTGTTGACTTAAATCTTCGTGAAAATGGCTTGGCAGACCAACTTGGCAGAGCTTGAAGAATTTAGAAAAGAATAATGTGCAAATTGTACAATCCAGGTGTGAAAAGCTCTGAGAGACTCACTCACAGCTGTAATCGCTGCCAATGGCGATTCTAACATGTAGTGACTCGGGGGTTTAAATACTTATGTAAACAAGATATTTCTGTATTTCATTTTCAGTACATTTGATAAAATGTCAAAAAATATGTTTTCACTTTGTCATTATGGGGTATTGTGTTTAGATGGGTGAGAAAAAATATAAATTTTATCAATTTTGAACTCAGGCTGTAACCCAACATTTGGAATAAGTCAAGGGGTATGAATACTTTCTGAAGGCACTGTATACCATTCATCTTTTTCTCACTCTCAACGAAACACCAAAGAATAAGAGCAGAGACAAACAGCAGTGGTTGTATTTTATCTGTTACATTTTAACAGAGACATAATAATTATAACATAATGTAGGCAAACGTTGAGAGTACTGAAGTCTCCTTGGTAGGAAACAAAACGTTTGCAATTTGCCACTGTAATAGGAATTTCCATACAGCAGATGTCTGTCAATAGTAAGTTGATGTTCATTTGCAGTTATGTGCGAACCAATCAATAGACAGATTGGACACCACTTTCTGGAAGGGCCTACAAGTTCAAGTCTTTACAAATCTCCGCAAGTAAAACTTTGAAGCTTACTTTAGCGTTCTTGTGTACTTTCCTGTTTCACACATGTGCTTTTTCCTGTTTGAAATGGTATCTCTTATTTTCCCTAAAAACCCAGCTCTAGTGGTTTTAAATGTTAGCAAAGTAAATGCTTAGACCGAATAATCCTAGAAACGTCTCTGTGCTGCAATGAACAATATGTATTTTTGTAACAAGAAGCACTTGTAGATATTTTATCTTTAAAAATGACATTGTTTGTTGTACATTTAACAAACTTAAAATGCTGCCTGGAATAATCTATTATATTTTTCAATGTCAATGCACCTACAAGCATTCCTAGAAAGATAAGAACTGTACATATGCAAGAGCTGCTCTATACATAATAACAAAAATACAAAAATACAGAACTCATTGAATTAACTTGGTGTCATTTCACAATTGACAAGTTACTTATTGTTATCTGTCAAAAGTGTGATTTTTTTTAAAGTTTCAAAGTTTCAAACATTTGGTTTCATTGACTCCCTCTAAATGTTTTTCTTTCTTATGGAGGCAAAGTTGATCTTCCTGATTCACTCCTAAATCCAAGGATCCCAAATGGTATCCCAGTTCCTTTCAGTTCCATCTTTCATCCTGACAAAGAGTGACCTAAACCTTCTGCTTCTCCTGGACAAACATGGCTCCTCAGTGCTCTAACTAGAATTGCAAAGCTACCGGTAATTTACCAAAGTTACCAGAATCTTCAGTCATTTTGTCACGCCCTGACCTTAGAGAGCCGTTTTATTTCTCTATTTGGTTAGGTCAGGGTGTGATTTGGGGTGGGCATTCTATGTTTTCTATTTCTTTGTTTTTGGCCGAGTGTGGTTCCCAATCAGAGACAGCTGTCTATCATTGTCTCTGATTGGGAATCATTCTTCGGCAGCCTTTTTCCCACTTGTGTTTTGTGTGTAGTTATTTTCTGTTTGGTATCTGTTTACCTGACAGAACTGTTCGCTTTCGTGTTGTTACGTGTTTCTTTGATCAATAAAATCATGAACCCCTTCCACGCTGCGCTTCGGTCCACTCATTTCGATGAGAGCCGTTACAGAACTATGCACCACCAAAGGACAAAGCAGCGTGGTCAGGAGGACTGGACCTGGGAGGAAAGCCTAGACGAGAAAGGACCCTGGAGGCAGGCTGGGGAGTATCGCCATCCGAAGGAGGAGATAGAAGCAGTGAAAGCAGAACGGAGACGTTATGAGGCGTTAAACCATGGAGGCAGCCCCAAAACCTTTTTGAGGGGGGCACAGGGGGAGATTGGCAGAGTCAGTGTTTAGACCTGAGCCAACTCCCCATGCTTACCGTGGGGAGCGTGTGACTGGTCAGGCACCGTGTTATGCAGTAATGCGCATGGTGTCTCCAGTACGCATTCATTGTCCGGTATGCTCTATTCCATCTCCCCGCAGTTGCCGTGCTAGAGTGGGCATTCAGCCAGGAGGGATTGTGCCGGCTCAGCGTTCCTGGCCTCCGGTGCCTCTCTTCGGCCCAGGTTATCCTGCACCAGCTCTACGCACGGTATCCTACGGGGAGTATCCAACCAGGACGAGTTGTGCCAGCTCTGCGCTCCAGACCTCCGGTGCGCCTCCACGGTCCAGTGTGTCCTGCGTTGGCTCTACACACTATGCCTCCAGTGCGCCGTCATAGCCCAGTGCGTCTTGTGCCAGCTCTCCACACTCACCGAGCTAGAGTGGGTATCCAGCCAGGACATGTTGTGGCAGCTCCACTCACTAGGCTGTCAGTACGTCTCCTCAGTCTGCTGAGACCTGTTCTGGCTCCATGTACGAAGCCTCCAGTGATGATCCATGGGCCGAAGCCTCCAGTGATGATCCATGGCACAAAGCCTGCAGTGATGATCCATGGCCCAGAGCCTGCAGTGATGATCCATGGCCCGGAGCCTGCAGTGATGATCCATGACACGAAGCCTCCAGTGATGATCCATGGCACGAAGCCTCCAGTGATGATTCAGGGAAAGGAGCATCCAGCGACAGTCCCCAGTCCGGAGCCTCCAACGACGGCCCCCAGTCCGGAGCCTCCAGCGACGGTCCCCAGTCCGTAGCCTCCAGCGACGGTCCGCAGTCCGGAGTCTTCAGCAGGGGTTCCCAGTCCAGAGTCTCCGGCGACGATCCACGGTCCGGTTCCACAGAAGCGTAGGGAACGGGGGCTACGTCCCGAACCGGAGGTGCCACCGAGGGTAGATGCCCACCCGGACCCTCCCCTATAGGTTCAGGTTTGGGAGTCCGGCATTCTATGTTTTCTATTTATTTGTGTTTTTGGCTGAGTGTGGTTCCCAATCAGAGGCAGCTGTCTATCGTTGTCTCTGATTGAGTATCATACTTAGGCAGCCTTTTTCCCACCTGTGTTTTGTGTGTAGTTATTTTCTGTTTAGTATCTGTTTACCTGACAGAACTGTTCGCTTTTGTTTTGTTACTTTGTTCTTTGATCAATAAAATCATGAACACTTTCCACGCTGCGCTTTGGTCCACTCATTCCGACGAGAGCCGTTACACATTTGGTAATTAACACAAAATCTATGTCAATCTAACTTTGATAATTTATACTTTAATAACTTTAAAAATATATATGAATATATAGTATTCCTTTGTTATATCTGTGTCCATATTGTCCATGAGTTTCTAGTAGATAGACCATATGGTTCAAGAAAAAATAGACTAATTAATGAAAAAAAGTATCTAATCACCAATGGCATTATTTTCAATGAACTCTTCCAACTATTGACTTTTTTGCCATAACTGCCTCCAGTTTGACGCCAAAACATTGACAGCAAATACATATTGACATAGTAGAATAAAAGTGTGTAAAAAAAAAGTAAGGATATTTCATGCTGAAACTCTCATATTAAACACCAATGGTATTCACTAAGTGTATTGTTTATATTTAGGATAATGTTTAACAGCTTTCATGAAATGTTTCTATTTTCAAATCAACTTAATTATTTATTTTATACATTTTGCATGTGATAAGACCAGACAAAGGTCCAGAGATAATTAGACACCTGTGATAATCTGAAGTACCTAAAAGGGAAACTAGATGTCTTGTGATAGACTACATAAAATCCTTGAAAGATACAAAAAATGATGGCAGTTTCTGCTAAACTTTGAAAGCTTCCAGTAATATACCCTCCCTTTGCAACCCCAGAGGGGCCCTCAGACAGAGTCTCATACTTTCACCATGATTTCATCAGTGCTTTATCTGCCAATGACAAGGTTTCTCCTATATAAAAACCAATCAACATTTTGACTACTTGAATACTAGGACACTGCTTTTGGCAGGGGAAAAAACATGTGCTGAAGAAGTGCCCATGCTGTTTTGGAGTGGGGCGAGGAGGGCGAGGAGACAACCACGGCTGTCCAGTCCAGCTTTTGCATTTGCTTGAAGAAAGTGAAGGTTGGTTACATACACACACAGAAACACACAGCACACAGTACAAAAGCTGTTGACTGCCAAACAGAGGCACGCTAACTTTGGGGTCAGTGTTGCTATTTGAATGATCCCCTGAAAGGACCATCCCTCTGGTGACCAACACTGTCTGAATCCTGATCCCTACGAAAAAAACGGTTGCTTTCCTTGAATTGGCCCAAAATATTATCTCTGGATTTCCATTCAGCCCCTCAGCCAAACTGTCACATTTTCCACAGGCCCCCTTCCTTTCTTCTCTCTGTCTGGAGACTTCCACTACTAAATGGTCATGATTGTGAGGCCGAAAAGAAAAAAAACTTGGCTGACCTGAGTTAAGTTTATCCTCCTTGTAGACAATAGGGAGCTGCTGTAACCCAGCTTAAGTTCTGCAAGCTGTGGCATTCTTATCTGTGCTTGAGAGGAGCAGTAGCTCTGATGCACCAGCTGGGTTTAAATTAAGCTCAATGCTCTTCGGGTCCATTTTTACACTTTTGTCTCCCTCTGCAAGCGACTGGCTCCTCCACTGACTGGCTATAATTGGAGGAGTGTTTACTCAGCTGCAAACATTTACATGTCTATGCAAAGTCCCCATAATGTTTTCACATTATACAGGTCACATTTACTACTGGTGTTGTGCTTCATACAGACACACACTATGAAATCATGTTTTTAGCCAGGAGTGGTTGTGGGAGGAAAGACTGATATCAATGTCTCATATTGCCATTAGACATACTTAAAAACAACAGTCTGTTGCTAATTTTGAAAAAAAATAGCTCCAGTGTCACTAAACCTTTAGATTGGACTGTTTAAAAACAGTGCTTGTTTGTGTGAGTAATCTTCATTCTATCCACTCTGGGCAGTCTGTGGTACTATATCAAAACAGTCAGCAATTACAGTACCTTGCAAAAGTATTCATCCCCCTTTGTGTTTTTCCTATTTTGTTGCAACCAATCATTTAAATAGATTTTTCTTTGGATTTCATGTAATGGACATACACAAAATAGTCCAAATTGATGAAGTGAAATGGGAAAAAATGTACTTATTTAAAAAAAAACTAAATAATAAAAAACAGAAAAGGGGTCGATGCATACTGCATACAGAAGTTGGAGGTTTACATACACCTTAGCCAAATACATTTAAACTCAGTTTTTCACAATTCCTGACATTTAATCCAAATAAAAATTCCCTGTCAGTTAGGATCACCACTTTATTTTAAGAATGTGAAATATCAGAATAATAGTAGAGAGAATGAATTTATTTAAGATTTTATTTATTTCATCACATTCCCAGTGGGTCAGAAGTTTACATACACTCAATTAGTATTTGATAGCATTGCCTTTAAATTGTTTAACTTGGGTCAAATGTTTCAGGTAGCCGTCCACAAGCTCCGTACAATAAGTTGGGTGAATTCTGGCCCATTCCTCCTGACAGAGCTGGTGGAACTGAGTCAGGTTTGTAGGCCTTCTTGCTCGCACATGCCTTTTCAGTTCTGCCCACAAATTTTCTATAGGGAAGAGGTCAGGGCTTTGTGATGGCCACTCAAATACCTTGACTTTGTTGTCCTTAAGCCATTTTGCAACGACTTTGGAAGTATGATTGTGGTCATTGTCCATTTGGAAGACCCATTTGTGTAAGGGCTTTCTTCTGTGGACAAAGGATCGGACCAAAGCGCAGCGTGGTTAGAGTTCAACATTTTTAATAAAGACCATAAACGTGAACACTACAAAATACCAAAACAACAAATGTGAAAAACCGAAACAGTTCTATCTGGTGCATAGACACAAAGACAGAAAACAACCACCCACAAAACCCAACACAAAAGAGGCTACCTAAATATGGTTCCCAATCACAGACAATGACTAATACCTGCCTCTGATTGAGAACCATATCAGGCCAAACATAGAAATGGGAAAACTAGACACACAACATAGAATGCCCACTCAGCTCACGTCCTGACCAACACTAAAACAAAGAAAACACAAAAGAACTATAGTCAGATCGTGACAGTACCCCTCCCCCCAAGGTGCGGACTCCGGCCGCAAAATCTGAACCTATAGGGGAGGGTCTGGGTGTCTGTCGGCGGTGGCGGCTCTGGCGGATCCTGGCTGACTGGCGGCTCTGGCGGTTCCTGGCTGACTGGCGGCTCTGGCGGATCCTGGCTGACTGGCGGCTCTGGCGGATCCTGGCTGACTGGCGGCTCTGGCGGATCCTGGCTGACTGGCGGCTCTGGCGGATCCTGGCTGACTGGCGGCTCCTTGCAGACTGGCGGCTCTGGCGGCTCCTTACAGACTGGCGGCTCTAGCTGCTCTGGACAGACGGGAGACTCTAGCAGCTCTGGACAGACGGGAGACTCTAGCAGCTCTGGACAGGCGGGAGACTCTAGCAGCTCTGGACAGGCGGGAGACTCTAGCAGCTCTGGACAGGCGGGAGACTCTAGCACCTCTGGACATGCGGGAGACACTAGCAGCTCTGGACAGGCGGGAGACACTAGCAGCTCTGGACAGGCGGGAGACTCTAGCAGCTCCGGACAGGCGGGAGACTCTAGCAGCTCTGGACAGGCGGGAGACTCTAGCAGCTCTGGAAAGGAGGAAGGCTCTGGCAGTGCTGGAAAGGCGGGAGCACCCGTAGGGATGAGATGGAGAGACAGCGTGGAGCGGGGGGCTGCCACCGGAGGGCTGGTGCGTGGAGGTGGTACTGGATAGACCGGACTGTGCAGGTGCACTGGACCTCTTGAGCACTGAGCCTGCCCAACCTTACCTGGTCGAATGCTCCAGGTCGCCCTGCCAGTGCGGCGACGTGGAATAGCCCACACTGGGCTGTGCTGGCGAACCGGGGACACCATGCTTAAAGCTGGTGCCATGTACACCGGCCCAAGGAGACGCACTGGAGACCAGATGCGTAGAGCCGGCTTCATGGCACCTGGCTCGATGCCCACTCTAGCCCGGCCGATACGAGGAGCTGGAATGTACCGCACCGGGCAATGCACCCGCACCGGGGACACTGTGCGCTCCACAGCATAACACGGTGCCTGCCCGGTCTCTCTCGCTCTCCGGTAAGCACAGGAAGTTGGCGCAGGTCTCCTGCCTTCGTTTGCCACACTCCATGAGGGCCCCCCCAATACATTTTTGGGGCTGCCTCTCGGGCTTCCTTGCCAGCCGTGTTCCCTCATATCGCTGGATCCTCTCTCTGGCTGCCTCTGCTCTCCTAGCTACAACCTGTTCTCATGGGAGGCGATCCCTTCCAGCCAGGATCTCCTCCAATGTGTAGCAACCCTTGCCGTTCAAAACGTCCTCCCATTTCCAGGAGTCCTGACATCGCTGCCTCTCCTGCTGCTGCTGCTGCCTGTTACCACGCCGCTTGGCCCTTGGTTGGTGGGTGGTTCTGTAACGGCTTTCTTCTGTGGACGAAGGATCGGACCAAAGCGCAGCGTGGTTAGAGTTCAACATGTTTAATAAAGTCCATAAACGTGAACACTACAAAATACCAAAACAACAAATGTGAAAAACCGAAACAGTCCTATCTGGTGCATAGACACAAAGACAGAAAACAACCACCCAAAAAACCCAACACAAAACATGCTACCTAAATATGGTTCCCAATCAGAGACAATGACTAACACCTGCCTCTGATTGAGAACCATATCAGGCCAAACATAGAAATGGGAAAACTAGACACACAACATAGAATGCCCACTCAGCTCACGTCCTGACCAACACTAAAACAAAGAAAACACAAAAGAACAATGGTCAGAACGTGACAATTTGCAACCAAGCTTTAACTTCCTGACGGATGTCTTGAAATGTTGCTTCAATATATCCACATAATTTTACAGCCATCTATTTTGTGAAATGCATAAGTCCCTCCTGCAGCAAAGCACCCCCACAACATGATGCTGCCACCCCCATGCTTCACGGTAGGGATGGTGTTCTTCGGCTTGCAAGCCTCCCCCTTTTTCCTCCAAACATAACGATGGTCATTATGGCCAAACAGTTCTATTTTTGTTTCAATAGACCAGAGGACATTTCTCCAAAAAGTACAATGTTTGTCCCCATGTGCAGTTGCAAACCGCAGTCTGGCTTTTTTTATGGCAGTTTTGGAGCAGTGGCTTCTTCCTTGCTGAGCGGTCTTTCAGGTTATGTTGATATAAAACTCATTTTACTGTGGATATAGATACTTTTGTACATGTTTCCTCCAGCATCTTCACAAGGTCCTTTGCTGTTATTCTGGGATTGATTTGCACTTTTCGCACCAAAGTACGTTCATCTCTAGGAGACAGAACGCGTCTCCTTACTGAGGGGTATGACGGCTGCGTGGTCCCATGGTGTTTATCTTGCGTACTATTGTTTGTACAGATGAATGTGCTACCTTCAGGCGTTTGGAAATTGCTCCCAAGGATGAACCAGACTTGTGGAGGTCTACAACTTTTTCTTCTGAGGTCTTCGCTGATTTCTTTTGATTTTCCCATGATGTCAAGCAAAGAGGCACTGAGTTTGAAGGTGGGCCTTGAAATACATCCACAGGTACACCTCCAATTGACTCAAATGATTTCAATTTGCCTATCAGAAGCTTCTAAAGCCATGACACCATTTTCTGGAATTTTCCAAACTGTTTAAAGGCACAATCAACTTAGAGTATGTAAACTTCTGACCCACTGGAATTGTGCTACAGTGAATTATAAGTGAAATAATCTGTCTGTAAACAATTGCTGGAAAAATAACTTGTGTTGTGTCTTGCCAAAACTATAGTTTGTTAACAAGTAATTTGTGGAGCGGTTGAAAAACTAGTTTTAATGACTCCAACCTAAGTGTATGTAAACTTCCGACTTCAACTGTATGTATTCACCCCCTTTGCTATGAAACCCCTAAATAAGATCTGGTGCAACCAACTACCTTCAGAAGTCACATAATTAGTTAAATAAAGTCCACCTGTTGGCAATCTAAGTGTCACATGATCTGTCACATGATCTTAGTATATATACACCTGTTCTGAAAGGCCCCAGAGTATGCAACACCACTAAGCAAGGGGTACCACCAAGCAAGTGGCACCATGAAGACCAAGGAGCTCTCCAAACAGGTCAGGGATAAAGTTCTGGAGAAGTATAGATCAGGGTTGGGTTATAAAAAAATATCAGAAACTTTGAACATCCCACGGAGCACCATTAAATCCATTATTAAAAAATGAAAAGAACATTGCACCACAACAAACCTGCCAAGAGAGGAACGTCCACCAAAACTCACAGACAAGGCAAGGGCATTAATCAGAGTGGCAACAAAGAGACCAAGGATAACCCTGCAAAGCTCCACAGCGGAGATTGGAGTATCTGTCTATAGGACCATTTTAAGCCGTACACCCCACAGAGCTGGGCCTTACGGAACAGTGGCCAGAAAAAAAGCCATTTCTTAAAGAAAAAAATAAGCAAAGACGTTTGGTGTTCGCCAAAAAGCATGTGGGAGATTCCCCAAACATATGGAAGAAGGTACTCTGGTCAGATAAGACTAAAATTGAGCCTTTAGGCCAAGGAATGATGGATGACGCTAAATACAGGGACATTTTTGAGGGAAACCTGTTTCAGTCTTCCAGAGATTTGAGACTGTTACGAAGGTTCACCTTCCAGCAGGACAATGACAAGCAACACTTGAGTGGTTTAAGTGGAAACATTTAAATGTCTTGGAATGGCCTAGTCAAAGCACAGACCTCCATCCAATTGAGAATCTGTGGTATGACTTAAAGATTGCTGTAAACCAGCACAACCCATCCAACTTGAAGGAGCTGGAGCAGTTTTGCCTTGAAGAATTGTCAAAAATCCCGGTGGCTAGATGTGTCAAGCTGATAGAAACATACCCCAAGAGACTTGCAGCTGTAATTGCTGCAAAAGGTGGCTCTACAAAGTATTGACTTTAGGGGGTGAATAGTTATTCACACTCACGTTTTCAGTTTTTTTGGTCTTATTTCTTGTTTGTTTCACAATATAAAATATTTTGCATCTTCAATGTGGTAGGCATGTTGTGTAAATCAAATGATACAAACCCCCCCCCCCTCAATTTTAATTCCAGGTTGTAAGGAAACAAAATAGGAAAAATGCCAAGGGGGGTGAATACTTTCGCAAGCCGCTGTGTATCTCTGAGATATGTTCTGTGATATTATTCAATCATTGCCTTAGGGTGAGACCCAAGCCCACTTATGTCAGTGATCATAGTGCTAGCATTTAGCATATTATTGCCTTGTTGTGAATACAGATTAGAGTATCAGGCTTGCCAGCCAAAGGTTAGGACATTTGCAATTCAACAGGAGGACATAGACAAACATACAGCCTACAACATGGCCTGAGAAATGATCGATGAGTATGTCCCCGCCCAGTTTGAAATATGAGATAAGAACATAATCCTTGCTCCATTTGACCATGACTACAGTATCTGTGTTGCCTGGTTGGGTTGTCATCGATAGGCAGGCACTCATAGCATGTCTTTCTGCCATCAATTGTTTCATTTAATCTGGGAATGCTGTGAGGCTTGAGCCTCAGAGGCCACAAATAAACTGTCCGTACAGTAGCCCATAACTACTGAATACAGTGTAATCTTTAAGATAAGGACCGTTTGCAGTTAGTCATCCGTTAATAACACTTAATAACATGTTAGTAACACTTTAATAACACTGTCTTGTGATTAAAAAAGGGTCTTGCTCTTTTCTTAGATGTGATCTGAGTAATGATTGAAATGTTTTTTCATTCTGTTTCTCTTTCTTTATGAAGTCTCACTTTCATAACGTTTTCCCATGACCTGAATGCATGTTATCTTGTAAATCCAGCTTGTGCGTCTCTGTCCCTGTCCACATAGAGAGTACAGGGAAGGCAAAGTCCGGTGAGAATCTGTGTAGCCTATATTGAGATCATATTGCTTAGCTCCCTCATTAACTCTGTGCTGTTAGACAGTAAATGCTGCCAAGGCCCCACGATACAGCTGCCCCTTCTCCTCAATGGGTAATTAGTGATAGAATTTTATGAACTGTAATATTGTGTGGGAGCTGGGAAATGTAGAATTGTTTATGGTTCTGAGAAACGAGACTGTGACGAATAGACGATTGGGAAACTTTTAAACAGAGTGGGGAGGTGAGAAAGGTGTCGTGTTATAATAGTTATAACAGAGGCCTCTGTCTTATTTAAGTAATACAACTATCAGCTGTTTAATATCTCAGGATTTAATGTAATCTCAAGTTTAACACAAGTTTCATTCTTCAAAATTAATTTAGAAAAATGGAGACATATCCCCGCCTGTGCATCTTGGTCCCATGGGAGCGTCTTCAGGAAATGTCACCATGGTGAAATGCCAACTAGGATTCAGATCTGTGATGCTGAAAAACAGTCATATACACTGACTGTACAAAACATTCGGCTCTTTCGGTGACATAGACTGACCCGGTTAATTGAGGTGAAAGCTAGGATCCCTTATTGATGTCACTTGTTAAATCCAGTTCAATCATTGTAGAAGAAGGGGAGGAGACAGGTTAAAGAAGGATTTTTAAGTCTCGAGACAATTGAGACATGGATTGTGTATGTGTGCCATTCAGATGGTGAATTGGCAAGACAAAAGATTAAGTGCCTTTGAACGGGGTATGGTAGTAGGTACCAGGCGCACCGGTTTGAGTGTGTCAAGAACTGCAACGCTGCTGGGTCAACATGGGCCAGCATTCCTGTGGAACACTTGTAGAATCGAATTGAAGCTGTTCTGAGGGCAAAAGGGGGTGCAACTCAATATTAGGAAGGTGTTCTAATGATTTATACACTCAGTGTAGATGGATGCATTGCAGGTTAACAAGAACATAACGTTCTGTCCTGCACAGGTATTTTGTCTGTTTGGCGGTTAAGTCCCGTCTCAACAATTTACTGCGATGGCGTGTTTCTGCAGCAACTCAAGATGCAACTCAAGCTAGGACTCCCTCTAAAGTTAACAGATCTTTATATAGTATTCTGCTGAAACATAGAGTGTATATGTGTGTGTGTATGTGTGTGTTTATTGTCATATACACCGGACAGATGTGCTCTTTCACTACAGGGAGAACAGATTGATATCATGGGGTGTCAGACTGTATATGCCTTCCAGAGACTGAGAGTCTTGACTACTTGTTATAGATCATGATGTAGGTTATGATGCCTACACTCAAAAAAATGCTGGGTTGTTTGGTTGACCCATCTGCTGGGTTGCAGGTGTTGGGTCACTTAGTTGGGTTGTTTTCTTTGAAAACTGCTGGGTTAATGATGCTGGGTTATTGAGATATGACCCAGCGGGTCAGGTCAGAAGACTGGAGATGTGGCTAGTAGGGGCATGGCTTGCAGATAGTTATTTTTGGCCACCTGTGAGAGTAAATGTCATTCTGGTTCATCTGTTCTGTTGTATTGTTATCACATGTTAACATTAAATACTGACACTATTGAAGTTTTGATGAGGCTTACGCAAGTGTATGAGTTCTTCAAGATCCTATGCATATCCCAATGTTGGGATATGTAAATAATACATTAGAAATGTATTAGTAAGTGTATTGCGCAAAAATATTCAAGGAACATTGAGATCTGCAGTGTACATTCTTAACATGATGAACAAAAATGATATTTATTGTTACAAGTGGCCAAATATTATGATATGAAAGCCACGCCCCTAATAGGCCACACCTCCTGAAAATAACCTATGGATTACATTAATTAAGACCCAGCTGCTGTGTTAATCCAACTGATCGTTAAAAGAAACACATGCAGGTTAAATTAATCCATGTTTGGGTAATCCAAACAACCCAACATGTTGGGTTCTTCACCCAATCCAACTGGCTGGGTCAAAATAATCCAGCGTGTGTTCTGTCCAATATTTACCTGGCGCTGGGTTACCAAATTACCCAAATTGTGTTGTTTTTAGCCCAGCATTCTTTTGTGTGTAGCATTACTTGAGAGTAAAGGCTGTGCATTGTAGTCCCCACCTATTCCCACAGTGCTGAAGACAACAGTTCAATTGTGATGATACTTTTTTCAAATATAATGTAGGGGTCATCATTTGTCCTTCACTTTAATGCGCTGGGCTGTAATATTAGTGGGAAGTCCACGTAAAATCCATTATAGAATTTTTAAAAATGTGCTTGTGCCCTTTCACTCTTCATACTATTGTCACTAACAGGATTGAAGCCAGTCTGTGATACTTTGTCTCAATCACCCTTTGTTCAGGAACAAGGCAGAAAAACGGAAAGGGCATAAATGAAGGAATTGGGTCCGGGCCATACCACTGGTCAAAGAGTTCTGTTCTGCCTCCCTTTCAGCTGCTCTCAGCGGTGTGAGAGCCAGCCAAGGAAAATAAAAGCTTTGTGCCTGGGCCCTCACCACACACACACACACATGAATGTGTACACACACAGACACACACGGATGGACAGACACACACACACTCTTTAATTTCACAAATTTATGTGCGGTTTCCCATCCTAAGTCAGACATAGTAAAAGCCTTAGAAAGTAAGCCATCCACATGAGGGTGTGTAAGGGTGTGCTGAACTCAAAAAGTAATTGATTACGTCAAATAGCTGATAATCGGATTGCCTTGTAGTTAAGGCTGTAGGCAATCACTCTTTCCAATTATGAGCTGAACCTATGAAAATATTATCATTAACCTAAGAATCCAGTGCTAAGTCACCTGACTACTGCAACTGTAAATCAGCAAAACCTTCAGAGTGAATTCAGACGAATAGATCTCATTACGAAACCATGATGGCATCCCAGCCGGGAGGGCTAAAATTAGCATTCAGCCAGCATCGCTTAGTCACAGAATGTCATTTCTTTCAAAGCCATCTACGCTCAGCCATGACATCACTCACTGTTTGGGAACAACTCCCAAAATGTAGCCTATTGAAGAGGGCGGTACCTTAAAACTTGGTTAGACCTGCTATACTTCAGCCTAGAAGACCTGGTACAACACGCCACCACCAGAGAGGATGCTAGTGACAGATACACATGTACCGTCCGATATGGTGACAACATTCCCCACAGGGTCAGCCTGTAAAGTTGATCCTTCCCATTATTAACACTGGTGGCGCGTAAGTGACACTGTGACTATTATGTGTCATGTTAATGGTATGTGAAATCAGGTGACTTGGATCAATGTACCCCATGCACAGGTTCAGTAGACACGTTCCCATTTATTTTGCTTTAAGTAATGGATACAGTACAGATATAACTACAGGCTGGCTAAAGCTAGACCATATTGATCAAATGTACCAGAAGTACAGTAGTTAGAGTGGTACCTCTCTGTACTGTTAGGGAAACAGCACAGAGAGTACAGCACAGAGTTAAAATAAAACAGACAATTATGTTGAAACATAGAGCTGCCAAATGCAGGTGGAGATTACCACACACCTCTTGGAGGCGAAGAGAATGATTCATACATCATGTGATGTTCCAAAGCCGTTGCTAAGCATCAAGGATGTGAGTAGGGATAGAAAGCAGGACAGAGAGGCACTCAAACCAAGCTGAAGAAGTGATACCTTTCAATTACTTTCTGGTATCCCTATAATAACTAATCATAGACAGCTCACCTATCAGAGTTGAACTTGATATGCACATCCATATCCTGTATTGTGTTTTACAGTAGCTATGGTTATGTAACGTCAGGTCAGGTCCTAACTGGAAACACTCTGTTTCTAAAACTATGACCCAGATTTTTTCCTGGTCCGTCCACACTTTTGTAAAAAAAACCTTGCCATAGTTACAGTAAACACTGTTCAAATCAATTTTGCCTTCAAGACTTTCATGCACAATTCAAACCA
This sequence comes from Oncorhynchus kisutch, assembly GCF_002021735.2. NCBI lineage: Eukaryota > Metazoa > Chordata > Actinopteri > Salmoniformes > Salmonidae > Oncorhynchus > Oncorhynchus kisutch. The sequence continues at coordinate 13,818,762 of NC_034198.2, read as the reverse complement.
CAGACTCATATTAACACAGGAAATTATAATCTGCGATAAACAGACTTCTTGTTGCTATGAGACTACACATCCGGCTTCAGTTCTCCATTTTTGGACATGATAAGTTATTTATAAACTCAAATCAAATCAAAATTGTATTGGTCACATACACATGTTTAGCAGATGTTATTGCGGGTGTAGCGAAATGTTTGTATTTCTAGCTCCAACAGTGCAGTAATATCTAACAAGTAATATCTAATAATTTCACAACAATACACAATACACACAAATCTAAAGTAAAGGAATGGAATTATGAATATATAAATATTTGAACGAGCAATGGCGAAGCGGCATCGACTAAAATACAGTAGAATATAACAGAATACAGTATATACATATGAGATGAGTAATGCAAAATATGTAAACATGATTAAAGTGACTAGTGTTCCATTATTAAAGTGGCCAGTGATTTGAAGTCTATGTACAGTATATAGGGCAGCAGCCAATAAAATGGCACCAGAGAAGAAGGCAGATATTTTACGTGTCCCCAACCGATTGTGTTTTTCTGTTCGTTTATAACTTTTCTTAAACTTATTTTGTACATAATGTTGCCGCTACCATCTCTTATGACCCAAAAAAACTTCTGGACATCAGGACTGCGATTACTCACCACGAACTGGGAGAATCCTTTTTTTCCTTTAACGAGTCTGACGAATCCCGACGCAAACGATGTTGCCGCGCCCTGACCTTGGAGATCCTTATTATTCTCTATGTTTGGTTAGGTCAGGGTGTGACTCGGGTGGAAATTCTTTGTTTTCTATTTCTTTGTTTTTGGCCGAGTATGGTTCCCAATCAGAGACAGCTGTCTATCGTTGTCTCTGATTGGGAGTCATACTTAGGCAGCCTGTTTTCCACCTGAGTTTGTGGGATCTTGTTTTCTGTTTAGTTGCTGCTGCCTTACAGAACTGTGCGCTTTTGTTTTTTTTTGTCTTTGTTATTTTGTTTGGTGTCATCAATAAAAATACGATGTACACCTACCACGCTGTGCCTTGGTCTCCTTCTACCAACGAGAGCCGATACAGATAAACTGCCTTCACGGGAACAGGCCCATTTACCCGTGATTTGCGTGAAGAGGAGGCGGAGAAACGGGGGTCAGAGGGCGGGCTGCCTTCTGAGAATTTGTAGGTGATCGAATAAACCCCCACTTCCTTCCATTCTGCTAGCAAATGTGCAATCTTTGGAGAATAAAATCGATGACCTACGTGCAAGATTAAACAAAACTGTAATATCTTATGCTTCACAGAGTCGTGGCTGAACGATGACACTATCAACATACAAGCGGTCTGGTTATACGCTGTACCAGCAGGAAAGAACAGCGACGTCTGGTAAGACAAGGGGCAGCAGACTATGTATTTTTGTAAATAACAGCTGGTGCACACTATCTAAGGAAGTCTCGAGCTATTGCTCGCCTGATGTATCTCATGGTAAGCTGTAGACCACACTATCTACCTAGAGAGTTTTCATCTGTATTTTTCTTAGCTGTTTACATACCACCACAGTCAGAGGCTGGCACTAAGACAGCATTGAATGAGCTGTATTCCGCCATAAGCAAACAAGTAAACGCTCACAGAGGCGGCACTCCGAGTAGCCGGGGACTTTAATGCAGGGAAACTTAAATCTGTTTTACCAAATTTTTATCAGCATGTTAAATGTGCAACCAGAGGGGAAAAAAACTCTGGACTCCACACACAGAGATGCATACAAAGCTCTCCCTCGCCCTCCATTTGGCAAATCTGACCATAATTCTATCCTCCTGATTCCTGCCTACAAGCAAAAATTAAAGCAGGGGAGCACCAGTGACTAGATCAATAAAAAAAGTGGTCAAATGAAGCAGATGCTAAGCTACAGGACTGTTTTGCTAGCACAGACTGGAATATGTTCCGGGATTCCTCCGATGACATTGAGGAGTACACCACATCAGTCATTGGCTTCATCAATAAGTGCATCGATAACGTTGTCCCCACAGTGACCGTACGTACATATCCCAACCAGAAGCCTTGGATCACAGGCAACATCTGCACTGAGCTAAAGGCCAGAGCTGCCGCTTTCAAGGAGCAGGACTCTTCTAAGAAATCCTGCTATGCCCTCCGACGAACCATCAAACAGGCAAACCATCAATACAGGACTAACATCGAATCGAATACTACACTGGCTCTGATGCTCCTCGGATGTGGCAGGAAACCATTACAGACTACAAAGGGAAGGATTTCCTGACGGGCCACCCCAAAGTGGTAAGGGTAGGTAACAACACATCCGCCACGCTGATCCTCAACACAGGGGCCCCTCAGAGGTGCGTGCTCAGTCCACTCCTATACTCCCTGTTCACTCATGACTGCACATCCAGGCCCGATTCCAACACCAACATTAAGTTTGCCGATGACACAACAGTATCAACAGCCTGATCACCGACAATGACGAGACAGCCTATAGGGACAGCCCATGTGTTGCCAGGACAACAACCTCTCCCTCAACGTGATCAAGACAAAGGAGATGATTGTGGACTAGAGGAAAAAGAGGACCGAGCACGCCCCCATTCTCATCGACAGGGCTGCAGTGGAGCAGGTTGAGAGCTTCAAGTTCCTTGGTGTCCACATCACCAACAAACTAACATGGTCCAAGCACACCAAGATAGTTGTGAAGAGGGCACGACAACACCTTTTCCCCTTCAAGAGACTGAAAACATTTGGCATGGGTCCTCAGATCCTCAAAAGGTTCTACAACTGCGCCATCGAGAGCAACTGGTTGTATCACTGCTTGGTATGGCAACCGCTCGGCCTCCGACCGCAGGCACTACAGAGGGTAGTGCGAACAGCTCAGTACATCACTGGGTCCAAGCTTCCTGCTATCCAGAACATTTATACCAGGCGGTGTCAGAGGAAGGCCCAAAAAATTGTCAAAGACTCCAGCCATGCTCGTCATAGACTGTTCTCTCTGCTACCACATGGCAAGTGGTACCGGAGCGCCAAGTCTAGGTCCAAGAGGCTTCTAAACAGCTTCTACCCCCAAGCCATTAGACTCCTGAACACCTAATCAAATGACTACCCAGACTACAGTATTTGCATTGCCCCCACCTCTTTTACACCACTGTTACTCTGTTGTTATCATCTATGCAAAGTCACTTTAATAAATCTAGCTATATGTACATATTACTTCAACTAACCGGTGCCACAGCACATTGACTCTGTACTGGTACCCCCCTGTATATCGTCTCGCTATTGTTATTTTACTGCTGCTCTTTAATTACTTGTTACTTTTATTTCTTATTCCTATCCATATTTTATTGTTAGGGGCTCGTGAGTAAGCATTTCACTGTATTTGGCGCATGTGACTAATAAAATTAGATTTGATTGCTATTTAACAGTCTGATGGCCTTGAGATAGAAGCTGTTTTACAGTCTCGCGGTCCCAGCTTTGATGCACCTGTACTGACCTCTCCTTCTGGATGATAACGGGTTGAACAGGCAGTGGCATGGGTAGTTGTTGTCCTTGATTATCTTTTTAACCAATCTCTTGGCTGGACAGTAAATTGCATTTCCATGCCTATGGAGCTCTTACAATGAGAAGATACAGCTGCAGGAGTCAGTTCTGTGAATAGGGGGGTGCTCCCTCTGCTGTTTCCTGAAACTATAAGGGCCTTGGTCGGAGTGAGAGAGGAGGCTTGAAAATGCTTATTTGGAATGTGGAGAACAAAAGCTATGTTGACATTTGAACATGCTCTATTTTCTTTGTCCTGGAAATTGGTTTGACTTTTGTGCATTGATAGCACATTCCTTACCCGATGTGGATTTCAGTCTCCGGCCAACCCAATGACTCAGGGCAGAGGTAATGGTAAAACCATTCAACCACATTGAAGTTTCTTTGGTGTTGTCAATAATATGAGTTGTCATATTTCCTGTACACCTCATTAAAGTGTGTATAGTATGCAGAAGTTTAGGGAATACAGATTGACAGTGCTTCAGATGACCAGTCTCAGTGTGGCTTGCAGTGAGTTGCAGGCGTCTTTCCCACAATGACTCGGAATAGTCAGCGCCTCACAAAAGCCAACCTCGTCAATGCTGCTGCTAAGACTTCATTCAAATTCCAGCTCTGCCAAGAAAATCGCAGGACATGCCGACTTAGTCCATAGTCAATGGCGGCATGTGCATTTAGCCCCATTAAAACAGGCTCTAAACAAAAGTATGTTCCCTAACATGGCCCTCCAGTCCCCACCTCTCGGGTGTCTCTGTGGAATGCACCAATAAAGCCTGTCTTGTTAATTCAAATGTAATGATCCAGTTTCAGGGTCTGACTACCTAAGAGCCAAGTTTTTCAAACATGGTAATCTGAGGCCATAAACATATCAAACCGTAAAGTACCGTGTTAGGACCCTACAGATAGGCTTAAGTCATGGTGACAGTCGGGTGTCATTCCACAGGGATTTGTATCGCGCTGAGAAAAGGTGCCAGTGTCATCCGAGCCATGTTCCCCTGCATGGGGCCAGAGCCGCAGCGCCAGCAAGCACCAAGGGTCTGGGCTGTGTACACACACGGTCATGTTACGGTTGGAAATGTCTGTCTGACATACTGGATACCGACAGGTGGGCAGTAATGTGTATTGGTCAGGGTGGAGCGGGGATAGGTGCACACATGGAGCACTCTGTACAGTTTACAGAAGCTGCCTGAACATCACTTAGGTATGCTAACGTATCAGTCGAGGCAATGCGGGAACATCATGCGTGATTCACATCTTTACGAGGAACATGCGATGTGTTATCACCTCTTTATTACTGATGAGTGAGTCAGCCTTGGTTGTAGGTTTGCTTGAATAAATATGCAAAAAAAAAACGTTATAAGCTTAAAATATTAGATGTGATTGTAATGATTATATAACAGCTACTGTAACCTGAAGCATGTGTGTTCTTCACCGCAAATGATGACATTGGACAACAATTGGATAAGATGGATAAAGTGAGCTTATGTCCTTTACCTAGTATTCAAACAATGACTCCTTTGTTTGTAATGACTGAGTGACATAGATTTCCTAGATTCCACAGATGGAAATCTGGTCTTGCAGTTCCATGTGTAATGTTATGGAAGAACAGCCAGATGTTCCCTTCTGTATTTCAGCAGGGGGGGGGGGGGGTCAACTGAGAGTGAATGATCCATCTCTTGTCTGGACAAGGATTGCATTTCCCTGCCTACGGAGCTCTTACAGTGAGAAGGTACATCTGGAAGAGTCCGTTGTAATTACAAAGCCATCCAGGAAACCAAATACAGTGCGAGGAGAAACTAGATGTGACGCTTCTGCTCGACCTTGTCGTCCTTACAGAAGAACTGTTCAAGGAATAGAATGAGGTCATGTATAGCACTGCAACATAGAAAAATACCCTAGTTCAAATACAATAGGCCTGGAACGATTTGAAAACAGATCCATTCTACCACCTACTGGTTGAGTCAGACACTTACATCATAGCATGTGTGGCATGTGGCACTACAGTGTGATTGTATTCTGTACATTTGTGATATGTTATTTGACTGATCAACTATCTTCATTAGGAATTATAAACACATTTCTGTCTCTTCCACTATGTCATTCAGCACCCCAAAGACAATTATAAATGATAGCCCCCCAAAATCATATAGTAAATCAAATTGGCCTCTGTGTGGATAATCTAGTGCAATTTGCACCAGTAATGTAATCAATATTCTTCTAGCATGGTCCTCCTCAGATAGCAGCAGTTGATTGCTTTGTCCAGTGTCCATGATCTTCACCAGCAAGTGGTGCTGATCACTAGTCCAGTGGTTGTATTCAGGCTCTGGCTCCACTCTGGCTGTGTTGGAAAACACTCCACAATCGTCTCAAACATGTGGCTTGAACATGTGGATAGGGGGAATAGCTATAGCATATATGATTCTGACTCAGTGCCCAGTGATGAAGCTGTGAGCATCCGCAACAATCACCCCAATCTACAGTGATGAAGAGGCTGTAATTATCATTCCTCATTACTCATCTGACTATTTAAAGCTTAGTTCATGCTCATGATGTGCCTGGCACTCATCTGAAGTTTGTGTTGGCACTAATGACAGAGTTGTGGTAAAGGGTGGAGAAGGCTCCTCTGCTCTGGTTATCTTACCAGTGAAACTTACCAGTAGCCTGCTGAGATGCTGAAAGTGTCTATCTTCACAATCAACTTTGTAGTACTGTATTATGATTAGAAAAGGCAAAAGCGGGGCCAAGTCACCACGTGTAATAACACCGTTATAATAACGTGTTGAGTTTATAAAGTAGGCCAGTAGGGCAGGTTAGTAAACCTAGTCTATATCGTATCACTTGGATTCCTTGAAATGGCCTACAGAGAAACTAAAATGTAGTATATCAGTAGCCTACTGTACATAGTCATAAATTAATCGCTCGAGCCGTTTCCTCGAAGTTTAAACAGACCCTGGCTGGGAGAAGTAAATCAGTCAGCACTACCGTGCAGTGCACACAGCAAACCCGCGCACTTACGTAAGGACATCCATGGTATCCAAGCTCGTAACTATGAACCTCCTCTTAAACAACATGGCGCATGTGTACAGCTGCGCTGCAAATATAGACGATACATCCAGTTAGGTGGGAAATTAGTCATTTATGCTCACCTAGCACCTAAAATAGACTTCGGCGACACGATCGGATGCAGACGCTCGCGCCTGTTTACTTTGACAAACAGCATCAGTCTCTGCGCGCTTTGACAACTTTGCGCGAGCTCACCTGTTTACCATGAAGACGAGAGAGCCTTTCAGGTCCTGAACCGTTACTTCGTTTCAGATCGAATGTTTTGTTACTGCGGGTACCGTGTATGCGGGTACTGTGAGTTCTTTTAACTTGTTTTAGTTAAGAAAAAAACACAAAAAAGCTATGTGACTGCGACCTTAACCAGACTTCAACGGATGAAGAAATGCTACTCAACATTATGAGAGAAAACAACACACAACTGCACCAGGGGGAAAGGGAGAGAGATAGACTCCCTCCAATTTCAAATAATTCCTCTGTGAGTATGATTTTTTTATTTATTAAATATGACAAATAAAATGTTCATGTTCAATTAACAAAGACATCAAATAAAAATGAAAAAGTAAAAAAATATATTGAAAATAATGTGGGATCAATGTCATACTAATTAAGTCATAATGTAAAAATACAATAAAACGTTTAGAAAAAGGTTTTGATTGAGAAAAATGTGTTTTTCCAATGCATAATAGTAACGTACTAACGCATTTCAATGATCTCAGAGCTTGTCCTTTTGGGGGAATGTGTTAACGTTAAAACTGAGGGTGGAACTTTTGGACAGCTCTTCCTACCCTATTATGCTATAAAACAGCATCGCAACTCTGTGAGTAATGAGTGCTAATAATATGCAGTGTTGGGGAAGCTACTCCGAAAATATAGTTCACCAAGCTACCAATTACTTTACACTGAAAGAAGTTAAGCTATACCAAGCAGTAAAATTAGGTTAAAAAACACAGATACAAATATACCATCTGGAACAGCGGGAATGTGAAGCAACACAAACATAGGCACAGAAACATGCGTACACGCGCGATAATGTACACACTATACACACGTACGCATGGATTTTGTGTTGTAGATAAGGTTATGTGGTAGTGGTGGAGTATGGGGCCTGAGGGTGCACAGTGTGTGAATGTTTTTACAATTGTATAACTGCCTTAATTTTGCTGAAACACCAGGAAGAGAAGCTGCTGCCTTGGCTCCAGCTAATGGGGATCCATAATAAATACATATTCAAATACCAAAGCTACCCCTAAAATATAGTTTACTTAATTCAAGTTACTATCAATCAATCAATCAAATGTATTTATTAAGCCCTTTTTACATCAGACGATGTCACAACGTGCTATACAGAAACCCAGCCTAAAACCCCAAACAGCAAGCAAATGCAGATGTAGCGCCATGAAAAAGTAGTTCACTACATCCAAACTTACTTCGTGAAAAATGATCCTATCATAAAAATCTGAAATGTCATCGACTACAAATTGCACGAACAGATCACCCTGGAGTTAACAGAATGTGTCATTCAGCTTATTAAGTTTCAATTGAGAATTAGCCAGGTCTTATGTCGAAAAAGAAACTCAATTAGGCAATATTTTCTTTCCATTTCAAAAAGTTGGATGTAATTCCAGTAGTCAGCTACAGCACTACATGGCTAAATAAATAATTAACTACTGAAACACTACCAAGATTTGAATTTAGTTCAACTACTACCAAGCTACTGCAAAATGTTGTTACATTACTAATTGAACTACATGTAGTTCATTACTCCCCAACACATTATCACTAAAACAAAGCCCACATATTATATTGTACATTTTGTTCATGTATTCCACTTTTATTTCTGTAGCCTAAGTGCCTAAGTACTTGCTGTGAATGAACAGTATTCTATGCTGTCATTGTTCTCATCTATACTATTATAAGTATGATTAAATCCAGGACTTAATGTCAATATTTGAACATCCAAGACTCCATGATGTCTATAATATGATTTTTTTTCTTTTTTTTGTCATAGGGTACTGATCGTGGACCAAAGCTGCCATATCCTTCCCTCAATTTAATCTCAAACAACAAAAAGGAGGCTGGTAGCCACAGCTTCTCCTCCCAGTTTATTCTTCCTGGCATACGGCATGGTAGGTCCCGTCATGGTAACCCTGATGAACACATTACTTCACTCAAGAGTCCGTCTGGAGATTGTGAAGCTCATACTGAACCAACGTCAAAGTGCAGACATGAAGAACTTACTCCAGTTAGATCCCAATGGCATATCCAACGTGAGCTATCAGTGTGGCTACCTAGCACATTTCTGATGTTCTTACCTCCAGGTACAGGGTGTCTAACAAAGCTGATTCGATGAACAGATATCGTCTCTGGCATCAATCATCTCTAATTGATAAACGGTACTGTCCTGGGATAGACTGCACCTTGGCTGAGTATGAACAAAGTGTTCAAAAGGAACACATTGAGACTTAGAGATATCGCTGAGTAGTTTTACAAGGAAATCGTTTTCACAGCGCTCACAAAAGAACGGCTTGTTGCAATTTCAAAGTGACCCAAACAGGCTGCTTTGAAATAATGAACAATACACCAGGCAGATGTGTTGTCGTGGCTTCATATTCTTGAGGTCAAATATGTTGGAAGAGACTTGAAAATCATTGATTGATGCAGATGAGAGACAAAGGGCCATTCAGAGCTGCTCATCCTTTAGAGGGAGAACTTGTTCTGGGTAAAATGAGCACTACTGTTGTGTTTTCAAAATACAAGATGTTAATATGTTGTTGTCACGTATACTTGTAAGTATGGAGAGTTCATTGACCCATGCAAAAAAAAATGTTATGCAGGTTTCATCTAATGGCTTAAGTCCAAGGTTGCAAGTCTGTCCATCTTGTTATATCCCCGTTAACTGAGATAGTTAAACTAGAATATTGTGGATTAGAGTACCTGTCTTATACACCTTATACTCTGGTACCTGGGCTCTCATTGCCAGTAAGTAGGGTTGATAATATGAATTACCGCCTTCGTTTTAGTTAGGAATTGGTTATGTGGTTACATGTGTTGTTATTCCCCCTGCAGGCAGAGATCTTCCCCCCATCTGTCCTGATGTCAGACAAAAGCATCAACATCGCATCACCATTGACATTCTGTCTCCTGAGGTCAGGGCTCGCTTTGCCTCCGATCCTGTCATCCCCATCCGCACCAAGACAGCCAAAGAGTTTCAGTAAGCAAACACACACACACACACACACACACACACACACACACACACACACACACACACACACACACACACACACACACACACACACACACACACACACACCTGTGTCATCATTATCATCAATATTATACTCAAACAGAAACATCTGTTAATGTTCATCTAACTTTCACTAGGGAGGACATTGAGAGGGCCACGGTCTCCGGCGATTGGAAACACGTCCATGACTTCTACTTGACCACATTCGACTCCTTTTTGGAACTGAATGCTGCCTTTAAGGTGGGGGATCCCTATGTGTGTGCCATATCCAATCCTAAAGCAACAGTGATCATTTTGAAATATGACTGATCAATGCAATAAAAGGTGACCATTGTTTTGGTGTTTAAAGTCGGTGAATAGAGTCTTTCTGGGAGCCAGGAAAAGGGGAATTTGGAGAGTTGTTTTTGAGTCTGTAAATGAATGAATGAAGTCATTCAGAAGGTTGTAAAAAAAAAAGAGCACATGTGTGTGGTTTCCATAGAGAGTATTAATCATGAGAGCCGAACCTATAAGAAAGCGTATGATCATATATGGCAAGGAACAGTTGGGTAAATGTTTAGCACATGTGATGGTCGACTTAACTAGCTCATGTGTTAAGTCCTAATCTAAACGTGTTCTTCATTTCTCTTTTCAGAAAGAAGCAAACGCTCCGTTCAACACCATTGAAGACTCAGGAATCAATACCAAATTCGTCAATGCTGTCTATGACGCGTTATTGCTCACGGTATGTAGAATGGTAGAGCAACGCATGCTGAAATGAAAACCTTTCACTGACGTTGATCCAACATTGCTTCAACAGCCTCCTGATACCCAGAGAGCAGTGCTGAAGGGGATCATTAACAGCTTGTTAAGAGAATGGAAGGGGTGAGTGGCACTCTCCTACATTAGTGCTCTTATATTTCTCACTCAAATCAAGCAATTCCTTTCTACATAGTAAAGCTCTACACTTTGTGACTTGAATATTAATGCAAACGTTACATACTGGATGAGAACTTAAATGAACTTCATATTATCTGCTTTGTTTTGCAGTCGACGGACGAAGGATGACCTGAGAGCGTATTTCATTCTAGTTCAGGTGACCTCATGCATTATCTACATGTACATACTGCTGGTAGAAATGACATACAGATATGGCCAAGGAGCTCTTTTGACCGCTAATACTTAATTCCACGCTATATATAGCCAACCATTTCATTACGTAACAAGAGAACATAGTGTACTTTCCAGTAACAACGGCAATTTCCCTGTTAGAAGTGAGACAGTTTCTGCACGCAAATGTGTGCGTTAAGCACACGCACGCATGTGCTCCACAGACATCTTACAAAATCTCTTTTTTGTTTTGGGGCCTCAGTATGTTAAACACAGCAGCCCTCCGTCTAAAGGCGAATCGGAAACACAGGAAACTCTCGATCTGCTACCTCGCCACATGGCCCATTGACTCCAGTCATAGCCCAGGCAGTTAGTCAGGCTCTGGATATAATGAGAGCAGAGTGTTTACTTCACACATGAGCAACAGACTAGAGGCAGGCTTGGCACTGGCCAAATATGGACACGACCATTAGACACAGAGTCTGGTGAAAACTTGGGGGGCAGACTGGGAAATGGCTGAATAGAACTGGAAGGATTTCGGTCTGCTAAAAAGTGAGACTTTGGTTGGAGACTTCTGGTTTCTGTCCCATTCATAGTTTTTATTGTTTCATATGTTTTATGGGGTTTATGGGGCAGTAAATTAAAAAGCACGTCTTCTATCCCTTTCTTACCAACAACATTTTGTGGCTATTGAGCCTCTACAGTTCTCTCTTTCATCCACATTTTGTGTATGATGACATACGTTTGTCTTTGCGCTGTTGATAGGCTCTCTGACCTATATTTCGGTGGCGGATCCAGTGAAATTGAAAGGCACGAGGCAATTATTGGGTTGTATCCCAATTGGCACCCTATTTCCTATATAGTGCACTACTTTTGACCAGGGCCCCATTTGGGAAGCAGCCTTAGTAGACGTGTCTGTCTGACTTGGTTGATGTCAGTCAGCCCCTGGTAATACCAGTGTTATTACTCTCTCTCTCTCTCTCTCTCTCTCTCTCTCTCTCTCTCTCGCGCTCTCTGCCAAGGGAACGGATGAGGTCATGTTTGGAGTGGAAAAGTCTGGTTTGCTCTGTAATGTCAGTCTTTATTAAAAGCCAGACTTCTTATGCTGCTGCTCCAAATGAAAAGCTATATTTCCTTTTTGAAATGCACTGCCACTGCTGAGAAAGCTCCTCTTTGTTGCAGAATCCTCAGTGCACCAGCCCAGCCACATATGTCATCTATGCACACTTACTGAGGCAAATAGCCGCGCTGGCTGAAGCAGACCATAATTTCCTGATGCACTGGTTTAAGAAGTAAGAGTCTGAATTGTTCCTCTGTGTTATGCAGTCCCATGCTTTTTCAAGCCAGTATAGTTGTTATCCACAAAGTGAACACAGTCCTAAGAAAGAAATCGTTGTTGTTATTCTTTATCCAGGAAAGTTAAATAAATTATGTTAAAAATATGTTTTCGAAATGGCTTTAGTAACAGTTGGTAGGTATTGAGCAGTCATACTGTAGCTTTCAAACAAAGATGATCTATTTTCCATTATATCATTCTGATGATAATGGTGATCATGATAATGCCTCAATTTTTTTAATGATGATTATCTAACTCGTGTCCTCCTCTCCCAGACTGTCCCAGAAGCGATTCAAACAGCTAGTGGAGCGGCTCCACTTCTTCATCTCCACCCGTTTGTTCCCAGCCAAGCCTGAGGAGCTGCCCCCCATGGCCAAGTGCTACTGGTGGATCCCCTCCGCCACCAAGGTCCTCTCCCTCCTCAGTGAGTAGGACATCTTCAATAATGGATTGAACTATACTTTCAACAGACATTGCATTCTCCTGACCGTATACACTGTGCATTCGGAAAGTATTCAGACCCCTTGACTTTTTCCACATTTTGTTACATTACAGCCTTATTCCAAAATTTATTAAATATTTTTTCCCCTCATCAATCTACACACAATACCCTATAATGATAAAGTGAAAACAGGTTTTTAGAGCTCTAGAGTTCCTCTCTGGAGATGGGAGAACCTTCCAGAAGGACATCCATCTCTGCAGTACTCCACCAATCAGGCCTTTAATGGTAGTGTGGCCAGACGGAAGCCACACCTCAGTAGTTTGCCAAAATGCACCTAAAAGACTCTCAGAACATGAGAAACAAGGTTCTCTGTTCTGATGAAACCATGATTGAACTCTTTGGCCTTAAAGCCAAAGGTCATGTCTGGAGGAAACCTTGCACCATCCCTACGGTGAAGCATGGTGGTGGCAGCATCATGCTGGGAGACTAGTCAGGATAGAGGGAAAGATGAATGGAGCAAAGTACATAGAGATCCTTGATGAAAACCTGCTCCAGAGTGCTCAGAACCTCAGACTGGGGTGAAGGTTCACTTTCCAACAGGACAACGACCCTAAGCACACAGACAAGACAACGCTGGAGTGGCTTCGGGATGCTGAATGTCCTTGAGTTGCCCACCCAGAGTCCGGACTTCAACCAGATCAATCATCTCTGCAGAGACCTTAAAATAGCTGTGCAGCTATGCTCCCCATCCAACCTAGCAGTGCTTTAGAGGATCTGCAGAGAAGAATGGAGAAACTCCCCAAATACTGGTGTGCCAAGCTTGTAGCATCATACCCAAGAAGACTTGAGGCTGTAATCGCTGCCAACGGTGCTTCAACAAATGTAAATGTGATATTTCTGTTTTTAATTTTTAATAAATGTGCTAAAATGTCTAAACCTGTTTCTGCTTTGTTATTGTGGTGTATTGTGTGTAGATTGATGAGAAAAAAATCAACCATATAAACATTTTAAGATAAGGCTGTAGCGTAACAAAATGTGGATAAAGTCAAGCGGTCTGAATACTTTCCGAATGCACTGTATGTCTGGATCTCCTATCCATATTTGTCTTGGGTACACATAGTTTGAGGGTCAGGAGGTGTCAAGGTTCAAGCAAACATCTATCTCCAAGAGACCTCGATACATTTGTATTTTTCTACGTTTTCTTCATTGTAGATGCAGCCAATAGCATTTCTTGCACTCCCTTCATGCCCTTTGTTGACTTCTACAACCTCACACTGGACCACACTGACTTCATGGAGGATTATCACACATGGCAGACTCATGGAAACTCTACCAGGTGAGGCAGGACAAAAGCAGAGCAAAACTCATGTTGACCAGCACTGTTCAATTCTGCCCAAAACCCTTGTTGTTATGATACCTGTGTTTCCCTGTAAATAAATGGAACTCCCTCTTGTGCCAGCTTTCAGCTTTAGAACAACAGCTTTATTGTTTATACACTATATATACAAAAGTATGTGGACATCCCTTCAAATTAGTGGATTTGGATATTTCACCAACACCCGTTGCTGACAGAAGTATGAAATCGAGCACACAGCCATGCAATCTCCATAGTCAAACATTGTCAGTAGAACGGCCTCTCTGAAGAGTTCAGTGACTTTCAACGTGGCACCGTTCCAACAAGTTAGTTCGTCAAATGTCTGCCCTGCTAGAGTTGCCCCGGTCAACTGTAAGTGCTGTTATTGTGAAGTGGAAACATCTAGGTCAACAATTGCTCAGCTGCGAAGTGGTAGGATTCACCAGCTCACAGAACGGGACCGCCAAGTGCTGAAGAAAGTAAGGCGTCTGTCCTTACACAAGCCTAAGATCACCATGCGGAATGCCAAGCGTCGGCTGGAGTGGAGTAAAGCTCGCCGCCATTGGACACGCATTGGAAACGAGTTCTCTAGAGTGAGGAATTACGATTCACCATATGGCAGTCCGATGGACTAATCTGGGTTTGGCAGATGCCAGGAAAATACTACCTGCCCAAATGCATACTGCCAACTGTAAAGTTTGGTGGAGGAGGAATAATGGTCTGGGGCGGTTTTTCATGGTTCGGGCTTGGCCCCTTAGTTCCAGTGGAAGGAAATCTTAACACTACAGCATACAATGACATTCTAGACTATTTTGTGCTTCCAACTTTGTGGCAACAGTTTGGGGAAGGCCCTTTCCTGTTTCTGCATGGCAATTACCCCATGCACAAAGTGAGGTCCATATAGAAATGGTTTGTCGAGATCAGTGTAGAAGAACTTGATTGGCCTGCACAGAGCCCTGACCTCAACCCTGTTGAACACCTTTGGGATGAATTGTAGCGCTGACTGTGAGCCAGGCCTAATCGCCCAACATCAGTGCCCGACCTCACTTATGCTCTTGTGACTGAATGGAAGCCGATCCCCGCAGCAATGTTCCAACATCTAGTGAAATGCCTTCCCAGAAGAGTGGAGGCTGTTATAGCAGCAAAAGGGGGGACCAACTCCATATTAATGCTCAGGATTTTGGAATGAGATGTTCGATGAGCAGGTGTCCACATACTTTCAGTCTTGTTGTGTATATTTCATTTACAGTTAAACCCAGACATATCATAATATCCAGCTATGATACGATCTCCAATGAGCATCATACACCAAGAGAACACAATCCCTGATTAAACCAAAACATTCTTTCTATGTGATAAATTGTGAAAACCAAACATCCCCGTTCCTACCTGTTCTTCCCCATCCGCAGGTTTACATTCTGCCAGTTCCCCTTCATTCTATCCACGGTGGTGAAGAAAGCAATCATCCAGAAGGACTCGGAGCAGCAGATGATCAGCATGGCCAGGGTGAGACAGAGGTCACTGCTCACCTTGTCATCCATCAATGACAGTGTCATTGTATAGCACAGACTGTGCCTCACAGTCTCAGACATATATATATAAAATAAAATAAAAAATAAAGAAAATATATATATATATATAGTGCCAGTCAAAGGTTTGTACACCTACTCATTCCAGGGTTTTTCTTTCTTTTTTTCTTTTTATTATTTTCTACATTGTCGAATAATAGTGAAGACAGCAACACTATGAAATAACACATATGGAATCATATGGTAACCAAAAAAGTGTTAAACAAATTAAAATATATTTGAGATTCTTCAAAGTAGCCACCCTTTGCCTTGATGACAGCTTTGACATTCTCTCAACCAGCTTCAAGAGGTAGTCACCTGGAATGCATTTCAATTAACAGGTGTGTCTTGTTTAAAGTTAATTTATGGAATTTTGGAGTCAGAGTCCAGAGTGTGGGAACAAACAGACTGTCCCATGGTTGAGTAAACAAGCAAGTTCATAGTCAACAAAGCATGCCAGAGTCATGAGGCAAATAGCATTAAGGTAGTCACCTGAAATGCATTTCAATTAACAGGTGTGCCTTGTTAAAGGAATTTCTTTCCTTCTTAATGCATTTGAGCCAACAAGGTAGCGTTGGTATACAGAAGATAGCCCTATTTGGTAAAAGACTGTCCAGATTATGTTAAGAACAGCTCAAATAAGCAAACAGAAATGACAGTCCATCATTACTTTAAGACATGAAGGTCAGTCAGTCCAGAAAATTTCAAGAACTTTGAAAGTTTCTTCAAGTGCAGTTGCAAAAGCCATCAAGCGCTATGATGAAACTGGCTCTCATGAGGCCCACCAAGGGAAAGGAAGACCCAGAGTTATCTCTGCTGCAGAGGATAAGTTCAATAAAGTTATCAGCCTCAGAAATTGCAGCCCAAATAAATGCTTCACAAAATTCATGTAACAAACACATCTCAACATCAACTGTTCAGAGGAGACTGCGTGAATCAGGCTTTCATGGTCGCATTGCTGCAAAGAAACCACTACTAATGGACACCATTAGAAGAGATTTGCTTGAGCCAAGAAACACGAGCAATAGACATTAGGTCGGTGGAAATCTATCCTTTGATCTGATGAGTCCAAATTTGAGTTTTTGGTTCCAAACGCCATGTCCCTGTGAGATGCAGAGTAGGTGAATGGATGATCTCTGCATGTGTGGTTCCCACCGTGAAGCATGAAGGAGGAGGTGTGATGGTGTGGGGGTGCTTTGCTGGTGACACTGTCTGTGATTCATTTAGAATTCAAGGCACACTTAGCCATCATTCTGCAGCGATACACCATCCAATCTGGTTTGCGATTAGTTCGACACCTCCAGGCTATGTAAAAGGGCTATTTGACCAAGAAGGAGAGTGATGAAATGCTGCATCAGATGATCTGGCCTCCACAATCACCCATGCTCAGAGTGAAGGAAAAGCAGCCAACAAGTGCTCAGCATATGTGGGACCTCCTTCAAGACTGTTGGAAAAGCATTCCAGGTGAAGCTGGTTGAGAGAATGCCAATAAAATTGGATTGGATTTGATGTGAAGAGTGTGCAAAGCTGTCATCAAGGCAAAGGGTGGCTCTCAAATCTAAAATATATTTTGATTTGTTTAACACTTTTTTTTGGTTACTACATGATTCCATATGTGTTATTTCATAGTTTTGATGTCTTCACTATTATTCTACAATGTAGAAAATAATGCAAATAAAGAAAAACACTTGAATGAGTAGGTGTTGAGTAGGTGTGTCCACACTTTTGACTGGTACTGTTTATTATTATTAGTATTATTAGTATTTTACATAATTGAAGTATGTTGGACCGAGAGTATTTCCCCGTCAAGTCTTCAAATCAGGAATAACCCTGAACTATAAGTATACAATATTTACAGTGTGTATCTCACTGTATCAGCCTGAAAACATACACTCTCCCACTCTGACAGCAAAGCAGTGGTCCAATGCTAACAGCATGTACTGTGGGAGCAACTGCAAATAAAGAATGCAACTTGTTATTTATTGCAGCAAAGCCTAGTGGACAAAGTGTCTCGCAGACAGCGAGTTGACATGAGCCTGCTGTTTCTCAACATCAAAGTCAGGCGGCTGCAGCTGGTCAGTGACTCACTGGATGAGGTAATACCATCTCCCATCTATATCTAGGCACAGTACACACAGACACACAAGCATTACTTAAGAAGACAGCCCAGCCCTGGTAGAGTAGCTTGATAGCTATTTCTGTTCATACAAGAGCCAATTAATTTGAAGCAGTTATTCCACTGCTTTCAATGCAGTGCATTTCAAAACTGAAAGGTCCAAGATATGTATAAGTTCAGACATGCAGCATGCCTAGGTTTGATGAGTTCAAGAGAGTTGGCCACAGCTTAACTTGTTCTCTTGCTTTTAGCTTGCTAGAAACCGAGCAGACTTGAAGAAGAAGCTGAAAGTGACATTTGTGGGGGAGGCTGGTTTAGACATGGGCGGTCTGACCAAGGAGTGGTTTCTCCTTCTCATCCGACAGATCTTCCATACAGACTACGGTGAGACATATGGGACAAAAAGATCAGGCATATGTGTTGCCCTGAGCCATAAAGATACAGATGTTACAACTGTTTGGTTTGCAACAAGAATCTTTTTCTCCATAGATAACAGTAGAATATTATGGGAGTTACTTCACCTTTAGCCCTAGCTGTCTATATTTTTTATTTATTCATTTTATTTTACCTTTATTTAACTAGGCAAGTCAGTTAAGAACAAATTCTATATCTCATCCTATATCTCATCCTAAAGTTTCAACAAGTACCAAGACTAAGAATGTTGACATAGCCATAAATTAAGAACAAAACTCAAATGTATGATGTTCATTTAGCACTGCAATAATAGATAACCATTCAATTACAGTAACTCCCATTTAGTCTGGGACCTAGCAGTCCAAAAAGGAAATTCCCATGTACTCTATTCTGACCATTTGTTATCTTTCTTGGACTGGGAGGCCTGTGTTCTATGTCATGTCTGGGCCAGAGTTGTGTTTAAGCAGAGTTTATTTGTGTCTCCTCTCTGAAGGCATGTTTACATTCTTCAAGGATTCCCACTGTCACTGGTTCAGCAGCTGGAAGTGTGACAACTACTCCGAGTTCCGATTGGTCGGAGCCGTATCCTTTTGTACCATACCGTGATTTATGGTACTGTGTAGCCTGTGGTGAACTGTAAACAGATTCTCAACGTACAGCAGCAGTCCTCATGTTGTACCCTTTAAACTGGCGTTTGAATCAGGTCACATAGTTAGCTGACTAAGACTCCTGGCTTTACTCTTAAGGGGATCTTTGCACATATATCATAGATACTCTGAGGTTCTCCACTCTCCCTACGCCATGTTAATTGCTGCTTTGCAGATGATAGCTTTAAGTTTTAGAACTATAATTTTGTGGGGATTTGTTTAGAATTTTGTTATCTTCTAAACTGTGGATCCAATCAGAGGAGACTGTAATGCTTTTCTATTGGACACGTTGCAATCTGATGTAATCTTATAGAATAACTCAAGTATGCAGAATATTACTGTGTTAAGTTAACGGGTCATTCCACTAGTAGAGTGCCTTTTATATCCTTTTGACATTATGCGTGTACATTTTGATAAAACACTCAATTTAACTGTTGGATCTAATACATTTACGCTCTAACTTAAGTAAACTATGTTAAACAATTCCAATAGTAGTGTGTTTTCATGAAGTTATTTCCGAGGAAAATCCTAATTTTGGCATGTCCCACATGATTGTCCGACTTATTTTAATCAGGGGTTGGAACCAAAATTATTTTCCAATCATTTTTTTCTGAACAGCACCATTATTAGTGCACCATTATTCGTGCACCATTATTAGTGCACCATTTTTTGTGCACCATTAGCACGTTTTTGGTTCCATTCCACTGTTTCGACCAGCAAAATACAGTTCTGAACTGGTTCAAACCAAAAAAAGTAACCGTTCATATAGTTCCTTTCTGTTCCTTTTAAAACCTTTTGAAATCAATTTTCTTTTAACATTAAATGACTTCACCAACCCCTGCGAATAGAACAGCTTTCTATGGCGGGGGCAAGCTATAGTTATTTAAATGAATTGGACAGACAAGTGTAGGGCGCGAGATGAGACTGACATTTTGCGGGTGGAGAGACAGGGAGAGAGGATGGAGGAGGAAGCTTGGCTTGAAATGCATCTTCTTATGACATGCATTATCTGAATTAGGCCCACAAAATTATACCTACGGATGAGCTGCTTCTATGAAGGAACTTTGAATGTCTCTGAACTTCCGAGAGTTAGCTTAACGCTGGACCAGAGCTGGCTAGATTGAGATTCCACCCTTTTTTCACCCACTCAAAAGACAGCCAAAAGTGTGTTGAATTCCCAGTGTGTTATCCCTCTGCTTTCAACCATCTAGAAGCACAACCAAATTCCAATGGAAAATATATAGGATTTTTGGATTAGTTGTCACCTAAATGTGTTATCACTGCGCTTTCAACCATTTAAAAGCACACCAAAGTTCAAATGGGAATTCAATGTCAGATATTTAGTTGATTTAAATACAACATCTTAATGTGTTATCGCTGTGCTTGATCTAATAGCACAACCAAATAACCTGGATTGCAGTTAGTTGAGATTACGTTAAAGTACATGGTGCAAGTGATCAATGCCGTTTGAGATTTTGTGCAGATTATTATAGCAATTGTGAAGATTTACACAGATCTGAGACCCTGAATGCTTTCTACGATTACATAAGAATACATGTATTGTTACAGTAACCTCAAAATGTGTCCATGGAAGTGTTACTAATTTTACGGTTGAAATACTGTTACATTAGTTTGTAAGATAGCCTTAACATTAGGCTATTTACTGTCTTGTAAAAGTAATATTGAATTGTGTTTGGTTGACAACGCAACCAAATGTTTGAGGCTATGATTACGCTCCCGGATACGGATTTGCTCGTCGCAAGAGGTTGGGAGGTGTACAGTATCTCCTGCTGGGATAATTCCATCTGAGCCACTGGCTTAATCCTATTATTTAACATCTCAACCAAATAAAAGTTAAAGAATAGGATCAAATCAAACTGTATTTAAAATGAGCTCCTATTTAAAATGTAGTCCTATTCTTTAACTTAGATTTTTGATTGAGATGGAGATGTGAATCCAACATATCAATCAATCAATCAATTATAAAGCCCTTTTTACATCAGCCAATGTCACAGTGCTATACAGGGTTAAATAATAATAATCACAGTGGTTGTGATTATTCAGCACCTCAGGAGTAAATTGGAGTCAGTTGGCTTTTCATAGCCGATCATTCAGAGTTGGAGACAGCAGCTGGGTAGAGAGAGAGTCGAAAATAGCAGGTCCGGGACAAGGACACATAAACTATTGCAGCATAAATAATAGAGGCCCCAAGAACAGAAGGGGTCGGGAGACACTGTGGCCACGTCCGACGATACCCCCGGACAGGGCCAACCAAGTAGGATATAACCCCACCCACTTTGCCAAAGCACAGCCCCCACAACACTAGAGGGATATCTTCAAAACACCAACTTACTACCCTGAGACAAGGCCGAGTATAGTATAGATCTCCCCCAGGGCACGAACCCGAGGGGGGCGCCAACCCGGACAGGAAGATCACGTCAGTGACTCAACCCACTCAAGTGACGCACCCCTCCTAGGGACAGCATGGACGAGCACCAGTCAGCCAGTGATTCAGCCCCCTTAAATAGGGTTAGAGGCAGAGAATCCCAAGTTAATAGGCTTTTTACCGTATTGTAAAAGTGATATGGAATTGTGTTTGGTTGTCAACTCAACCAAATATCAACTTTCGAAGGAGGTATATCTTCTGCATGGATAGCTCCATCTGTGCCACTGAGTCTGGTTTTAATTCCAGTCTGTCTACAAATACATTTTTATTTTGGATTCACGTCTTCATTTCAACCAAAAAGCTAAGTTAAAGAATAAGACTAAATCAAATAAAAGCAAACTTTAAATACAGTTTGATTTGATTTAATCATATTCGTTAACTTGTATTTTTTGTTTGCGATTGAGACGTGAATGCAACATTTATTAACTTGTAGATTCCATTTGAAAGGCCTAAATAGCATCATTGATGTATGATTAAGTAGGGTTCCATTTCATTTGCACTGTTGAACCTACTGTACTCTTTGGAATGACTTCGATAGCAACAGTGAATCTATTAAGTAGAGATTTCTCCCAATTTTTTTGTCATGATAGTACAGTACATTGGTAATAGCCAGTGACAAATATCAAAGCTAAGCAGCACTGGGCTTGGTTAAAACTCTGGATTGGAGACCAAATGAATAGATGTAGATATATCAAATCTCCAGTAAGATGTTTCAAATGTACAAATTCAACATATTTTATACAAGGTTTGTCTATATTGAAAATTGGTTATGATGACATAATCCTATGGTAATTTGACCATCAAAACAACAGTTTACTACGTTGATGACTTTCTTTGAATCCAATATTTTTTCCAAGTAGGTTCCACATCACAATACATTGACAAATGATAATGAAACAACGTTAATTTAACCACTTTGTTCCCAGTGGGTAGTTACAGTGCATTCGGAAAGTATTCAGACCCCTTCCCCTTTTCCACATTTTGTTACGTTACTGCCTTATTCTAAAATAGATTAAATAAAAACATTTCTTCATTAATCTACATACAATAACCCATAGTGACAAAGCAAAAACAGGTTTTTAGAAATGTTGCAAATGTATTAAAACTAAAAACCTGAAATACCTTGATTACATAACTGTTCAGACCCTTTGCTATGAGACTCGCAGTTCAGCTCAGGTGCATCCTGTTTCCATTGATCATCCCTACAACTTGATTTGAGTCCACCTGTGGTAAATTCAATTGATTGGATATGATATGGAAAGACACACACCTGTCTATATAAGGTCCCACAGTTGAAAGTGCATGTCAGAGCAAAAACCAAGCCATGAGGTCGAAGGAATTGTCCATAGAGCTCCAAGACAGGGTTGTGTTGAGGCACAGATCTAGGGAAGGGTACCAAAACATGTCCGCAGCATTGAAGGTCTCCAAGAATACAGTGGCCTCCATCATTCTTAAATGGAGAAGTTTGGAACCACAAGACTCTTCCTAGAGTTGGCCACCCGGCGGAACTGAGCAATCAGGGGAGAAGGGCCTTGGTCAGGGAGGTGACCAAGAACCCCATGGTCACTCTGACAGAGCTCTAGAGTTCTTCTGTGGAGATGGTTGTCCTTCTGGAAGGTTCTCCCATCTCTGCAGCACTCCACCAATCAGGCCTTTATGGTAGAGTGGCCAGATGGAAGCCACTCCTCAATAACACACATGACAGCCCTTTTGGAGTTTGCCAAAATGCACCTAAAGGACTCTCAGACCATGAGAAACAAGATTCTCAGATCTGATGAAACCAAGATTGAACTCTTGGGCCTGAAAGCAAAGCATCACTTTTGGAGGAAACCTTGCACCATCCCTACGGTGAAGCATGGTGGTGGCAGCATCATGCTGTGGGGATGTTTTTCAGCGGCAGGGACTGGGAGACTAGTCAGGATCGAGGGAAAGATGAATGGAGCAAAGTACAGAGAGGCCCTTGATGAACGCATGCTCCAGTGCGCTCGGGACCTCAGACTGGGGCGAAGGTTCACCTTCCAACAGGACAATGACCCTAAGCTCACAGTCAAGACAACTCATGAGTTGCTTCGGGACAAGTCTCTGAATGTCCTTGAGTGGCCCAGCCAGAACCCGGACTTGAACCCGATCGAACATCTCTGGAGAGACCTGAAAATAGCTGTGCATTAATGCTCCCCATCCAACGTTACATAGCTTGAAAGGATCTGTAGAGAAGAATGGGAGAAACTCCCTAAATACAGCTGTGCCAAGCTTGTAGCATCATACCCAAGAAGACTCGAAGGCTGTATTCGCTGCCAAAGGTGCTTCAACAAAGTACTGGGTCAAGGTTCTGAATACTATGTAAATGTGATATTTCAGTTTTAAATTTGTAATATATTTGCAAAAATATATATATTAAAAAACTGTTTTTGCTTTGTCATTATGGGGTATTGTGTGTAGATTCATGAGGGGGAAAAAACTATTTAATCAATTTTAGAGTAAGGCTGTAACGTAACAGAATGTGGAAAAAGTCAAAGGATCTGAATACTTTCCAAATGCACTGTATGTTATGTGGGTGGACTGAGAGTCTGAGTCAGTCCACCCACATACACTCGCACCCCTTCCACCTCACCAGTCTGTCTGCCACTCGGTTAGAATTACAGCACACTGAAGTGGCTATGTGTCTCTATCTGAAGCGAACACAACAGGGAGGGCAGGGTGACAAAAAAATCCCATGTCACAACGGTGCGAGAGCGAAAGAGAGAGATGTAATAGAAACAGAAGGTTTTGTTGTGTCCTATTTTGTGAGCTGCAAGTCTGGTCTGGAGCAGACTGCGTTTCATCCTCCGTCTGTCAGTTCTCATGGAATTTTCCCCAAGCATGCGCCAATATAACTTTAAGCATTTTTCCAAACTCTATTTAGCAAGCTAGGGAGCTCGTAGAGAGAGGGCTCTGCAGCTCAACCTCTCCCACAGAAGTTCCATATGGACGACACGTGGAGGGAGATCTGCCAGAAGCAGCTGGTAGCACTTTAGGAGTTCAGGCTCCCTACAATTTCATTCTAAATGCGTAATACACCTGCTGTTTATATTCCCTGTTCAGATCTGCTACAAGCCAATATAAAGTACATGGCAAAATGCAGTGATAATAGAGTAATGATTGGGATCATTAGCACATGCTGCGGGGTCTTTGAAGCGGGTATAAAATGGTGTCATTGTTACGAAGTATGAAGAGCTCAGAAGCCGAATACTTTAACAAGGAAGTGAAAAGGTGTTCACCTGAATGCTATGCTACATTCAATTAATATAACTAGACACATTTTGAATCTGTTCTAGTGGTTTATATGATTATAACCGTGAGTTATTTTGGTGCTGAAGATACGTGCTTTCAATTGTAAAGGATCTGTACTTTGTTACACACTTAACTGTATATGTGTCAGCTCATGGGCCTGGCCGTGTACAACAGCATCACCCTGGACATCCGCTTCCCTCCCTGTGTCTACAAGAAGCTTCTGACCCCGCCCGTGGTGCCGTGTGACCCCGATACCCCCGTTGGCATGGCGACCCTCACCCTGGACGACCTGCAGCAGGTCATGCCTGTATGTACACGACACAAGCTGTGACTCAGCTCTCTTAGTTAGCCTCTCTCACTGGCATTCTTTTCCCAATCACACTGCACTCTTCTCATAAGGATCACAAGTACAATAATATTGCAGTAACATTTGTTTGCTTCCAAAGTACTCCGCTTTTCAATAATAATAATAATGTATATAATCAAATGAATGCATGTGATACTTATGAGAGTACTGGACTGTTTTAGAAAGCTTTACATGGTCTCTGAAGGGTTTAGTGTTGATCTGTATATGAATAGGGTCCACTGGGCAAACACTGGTTGAATCAATGTTGTTTCTACGTCATTTCAATGAAGTGACGTTGAACCAACGTGGAATAGACGTTGAATTGACGTCTGTGCCTAGTGGGTGATGTATGGTTGCTAGACTAAGATGTTATGTTAGTTAAAAAGACTGTTAGGATTAACTGCAATATGCCATTGTTCCTACTTATAGCTAAATGTACAGGAACACATGCAATACGCATAAATAATGTACTTGTAATGATGTGAGTCATAGTACGTACATTGCACTATTGATGCCTGGGGTCTAAAGAAATGCTCGTGCGTCACAGGCGTGTGAAATAATCAACCAGGCTCACATTCCATACAGTCCCAGAGTCTCACCCTGCCACCAGTCTTGTTATAACAGTATGGCTGCAGCCAAGGTGAGATGAGACTGAGCTGCAGCCAGGTCTCAGAGGTGCCGTTACAGCCATCATCACCTCACACCCTGGTAAAAAACTGCCCATAGATGTCACACACAGGAGCCCAACACTGCTGATGACGATCTACTGGTGATGGCAGCTTTTTTTATTTTATTTGATTGAACAGGAAGATTCAAGGATACCAGGCTAGCAGTAGTTTGTTAGCTGTCTAGGAGGAGAGATGGAGAGGAGAGATACAGTTCACGTGGCATTGCTTTTCTTTATAATTTTTGATGAACTCCCAAACGAATATTCTACAATTGCCATCAAATGTATGCTTTGTTGTTATAAGATTCCCTTATATAATCCTGTAGTTCCTCATAATATGTTGATTTTTCATTTGCTAGTCAGTGATTTGAAGCCTTGACATTTTCCAATATTCACCAGCAGAGGGGTGTCAAGCCCAATTTTTGCACATCGCCACTTGCATGTTTGATGTCCACAAACTCAAAAGAACAAACCAAATCTATATTGATCATATAAAATGTTGTATGCACACACAACACATTACTGTCACTAAGACTAGTATTTACCTGCTTTTGGTGTAATTGTATAGCTTTTTATGCGGTACGCATCACATTGCGCTGCGTTTTGTCGAGTCAGCCTTGCTGAGGCCAGATGTTGGTTTTTACTGGGCAGCTGGCCTTCTCTTTGCTTACATAACGGCCTCTGGGCGTTTATTTGCTCCCCGTTGAATACTTTTTCCTAAATTGGTGGAGGATAGGGAAAAAGCTACTGCAAGTTCTTTAAAAAGACATGCTAATAGTGCCCGGCACTGACGTCAAACACATGCAATTGTTCTTCAAATGATTTTGCATTGTAAAATGTGCTTCATTTTATGAGGTATGGATTGGAAAGCATAACGTCATGTAAAATACATACAGCATACAATGGTTATTTTGTTTCCTCACTACGTTTTCTAGATTGTGTAGTGGCAAAGGCTTTACATGATTCTCTTGTTCTTTTGTCTTACAATGCCATTACTGTAATTCAGTAAAGTCAGTCATTAGATATCAATAAAAAATGAAGTCAGATTTTCCTCCATGAAACATTCTATGAACATAGTGTACTGTGCTGCATAGGGCAGACGGTCCCACCGTGGCAACTTTTTCAAATGGCAATTTGTTTTCCTCTCAGGTTTTTTTCTATTAGTCCTTCACATTTTTAGAAGAAGACATATACTTCATAAAGACTAGTTGCAATCTACAGTAGCAGTCAGAAGTTTGGACAAACCTACTCATTCAAGGGTTTTTCTTCATTTTTACTATTTTCTACATTGTAGAATAATAGTGAAGACATCAAAACTATGAAATAACACATATGGAATCATGTAGTAACCAAAGAAGTGTTAAACAAATCAAAATAGATTTTAGATTCTTCAAAATAGCCACCCGTTGCCTTGAAGACAGCTTTGCACTCTCTTGGCATTCTCTCAACCAGCTTCACCTGGAATGCTTTTCCAACAGTTTTGATGGAGTTCCCACATATGCTGAGCACTTGTTGGCTGCTTTTCCTTCACTCTGCGGTCCAACTCATTCCAAACCATCTCAATTGGGTTGAGGTCAGGTGATGCAGCACTCCATCACTCTGGAGGTGTATTGTGTAATTATCCTGTTGAAGAACAAATTATAGTCCCACTAAGAACAAACCAGATGGGATGGCGTATTGATGCAGAATGCTGTGGTAGCCATGTTGGTTAAGTGTGCCTTGTATTCTAAATAAATCAGACAGTGTCACCAGCAAAGCACCCCACACCATCACACCTCCTCCTCCATGCCTCACAGTGGGAAACACCTACTCTGCGTCTCATTTGGAATCAGATTTACACCGACCTAATGTCTATTGCTTGTGTTTCTTGGCCCAAGCAAGTCTCTTCTTTTTATTAGTGTCCTTTAGTAGTGGTTTATTTGCAACAATTCAACCATGAAGGCCTGATCCACGCAGTCTCCTCTGAACAGTTGATGTTGAGATGTGTCTGTTACGTGAACTCTGAAGCATTTATTTGGGCTGCAATTTCTGAGGCTGGTAACTCTAATGAACTTATCCTCTGCAGCAGAGGTAACTCTGGGTCTTCCTTTCCTGTGGTGTTCCTCATGAGAGCCAGTTTCATCATAGCACTTGATGGTTTTTGCGACTGCACTTGAAGAAACGTTCAAAGTTCTTGAAATTAAATGTTCCGGATTGACTGACCTTCATGTCTTAAAGTAATGATGGACTGTCGTTTCTCTTTGCTTATTTGAGCCATGTTTTTGCCATAATGTGTACTTGGTCTTTTACCAAATAGGGCTATCTTCTGTATACCCCCCTACCTTGTCACAACACAACTGATTGGCTCAAAAAAATCCACACATTAACTTTTAACAATACTTTTTCTTTTCATATGTGTTTTTTCATAGTTTTGATGTCTTCACTATTATTCTACAATGTAGAAAATAGTACAAATAAAGAGAAACTCTGGAATGAGTAGGTTTGTCCAAACTTTTGACTGGTGCTGTATATAAAAAGCATTGCTTATAGATTTAGTCTTGTGTTTCAGGATCTTGCTCATGGGCTGGCAGAACTTCTCAGCTATGAAGGCAATGTGGAGGAGGACTTCTGCACAACTTTTCAGGTTGGGAAAACACATTCATTCTTGTTCACAGTAACACTTGTGAAACATAATATCTTTGACTTCACCATAATCAATACTGTTGCAGCACAAGGGAAGCGCTCCACTAAATGTGATGACCATTTTAGGTGTCGCAGGAAGAACTAGGTGTGATCAAGTCCTACAATCTGAAACCAGGAGGAGATAAGATTCCTGTCACCAACCAGAACAGGAAGGGTAAGTGAGGAGTAGACAGACTGCCAAAGACCAGAGAAAAGACAACTGTAGTGCAGTAGCATGTGATATATAACAGTGCCTTTCAGACTATGTGGCATTTGCTTGTTCTCTCATTGAATGATTGTTTGATTATTCTTGTCTTTGCAGAGTATGTCCAGCTGTACGTAGATTTCCTGCTGAATAAGTCCATTTACAGGCAGTTTGCTGCCTTCTTCTATGGCTTCCACAGTGTGTGTGCCTCCGACGCCTTGTTGGTAAGAATATCAAGACTTTTACTATCAAAGTGAATTAATACATTAATTCTAATTGATGTGAACAGCTGTAGAAAACCATTATGAATTCCAACTCTCATTGTAGGTTTTTGGAATTAAGTATATCACTATCACTGAGAATTCAGTGGACATCATTTCAGTGCCAGCTGATCCTGTTTGAAGTGTCAGGAGCCAAGAGTTTAGTCAACTCCTATAGAATGTTTTCTGATTAGGCAGCATCGTGATCGTGAGGCCCGGAGAGGCAACGAGGAGTGCAGGATTGGAAGCTCAACTGTGAGTGCGTGCATGTGTGTGAGTGAGTCTACTGTTCCTCGCTGCCTGTTCACAGAGGCTCCCCACCCCCTCTCTTGGCACAGGCCTCCTAACGGGGGTGTTGTGTGTGTGTGTGTGTGTGCGCTGTCTCCACTTAGTGACCAGGGCTCTTTGGGCCAAAAGGGGGAGGCTCGTATGAGTGGCCTATTTAAAGAGTACGTAGGGAACCACAGTGGCAGGGTTGACGTCCACCATGAATATCAATCAGACAAACCACAAATCTGCTGTATTCATGCAGAACCAGCCCAGCTTTAGGGTTAGATTTGCATGGTTTAACATGGGAGGATCTGGATCACTCTGGTCGTTGTCAGTTGGTTTCCCAATAGTTCCTTAACTGTTGCTAGGCTCTGTGAACCCTGTGAGTATCCTCACTGATCTGCTGACAGAAACCTGTGTAACTAGCAAGGAGTGAAATACAGGTAACTGCCAAAATAAAGGAAACACCAACATAAGGTGTCTTAATAGGGCATTGGGGCACCACGAGCCAGAACAGCTTCAATGCACCTTGGAATAGATTCTACAAGTGTTTGGAACTCTATTGGAAGGATGAGATGCCATTCTTCCATGAGAAATTCCAAATTCCAGATATTCATTGTAAATGGTTTAAACACTGTTTAGAAATTCCATCATTTGGTGTTTTGTTGATGGTGGTGGAAAACGTTGTCTCAGGCGCCGCTCCAGAATCTCCCATAAGTGTTCAATTGGGATGAGATCTGGTGACTGAGACGGCCATGACATATGGCTTACTTCGGCCATGGCATATGGCTCAGCAAAAAAATAAACATCCCTTTTTCAGGACCCTGTCTTTAAAAAATTATTAGTAGAAATCCAAATAACTTCACAGATATTCATTGTAAAGGGTTTAAACACTGTTTCCCATGCTGCTTGTTCAATGAACCATAAACAATTCATGAACGGTCATTAAGACACTAACAGTTTACAGACGGTAGGCAATTAAGGTCACAGTTATGAAAACTTAGGACACTAAAGAGGCCTTTCTACTGACTCTGAAAAACACCAAAAGAAAGATGCCCAGGGTCCCTGCTCATCTGCGTGAACGTGCCTTAGGCATGCTGCAAGGAGGCATGCAATGGCCGTATTGTGAGAAGCCTAAGACAGCGCTATAGGGAGACAGGACGGACAGCTGATCGTCCTCGCAGTTGCAGACCACGTGTAACAACACTGGCACAGGATCGGTACATCCGAACATCACACCTGCGGGACAGGTACAGGATGGCAACAACAATTGCCCAAGTTACACCGGGAACGCATAATCCCTCCATCAATGCTCAGACAGTCCGTAATAGGCTGAGAGAAGTTGGACTGAGGGCTTGTAGGCCTGTTGTAAGGCAGGTCCTCACCAGAAATCACCGGTAACAACGTCGATCTGTGGGCACAAACCCACCATCGCTGGACCAGACAGGACTGGCAAAAAGTGCTCTTCACTGATGAGTCTCATCAGGGGTGATTCGTGGTCGGATTCGTGTTTATGGTCGAAGGAATGAGTGTTACACCGAGGCCTGTACTCTGGAGAGGGATCGATTTGGAGGTGGAGGGTCCGTCATGGTCTGGGGCGGTGTGTCACAGCATCATCGGGCTGAGCTTGTTGTCATTGCAGGCAATCTCAACGCTGTGCATTACAGGGAAGACATCCTCCTCCCTCATGCGGTACCCTTCCTGCAGGCTCATCCTGACATGACCTTCCAGCATGACAATGCCACAAGCCATGCTGCTCATTCTGTGTGTGATTTCCTGCAAGACAGGAATGTCAGTGTTCTGCCATGGCCAGCGAAGAGCCCGGATCTCAATCTCATTGAGCACATCTGGGACCTGTTGGATCGGAGGGTGAGGGCTAGGGCCATTTCTCCCAGAAATGCTCGGGAACTTTGCATGTGCCTTGGTGGAATAGTGGGGTAACATCTCACAGCAAGAACTGGCAAATCTGGTGCAGTTCATGAGGAGGAGACGCACTGCAGTACTTAATGCAGCTGGTGGCCACACCAGATACTGACTGGATCTTGTATCTTTTAGACCCCCGCTTTGTTCAGGGACAAATGATTCCATTTCTGTTAGTCACATGTCTGTGGAACTTGTTCAGTTTATGTCTCAGTTGTTGAATCTTGTTATGTTCATACAAATATTTACACATGCTAAGTTTGCTGAATGTTACGTTTTTTTGCCTTGTTTATATATTTTACCCCTTTTTCTCCCCAATTTTGTGGTATCCAATTGTCTCATCGCTGCAACTCCCATACGGACTCGGGAGAAGCAATGGACGAGAGCCATGCGTCCTCCGAAATACGACCCAACCAAGCCGCACTGCTTTTGTATCCCTCATTTACTCACGTGTTTCCATTATTTTGGCAGTTACCTGTACTATATCAACCATCCTTAATAGGCAAACCATGGTCCATATCTGGACCCAGAACAGAGTCATTGTGGACCGAAGGTGACATATGCACATTTAAGACATGCCAAAATGTTAAGAATTGCAGGAAATATGTTTTAAAACAAACATTTTCTTTCCGAATTATGGTAAAATGTGTAGAATTACAGGAAATTAGCTTTAAAATTGCAACATTTTCTCTCCACCAACAAGAGGTGTGTGAACAGTTTGTCGTGGACAGTGCCTGTGTTGGGGTAGGGATTTATTACCACACTGATAAATGGCAATGTGCATCTGGACCTTTGCCACCTAGGAAATGTGTGTGAATTGACCCTTTCTAATAGTATTTCAGTACCTCTGGACTACACCAAGTAATCAATCAATTAAAATGGACAAGATTAAAATAGACTGGGGTACTGCAATTAACTGTGTGTAGTGAACTGTCAGATGAGCTGACAGCAGTGAGCTCAGGGATGTGTCTGGACAAGGATTCTGCTGTACCAGCAAAAACAAATATTTGACTGTTCAATTATCTGTTTGGTGTACGTGTCAGTGAATGCCAGAGTTGGTATTTACTGTACGCCACAACCTACCCGACCCCACCACCAACCACATTTAAACATTAATTAGCCTAACTGCTTTTCCCTTTGCAGGAAATGTAGCATGCTGATTCATCCTTTTTGGATACTGTAGATAGAAAAGAAACACAAAAGTAGAAATCTAGTATGCATGTACCAGCAATATCATTTTCAACAGGATCAACCCCTACAAAAATAGCCATAAATTATAATCCACATAATAATTCACATTTCCTGTGGCTGCTGGATTATTTCCCTGCTGCAGCAAACTGGGTCAAATTAATATCCTACATGTTTATTTGTCCACTCAGTTCTTGCAAATCAGGAGATTTTCCCTCTTTGCTTTCCAAGGCAGTGCATGCACCTATAAACAGGCTCCTTCTATACATGTATGTTCATGCTGGTCAATGCTAGTGTGACAGTGGGATAGAAACATGTAATGTACATGTAGGAAAAGTCAGCTATAGCCCCCGCCCCACGCCAGCAGTTACGCAACGGTTGTCTACGATCTCATTGGTTATGCAACTCTGCTTTGACAGTTATACCAGCTGCCTGGTGGGGTGAGGGAAGGGGGGGGGGGGGGGGGGGGGGGGGGGGGGGTGGCAGACAGGGTTTGAACCGACCCAGATTGTTCAGTAACTCTATATCCCAGCTGGAACTTACCATTGGCTTGGCTTGCTCTAACTCGTCACCGGGTTGTATTTCTGTTTGCACTCACCGGACACGGTGAAACTCTGTTGCTGTGAGGGGGTTGTGCAGACCGTACACTGCCTAACACAGACGTCTGGGTGTGTTGTGATAAGGTGGAGTCACAGATATGAAGAGTGCATGGGAGTGAATGTGGTCAAGGACCGAGTGATACAGAGAAAATATGCAACTATGTCAAATAGGGTTTGCAAAATGAGGCCAAATGTATCAAGTTAGCAACAGATTGGATACTGTATCTGATAAATACAGTTAAGACAGTGTGTGACACAATGATCCATGCATATGGCACGCTGATCATGCACCCCATGCCCTTACTATGACACTGTACCATAGTCATTGATTGCTCTGTTTAAGTGCACATTTTGTGCAGCACTAGTGCAATGAACAGGGATTCATGATTGACTACCATGGTCGTAACTAATTGTCTTGTGTCATGCAGTAGGTTAGTTTTAAAGGGCAACTCCACTTCCTGATTTAGCCTTTTTTTTTCATAAAAAAATGCAAGCAATTAGCTTCAGCCGGCTGGTGTGCGACTGTGGCAAAGTTGTTTTGACTTTGGATAGCCTAGCTCTGGGGCTAGTTAGGGACCGTCAACACAATGTAAATGAGACAATATTTTCATGTTGCACACCTTTTAGTTTTCTCATGAAATGCTTTCAATATTTGTATTTGAATTTCTACAATGTATAATTGGTTTGAGGTTTTTAAGTCATTGAAATTTGGAACTAAAGTCAACCCAAATTTACCACAAGCATTGCAATTGGGTTGCTTACAGCTGTAGTCCGAATTTATGATTACTTGTGTGCTGCCAGCTGTGGTTATGTGGGTAGGATTGAAACAAACTCAAATTTACGCTGGGATGCAGTAATGACTACAAGTCTCACAAAACTCCGTTTTTGATTAGAGTGACTGACCAAAATGATCCTATTTCCACTTTGTAGTCAATTCTGACAGTAGAATAAATATTTCTGACACATATTGTTGCCACGTAGGCTGTTTTCTAAATGAGAAGTTGCTCTTTAATGGACAAAATTCCATCCCATTGGGCACATACTAGTTGAATCAACGTTGTTTCCACGTCATTTCAATTAAATTATGTTGAACCAATGTGAAATAGACATTGAATTGACATCTGTGCCTAGAAGGATTGTAGTGATTGGTTGTCTTGTGAAATCCTGTAGTTTCACTGGAATCCCAGGTGTCCTGTATTTTCATATCCTGTAGTTTTACTTGTCAGACTACCATGATATTGATTCCTTGTCGTGTACCTCTTGTTTTAGTTGCTGAGGCCAGAGGAGGTGGAGATCCTGGTGTGTGGCAGTCCCAACCTGGACATGAGCTCTCTGCAGAAGGCAGCCCAGTATGAGGGCTACAGCAAGACTGACCCCACCATCAGGTACTGTAAACCCATCATCATATCATTGATTTTGTAAAAAGGCCTGATATTAAAGCCATTATCCTGAGTTTCTAAATGACCATTGAACAGTAGGAAATATCCCAGATGGTGCATTTAACGCAGGGATGAGCCCTGACCTCAACCCCATCGAATACCTTTGGGATGAATTGGATCACCGACCGCGAGCTAGGCCTTCCATTCAGCCACAAGAGCATTAGTGAGGTCGGGCATGGATGTTGGGCGATTAGGCCTAGCTCGCAGTCGGCGTTCCAATTTCATCCTAAAGATGTTCAATGAGGTTGAAGTCACGGCTCTGTACAGGCCAGTCAAGTTCTTCCACATCGATCTCAACAAACCATTGCTATATTGACCTCGCTTTGTGCACAGGGGCATTGTCATCCTGAATTAGGAAAGGGCCTTCCCCAAACTGTTGGCACAAAGTTGGAAGCACAGAATCATCTAGAATGTCATTGTATGCTGTAGCATTAAGATTTCCCTTCACTGGAACATAGGGGCCTAGCACAGACCATGAAAAACAGCCCCAGATAATTTTCCTCCTCCACCAAACTTTACAGTTGGCACTATGCATTCGGGCAGGTAGTGTTTTCTTGGCATCCGCCAAACCCAGATTTGTTCATCGGACTGCCAGATGGCGAATCGTGATTCATCACTCCAGAAAATGTGTTTCCACTGCTCCAGAGTCCAATGGCGGTGAGCTTTACACCACTCCAGCTGACGCTTAGCATTGAGGTGACCTTAGGCTTGTGTGTGGTTGCTCGGCCATGGAAACCCATTTCATGATGCTCCCGACTAACAGTTATTGTGCTGACGTTGCTTCCAGAGGCAGTTTGGAACTCGCTAGTGAGTGTTGCAACTGAGGACAGACAATTTTTTTCGCGCTACACCCTTCAGCACTCGGTGGTCCCGTTCTGTGAGCTTGTGTGATCTACCACTTTGTGGCAGAGCCTTTGTTGCTCCTAGACGTTTCCACTTCACAATAACAGCACTTACAGTTGACCGGGGCAGCTCTAGCAGTGCAGAAATTTGACAAACTGACTTGTTGGAAAGGTGGCATCCTATGATGGTGCCATGTTGAAAGTCACTGAGCTCTTCTGTAAAGCCTTTCTACTGACAATGTTTTTTTTATGGAGATTGCATGGCTGTGTGCTCGATTTTATACACCTGTCAGCAACGGGTGTTATTGAAATAGCCGAATCCACATTTTATTACGTTACAACCTTATTCTAAAATTGATTCAATATTTATTTTTTCTCATCAATCTATACACAATACCCCATAATGACAAAGCGAAAACAGATTTTTAGCCATTTTTGCAAATATATTCAAAATGTAATAACATAAATACCTTATTTACATAGGTATTCAAATTCTTTGCTATGAGACTCGAAATTGAGCTCTGGTGCATCCTGTTTCCATTGATCATGGGACAACTTGATTGGAGTCCACGTGTGTTAAATTCAATTGATTGGACATGATTTCGAAAGGGAAACACCTACCCACTTGGGAGCCAGGCCCACCCACTGGGAACCAGGCCCAGCCAATCCGAATGAATTTTTCCACACAAAGGGCCTTTATTACAGACAGAAATACTCCTCAGTTTCATCAGCTGTCTGGTTGGCTGGTCGATCCCGCAGGTGAAAAAGACGGATCTGGAAGCCATTGGCTGGCTTGGTAACACGTGGTCTGCGGTTGTGAGGCCAGTTAGACATACTGCCAAGTTCTCTAAAAAGACATTAGAGGTGGCTTATGGTATAGAATGTATTATTTAATTTTCTGACAACAGCTCTGGTGGACATTCCTGCAGTCAGCATGCCAATTGCATGCTCACTCAAAACTTGAGACATCTGGGGCATTGTTTTGTGTGACAACTGCACATTTTAGAGTCCCATTTTTTTGTCCCCAGCACAAGGTGCACCTGTGTAATGATCATGCTGTTTAATCAGCTTACTGATATACCACACCTGCCAGGTGGATGGATTATCATGGCAAAGGATAAATACTCACTAACAGGGATTTAAACAAATTTGTGCCCAAAATTAGAGGGAAAAGCTTTTTATGAGTATGGAACTTTTCTGGGATATTTTTTTAAGCTCATGTAACATGATGCTAACACTTCACATGTTGTGTTTATATTTTTGTTAAGTATACTGTGTGTGTGTGTGTGTGTGTGTGTGTGTGTGTGTGTGTGTGTGTGTGTGTGTGTGTGTGTGTGTGTGTGTGTGTGTGTGTGTGTGGGTATATATATAAAACTATAGTTTGTTAACAAGAAATGTGTGGAGTATATATATATATATATATATATATATATTACAGTTGAAGTCGGAAGTTTACATAAACTCATTTTTCAACCACTCCACACATTTCTTGTTAACAAACTATAGTTTTGGCAAGTCGGTTAGGACATCTACTTTGCGCATGACACAAGTAATTTTTCCAACAATTGTTTACAGACAGATTATTTCACTTTTAATTCACTGTATTACAATTCCAGTGGGTCTGAAGTTTACATACACTAAGTTGACTGTGCCTTTAAACAGCTTGGAAAATTCCAGAAAATGATGTAATGGCTTTAGAAGCTTCTGATAGGCTTATTGACATCATTTGAGTCCATTGGAGGTGTACCCGTGGATGTATTTCAAGTCCTACCTTCAAACCCAGTGCCTCTTTGCTTGACATAATGGGAAAATCAAAAGAAATCAGCCAAGACCTCTGAAAAATAATTGTAGACCTCCACAAGTCTGGTTCATCCTTGGGAGCAATTTCCAAACGCCTGAAGGTACCACGTTCATCTGCACAAACAATAGTACGCAAGTATAAACACCATGCGACCATGCAGCTGTCATACCTCTCAGGAAGGAGACACGTTCTGTCTCCTAGAGATGAATGTACTTTGGTGTGAAAAGTTAAAATCAATCCCAAAACAACAGCAAAGGACCTTGTGAAGATGCTGGAGGAAACAAGTACAAGAGTATCTATATCCAGAGTAAAACGAATCATATATCGACATAAGATGAAAGGCCGCTCAGCAAGGAAGAAGCCACTGCTCCAAAACCGCCATTAAAAAAGCCAGACTACGGTTTGCAACTGGGGGACTGGTGGGGGTGGGGTCTCAGATGGTTAAGGGGCAGCTCTTGGGGAACTGTGTGGGGGGGATCTTGGAGGGCTGGTGGCCTGGCGATTTGGAGCTTGGGCTGGTGGTTGATGGATTGCTGTTTCGGGTCCCCATTTTTGACCTTGTGGGAGATCTGTCGACGTGCCTGTGAGCAGGTTGTTGACCCTGGTTTCTTCTGTGTGTCGATCTGGATGATCTGTTAGATGACTAATGTGATGTAGTTGTTGAGCGGCTTCACTGCAAGTATTTTGGATCTTTTTAAAATATTCAACGGAAAAAAACATTTAAAAAAAAATAAAAAATAAATAAAGTTAATACATCTAATGAGTTAAATTGTCTGTCCCTGTGGTCAGGGCATTCTGGGACGTGGTGCTGGCCTTCCCCCTGGAGCTCCAGAAGAAGCTGCTCCATTTCTCAACAGGAAGTGACCGTGTCCCCGTGGGAGGAATGGCCGACCTCAACTTCAAGATCTCCAAGATTGATGCATCCACCGACTGGTTAGATACTGCAGATGTCCTCACTGTGTTCTTTCTTATTAGTTGTAAACATTTTGAAAAGTACTGAAAACAGACCTCCTTTAATCAGTTGCTATTGTCACATTTGATTTGTATAGAACAGCAACTTTGAACAAACGTGAATTCATCATTTGACCTTTTCTTCCTCTCCAGGTTGCCTATATCTCACACATGTTTCAACCAGATCTGCCTGCCAACATACAAAAATAAAAAAGAACTGAAGCAGAAGTTAACTATTGCCATTTCAAATGCAGAAGGGTTTGGACTGGAGTGAACTCTGATCTACAAACCACAATGGTGGAACTGTAATGTATCTTGTTTTGTGGTCAGTAGGGTGTGTACATTTGGATATGTTCAGACATGCTATTGGTATACCAGTAAGCTCTCCGCTTCAAATGTTCTTAGCAATTAACTTAACCAATCTGTTTGTGTAGAAATATGAGTGAAACGTTATATTACAGGTAAAGATTTCAGAGCACTTGTTTGTGCGCTCAATACCTTTGCCTTTTGGAAATCGAAATGGACATGGAAAAGGTTCTGCCCAGTCCAGTAACAATGAAGTAGTTTATTAAAGTAAGGGGTTGAATGTAGGTTAGATCCGGGCTGTTTTGGACTGTGATAAAATATCTAGACAGTCTGTCAGTACTGAGGTGTAGGTTCTTAGTGACAGAGCCCATCTCTCTTCCTGAACTGAGTACCTGTACTCTCTGTCTTTGACGAAAGCCTTTTCAGGCTTAAGATTGAACTCATTCTGAGACTGTTGGTAAATTATGAACACAGAGATTGTCTCCTTGGTATTTATACTAATATATTTTGTTGTCAGAGGTCTCAGTGGTTTTAAAACATTTGGAAGAAGTTCCTATTATTTGTGAGCAGACTTTTTAGACCATCCTTTCAGGATGTTTTAATGTAGAGCCTGAAAGGGAATCAAGCTTCAGTAGGGTTTAATCATGTTGCAGTAGTTGTGCTGGTTTATGACCATTGTTAATGTGAGAACATTGGGTATACCTCTTCCCCCCCCCCCCCCCAATTGTCGGTGATGCCTCTCGATACAGATTACGTCTAATGGATACGCTTGGTACATTTGGCATATTGTATGAAATGGTTACGAAACACTAATAGGATCATGATTGATATCAAGGCAAATAAGAGTTATATGGACCTCACACACCTGCAGGCTAGAATGATGAAACGGGTGTATGATCGGGAACTAT
Source organism: Oncorhynchus kisutch (assembly GCF_002021735.2). Taxonomy (NCBI): domain Eukaryota; kingdom Metazoa; phylum Chordata; class Actinopteri; order Salmoniformes; family Salmonidae; genus Oncorhynchus; species Oncorhynchus kisutch. The sequence continues at coordinate 13,779,898 of NC_034198.2, read as the reverse complement.
GTCATTTAATGCGGTTGTAAAGTGATCTCTATTGTAAAGTGACACCTCTTGTGTTGTAGTAGTTAACTCACTCTCAGGATGTCCACATTTCATGTACTGTACGACTCTTCTGAAATGATGATCTTGATAAGAAAAATAAGGTATTTGTTAACGCAGTGGAAAGGTAAACTGCTTTTTTATTTAAAAATTGATAGTGCATGGGTGACGGAGAGAATTGAAATGGTGCAGTTTGAGGCCATGGAGCGGAAAGTGATGCAGGTGCTGGAGATGTGGGTCTGGGCAGGGCTGAAGTTGTGGATTTTTGTATGATGTTGTCGTTTGTATGTGTATATTTTGTATTGTTTATCAAATAAAATATTTTTAAAAAGGTATTTGTTTAAACACATCCATTATGTAAGTGTCACTCCTGTTTCATTTAGCTTCATAGTAACCAAGGTTACTAGGCTTAGAAGATCTTGCCCTAGATTTAGGCCTCCCTCATCAAGCTCTCCTCAGAGAATGGACACTTACAGAACAGAAAGACTACCTGTGCTTCTGTCACAGGAGCAAGCTGTTATTTTGATTTATGGGCCCATGTCAGCTGTTTATCTTCCTCCCCAACAGTGAGAAAGTGAAGTTAAAATGCATACCACCAACTGTGATGTAATGGAAGTTGTTTAAAATATCAGCTTTGTCTTATAGACTAGACTGGACTATACTAACATCGTAAACAAATCTGGGACACTCAAATTAGTTTGATATTTTATGTTTGATATGGTTAGTGCTGATGTTGCTGATGTTGTACCCACTGTGACTATTAAAACCTCCCCTAACCAGAAACCATGGATTGATGGCAAAATTCGCGCAAAACTGAAAGCGCAAACCATCGCTTTTAATCATGGCAAGGCGACTGGAAACATGACCGAATACAAAAGGTGTAGTTATTCCCATTCCCACCGCAAAGGAAATCAAACAAGCAAAGCGTCAGTATAGAGACAAAGTAGAGTCGCAATTCAACGGCTCAAACGCGAGATGTAATGTGGCAGGGTCTACAGTCAATCACGGATTCCTTTTCTGTGGCCAATGTGAGTAAAACATCTAAACCTGTTAACCCTCACAAGGCTGCCCTGCAAAGATGGCATCCCTAGCCATGTCCTCAGAGCATGCGCAAACCAGCTGGCTGGTGTGTTTACGGACATATTCAATCAATCCCTATCCCGGGCTGCTGTCCCCACATGCTTCAAGATTGCCACCATTGTTCGTGTTCCCTAGAAAGCTAAGGTAACTGAACTAAATTACTATTGCCCCGTAGCACTCACTTCTGTCACCATGAAGTGCTTTGAGAGACTAGTCAAGGATCATATCACCTTCACTCTACCTGTCTCCCTAGACCCACTCCAATTTGCTTACCGCCCCAATAGGTCCACAGACGATGCAATCGCAATCACACAGCATACTGCCGTATCCCATCTGATCAAGAGGAATATGTAAGAATGCTGTTCATTGACTACAGCTCAGCAGTCAACACCATAGTCCAAATTCATCATTAAGCTGGAGGCCCTGGGTCTCAACCCCAACCTCTACAATTGGGTCCTGGACTTTCTGACGGTCCGCCCCCAAGTGGTGAAGGTAGGAAACAACATCTCCACCCCGCTGATCCTCAACACTGCGGCCCCACAAGGGTGCGTTCTCAGCCCTCTCCTGTACTCCCTGTTCACACATGACTGCACGGCCAGGCATGACTCCTACACCATCATTAAGTTTGCTGATGACACAACAGTTGTAGGCCTGCTCACTGACAACGACAAGACAGCCTATAGGGAGGAGGTCAGAGACCCGGCCGTGTGGTGCCAGGACAACAACCTCTACCTCAACGTGATCAAGACAGTGGAGATGATTGTGGACTACAGGAAAAAGAGGACCGAGCACGCTCCCATTCTCATCGATGGGGCTGTAGTGGAGCAGGTTGAGAGCTTCAAGTTATTTGGTGTCCACATCACCAACAAACTAACATGGTCCAAGCACACCTAGACAGTCCTGAAGAGGGCACGACAAAACCTACTCCCTCTCAGGAGACTGAATACATTTGTCATGGGTTCTCAGATCCTCAAAAGGTTCCACAGCTGCACCATGGTTGCATCACGGCCTGGTATGGCAACTGCTCGGCCTCCGACCGCAAGGCACTACATAAGGTAGTGCGAACGACCCAGTAGATCACTGGGTCCAAGCTTTCTGCCATCCAGGACCTCTATACCAGGCGGTGTCAGAGGAAGGCCCAGAAATTGTCAAAGACTCCAGCCATGCTCGTCATAGACTGTTCTCTCTGCTACCGGATGGCAAGTGATATCGAGGTCTAGGTCCAAGAGGCTTCTAAACAGCTTCTACCCCCAAGCCATAAGACTCCTGAACATCTAATCAAATGGCTATCCAGACGATTTGTATTGCGCCCGCCCCCTTCCCCCCTTTACACCGCTGCTACTCTCTGTTGTTACCATCTATGCAAAGTCACTTTAATAACTCTACCTACATGTACAACTAACCAGTGCCCCCGCACATTGACTCTGTACTGGTACCCCCATGTATATAGACTCATTATTTTACTGTTGCTCTTTAATTACTTGTTACTTTTATTTATTATTAACTGCATTGTTGGTTAGGGGCTCTAAGTAAGCATTTCACTGTAAGTTCTTTTCAGCGCATGTGACTTATACAATTTGATTTGATTTGATCTTCAAATCACTTTCCATCTGTCTTGACTGGAGCTATTCCTAGGGAAGTTCAGCATTATATCAACTAGCTTATTCCGGGCCCTCAGAGTTTCCTACGCCACTGAGCTCGGGACAGACAGGTGTTTTTTATGTTTCCACTGGATATATGGGATCATCAGATCATTCATATTTTAATCTATCACACCGGGGATTGGTGTGCGGGAGTGTTGGAAAAAATGTTAAAATACCGAGGAACTATCATGCACAGTGGATGTTTTAAAAAAACGGACTTGGTTGACTTACTGGTTGAGGTGAAGAAAAAAACGGAGAAACTCAGCTTATTAGTGGTGTGTTAAGACAGTCAGAAATCAGACATTGACAGATGGGCACTTTCCTACATATGCATGCATTCTGGAGAGAGATGCACCATATCTTTGCTACACACCCCTCCCCTTCTTCTTGATGCAACATTTTAAATGAACCTCGAGACACATTATCTTCATAAATATTTTAGACGCTTTTCATTGACAGCCGCAACTCAATCAGACCTATTGCCAGGCGCACTATCCAAATTGCGGTCTTCCCAAATAAGGCATAGGCTACATTACACACTTGTAATTTGAAACAATCAATAGCTATTTAAAAAAAATCCTATCTAATGATGCTCTGTGGCTAAATCGTGCTCCCGGGTGAAGTATTTTTAATGATTTCATTTAAACAGGAGTAATTATATAATTTGGGCGAAACATTAGGGCAAACTTAGCATCATAACAGTGCACTGTGCGCTCGACAACTTTCCTTTCCAATTCACAAGAGGCTCTGAAACCAGAGATCTGAATATAATAACAAGATGTTCATGTCTCCGCCCTAACAATGGGAGTCTTTGTCCCAAAGGTGGGAAGGCAGGCGACAAGTTTAGGTCTGTATATTATTCCAGTTCATTCCAAAAAAGTGTTTATACTGAGTCTTGGTGGCACTATTTTTTTGAATGCTCTAGTATTGCTCAAGCATTAATATGTCAGTTATCGACAGTCTCTAAATGAAAAATATTCTGAATGCTGTTTGGTACTGTACATGGTGTTCTTTCAGTGAGACAGATTCCATCACAGTAATTCTAACCATTCTGATGAAAATACTTTACAAAAAAGGTGGAATTAAGTCTACATAGTTGTGGAATATGAATCAATAGAGGCACAGAGCCTCTTTCTAAAATGTTTTGTGAGATTGGAGAACACATTGGGAGGGATCTTAGACCATTCCTCTATATATAGTATTTCCATAGTCATTTAGACAGATTAACTTGGCATTCTTGGGCACAGGGATTATGGTGGTCTGCTTGAAACATGTAGGTATTTCATACTGGGTCAGGGAGAGCTTGAAAATGTCAGTGAAGATACTTGCCAGCTGGTCAGCGCATGCTTTGAGTACATGTCCGGGTAATCCGTCTGGCCCTGCGGCCTTGTGAATGTTAACCTCTTTAAAGTCGTTACTAACATCGACTACGGAGAACATGATTACAGGGTCGTCCAGAACAGCTGGTGGTCTCATGCATGGTTCAGTGTTGCTAGTCTCGAAGCGTGGATAAAAAGCATTTAGCTCACTGGTAGGCTTACGTCACTGGGCAGTTTACGGCTGGGTTTCCCTTTGTAATCCGTGATCATTTGTAAGCCCTGCCACATCTGACGAGCATCAGAGCCAGTGTAGTAGGATTCAATCTTAGTCCTGTATTAACCATTTGTTTCCTCAGTTCCTTTCAAAACGCATCTGAGTAGAGGTTCCAAGGTCTCCCACTCAGACCTCCTCCTCGAATGGCCTTTGATAGGAAATGAAAAGGGACAACAGGGATGGAGGAAGCAAGGATTTAACAGCTAGTACATTTTCTGGCAGACTAGAGTGAACTGATGTGCAGTGGCTTGCCCTGGTTCTGTCTTCCTCATCCATCCAATCAGTTGGTTCGGGAGGCAATGCACCCACACCGCTCAGTCCTATTCAGATCTCAGACCACGCAGAGCACTGGAGGGGGGTGAGAGAGAGGGGGAGGTCTCTTCTGTAAGGGAAATTAAACAGAGCTGCACATAGCTCATGGCTTCATCTACTCATCTCTGTGGCTAGAAGTGGCTGTTAGGGTTGAGAGAATAGGTCAGGCTATTGTACTAAGGATGTTGTTGTCCTCGTGAAAATAAAAATCACTTGGAAGCACACAACAGTGTTCAGGTTTATTTTGTTACTTTGAACTGTTCTCTCGATCCGGCACATGGCATGTGGATGTGAGCACATGACACCTAAAGAACATATGATTGTTCTGAGCTTTTTTAGTTGACTTGTTTCCAACAGCCTTATCTGATGTGACAATGGTGCAGTGCATGTTGCTTATCATGAGCGCTGGTGCCTGAAGTCTGTTCTGTCTTTTCAAGGAAAATATGCTTTCTGCACGCTGAACACTTGTTGCTCCAGCACAATGTGCACTTGTTTAATTTGTGAAATATAGATGCAATTCTGAAAAGGTTATGCTATTGCACCAAGACTTAGAAATGGTAACGAAGGCATACTGTGGGATACCTGTAGGTTGGTCCTATACATAGGGTTAGGGCTTTTATCTGACCACATGACCTAACCAGGAAAGACTCTGGGCCCTAACTATATAGCCCATAACTAGGACCTAGAGGTTTTAGTATCACTTTCTATGAAGACCATATGCATTATACAGCATTATACTCATAATGCATAATGATAGAGTAATAATGCAATATAAGTATATTTATAGACACGCGTAAAAACTCATATAGACTCTTAATTCCATTTACAAATACTCCTAATGCATTATAAGTATAATCATAATCACGTGTAATATACAGCAACATAGTGCTTCATAATTTCTGGTCACTTGTTGCTCAAGGATCACACAGCATTATAATGACCATCAATGTGATGCATTTCAAACGTTTTTGTCAATGAGCAGCACATCATTGTTACTGCATTTGGGCTCCCGAGTGGCGCAGCGGTCTAAGGCACTGCATCTCAGTGCAAGAGGTGTCACTACAGTCCCTGGTTCAAATCCAGGCTGTATCACATCCAGCCGTAATTGGGAGTCCCATAGGTCTGCGCACAATTGGCCCAGTGTCGTCTGGGTTTGGCCGGGGTAGGCCGTCATTGTAAATATAATAAATAAGAAAAAATGTCATTGTAAATAAGAATTTGTTCTTAACTGACTTACCTAGTTAAATAAAGGTTTAAAAAAATCACAATCTTTGTTATGGTGTTTTATAGCATACTTATAAGTAACTATAAAATTGCTTTAGGGGATACCTGTCAGAAGTTGATTGCTTCAGGTAACTGTCTAAGGCAGACACTTATAATACACCAGAGGTAGGCAACTAGACCATTTTTGTCGGAGTGGATGGGTCGGGGGCCCGGAACAGAATTATAATCATTTGTACACTGCAAATTGACCACAACTCAGCCCAAAAAATTCATTATATTTGAAAAAATAAAAAAGATTCTAATCAAATCAACGTTTATTGGTTGCGTACACAGTTTAGCAGATGTTATAGCAGGTACAGCAAAATGGTTGTATTACTTGCTCCTAACAGTGCAGCAAAATGGTTGTATTACTTGCTCCTAACAGTGCAGCAAAATAGTACACAAGTAATAATCAAAAACTAGAAACAAAAATACACTGTATCAGTAATCCAAGTGTGATCTATGGGTATATACACCAAAGATGTATACAGTACTAAGTATGATATGTACAGCAGCATATACAATGCAGCGAGCTATGCCGAGAATCCAGTGTATAAATAAACAGTGTAACAAAATGCAATGTAGGCTACAGCAGTCGATATATTAGAATGAGCTATGTGAAGAATATAGTATATGAATACACAGTGTGAAAAATGGCATAAAAGAAACGGTTCAGTGTATGATATCTCTATATACATGGGACAGCAGCGTTGGCTGTGTGTGTGTGACAATCATTTAATACCTCGATTACATTGATGCATTATCACGTATGTCTCTTTTTTTTTTTTGTGGGAAAATATTTGCTAAACTAAACGCATTTTTAGCTGAATATCGTTTTTCACTAAAAACTTTGGGGGCAAAAGAAAATCACTCGGCAGACTTTCAAGGTGGATTGTGGCGCCATCGAGGTAATCGTACCACAAAACTCTTAAAAGAACACCTGAGAGTAGTTGAATGGGAATACTGGCTTGCAAGAAATCACAGATACAAAACATATAATGTGCATGAGTGTCAGTGACTTTGCACACATAGTGTAAGCTAAGGCCTTTCCCAATAAAAGTGAGAAAGCTCTGAGGAATTTCATCCTTACATCAAACCAAATCAAGCTTAATTTAAAAAAAATTCAAGCTTAAAGAAAAAAACATTTAAAAAAAAAGACAAATAAATAAAAACAGAAATACACTATCTGTACAATAGTCTTTGGATACCCCATTCAAATGAGTTGATTCGGTTATTTCAGCTACACCCGTTGCTGACAGGTGTATAACATCGAGCATGCAGCCATGCAATCTCCATAGACAAACATTGGCAGTAGAATGGCCTTACTTAAGAGCTTAGTGACTTTCAACGTGGCACCATTTAAGGATGCCACCTTTCCAACAAGTCAGTTTGTCAAATGTCTGCACTGCTAGAGCTGCCCCGGTCAACTGTAAGTGCTGTTATTGTGAAGTGGAAATGTCTAGGAGCAACAATGGCTCAGCCACAAAGTGGTAGGCCACACAAGCTCACAGAATGGGACCGCCAAGTGCTGAGGCGCGTAGAAATCGTCTGTCCTCGATTGCAACACTCACTACCGAGTTCCAAACTGCCTCTGGCAGCAACGTCAGCACAATAACTGTTCATTGGGAGCTTCATGAAATGGATTTCCATGGCCAAGCAGCCGCACATAAGCCTAAGATCACCATGCGCAATGCCAAGCGTCGGCTGGAGTGGTGTAAAGCTCGCTGCCATTGGACTCTGGAGCAGTGGAAACGCGTTCTCTGGACTGATGAATCAATCTTCACCATCTGGCAGTCCGATGGACAAATCTGGGTTTGGTGGATGCCAGGGGAACTCTACCTGCCCGAGTGCATAGTGCCAACTGTAAAGTTTGGTGGAGGAGGAATAATGGTCTGGGGCTGTTTTTCATTGTTCGGGCTAGGCCCCTTACTTCCAGTGAAGGGAAATCTAGACTATTCTGTGCTTCCAACTTTGTGGCAACAGTTTGGGGAAGGCCCTTTCCTGTTTCAGCATGACAATGCCCCCGTGCACAAAGCGAGGTCCATACAGAAATGGTTTGTCGAGATCGATGTGGAAGAACTTGACTGGCCTGCACAGAGCCCTGACCTCAACCCCATTGAACATCTTTAGGATGAATTGGAATGCCGACTGCGAGCTAGGCCTAATCGCCCAACATCCGTGTCCGCCCTCACTAATGCTCTTGTGGCTGAAAGGAAGCAAGTCCCGGTAGCAATGTTCCAACATCTAGTGGAAAGCCTTCCCAGAAGAGTGGAGGCTGTCATCGCAGCAAGGGGGACCAACTCCACATTAATGCCCATGATTTTGGAATGAGATGTTCGACAGGTGTCCACATACTTTGGATCATGCAGGGCATTTACTACATAACAAACATACTGTAAGAGGATAAAAAACAAAAGAATACAAAAAAAACGGGAGTGAAAAAATATCACCCTAAGGAAAAGCAATGCTAAAAAGGTGTGTTTTAAGACATCTTTTAAATATGTCCACAGTTTTGGCCCCCTCAGGTTCTATGGCAGGCTATTCCAGAGGCAGGGGGCAAAGGAATAAAAGGCTGATCTCCATGCCTCTTGGTCCTAGGCTTTGGGATAGCTAAAAGGCCAGTGCCAGAGGACCTGAGCTGGAAGAAGTTGTGAGACATACAGTATTAAAATCACTAATACAGTCTAATAATTTATCTGTGGAGCAAACATTTTCTCCATGACACAGAAAATCAATGCCGTCTGGTTGGTTGGTGGAAATCATAATCAGATAAACAACTTTTTAATCTTACACCCCAATGGCCTTGAGACTTTTTTTTAATATCAAGTTGTTATGGAAACCATATTTGAAAACAGTTGTGGCCAAGTTTCATCCTCCTGGCATGAAAATATAGCTCTATGGCCAAGCACACCAGTGGTCTGAGTCTATTCTCTCTGCTACTGCACGGCAAGCGGTACCAATTTGCAAATAAATTCATAAAACATCCTACAATGTGATTTTCTGGAATTCTTTTTCTAATTTTGTCTGTCATAGTTGAAGTGTACCTATGCTGAAAATTACAGGCCTCTCTCATCTTTTCAAGTGGGAGAACTTGCACAATTTGTGGCTGACTAAATACTTTTTTGCCCCACTGTATGTCCAGTACATAGATACCTCAATTACCTCGTACCCCTGCACATCGACTCAGTACCGGTACTCCCTGTGTATAGCCATGTTATTTTCTACTCCCTATAGATAGCCATTTTATTTTTACTCTTTATTTGTATTTCTTTTTCACTGTTTCACTATATCCATATATATATATTTTTTTATCTTTAATAAATTTTTTAATTTTTAACTCTGCATTGTTGGAAAAGGGCCCCTAAGTAAGCATTTCACTTTTATTCTAAACCTGTTGTCTATGAAGTATGTGACAAATAACATTTGATTGATTGATTGATATGGAAAGGTATTGAAAACAGGGCTGTCAATCATTTTGAACCCTATCTTTTTGTGATTTGTTTTATTACTTGTTAAACAGAATCTCTTTCACCGAGCAATTGTATTAAAATAAAACAATATCATTTCTCCTTTTTTAAGCATACAATACACAGTTGAAGTCGGAAGTTTACATACACTTAGGTTGGAGTTATTAAAACTCATTTTTCAACCACTCCACGCATTTCTTGTTAACAAACTACAGTTTTGACAAGTCGGTTAGGACATCTACTTTGTGCAGGACACAAGTCATTTTTCCAACAATTGTTTATAGACAGATTATTTCACTTTTAATTCACTGTATCACAATTCCAGTGGGTCAGAATTTACATACACTAAGTTGATTGTGCCTTTAACAGCTCAGAAAATTCCAAAAAACTTTGTCATGGCTTTAAAAGCTTCTGATCGGCTTATTGACATCATTTGAGTCAATTGGAGGTGTACCTGTGGATGTATTTCATGTAGTATCTTCAAACTCAGTGCCTCTTTGCTTGAAATCATGGGAAAATCAGCCAAGACCTCAGAAAAATTATTGTAGACCTCCACAAGTCTGGTTCATCATTGGGAGCAATTTTCAAATGCCTGAAGGTATCACGTTCATCTTTACAAACAATAGTACGCATGTGTAAACACCATGGGACCATGCAGCCGTCATACCACTCAGGAAGGTGGTGCGAAAAGTTCAAATCAACACCAGAACAACAGCAAAGGACCTTGTGAAGATGCTGAAGGAAACAGGTACAAAAGTATCTTTATCCAAAGTAAAACGAGTCCTATATCGATATATCACGAAAGGCCGCCCGGCAAGGAAGAAGCCACTGCTCCAAAATCACCGTTAAAAAAGCCAGACTATGGTTTGCAACTGCACATGAGGACAAAGATCGTATTTTGGGGGGAAATGTCCCCTGGTCTGATGAAACAAAAATAGAACTGTTTGGCCATAATGAGCATCATTATGTTTGGAGGAAAAAGGGGGAGGCTTGTAAGCCGAAGAACACCAACCCAACCGTGAATTACACGGGTGGCAGCATCATGTTGTGGGGGTGCTTTGAGATTGGTGCACTTCACAAAATAGATGACATCATGAGGGAGGAAAATTGTAGATATATTGAAGTAACATCTCTAGACATCAGTCAGGAAGTTAAAGCTTGGTCTCAAATGGGTCTTCCAAATGGACAATGACCCCAAGCATACTTCCAAAGTTGTGCCAAAATGGCTTAAGGACAACAAAGTCAAGGTATTGGATTGGCCACCACAAAGCACTGACCTCAATCCTATAGAGAATTTGTGGGCAGAACTGAAAAGGTGTGTGTGAGCAAGGAGGCCTACAATCCTGACTCAGTTACTGTCAGGAGGAATGGGCCAAAATTCTCCCAACTTATTGTGGGAAGCTTGTGGAAGGCTACCTGAAACATTTCACCCAGGTTCAACAATTTAAAGGCAATGCTAATCAAATACTTGTAACGGCTCTCTTCTATCTCCTCCTCTGACGAAGAGGTAGAACAAGGATCGGACCAAAATGCAGCGTGATGATGATTCATGATATATTTTAATGAAGGGAAAACTATACATGCAGAAACTACAAAAATAACTAAATGAAATAACGAAAACTGAAACAGCCCTATCTGGTGCAAACACAAAGACAGGAACAAAGACACTAAGGACAATCACCCACAACAAACTCAAAGAATATGGCTGCCTAAATATGGTTCCCAATCAGAGACAACGATAAACACCTGCCTCTGATTGAGAACCACTCCAGACAGCCATAGACTTTGCTAGATAACCCACTAAGCTACAATCCCAATACCACTACCAAAACCCCAAGACAAACACACCACAATTACAAAAAACCCATGCCACACCCTGGCCTGACCCAATACATGAAGATAAATACAAAATACTTCGACCAGGGCCTGACAATACTAATTAAGTGTATGTAAACTTCTGACCCACTGGGAATGTGATGAAAGAAATAAAGCTGAAATAAATCATTCTCTCTTTTATTATTCTGACATTTCACATTCTTAAAATAAAGTGGTGATCCTAACTGACCTAAGACAGGGAATTTTTACTAGGATTACATGTCAGGAATTGTGAAAAACTGAGTTTAAATGTATTTGCCTAAGGTGTATGTAAACTTCCCGACTTCAACTGTAGCTCAGAATTTGTATTACTTATCTTATACAGTACAACAACACATGCGCCACACTGACCTTCAACATGGGGGCCCCTCAGGGGTGCGTGCTTAGTCTCCTCTTGTACTCCCTGTTCACCCATGACTGCGTGGCCGCAAACAACTCCAACACCATCATTAAGTTTGCCAACGACACAACAGTGGTAGGCCTGATCACAATGACAATGAGACAGCCTATAGAAAATAGGGTCAGAGACCTGCCAGTGTCAGTAAGACAAAGGAGCTGATCGTGGACTACAGAAAATGAGCTGTGGTGGAGTGGGTTGAGAGCTTCAAGTTCCTTTGTGTCCACATCACTAAGGATCTATCATGGTCCAAACACACCAACACAGTCATGAAGAGAGCCCGACAATGCCTCTTCTCCCCTCAGCAGGCTGAAGAAAAAGTTAAACAGCTCCACAAACAGCATCTTGACTGGCTGCATTGCCCCTTGGTATGGCAACTTCTTGGCATCCGACCGCAAGGCGCTACAGAGGGTAGCGAGTATGGCCCAGTACAGCACTGGGGCTGAGCTTCCTGCCATCCAGGATCTCTATACCAGGTGGTGTCAGAGGTAGGCCCAGAAAATTGTCAAAAACTCCAGGCACCCAGGCCACAGACTATTCTCTCTGCTACTGCATGGCAAGTGGTACCAATCCCCCAAGTCTGGAACCAACAAGACCCTGAACGGCTTCTACCCCCAAGCCTTAAGACTTCTAAACAAGATTGCTAAATAGCCAATAAAATGGCTACCTGCATTGAACCTTTTTGCACTAACTCTCTTGCACTGACTCTGTGCACACACTGGACTCTACTCACACACTCACACATACTTACACTGACAACCCAACACACACACACACGCACACGCACACGCACACACACACACACACACACACACACACAAGAAGAGGTATTTGGAGTGGGCCTCTAGTCCGACTCAGGAGGAAGACACGCTATCCACCGCTTCCGAGTATATTACTCACAAATGTTCAGTCTCTAGACAATAAAGGATTTCCTTCCAGAGAGACATCAGGGACTGTAAGATACTCTGTTTCACAGAATTTTGGCTCTCCCTGGATATTCTGTCTCTGTCCATGAAGCCAGCTGGGTTCTCAGTACATGGCAGACAGGAATAAAGAACTCTCCAGGAAGAAGAAAGTCTGTGGTGTAGGTTTCATGATCAACCACTCATGGTGTGATTGTGATAACGTACAGAAACTCAAGTCCTTTTGTTCGCCTGACCTAGAATATCTCACAATCAGATGCCGGCCGTATTACCTCCCCAAATAATTATCTTCGGTTATAGTCACAGCCGTGTATATTCCCCTTCAAGCCAATACCACGACGGCCCTCAAGGAACTACACTGGACTTATGCAAACAGGAAACCACATATCCTGAGGCCACATTTATTGCAGCTGTGGACTTTAACCAAGCAAATTTGAGGAAAACGCTACAGAAGATCTATCAACACATTGACTGTAGTACTCGGCTGGGAAAACACTCGACTACTGCTATTCTCTCTTCCTGGATGCCTACAAGCCCCCCACCCCCACCCTTCAACAAATCAGATCACGACTCCATTTTGCTCCTCCTTTCCTATAGGCAGACCCTCAGACAGTAAGTACCCGTGCTAAGGTCTATTCAACACTTGTCTGACCAATCGGAATCCAGGCTTAAAGATTGTTGTTCAAGTGGACTGGGATATGTTCTGGGTAGCCTTGGATAATAACATTGATGTATACATGGACACGGTGACTTTGTTCATCAGGAAGTGTATAGGGGATGTAGTTCCCACTATGACTATTAAAACCTACTCAAACCAGAAACTGCGGTGGCAGCAGATGGCAGCATTCACATTAAACTGAAAGTGCGGAGAGCCACATTAAACCATGAAAAGGTGACTGGGAATATGGCAGAATACAAACAGTGTAGTTATTCCCTCCGTAAGGCAATCAAACAGGTAAAACATTGGTGCAGAGACAAAGTGCTGTCGCAACTCAATGGTCTCAAGGGTCTACAGACAATCACGGATTACAAAGGGAAAACCAGCCACGTTGCGGACACCGACGTCTTGCTCTCGGACAGGCTAAACACCTTCTTTGCCCGCTTTGAGGATAACACAGTGCCATAGACGCGGCCCGCTCCCAAGGAATGTGGGCACTCGTTCTTCGTGGCCGACGTGAGTAAGATATTTAAGCATGTTAACCCTCGCAAGGCTGACGGCTCAGACGGCATCCCTAGCCGCGTCCTGAGAGCATGCGCAGACCAGCTGGCTGGAGTGTTTATGGAGATACTCAATCTCTCCCTATCCCAGTCTGCTGTCCCCACTTGCTTCAAGATGTCCACCATTATTCCTGTATCCAAGAAAGCAAAGGTAACTGAACTAAATGACTATCTGTCATCATAAAGTGATGACTCACTTCTCACTTCTGTCATCATGAAGTGCAGGGCTCTCCAGAGGGTGGTGCGGTCTGCCCTCCAGGACACCACCAGCACTCGATGTCACAGGAAGGCCAAAAAGATCCTCAAGGACATCAACCACCTGAGCCACAGCCTGTTCACCCCGTTATCATCCAGAAGGCGAGGTCAGTACAGGTGCATCAAAGCTGGGACCGAGAGACTAAAAAACAGCTTCCATCTCAAGGCCAGTTAAATAGCCATCACTAGCCGGCTACCACTTGGTTACTCAACCGTGCACCTTAGAGGCTGCTGCCCTATATAACATAGACTTGGAATTAATGTTCACTTTAATAATGGCACACTAGTCACTTTAATAATGTTTACATACTACTTTACTCATTTAATATGTCAATACTGTATTCTATTCTACTGTATTTTAGTCAATGCCACTCCGACATTGCTCGTCCTAATATTTATATATTTCTTAATTCCATTACTTTACTTTTAGATGAGTGTGTATTGATGTGAATTGTTAGATATTACTGCACTGTTGGAGCTAGGAACACAAGCATTTCGCAAAATCCGCAATAACATCTGCTAAATATGTTAATGTGACCAATAAAATGTTATTTGATTTGACACACACAAACACACATACACACACACACACACACACACACACATACACTTTCACATATACTGTATGCTGCTGCTAGTCACTTTACCCCTACCTATACAGTATGTACAGTACATATCTACCTCAGTTACCGCGTACCCCTGCACATCCACTCGGTACTGGTACTCCCTGTACATAGTCATCTTTATTTTCTCCTCCCTATAAATAGCCAAGTTATTTTGACTCTTTATTTTGTGTTTGTACATTTTGTATTTGATGTTTTATCTTATCTTTAACTCTGCATTGTTGGAAAAGGATCCGTAAGTAAGCATTTCACTATTCGTCTACACCTGTTGTCTACAAAGCAAGCACGTGACGAATACAATTTGATTGATTGATGTTGAAAGGTATTGAAAACAGGGGTGCCAATAATTTTGAGAATAGTTTTATTTAGTTGTTAAACAAGTCGCTTTCACTGAGGAGTTGAAGTAATATATCAAAAAAAATGTATTGTATGAGCTATGTATGTAGCTCAGTATTTGTACTGATTTTATACAGTCTTTTTTGCTCCTCTTTATCAAGGGCGCCAATAATAATGGAACTGACTGTGCATGGTTAGAGTAAATGCTTCCATACAAATGTACGAGTGAATCAACAGATTATAAAATGGAAACCACCACCACACTGCCCTTGACAGTGGTCAAGGAGTAGTAACAAAGGGTACTGTAGAATTAACAAGTTATTCAGTGGCTTCCCATGCTTATTGAAAAGAAGAGGCATGCACGACATTCCAATGAAGCAGGACTCCGGGCAAATTTTTGTAGTCTGTCTGTAGCGAGATAGAGTTATAAAACCCATTTCCTGCTTGGACTTAGATCAAAATTGCTATCTGTCAGGACAGGTACAGGCCTGAAAACCAAACAAAGAAATCAAATCAACACCCATGTTCAGAGTCTGAGCTAGATCACACCAGTGACATGGTTGGATGGATGACATTAATTCAACAGTTTGATGGTGAAAGGATGATCTAGACGTTCTGTCATTTTCTTCATCTGACATGAGGTATGCCTTAACAAGACTCATTCATTTTGAGGCAGACATCTGAATGAATCATTTTAGAAACTGGAAAGTTTCCAAGACATGTCTGTCATTCCACATTCATCATTGCCTCTGTGGCTGGGCAGCACAGTCAGAAAGGATAGAGTGCTCTGTGAAGAACACACACTGGGAATGCACTCACTTAGTCACTCATTCACACCCATCCCTTTAAGTGCTGTGCTGGCCTGAGGGTGGAGCAGAGGGTGCTCTCAGATTCTGCCCTTAAAGGCTGGTTTACCCTTCTCTCTCTCTCTCCCTCTCTCTCTCCCTCTCTCTCTTTCTCTCTCTCTGTCTCATCTGCTGTTGTGGGTACAAGAGAGTCAGGTCATGTCAAAACAACAATGGAGTCTTGCTTTCCACCTTAACCTTAACCTGTACTGTCATCTCCATGTAGACAAGATCTGCTGCGTCACAGCACAGTCTGGTGATAGGTATCCTGTTTATCCTACATCCACCCCCCCCCCACCCCCCCCACCAGATTCTTGATCTGGCCCAGTTATAGAGGCTGTTTTCCTGTCTGAGCTCGTCATCTCCTGTGTGTTTGCTTAATCAGGAAGCTCTTGTTTTGCACACCACTGGTAGATATGTAAACATCACTGTGGATGAGTTATTTTGACTCTCTGTAACATAGTGATGGCTTTGGATGTCCTTCGATACTGTACACCATATGATGTATTTTTCATTTGATAGCTGTTATGGTGTGAAATGTATTTAAGTTATGGGGTAGCTAAGTGTAAAAAAAAAAAAAACTCCTTTCCAAAGACCCCAACTTTCTTTTGATTTTCTTATTGAACCAAGGTCACGCCAATCATTAATATTTTATTAGCCAATAAGCAGCCTATTTTCCCGGCACTTAGCATAGGACTCGACCAGGCAGGGCCTCAGTCAGTCAGTAGTTTCTATTACGATGACCAACCGGTTTATCCTCCTGCTTATTCTACCTCCTTAAGGAAATATTGCTTTTATTTTCTGATGTTTGTTGTGTGTGCAGCTAAATAACCCAAATTAGTATCAGAGTGCTGTTGTGTGTGTGTGTGTGTGTGTGTGTGTGTGTGTGTGTGTGTGTGTGTGTGTGTGTGTGTGTGTGTGTGTGTGTGTGTGTGTGTGTGTGTGTGTGTGTGTGTGTGTGTGTGTGTGTGTGTGTGTGTGGATCTTCATTAAACACTTGAACTGGAACTACTGCTTCCTGGTGTTCTGACACCCTGTGGTGGTTGCTACCGGCCTAAAATCCAGCACCTATGTTTTTATCCCTTTTTATTTGTCCTACGAATTCATAAAAAAAAACACATTTTTCACAAAGTCTATATGCTAGCTTTTACTATGATAAAAACATATATTGCATAATCATGAATCAGGCCTTTATGGTTGAATTGCTACAAAGAAACCACTACTAAAGGACACCAATAATAAGAAGAGACTTGCTTGGGCCAAGAAACACGAGCAATGGATATTATAGACCGGTGGAAATCTGTCTGACAAGTCCAAATTTAAGATTTCTGGTTCCAACCGCCTTGCCTTTGAGACGCAGAGTAGGTGAACGGATGATCTCTGCATGTGTGGTTCCTAACGTGCAGCATGGAGGAGGAGGTGTGGGGGGTGCTTTGTTGGTGACACTGTCAGTGATTTATTTAGAATTCAAGGCACACTTAACCAGCATGGCTACCACAGCATTCTGCAGCGATACGCCATCCCATCTGGTTTGCACTTAGTTGGATTATCATTTGTTTTTCAACAGGACAATGACCCAACACAACACCAGGCTGTGTAAGGGCTATTTGACCAAGAAGGAGAGTGAAGGAGTGCTGCATCAGATGACCTGGCCTCCACAATCACCCAACCTCAACCCAATTGAGATGGTTTGGGATGAGTTGGACCAGGGAGTGAAGGAAAAGCAGCCAACAAGTGCTCAGCATATGTGGGAACTCCAGTCTTGAGACTGTTGGAAAAGCATTCCAGGTGAAGCTGGTTGAGAGAATGCCAAGAGTGTGCAGAGGTATCATTAAGGCAAATTGTATTAATATTTAATTAACTAGGCAGGTCAGTTAAGAACAAATTCTTATTTACAATGACAGCCTACCCGGGCCAAACCCTAACCCCGACGACGCTGGGCCAATTGTGCCCCACCCTATAGAACTCCCAATCACGGCCAGTTGTAATACTGCCTGGGATCAAACCAGGGTCTGTAGTGACACCTCTAGCACTGAGATGCAGTGCTTTAGACCACTGCGCCACTGGGGAGCCCTCAAAGGGTGGCTACTTAGAACAATCTAAAATATAACATACATTTTGATTTGATTAACACTTTTTTGGTTACTACATGATTCCATATTATGTTTTTTTCCCCTTTATTTTTATTAACAATATTTTCTTTTCCACATACAGTGATGACATACAGAACCAGTCAAAAGGTTGGACACCAAGTCATTCAATGTTTTTTCTTTATTTTGACTATTTTCTACATTGTAGAAGACGTCTAAACTATGAAATAACAAATGTCGTTATTTCATCGTTTTCATGTCTTCACTATTATTCTACAATGCAGAAAATAGTTAAAAAAATAAAGGAAAAACAACACTCTTTCCTTACATAACCTTCTCTTCCTACTTGACCTACTTGGGGCTTGGAAGTGCTCTTAAAAACATTGGTGGAATCTAAAAGAACTCCCTCTTTGAATATAAATGAAAGCCACTAAATTTAACAGGCTATGTCTTTGGCTTTTGGTTTGCTATCTATTCAACAAATGGGGACTGTTTGAAACCAGCAATATCTCAATAAAATGTAATAAAAAGGCAATCATTCTTAGTGGCAATCCGTAGTTGCTACATCCATTATAAATGATTGAAATGTACTCATTGATTCTTGAAGAATATAACTTAGAAATGCCCCATGAGTTAGTTCAACTGTCGTACCCCATCAGAACCCAAAACATAAGCTTGTTTTACTCCAATGTTTGTTAACATTGTAAATTGCAGCTTAACAAACACTTCAAATACCTTCAAAAAATGCTTTAAACTCTGATTTGGATATTTGGAATGGTCACTTGCATCAATAGCTATGTCTATGAATTTAAAAGTGGCTACATTTCTTCAGGCCCATCCCTCAGCTTTTTACCAAAATACATAGTGGCCACTTTGTTATTGTTTCAGCTCCGGAATGCCCCTTTAGATAAGGGTGACCGTTGGGACCCACCCTCTCCCTTTGTCTTCATGTTTGACCTATAAGCTGTGACTGGGTAAACTCAGTACACAGTCCAGGATATCATGACATGTTGTATGCCACACATGGTACATAACACCAGTACTTCCCGCATGATGCATTCCATTCTCTGGTCTGTAATCAGACGTCAGATCAGGTTCACAGTTGCATGTTTGGAATCATGCCCAATCAAAGATAAACAGCCTAGCACCATCTAAACTTCTAAAGTGTCAATGCTACTCTTCCGAGAGAGATTTTACCCCCATGATTCAAAATGTTCCAGGGCAGGCAGCTTTATCCAATCCCCTACTACCTTGGGCAAGGACACAGGGGTTTTCTCGTTTGGGCAAAATACTCTCTCCTCCCTCCTCTCTCCTCCGTGACCCGAGAAAACTGATAAATGGTTGAGTGGACGCGGCGTGTCTCAATTCATTAATAGGCAAATGGTAGAGTGTCCTTCCCTCCTCGATAGCCACCTTTCATTGAGGATACTCATGTATTCTACCGCGGAAGAGAGAGAAAATCTGCCACACCCCTTTTGAGTCAGCTTTTGTTTTGGCAGAGGAGAAAAAAATGCACACGTTTAAAAACAATACGCTACTAATTACCTATGAAACATATTGCACCACTAACTTAATTCGTTCTGATCACTTCAAACATTTATTTTCGGATCCACCCCTGTAAACGTCCTATACCTAATGATGCGTGAGTGGAGAACCACCGTCTCATCTCAAGCAAGTGCATTTCCATCCACGTTCACCCTCCTCGCCGACTCTCCTCGATTAACTTTGACCTTTTTCAAAAGGAGCAGAAAGAGGACAAAGGAGGTGAGCAACTCTAATTGAAAAAAAGGCCACATATTACCTCACTGGCCTTTAGGTAACCTAGGGTCAGGAAGACCCTAAGGACAGTTTCCCCCATCGCACATCGGCTCAAGATCAGGAAAGACACACAACAAAGAATACAACAGATTTGGATGATCAATTCTTGTCAAATACGGTATCTTCATCTCTTACAGTAGCTTTCAAACTGACCATCCATCCCTTAGGGTAGATATAAATGTATAAAGTAAAGCATTTTAGAGGATGAAGAATGTTATTTGGTGAACAATAGTGGCTGAGCCCCTGGTCAACCAGATTTAAGGATGGAGGGATGGAGGTATAGATGGACGGGGGATGGGGTGGGATTATTATGCCCTGGTGTTTTCATTAATGGAAAATCCTGGGAGGATTTGGAAAGAATTTAGTGGAGCGTGCCGTTACGCTGAGGCGAAACAAGTGAGGTCTTTGAAAATAAGTTTTCAATTTCCCCTTATTTGATAGGATACCCTGTCATCTCTATGTCAAAGCTCAAGGCTCTGACCAGAGGCTATTCAGACATACCTTGCTATCAATATGGAATTACTGTAGCTCTCTTATGATCGCCTCTGCAATGAAAGTTTGACCTCTTAAACCGGGTCATACTAGAGTGTACTGTATATCAAACAAGACAAATCCACTATACGCTGTTGAGGGTCTTAAGACTTTGTATAATCCCAATTTAAATAGGGTATGAGCAGCATTTTCATGGAAACAGGCTAACATATGTTAGCTTAGTTTCATTTTGTAGATGATCAGCTGAGGAATCCAATCTTTGTTTGAACAGGCTATAGGTTTATAGTAATATTCAGAGCAAATACAGTAGGTCTATGTCACAGGCTGAAATGAAATATAGAAGGCTTTCGTCTAGGGTGACATATTGCTATATACATAGAGACTGATGGCTTTATTTAAACCAAGTTTATGACAGATGGAGCCTTGTGATTTTGGAAAGAGAGTTACATAAGCAAAAGTTTCAAATAATAAGGCCCTTTCAAATATTGCACGCCCTTTCACATTTTGGAGAATATGATCCAGTCAAATTGATACAATTCAGAAGACTGAGCCTTAGCTACTAAACTTCACTTTTCATAATTTAGCCTAGTTATAGTTAGTAGTAACGATGGCTCCGAGTTGTCCCTGTTCACATCAGGTCAGTCATGAGAAATCACAACCCCTGCGCGTGGTCCTGGAGTTTCCCGGTCTGTGCCTGGGCAAGACAACGATGGTCAGTGTGATAAGCACATTTTAAATTGAGGGAAGAATGGTGTCCCTGTTGGACGATGTAATTTCCCTGTTCTCCCGTGCTTTCTCTCTCTCCCGCCGGCCCTCACCGCCCACTCTGATGTGGATTTTGCGGCAAACGACATGCTCTCTGAAGCACGTCACAGCCAAGGGATATTCAACACACACTAATCCCTGTGCCAGTCCATCAGTTCCAAAGCACAAACAACAAAATGTCCATGTGGAAGGGATGATATGGGGCAATGCCATAGCCACAGAAGAGTGTTTAAAAAAAATGTATGATGAAGAGCTCAAGGTGTTACTCAACAATGCTATTTTGGGGGAAGTCATATGCCTACCGTGCTCATCTACAACAGCCCTGAGATTGCAGGCTTAATTCTATTTTCTCAGTATTTCCTTGTTCATTGAACATGTGACATGCCTTTGAGAAAGTGCAGTCATGTCCAACTGAAAGCAACAGGTACGTGCAGTACAGTAGACACCTCAGGCTCACTGTGAGAACGAATTATATCAGAAGTCGCTGTGAACTAAGCAGTTTGACACTCATTCCTTTTCATCTCATTTGTCTGGTCTATTGGGCGGGACAGCCTATTGGGCAGGACAGCCTATTGGGCGTGGGCGGGAGGTTCTACTAAACTAACATATGGAATTGTTTTTATAATAGTCATACCAAGGATCATTTAGCTATTTGATTCGGAATTTTAGGACTTGTTATCACAAAAAAATATATACAAAAATGATTTGCTAAAACATTGAATTTGGCTTTACATCTGTTACCACATAGAAACGCACTGAGTAACAGATCCATACATGGAAGGACAGATAGTCAAAAAATACATTAACAATATGTTTGTTTTGAAGTGTCTGTCTGTCTTATATCCTTTATAAGAAAGATCCGGAAATTATGACTATTATTATCATTTTTGTACCCATATATAGCTCCTTTATATTGCACTAAACTACTTCCATCTATACAGTACTTTCAGAAATTATTCACACCCCTTAACCTTTTCCACATTTTGCTGTGTTTTAAAGTAGGATTAAAATGGATTTAATTGAATTTTTTTTGTGTCAACAATCTATAAAATAAAATAAAGATACAAAAGAAAATGAAACCTAAACTATTATTTCTTGATTTGATAAGTATTCAAACCCCCTAGTCAATACATGTTAGAATCATTTGGCAGCGATTACATTACATTTCTGGGTAAGTCTCTAAGAGCCTCACCTAGATTGCACATCATTTGCCCATTATTATTTTCAAAAATGTTCAAGCTTTGTCAAATTGTTTTTTAATCATTGCTAGACAACCATTTAACTCAATTACCTCAACTAACCTGTACCCCTGCACATTGACTCGGTACCGGCACACCCTGTATATAGCCTTGTTATTGTTATTTTACTGTTGCTCTTTTATTTTTTACTTTAGTTTACGTTGTAAATATTTTTCTTAACTCTTATTTTTTTTTTAACTGCATTGTTGGTCAAGTACTTGTAAGCATTTCACTGTATTCAGCGCATGTGACAAAGAACATTTGATTTGATTTGATTTTCAGGCCTTGCCATAGATTTTAAAGCAGATTGAAGTCAAAACTGTAACTCGGCCACTCAGGAACATTCACTGTCTACTCGGTAATAAACTCCAGTGTAGATTTGGCCTTGTGTATTAGGTTATTGTCCTGCTGAAAGGTGAATTAATCTCCCAGTGTCTGGTGAAAAGCAGACTGAACTAGATTTTCCCCTAGGATTTTGCAGTGCTTAGCACCATGCTGTTTCCTGAAAAACTCCCTAGTCCTTAACGATTACAAGCATACCCATAACATGATGCAGCCACCACTATGCTTGAAAATATGGAGAGTGGTACTCAGTAATGTGTTGTATTGGATTTGCCACAAACATAACACTCTCTATTCAGGACAAAAATGTAATTGCTTTGCCACATTTTTTAAAAGTATTACTTTCGGACTTGTTGCAAACAGGATTCATATTTTGGAATATTTGTAATCTGTACAGGCATCTTTCTTTTCACTCTGTAAATCATGTAAGTATTGTGGAGTAACTACAATGTTGTTGATCCATCCACAGTTTTCTCCTTTCACTCCATAATATTTTTTTCATCACTGGCCTCATGGTGAAATCCCTGAGTGGTTTCCTTCCTCTCTGGTAACTGAGTTAGGAAAGAGGCCCGTGTCTTTGTAGTAACTGGGTGTATTGATACACCATCAAAGTGTAATTAATAACTTCACCATGCTCAAAGGAATATTCAATGTCTGCTTTTTGTATATTTACCCATCTACCAAAAGGTGCCCTTCTTTGCAAGGCATTGGAAAACCTCCCTGGTCTTTGTGCTTGAATCTGTGTTTTAAATTCACTGCTCAACTAAGGGACCTTACAGATAATTGTATGTGTGGGGTACATACAGTAGATGAGGGAGTCATTCAAAAATCACGTTAAACACTATTATTGCACACAGAGTGAGTCCATGCAACTTATTATGTGGCTTGTTAAGCACATTTTTATTCCTGAACTTATTTAGGCTTGCCATAGCAAAGGGGTTGAATACTTGACTCAAGACATTCAGTTTTTCATTTTTATTAATTTGTACCAACAAGAAAACAAAACATAATTCCACTTTGACATTACGGGGGTATTGTGTGTAGGCCAGTGACCAAAAAAAATCAACATTTAATCCATTTCAAATTCAGGCTGCAACACAACAAAATGTGTAAAAAGTCAAGGGGTATGAATACTTTGAAGGCACTGTAGCCCCATTCATTTTTGAAACGGGCTACCTTCAGCAAAACAATGTGTTTGTGGGAGTCTCGTCTTCCCATAGAGGGGGCATATTCGTTTTGCAGGCCAAATCGTTCGGACGCTACAGACGTTTCCGTGAGAAGACCGATATTCAGGATGTCTCCTGGTCGGTCTTACAAACACCGCTGTAGCCCTGTCACCTTCCACCGCCGATGCGGATGGCCGACATCGGCGGATGCGGTTGATTGAGATGCAGCCCATGCCAAAAACACATTTCTCTAGCATAAAAGGGATTTGTGTTTTATGGTAATTAGATTCATGCGGATGAGCGGACATCGACTTTAGAGGGGGTTAATGCTTATGGAATGTCGATTTGAAATCAATGCTCACTCTTATTGACGTTTGGTCATTTAATGCTTAAATACTCCTCTGTCTCCTGTATTCCTTTTAAGCAATAATATAGCATTCTTGCTCAAGAGCTCTACGACTCTTTCTGCATGGTTTACATCATACTGTTAGTTTACATTCTATTTCCTCATGAGATTTCGACATTCCAGGGTCCCACAAGACCAGACAGATGTCATGTAGCCTTTTGAGAGTTGAAGAGGTTTGGTTAGTTCTGTACTTTCAGTATATTAAGTTTTAGTTTATGAACATTGTTATGGGAAATAGGCTACACCTAAAGTTAACACTTTGGAATAAAGAAGATTTCAAAGTACAAGGAAGAGATATTGCCAATTCTTTATATTAATGTGGGACATCTTTCTCTGTCCAATGTGAGCATACAAATGGCGAGCATACATACTATTTAATGGTAAACGGCATAAAATAATATCCAACTCTGCATGTAAAGTGTATCTTCACCCTTTTGCTTTTGTATAACAATGTTTCTCTGTTCAACTATGAGCAGTCACGTACTCTGCAGTCCAGGACCCTGGCTAGTGTGAGTGAAGGTTGACATTTTGATTATTCTTCCACCATACCAGGCAGCTGAGGCATGCGCCAAGAATAGTGTCAGTTTGCAAGGAAGGAATGGAGACTAGGAAGAAAGCGTGGTAAAAAAGCTCACGTTCCTTATTTGTGAGTCACTTTGTGAGTCACTAGTGATGTCAGCTCTTGCCCCCTATGATGTCATTACATTCTATGTGAGGGCTTGACAGGACAACATATAAGAGGAGGACGTTAACATGATCTGGACACAGCATGTGACTTTAGGACAAAGTATGTGTTACATATTCAGTTTCCACCTCTTCCGATGATGTACAGTACAGAGACACCTTTGAGATGTTGGGGCCCACTAACCTGTCCAATGTCACCCACTAGTAACAAAGTTCGTACATTAAGTAATAGACATTACAATCACACACACACACAAACACACACACACACACACACACACACACACACACACACACACACACACACACACACACACACACACACACACACACACACACACACACACACACACACACACACACACACACACACACACTTGAGGATTGTTCAGGAGTTACTAGAATTCACTATAGATGCCATGTTTTGCCTCTATGGGGTAGTGTCTGGTATTTTGGGGTTGCTTGGAGTTTAGCAAGACTTCTTTAGATGTTGTTTCCCCAAGTGAATTCTGTCTGACATATAAAACAGTCAGTCACTCTCATTATTTTTGTGCCCTAAAGGTATATTCAAGCTTTAGATGTACTTCTAAACAAGCCACTCGTGTCCCTAGTTTCTCTAGGTAGAAGAGTAGTCCATCAGGGCTCGGATGTTGTCTGGGTTTAGCATTGACCAACAAACCAAAGACCAAAATGACCGCATCAAGGTATTTTCAACCTATTTTTGTAAATCAGAACTCTGTATCAAATGAAGAGACACGTGTCAACTCTACAAACGTTCTGCAGTAGACAAGTTGATAATGAATGAATAATGGACGTAATTTCAATAATGTCTTTGTCTGCCAATATGCCATGTCTCATTAGAAAATCACAGCTACAATGCTTTCACATCAGAGTAGCATGTATCAAAACAACATGAAGTCATTCCAAAGTAAATCAAAATATTAAGGAGAGAGAGCATGGGAGAGGGCAAGTGTTTTATATGTTTCTTTCCAAGTGAAAGAACAGAGAACCCTATCCTTGTAAAGACATCATCTGTTTACACAAGACTGACATTTGACTAATCACTATAGTTCCATAGACTTGAGATGAAGTTCAAGTTCATAGAGATGGATTATTTCATTTGACCTCTCTGACCTCTACCAGAAATAGTATGCATTAACATCAGTTGACAGAGTCCAGTCATTGGTTTGTCCATTTTTTTTAAAACATGTCCAAAGATTAAGGACATACATACACTGTTAAAAAATCCTGTTGTTTTACAGTAACTTACTGGCAGCCGGTTACTTGTAAGTTACTGTCAAATAAAATACAGTATGTTACCGTAAATACCAAAGAAACTTTGGTTTAACAGTACATTACTGTAAGGTTAATATTAGGATTACTGTTACCTTAAAAACAACTGGATTTTTTAACTGCGTACAGTACATGGAAAGACAAAACCAATGTTTCAAGTCTGAATCCAGTCTTATGTGCTGATCATGTAACAATTAATTGAGACAGGCCATTATATAGTTCCTGCCAAAATAACATCATTTTCACTGTGACCAGCAACATGAAAATAACTCAACTCTGTCAGTAAACAATGATGAAACATCCTGTTTCCCAATAACCTGATTACAAACACTGATCTTTACTTTGGCTTCAATGTTCAAGCGGATACCGTGTCAATACTGAGTTGACCTGTAGTGGATTCTCTATCATTGGTGAACCACTGACAACCCCTTATACTGTATCAGGCTTTAAGGGACTTGTGTCTGGAATTTATTGGAGTTTTAATGGAATGAAAATGTATTTGTCATTATAACCCCACGTTTTTGGAAACATTACGTTCCCTAACTACTCATTCAACTCTATCTGATGAGTAACCAAAGTTAACACACATCAGGCAGGCCATTGGGCTCATTCGCAAGGTGTTAATAGCAAAGGATCCATTTTTGGGAGTGTAAAGGGCAGGTGTGAATGAGTGAGTAATATGACATGTCTAGGTCGTAGAGTGACTGGACAGTTAGTATTTCTTTTATTTTTTTATTTTACCTTTATTTAACCAGGCAAGTCAGTTAAGAACAAATTCTTATTTTCAATGACAGCCTAGGAACAGTGGGTTAACTGCCTGTTCAGGGGCAGAACGACAGATTTGTACCTTGTCAGCTCGGGGATTTGAACTTGCAACCTTTCGGATACTAGTCCAACGCTCTAACCACTAGGCTACCCTGCCGCCCCAAAGTAGTGCCCACAGTTGCTATTCGAGGTACTGTGCTTGACCTTTTTGACTTCGAAAAGGTGGTGAGCTCCTGACCAACGCACAAGGACACATGGCTTGATTGTCGCAAATCTTCACCACTTCTACTTATAGTAGATTTCATTATAAGCAAGTTGTGAGAAAGTTGACGGACTACCTAGAGATGGATCATGTCGGATTAATCACAAAACCTGGCTTCGTCCATCTTACTTGTGATAGCCTTGGTAAGTTTGTGTGTGAAATGCTATGTATCCAAATGATATTATTGAAGTGTCCTGTGTCATTAACAAGGAGATTATATAATTTCAGGGTCCCATTATTTGCAGGGTAGGCTATGCCAATTCCAACAATGTTTTTGTACTCTATTGATACAATTTATTTGAACTAGCTGAAAATAGTATTATTCGGTTTGTGATATTGGTTCAGCTGCTCACGTGCTGATCGATTCATGCATGGGACGAGTGCGTTGACGCTCAATCGCTGACCATCTGCCCCTGTATCAGACAGGCAGTCAGAAGCAGAGCAAGACGAGTCCAAAAACAAGCGATAAGCCTCAGCTAGGGTACAGACTGCTAGGGGACTGAATGCTATCAAGACGATGCTTCTTAGTTACTTAATCGGATCTATCTCCTTATTTTAACCAATCTAAACCTGATAGTCACTGACTCGCTCAATTCAACTCTGACGTTCAAACAGTAAACACAGACGTCTCCCCACTCGACTTGTCCGGGAGAAGTTTTCTTTCCCTTCGTCTCTGTGTCATTCTCTCTCTTCTACACTCTGATTGAATGTCAAACATGCCAAGTTCTTCCGGGTCCTGAAGAACTGCATTTCTAAACAGCTTTTGCAGCAAATTGCTGTACGTGCTGGTAAGCAGGCAGAGCGATCATTATGCTCACACAGTCTGTGTTATCGTCAGCGACCTGTCTGGTCTATGCTCATATATCTGGCAGCTCATCAATCTTGGCCAATGAGACATGCTCTCTGTCTGCCCAGTGCTCTATGTCCATCTGTTAACATTGCCTGTGTGGCTATTTGTCTCTTCAGCATTCTTAAGTGAGGCTCTCTGCTCTTTCTGAGAGACGTGCGTCACATGCGACACTGGAAACATATGGACCAACAATGGACCAGACGCTGACCTACTGTCAATCAATCAATAAATCAATCAAATGTATTTATAAAGGCCTTCTTACATCAGCTGGTGCCACAAAGTGCTGTACAGAAACCCAGCCTAAAACCCCCAATCAGCAAGCAATAAAGGTGTAGAAGCACGGTGGCTAGGAAAAACTCCCTAGAAAGGCTGGAATTTAGGAATAAACCTAGAGTGGAACCAGGCTGTGAGGGGTTGGCCTGGTTCTGGATGTGCCGGGTGGAGATTATAACAGAACATGGCCAAGATGTTCAAATGTTCATAGATGACCAGATGACTGTTTGTGTCTGCTCTCAATTGCTTCATTGTTTGAACGGGTCACCCCTGTATAAATATACTTTTGTAATAAGAGTCACACCACTTTTATAATTTGTGCACCCTATTTAGTCACAAAATGTCATCAAGAATGTTGTACTTGAGCTTAAGACAATGGTATTTTGCACATACAGTGATCCCAGCTGGATAATACTGCTTAGACAACATAATCATCTCATACATAAAATCCAGATTGAAAAGTCAGGAGTCTTTCACCCTATAAACATTAGATTTTTTTTATTTCTAAAAGAAACACAGAAAACAGTAAACCATTTCTCACACACAGAGACCTTTCCTTGCAGTAGAAAAAAACCATGCTGGTGGTTAGACAGCACGGCTTGTGTCATAGCCCTTTACATTTGGCCGTATTTCCATTTCAGAAACAAAGTAGCTAACAGTGTTCACCAATGTCTGGTAAACACTGAAGCCTCAGTCCCAAGCATAGCCCTCGAACACGGACCTATTTTCCATTCATTTCCCTTTTAAGCACTTCCCTTACTTACTCATACATTCCTTAAATAACATCCCCACTGCCCCTCACTCTCTTCCCCCTTTTTTTTACCCATAGGAGACAATTGACATAGCATCGGTTCACGAAACACATTGAAGATAGAACAGCACATTTGTACAGTAGCAGCAAACATTTTGAAGAGCAGGTTAGGAAGAGCACATTGAATGTGTTTGCATGTGAAGGATTTTCACAAATACCATGGAGGTAGGAAAAATGCTAAGTGAAAAAAAGGGAGGTGCTCCATTTTAGGCCTACACCTAAGTGATAATATGCTGGGGTATCGTCATGCATATTTACCTGTATTGCTTTTCATTTTTTTCACCTGAAAGTCTTCAATCAAATGGTACCATGGCATTTTAGACAACTTCAATATGAAGTACTTTATGTTGTACCAAATGATTCCACGTTCAACTTCTTATTCTTTCACATGTTAAAGGCATACCATATTTCGGTCAGTGCAAAGTCGTGTGCTCTGGCAACAATGTCTGGCAACATTCGGGTGACTTACTTACATTGTACTGATATTCTGGTGGCTTGCCGTACATCTAACACCAAGGAATAGTTCCAGCTATTATAGGGCAAGTAAAGCTAATTATGTTGATATACTGTAAACTCACCAAAACAGCACTCCATGTACAAAATGCTAAACCTAAATGCTAAAAATATGAATTAAAGTGCAGGCTCCCAAATTTGGAGTGGTCTTTCTGTTTTTGAAAACAGCTTTACTCACTGTGTATACAGGTGGTGAAGTAACGCCATTGTATTACAAACTGCTTATTGGACAATCAAAGTAACATCACAGAGGAAGGCATCTATGTTACGACAAATCATAATTTAACACATTTCCAAATCTATAAAATGCTTTAGTTCACTGCATAAATTGAGTACACTATTATATCTGAGCCTTTAATGCCCTTTGCAATTTGTCATTAATTCTAGGCAATTTAAGTCATAATATTTGTGTGGCTATGATGGCATATTACCACAATGCTTTATGTTGTGTACAGGTAGACAATGATTAGGGGGTTAACTGGATGACAACAACAGGTGGTTACAGGATCAAATGGTTGTTTATAGATTTCTGTTTCTTCACATATACCCACAAAACATGAAGAGACAGCACATTCTGAACCTTTCCACTGCAGTGACAAAAACAAAGATGTCCATTCTTAGGGCCCCACAATGACCGCAACTGTTGACGCGCGAGTCATCTTAACGGTTCAGATTGTGGTTATATCTTCATTGTTGAGGGGGGGGGGGGTCAGCCGGCACTCTCATATGAACACACAGTTACATGTTCTGCTATCGCTCAAATGGAATTGATGTTATGAGAGCATCTTGTGGATTTCTCATAAAGGCCCTGTTGTTGCTTCACCAGTATGGGGCCGTGGTCTCTATGCGTCCCCGGCTCTGCCATTCAGGGAAGAATCCACTGGACGTTCTCGGGCTCCCGAACTGGTCAAACTCCATCTCCGGCGTCTTGCCGTCTCTCTTGAACTCAACTGGTGCGGTGATCTGGATGATGGGATTGCTGGTCTGGTCAGCGTCTGTGTCGTTGTGGAGCAACTTGTAGTTCTTCTCATCGTTGTTGTCCCAGTACGTCTGATCCTGGGTAGTGAAGCATATGCAGAACTCTACACGCTCCTGTGAGGGCACAGAACTTGGCAGGTCGATGGTGAAAGCGAAGGTGTCCGTGTCCAAACAACCGTACACATTGTTCAGGTACGTACATGCAACATCCGTGTGTGTTTCCCATGAGTCAAACGTTATCCGTATGGAAACCAGTTTCTCAAAGCTTACATTCCTCACTTTCACAGTGCCAGTGAGTGACCGTTCCTGGAGCGTGCAGTTCTCCAGACACACTTGGTTCTTCTTAAGCCGGTTCCTGAAGTCAAGATAATCTGCAGCAGGCTGAGGGAAGTCCAGAGTGAAACTTTTCTCTATGGAGACCTTCAGGCCGGTGGTGGCATTGGCCAGGTCCGACAGGTCAAATTGCAGGTCAGACAGTGGGTCCTCCTCAAACTCCTTGAAGACGTGGATGGCCGTTAGGGACATGCCTTTTGAATCGGCAAAGACCACCCGCTTCTTCCCGCTGGCCTTGGGACTCTTCCATCCCAGGCTGGAGGCCTCTGCCTCCTGCTTGGAGCTGATGCACGGCCTCAGTGGTTTGTAGCAGTTGGCCAGGTTTCGCGATCGGCAGTCCTCGTACGTGCTGAAGAAGCTGCGGAGGGGCGGAGAGCTTGCCAGGCAGATCCTCATGGCTACATCTACTGGCATGATAGGACCTGGCATCGGCCTGGTGTCCAACATGTGTAGGACCCTGTTGAAAAAGAAGACCGCACCAAGAGGACAACAGGGTTCTAGGTGAAACTGTTATATGTTCAGTTGAAACTGAACATAGTCAAGCCCATACAGGATGTGGTCAAAGAAAGTAATAGAACTCATGTCAGAAGTCTGTACACAGGCTATGCTGTGTCAGAGGTAACAGTATTTTAGGCATACTCAAACCACACTTCCGTAGTAAAATTGTATACAGAAATGCTGTCATTATTTTGGGGGGATTGATGTAGTTCATTAATTGAAAGAGACATGTCATCTAAATTAATCCAACACATATGTGTAAAAGTATTCAATATATTTGTTCCTGGAACAGTTTGAAAATCTACACGGATAATAATGCTCAAAATAGTTTATAGCAGGCTATAATAATCGTATGTAGGGAGCTATATTGCATACTTTTACAGTTCAAATAGGCCTAATTATTATCCAGAAAATATTCAGCAATAGCTTACAAAAGTCCAGAAGATAAACAGCTATCCAACTTTCAAATCCTTGCTCACACGATAATAGCTGTGCCACATAGACTATAGGTTGTTCGTTTTCATGTAGATCATGGGGGCAGTAGGCTTGAGTATAAATAGGTGACCTTTTATCTAGCTCTATGCAACAATACTGGCCAGTCAATGAAAATGTAATAAAAAGTATCACAGGCATAAGAAAACTGGTCAGTGATTCAATTTATGATATTTCATCCACAGATGTAATCTCACCTGGGATTGAAAAACTATTATATTTAAGAAACTTTTCGTTTTTATTAATTGCGCAGTTCAAAATTCATGCCCCATCCAATGACAGTAAGTTTCATCGAAGCGCTTCACATTTGACGCACTGTGAGCTTACCTTGTGCAATTCATTGGAAAGCGTTGAAACAGCCAAAAACCTTAAATGTTGCTGATGAATAAACGGACTAACTTCATAAGAACAGAATTGTGTTATTATTTATTTTGCCATTGCAATGAAGGTTGAGGATCCTGAATGCTGCGTGGCACGCCCACTTCACCTCTGCAGTCCAGCTGTACTGACAATGGCTTAGGCGCTCTCCAGTCTCCATCTGTACATCCAGACGATTCGCATACTGCTTCAAATTAACCCCGGATGATAGCCAATGGTAAAGCCAAACGCCGAGCGCTCGAGCAATCAGCGATCAGCTAGGCGTTGCGCGTCTACCGTCCTACCCGAGGTGCTGAAATGTCTAGTCGGTTCGGGTTACGTTGCAGGATGGGGAGTGGAGGAGAAGATTTTGATTTTGAGTCATAATAGACCTCTACTGGTTGTTTTTATGTTTAGCAACTAAATATGTGCATGTCAATAACAATAATAATAGTTTGTAGTCTATAGGTTATATACATCTATAACACCATATCTCATAGTTTGAAGATAGACCCGAGGCATTTTGTACACACCATTAGCCTATTTGTGAAATTCCAGGTCTAACTAACTCTAGTTGGATCGGAAAATTAGGGGATCATAATCTAAAGATAACTATGCAAAGGTGGGAGCCTGGGTTGGGAGACATTTCTTTGAGATCGTTGGTTTTAGCATAACAGGAAGTTAAGTTTAATGACGGTCTGCATATCTGCGGAATGCATGCTCACTGTTATACAGTAACTTCCGGAGCAACTGAAAAACATACTAGTGACACACCGAGATAGTGTAAATGACTCTTTAAATACAGGTTAAATACAAGTAAGATTGAAATTGCAGCAGCAGCCTAAAATAGTCATAATAGTGTACCTGTTGCTTACTTGATATCAGGACCCATTGAGGTGATGATTCAATATCCTTTAAAAGTGCACACATCACCTGCTTTTTCTTCCACCATACATACTGTCGGTGGAATTTCAAATGAGTCAGCATTATTAATAAGTTTCCTGAGGCAAAACGAACAATACTGTGTGGGAATGCCTACAGATCCAAATCTTTGTAGTTCCTTACACTTGAGGCACTGGCCCAAGAAAACACTGCAAACTTCTATTATAGTTATGCTATTAGGCGGTTATTTCTATTTGTAACAAAATCTTTTCTATTCTTGTGTTGGATATTTCCTCTAGCATTTGGATGTGGTTTGAATGATTGAACAAGATACGTAGTTAAAACTTTATTTAGGTCAAAATGCTTTCCTGGCTGATATCCCTGCAAGTAGTAGAGTACCCATGTCACAACAATGAATTGTTATGAATTCTGGATTGGTTAGGTCAGATGGTAGGCCTACCTGAAGGATTCACTCTACAGTGTTTAATCTGGCAGTTTGCCTAACAACCCAACTGAGTAGAAAAATACATTGTTTCAGACTTAGAAACATCCAGTGGAAAATGACCAAAATGATTCTTAGAGAGTAGGGACATATTTTTGAAATGCAGCCAAAATGCATACTCGTCCCTTTAAAAAATATCATGATATAATCCATTCTGTTTAGAGCCAACAAACTAGGTGATTGGTCCTTTGTAGAAATGCACCACAACTTTTGATGAGTATAGTCTACTGAGCTATCTGTGGGTATCTTTTTGAATGTGGATTATTTGGTTCATATACCGTATCAACCAATAAACAGATGATTCACAATGATGACATCATAGAACATGGAGTCTTCCCACATTTAAGTACTCTCCCAACAGCCTATAGGGGGTGCTGATATGAATAGAGGGCTAGAAACAGGGGCCTGGCAGCTACTGAGAAGTATTTTTAGCACACCAAGTTCAGATGCGTTTGCCTTGTCCTCACCAGACTGTAGTTACATAAGTCATTGGCAATAGAAGTAACCTCATATCCTCCAATTTCATTCGTTTTTTTTTGTGTTGAAAATGGAACCCTTCAACCGAAAAACTACAGTACCAGTCAAAAGTTTGGACACACCTACTCATTCTAGGGTTTTACTAGATTTTTTTAAACGATCTTCTACATTGTAATACATATGGAATCATGTAGTAACCAAACAACTGATCAAAAAAATCAAAATAAATGTGAGATTCTTCAAAGTATCCACCCTTTATGCCTCGATGACAGCTTTACACAATCTTGGTATTTTTGTTCACTACATGATTCCATATGACATTTCATAGTTTTGATGTCTTCACTGTTATTCTACAATGTAGAAAATAGTTTTAAAAAACAAAGAAAAACCCTTGAATGAGTAGGTGTGTCCTAACTTTTGACTGGTACTGTATATATTTCCATTTTGGAAAATGTTGGTGATATGGTATATTTCTAGTTGTATAGTCAATATGAACAGTCCAGAGTCTTGATATTATATACAGACTATAAATAGACAACAGTACAATACATTTCTATCTCAGTGAATTTACAACAAGATACAAAATAGTAATCAAAAAATGAAAATAGCACATACAGTATATGGCTCTTTGGTTGAAGGGTTGAATTATCCTTCTTAAATATTTATCATAGAGAACACATGATTCATTTCATGTGCAGGTTTTGGGATGGCACAACTGGCTATCTGATCTGTGATAAATCGGGACACTGCTCAGTTGTCCAGACCACATGAAGTGGAGCCAATACACCAGATTTACACAGAAAATTCAAGGTCAAACTCACTTAAAAAAAAATTGAATTGTGAAAACTGGTGGTAAGCCATTGGACAGATACAAGAGGTGAGATATATGGCAAGAGCAGGCCCAGCATACCATGAAACTAGCATAGACATATATTATATTAATTAGACAGTATGGGATAATAACTTGATAATAATATTGCATCAAATTCTTTCCCATATTATTTTCCTCCTGAAGTATAAACCATTTTTGAGCATTTTCTGTATGGTTGTATAGGTGGTATGAATATAACAGGCCTGCTGCTGTAAAAATGTGACAATAAGCACTATCCAGTGGCAAATTAAGAAGAGAAGACTGCAGTGGAGAGACAATTAGATGATCATATTCTTCCTCATAATAATGAAATTATATATTTTTAAGTAAGTGTGACCTTTATTTCATAGAGAAATCGATTTCCAGTAAGTGCATAATGCTTCAGAAGTGGTTTCATTACAAAAAGGAGTCACAACCAGAGGCGATGCTAGGCACAGCAGCACGACTGGATTTTAAGCATCTCATCACGTGATGGGTGAAAATACCTCGTTTTTTAAAATAACCGTTCTCCTGGCAGCATTATGTTAGCAGCACGATCGCTGATTTATTTTATTCTCCAATTAAGAGTCCCCCTACAAAGACATGATAGAATTTGGAAACACCGATTATTTTTAAACTCTCGTTCTGTACAATTTTTTTTCACAGCATTGCAACTGCCTTAAAAAAAAAGGATGATATGACATACTTTTTAATGTTGTATTATTTATACCAGCTTTTCTTTTGAAAGTTTACACCAATACTGGAATGTTGAAAGCTATTGTGTAGGGTAAAGAAGTTCAGTTCTAATAAAATACAATATGTGTAATTGGAATTACTCAATAAAGTCAAAAAAAATTAATGTCTCTATTGTGCTGGGCAACGGGTGTAATACAGTGTGCTGGTGACTCCTTACTCCGCCCACTCTATGCACTGCAATGCAATACACTGCACATGAATTAAATATTGGTTTATATAAAAAAAAAAACATTTATTTAAAATTTCTATTATTTGTGCAGATGTAAACGTGGGATTGGGATTACTCAGTAGGGTCTGTTGAACCTACAGTGAGGGAAAATAGTATTTGATTCCCTGCTGATTTTGTACGTTTGCCCACTAACAAAGAAATTATCCGTCTATAATTTTAATGTTAGGTTTATTTGAACAGTGAGAGACAGAATAACAACAAAAAAATCCAGAAAAACCATGTAAAAAATGTTATAAATTGAATTGCATTTTAATGAGGGAAATAAGTATTTGACCCCTCTGCAAAACATGACTTAGTACTTGGTGGCAAAACCCTTGTTGGCAATCCCAGAGGTCAGACATTTCTTGTAGTTGGCCACCAGGTTTGCACACATCTCAGGAGGGATTTTGTCCCACTCCTCTTTGCAGATCTTCTCCAAGTCATTAAGGTTTTGAGGCTGACGTTTGGCAACTCGAACCTTCAGCTCCCTCCACAGACTTCCTATGGGATTAAGGTCTGGAGACTGGCTAGGCCACTCCAGGACCTTAATGTGCTTCTTCTTGAGCCACTCCATTGTTGCCTTGGCCATGTGTTTTGGGTCATTGTCATGCTGGAATACCCATCCACGACCCATTTGCAATGCCCTGGCTGAGGGAAGGAGGTTCTCACCCAAGATTTGATGGTACATGGCCCCGTCCATCGTCCCTTTGATGTGGTGAAGTTGTGTATATATGGTGTTATTTCTTGGGGGACTGAGTTCTACATATCCAGCAGCACTTTTTAGTCCACCCATTCCAGTGGTCCCAATACAAAAGACTGTAGACCTATAAATTACATATTGATTTTTATAAAAACAACTCCATGTGCAAAGGTAAAAGTGGCATTGGGAGTACTCAGTAGGGTATCTAGAATCTATATAGGGTGTCATTTCACGGGGCACAGAATAATATATGTTGCTGGCCTTTTACTCCGCCCATTACATTGGCAACAATAGAAAAAACTGTGCCCCATGAAGACCCTATTGAGTACTCCCAACACCACTCTTACATCGGCACAAATAATAATTTTTTTCTTAATCTATAAGCTAATATGTAATGCATATACAGTGCATTCGGAAAGTATTCAGACCCTCTTCACTTTTTCCACATTTTGTTACATTACAGTCTTATTCTAAAATGTTTTTCGCCCCCCTCATCAATCTACACACATTACCTCATAACGACAAAGCAAAAACAAGTTTTTAGACATTTTTGCACATTAATAAAAAAATTACATTTGGCAGCGATTACAGCCTCGAGTCTTCTTGGGTGTGACCCTACAAGCTTGGCAAAACTGTATTTGGGGAGTTGTAGTGGACATTTTTGTGTCCTCTGTGTCTCTGCAAATGCGTTACTACTAGTTACTAGCTGTTGTAACCTGATTATTGTGTTAGGATGTTCTGTGACTTTGCAAGCCACTTTTGCGTAATTACTTTGCAAATTATTAGTTCAGCACAAGACGACCCACCTCTCCCTTCAAAACCAAGGCAGCACTGAAGATGAGAGATTTGTTTTTACATGGCTAGCAGCAGACAAGCCTTCTTTTGTTATTTAAAAAAGTTAAGGACGCAAAATGTAATCAGCAAAGAAAAATAAGGCAGATATTCACTAATTTATTGCCTCTTGGACAAAGGAGTATTGATTCGTTTTACTGAAGGACCAGTCTGCACTCTCTGTTGTAAAACTGTTGTTTGTCGGACATGAAGTGTACGGAATTATTTGGAAAGAAGACATGACAAAAACTTCAAGCATGGGGCGGACAAGGCTGAAGGAATCAAGAGGGCTGCGTCCCGATATCAAAAGCAAATCAGTGTGTTTACAAATCAACATGCAGTCAAAAATCAAGCTACAGAGGGGAGCTACAAAGTCGCACAGTGCATTGCTAAACATGGAAAATATCAAGGTGTCACGACTTCCGCCGAAGTTGGTCCCTCTCCTTGTTCGGGTGGCAGTCGACGTCACTAGTTTTCTAGCCGCCACCGATCCACTTTTCATTCCCATTTGTTTTGTCTTCATTGTACACACCTGAACAAACCACTACTTCAAGGTTTCAGAGCAAGTGACATCACCGGTTGAAACGCTATTAGCGCGCACCACCGCTAACCAGTTCACATCGGTTACACTCACCCCCCTTTTGACCTCCTCCTTTTCCGCAGCAACCAGTGATCCGGGTCAACAGCATCAATGTGGCAGTATAACTTTAGTCCGTCCCCTCGCCGGGCTTGAACCAAGGACTCTCTGCACACATAGACAACTGACACCCACGAAGCATCGTTACCCATCGCTCCACAAAAGCCACGGCCCTTGCAGAGCAAGGGGAACCACTACTTCAAGGTCTCAGAGCAAGTGACGTCACCGAGTGAAACGCTATTAGCGCGCACCACTGCTAACTACCTAGCCATTTCACATCGGGTACACTAAGACAATTATTTCAAAGATAAAAGATATGCCTGTGTCTGCCAGAACTGTTGAAAGGTGCGTTAGGATGATTGACAATGTAAAGGAGCAGCAAACTGTAGTGTTTAACGTGTGGCTCTTGATGAGAGCGTGGATGGGAATGACATTCCATGTCTGGCAGTTGTTGCAAGATACTGTGACTCAGAGCAGGTACGTGAGGAGCTGCTTTGTCTCAAACCCATGCATGGTACTACTAAAGGAGAAGATGTAACAAAAGCCTTCACAGATCATTTTGTAGAGAGAGGTGTTGATTATTGAAAACCTATTACCTATTACAACTGACGGTGCCCCCCCCCCCCCTATGGTGGGGAAACATAAAGGATTCTTTGTATACTTTCAGTAGGAATAGGTTCTTTCTTTGGTATCGTTTGAGTAGTAACCCAGAAAGGGGCACAAAAGGTTGCTGTTGATGAAAACCACTTCCCATCCTCCCAGGCCACCCAGTCAAGACCATGTGTCAAAAGGAGGGATGGTGTATCTTGTAAATACATATTTGAGTACTGTAGGATTTACTGTGTTTGCTGAAATCTTTTGTAGGAAATGTGTGATCTGTATGACTAATAATGTTGGACACTGCATTTCAGTATCCCCCGCGTCCCATCCCAGGCCAGGGGGCCCCTTTGAGCACTTGATGATGGACTTCATTGAGTTGACCCCTTATGAGGGGCACAATCATTGTTTGGTGATTGTTGAAATATTTTCAACATGGACTGAAGCTTTTCCTTGAAGAAGAGCTACAGCAGCAGCTGTGGAAAAGGCTATTCTGACAGAAATCCCACAAAGTGACTGATCTCTCCAATTGAGGTGCTGACAGGGCGACCTAACATGCTGTAATGGTTTTCCTCCTCTTCTGAGGAGGAGTAGGAAGGATCGGACCAATGCGCAGCGTGGTAAGTGTTCATGTTATATTTATTAGAACAGAAACACTAAACAAAATAACAAATAGAGTGAAACGAAAACGAAACAGTCCTGTAAGGTGCAGCAACACAAAACAGAAAACTACCACCCACAACCCATAGTGGGAAAACAGGCTGCCTAAGTATGGTTCTCAATCAGAGACAACGATTGATAGCTGCCTCTGATTGGGAACCATACTAGGCCAAAATCAGAAATACAAAACCTAGAACAAAACATAGAATGCCCACCCCAACTCACACCCTGACCAAACTAAAATAGAGACATAAAAAAGGAACTAAGGTCAGGACGTGACACATGCCATTTCCTCAAAACAGGTTGACGTTGCAGGGAATGGAAGAAGACATGGTAGCATACTGTGTCTCACTTAACAACGTTCTTAAGACTCTCGTCCCACGGGTGAAGGCTTCTCTGCCCAACCTATCAGGAGGAACTGAACATTGTCTGCGCCCTGGAGAGTTTTTGGGGGTAAAAGGCTACAGAAGGAAGAGCTGGAAGGATCCTCATTGGAGAGGACCATATCAGGTTTTGCTGACCACCCCGACTGCGGTAAAGGTAACTGAGAGGGACACCTGGATTCCCGTCTCGCACTGCAGACAAATTCCTGCCCCTGAGGAGGATGGCGGGAGTCCCATCCTTTAGGCTGTGTGGCCTGCCTGTTTGGATCTGCACCAATGTGTTGATTGGAACAGTTAGTTGCCCTCCTGTGGGTGACCGTTCAGGTGAAGATGAAAGTCCTGAGCCAAAGGGACCACCGCAGACCCAGAGTAGTGGTCCAGAAGGAGAAGTCAGCCAACGGAAAAGAGAAGTAAAAGGTCAAGATGAGGGAGAGAGTCTGTTCCTCTCTCCAGCTGGAATGGTGACAAATGGCATCTCATATAAGACATCTTGTTGGGTATGTGGGTTGGGTCCTGTGGGAGTAGGTAATGGTCTCCCATATGTAGGGATTCCGTTGGGGGTGAACTTTACTATTCAACTGTCTT
Source organism: Oncorhynchus kisutch (assembly GCF_002021735.2). NCBI lineage: Eukaryota > Metazoa > Chordata > Actinopteri > Salmoniformes > Salmonidae > Oncorhynchus > Oncorhynchus kisutch. The sequence goes on along the minus strand of NC_034198.2, from coordinate 13,739,538 downwards.
CAATACTGTCATTGGCCAATTTTCCCACCAAAGAATCTTGACCCCATGACTTATTTTGCGATATACAATGTTACTGTCAGCCTTGTAAATCCTAGACAAACTGTCTAGTTGCAGTGACCCACCCATCCCTATAGTAGGGTCCCTGGTAGCCCCCTAGTGTATTAGAGGAAATGGAAGTAACCATTTGGGTGAAAATGTTTGTAACTGTACTATGTTGGTTAATGGTAGCAATAACTGCCCTCTTGTAGTACATGATTCTGTACTACAAGCACCAGTAAATGTGAGTTATACAATTTCTGTCTACAATAAGTATATCGCACTAAAAGGAGTTTACCACCTAATTGGGGATGGATGTGTACTGTTGGGGTTGGTGGTGCCGGCCATGAGAGTACTTGGAAACACTGAAAGAGAATTGAGGGTTCGGTTGAGGGTTCTGAAAAAATGGGAAATGCTACTAGAGAAGCATTGGTTGCTCTGAATGAAGAAGTAAAAGCACTCTGCAAAACAGGGAGGCACTTGACTACTTATTGGCTGGTCAAGGGGGTACTTGTGCAAGGAAGTACTTGTTTAATGTTTTTGATCATTTTGCTTTCTTGTTATAAGGCCATCAAGGTATTCATGTTCAATGCTACTAAAGAAGGTTATACTGATAACTTGCTGTCTCTCCAGGAACTCCCCTTTCCCCCTATAATGGATGATAATATGCAAGAATGACTTAGTATCCATGTTTGACTAAGTACCTGGAGGTTTTAATCAGAAGGAATTCTAATCAAAAGGAAGAGATTCTGCAGATTCTTCAAAACAACAACTTTTTATTGTCCGATTTGCAAATCTGGAGCAGTTAACAATCCACTCCAAAGTGCAGCGTTAAGAGCCCAATGGACAAGAGTTCGGTCTCAGCTTTTATAACCTTTGTCTACTTGGCAGATTAGCAGGTGTGTGAGATCATGGTGGGAAGATAGCACACAAACAAGTGATAACGCCAGAAACAAGTGATAACGCCAGTTTTGTTACTCCTTTCTGCTAATAGAATTGTTGCTGCTGCTCAAGCCAGCCTCTGCTCTCTTCATATCTTTACACAGCTGTGTCCTTGAAAGATAGGAGAAGTACGGTATGGACCAAAAACTGGTCACTCTCAGATGATCCTTTGTCTTTTGGCCGTGTGACTAAGTTACTCAGAAAACAAAAGATGAAAAACACTGTTTTCTCCTTACTTGAGAGAAACAGACAGTGGAAATGTACAGGTTAAGGCTAATACAGCGCATGTGCATAACAAAGTTTGTAATTTATTTGAACCAATTAGCATTCAAGATTAGACCCACCCATTGTACACATTTCTACCGGCAAATGTGTTAAGTTATTGCCATGGTATAAAAGGAATAATCAACTCAGTGTTCTCTGGAAAATAATGCAGCTCCTTGAAAGGTCAGTTACAGTACACTCCACGAGAGTGGGGTCCCCCACCTTCCACTGGTTCATTACTTTCCATAGAACTCATAGCCCCTCGTTGATTATCCCTTATGTAGAAAAGTGTTCAACATCCACTGAAGTAGCTAGCTATAGCAAGTTTACGAGATAGCTACCGTGGTTGCCATGGTAACCAAACAAACAGCTAACAAAACCATCAGCCCTAGCTTGCCATTATGAAAATCGAATTCAACAATGCCAATAATGTTTTCAATTCAACTTTTGCTTTCAAAAGCAACTCAAACATAGAACATGTAAGAATGAACTATATCCATTGAATTGTGCCGTGCAAATACAGTGCATTATAGGGAAGTAATGCACGCTCTAGAATGCCCTTCAAGCCAATCAGAAACAAGTATTTAAAAAATATAATTATGCAATAATGCATGAGGGGGTGCGGTATATGGCCAGAATACCACGGCTAAGTGCTGTTCTTCGCACATCGCAATGCGGAGTGCCTGGATACAGCCTTTAGCCATGGTATATTGGTCATATACCACAAACCCCTGAGGTGCCTTATTACTATTATAAACGGGTTACCAATGTAATTAGAACTGCAACACTCCTTATCATTTAGTGCCCCATAAAAGTACACCAAAAATAGATTCTACAGACCCCACTGAGTACTCCCAACCCCACTTTTACATTGGCACAAATAATACTTTTTTCAATTTAAGCCCACTATTGTCAACATACCACTCTGAACATTATATTTTTCAATATGGTCTTAAAATAATGTTAACAACTTTTGATTTGATTTTTAATTCTCCATAAATTCCTTCTTGCATTTGTTTATAAGCACACACAAAAAAATTGTAATTGATTAAAATGTAATATATTTTGAATTAGTTGTCCACCTTGCAATGTTTTGAAAAGCAGGCTTTCATTTTGAAGGTTTCCTCATTACCATAGGAAAGTGACGTCATCGTTAATGCTGCAAGCAGAATAGCAGTCCTGTTATTTGGGGCGTACAACCACCCTTTGTGAGGCTTTCAATATTACATACTTAATTAATTGCTTTGTGCAATTATAATGGGGTTCGGTATGAATCGATATTTTGGTAGATGACGTATCTGCAACATGATAGAAGCTCCAAGCCGCAGCCAACAGGCTGATTTTAATGTGGACTGGGTATGGGATGCTTATTTGACAGCGCACTGATGTTCTCGTTGCCAGGAAGGATTTGACTCTGACAGTCATATTTATTGTCGATGTCACGGAATTCATCGCGATTTTCATGTTTTGTAACGATATGCGATAAATTCGCAGAAACTCTTCCTTTTTCATGGCCTCGGTGGCAAGGTTTTGGGGGTCTGCAAACACAAATTCCAAGCTCTACATTTACGAAAATACCACACCACTTATGTCCACCCGACAGTGTTCAAGGGTAATGGGCTTGGGTGGTACCTCCCCGGGAGTAGATACACCCGGGTCCGGCGAGCCGAACAGGGAGATCTTCGAGGCCTGCAGAAACGGAGATGTGGAGCGCGTGAGGAGGCTTGTCACACCGGAGAATGTAAACAGTAGAGACACCGCCGGCAGAAAATCCACCCCGCTGCATTTCGCTGCTGGTAAGAACAGTTGATATAATGTTGCTAGGCGCAGGAAACATCTCGCTACAATGTTCCACACTGCAAATGTAACAAATATAGTAACTAATATAGCAGACAATGTAACAAGGCACGCTGTACAGTTAATAGTTTATTGTAACAGAATAATCCACACACAAAGGCTGTACAATGTGCATCCACAATACATTCCCTAATATCAAGTTGATTCATAAAGGACTTATTTCGAGGATTTACTATTTTATTATCTTATGTTATATTACACCTGCTATTGATGTATCAATGCATTTATTAATAAGCAGTAACAGTCATTTTCCAATTAAGAAAATGAAGGAAAAAAAGCATAATAACTAAGTAGGTATGTTTATGCATAGTCATTAAGTAGGTATGTTTATGCCTCTCTGTGGACCAGGTGCATCTTTAAATCCATACTGTCTCTCTTATTCAGGATTTGGCCGCAGGGATGTGGTGGACTACCTACTACAAAACGGAGCCAACGTGCATGCCCGGGATGAGGGAGGCCTCGTATCACTCCACAACGCCTGCTCCTTCGGCCATTCTGAGGTGGTCAACCTGCTCCTGCACCATGGGGCCGATGCCAACTCCAGGGACAACTGGAGTTACACACCCCTCCACGAGGCCGCCATAAAGGGGAAGATCGACGTCTGCATAGGTACAGTTGGATTCTGGCCTCCCTGTGAGGCTGTCCCCTTGTGGGAAAATATGCATTGTTTAAGCACAGTGACTGTTCTCTTATGGCTTCAAGTATCCAGAACAATCCGTCATAGATACGTCTGTAACGTGCTTTCAGGACCACTTTTGTAAAAGCCAAGTATGGCAACTGGTGTGCCCTCTCCATATTGTTGGAGTAGAACATAAGCTATTTGTTGATATATTGTAAATGCTGATATGGGGGAATTTGGTGTTGTAGTGCTCCTGCAACACGGAGCAGAGTCAACGATTCGTAACACAGATGGGAGGACAGCGCTGGACCTGGCTGAGGAGTCCACTAAAGCAGTGCTGACCGGTGAGTGGGAGGAACATGTTCCTCACAAGCACTTTAGAAGCACCGAATTGCATGATTGCATCTATTTTGGGCATGGGAACAGACTGAAACTGTTCCTCTGGGAACCAAGAGTGACAGAACACGCAGTTGAATGAATCAAAACGGTGAAGAACAAGAGTTATCTTGGAATACATGGGCTAATATGTTTCCACACTTTCCTAATCACAGGTGAATATAGAAAAGATGACCTGCTAGAAAGTGCAAGGTGGAGTATATCTCAGATTTTTAAATGGCCACCATTCAGATGCCTTGCAATCAACTGTGACCATTATTGTGCTCTACGTGTTCTAATACATGTGATGCTTTCATAGGAGTGGGAATGAAGACAAGTTGATGGCCCTGCTAACACCATTTAATGTGAACTGTCATGCCAGTGACGGTCGGAAGGTAATTCACGTGCTCTCCTAAACTATTCATGAGCAGATGACATTTTTCATCGCCTCTCTAAAATTCCAAATGCACTAAAATGAGGTAAAAAGACAGATAGTCGTGCCCAAAACATGTTACTAACAAAGAGTGTGTCAGTCTGGACAAACAAACAAATCCATTTCAAATGGTCCTTTGTGGTGTATCTTTCAGTCCTCCCCTCTGCATCTGGCTGCTGGCTACAACCGTGTGAAGACAGTACAGCTGCTGTTAAAGCACGGGGCTGACGTCCATGCTAAAGACAAAGGGTACGACTTGGTCTCTGTCCTTTCGTCACCCTCGTTGAATCAGTATCGTATGCTGCAGGGAAGGCATTGTGTGTCTTTCCAATACTGTGCCAGCAAGTTCTCTGATGGATGACTCTCTCTGACATTTCAGTGATCTGGTGCCCCTTCATAACTCCTGTTCCTATGGACATTACGAAGTCACTGAGATTTTAGTAAAGGTTTGTCTGAAACACATTCTTCCTGTATGTAGCTTATGTTTTTTTGTGTCACTGTATATAAAATGTACATTTCTTAACCCGGAGGCCCATTGAAGATTCAAATGGTCATTGTACAAGTCTTGTTTGACCCCTGTCTCTCCCATCGCTCCTCCCTTGGTAATGCAGCACGGCGCCTGTGTGAATGCCATGGACCTGTGGCAGTTCACCCCCCTGCACGAAGCCGCCTCTAAGAATAGGGTGGACGTGTGCTCCCTGCTCGTCAGCTACGGAGCCGACCCCACTTTCCTAAACTGCCACAACCAGAGCGCCATTGACCTGTCTCCCACTTCGCAGCTCAAAGAACGCCTGGCCTGTAAGCCGTGTATATTGATCCCTCTTTTTCATTGTTCCTATTCTTTATGAACCTTGTTTTGAGGTCGCCTACAATACTCTAATAAAACTGAATGAAACAAATTATTTTAGGCAAGGGGCAACACCTTGATTATGAGTCCTGTTCTCCCTATGCAATAGCTGAACCACTCTGACCTCTTGTGTCTGTGACAGATGAGTTCAGAGGTCATGCCTTGCTCCAGGCAGCACGTGAAGCTGACCTGCCCCGCCTAAAGAAGCACCTGTCACTGGAGACCATGACCTTCAAGCATCCCCTTACGCATGAAACCGCACTGGTAAGACACCTCACTACTGAGTTGCCAACGTACTGCAGATAGTGTTGCTGCAGATTATACAGTCAATGAATTGCAGTGCTAGTATCCCATATATTGTTTTACATTTCTGGGTTACTCTGTGCTTGCCTTTCGTCTAAGCAGTGTTTTAAGATCTAAGATGTGTTTTTAACAGCACTGTGCAGCGACATCTCCCTATCCCAAGAGAAAACAAGTGTGCGAGTTACTGCTGAGGAAAGGGGCCAACGTGAATGAGAAGACTAAAGAGTGAGTAGTGCAAAGTGTGTCAGTCATTGACCCTTATCCCACAAGCAATTACCAGTCACTTTACTCTTACCGTTGTTGATATGACAGATATAAATGAGTCGGAATGCTCTGATAAGAGATTACAACCACTTTAACTTGTTTGTGATGTAATTTGTCCAAGCTTCCTGACCCCCTTGCACCTGGCTTCTGAAAAGTCACACAACGACATAATCGAGGTGTTGGTGAAACATGAGGCAAAGGTAAGTTCAGGTGTTATCATACTGTTATTAATAGTATAAAGGTCAAGCCAACATGTGTATTTGCTTAATGGCCGATGATTCAGCGAGTGTGTGTGTGTGTGTGTATGGTAATGGAGCATCAGGACTCTAAATGCATCCTTAGTGCTCCCAACTTTAGAGTTAGGAACACAAAATAATATCTAGGAATATATTTTGGTATTGATTGAAATTAAGCAAGAGATTAATCATTCATTCAGTCATTCATGCTACGATCATTGATCTTCTAAAGAAGCTATACCTTGTCCTTTCTTTCTGTGCCTCCAAATGTTTAAATATACTTGGCTGTTAGCTAGCTAGCTAATGAGGTAACATGACTGAACAAGGTGTAAACAAATGCCTTTGAGTGGTTTTGGAATGACCCGCGACATGGTTTATGAACAGGCCCTAAAAAGTCACTTTTTGGTCAGGCACTCAGAAACAACTGCACAGCGGAAGCCTATCTTTACAACAGTTTTTATCTGGGCAATTTTTTTTCTTTTCCTGGTCGCACTGGTGCTCCCAAAATAAAATGTCAGGTCGATACAGGAAATATCTAGGAGCATATGCAACCAAAATGGTCACACTTTAGAGCCCTCGGTGCAATGCATGTGATTCTTGATAATACGAAGTGTCAATATTTGATTGTGTCTGTCCCTATAAAATAAATAAATTACTATTATCTCCCTATAGGTCAATGCCCTGGACAACCTGGGCCAGACAGCTCTGCACCGTGCGGCCCACTGTGGCCACCTCCAGACCTGCCGTCTGCTGCTGAAATCAGGCTGCGACCCCCTCGTCATGTCTCTACGGGGTTTCTCTCCATCCCAAATGGGCAATGAGAGGGTGCAGGAGATACTGCATGGTAGGCTGGAAACAGCTAGGAGTATGTTACACGAACAGACAGGAACCTGGTTTGGGATGATCATTCTGGGTGGAAATATTTGCTCCCGTTTCAAGTGTCAATAAATGTCTTATGTATGTCTTTCAGAGGGAACTCTGATTGGAAACTCTGATGTGGACTGGCAGTTGCTAGAAGCCTCCAAGTCTGGAGATTTGGAGATTGTTGAAGTAATTATCTCCACTACATTTTGGCATAATCTGACCAACAAATGCCCTATTGTTATAATACTCATGTTACAAATGATTGATTTCAAATGGTAACAGTAGTCTTCGTGGTAACATGTCTGCTGTATTTATGTTTGCAGAAGCTGTGTACCATGCAGAATGTGAACTGTAGGGATGTAGAGGGCCGTCAATCCACCCCGCTCCACTTTGCGGCGGGGTATAACCGTGTGTCTGTGGTGGAGTACCTTCTACTGCATGGGGCTGACGTCCATGCCAAAGACAAAGGGTGAGCACAGGTCCTGACTTAGGCCAAGAGCTTTTCCCGGTCAGGTCATTTGGTCAGGAAAAACGCAAGGCTCTACCTATTCTCCAATAGGCCTGTGTCAGACTCGTCGCTCAGAAGGGTAATGTGTGTCCGTCTCTCTCTCTCTCGCTCTGTCTCCTGCAGTGGCCTGTTCCCCCTACACAATGCCTGCTCCTACGGTCACTATGAGGTGGCTGAATTGCTGGTCATCCACGGGGCTCTGGTCAACATAGCTGACCTGTGGAAGTTTACCCCTCTGCACGAGGCCGCCGCCAAGGGAAAATACGAGATCTGCAAACTGCTGCTGCAGGTAAAGGAGTTTGTTTCCCTCTTACAGATTAGTGCTAGTTTATTTTCAACTGAGTTGGACCATCTACAGTGCCACTTGGATTTGAATGATTTAGAGTCATCACTTACCCTGAAAACAATTTGCATTTGAATTTCGAGAGACCAGACACATCCTAATCCTGTGCAGTAGAACACATACTATAGAGCCTTCCGGTTCTAGCACAGATGATCTAAACACACACCCCTATCACTCCCCTCCCAGCACGGTGCAGACCCGACCAAGAAGAACCGAGATGGGAGCACTCCACTGGACCTGGTGAAGGATGGGGACACTGACATGCAGGACCTGCTAAGAGGAGACGCTGCCCTGCTGGACGCAGCTAAGAAGGGCTGTCTGGCCCAGGTCGAGAAGCTCTGCAGCCCCGATAGTGTTAACTGTAGAGACGCACATGGACGGCACTCTACACTGCTACACCTGGCAGGTCAGTCAGTGCGCTGGAGCTTTCTGTAAGGACAGTGATCTTGAACCCTAGTCATTGAGAGCTTCAGTGTGTACAAGCCGTTGTTCCAACCCAAGATTCACAAGTTTAAGGGTTTAGAATGTTTATTGAGAAATGTAATGGATGTGAGAATGAGGATTCGGGGGGGGTTTGGGAATGGACCGGGTGAAGCCGAGGGCTGCAGATGAAGGATCCAGGGGGGTAGACTCGGTAGAGTTTGGCTTGGAGTCCCAGGTTGACCTCATCGGGCCGTGGAAGTTGGGCTGTTGTTCTTCCCTCGCCCACTTGCAGGGCAAGGGGCGAGGTAGGAAGGAATGATTTTTAAATGGACCACCCTTGGCAGGAAATTCTACACTCGTTCATCCCGAGATGATTGTGTTTTCAGCCACCGGTAGCTTGTGGGTGCTTTATATGTGCTACAGTCAATTATGAGTGCATGTCTACTTATATTAAATATATACTTTTTAACATACACCTATTGTATGATAGCTAGCAAATTAATTAGCTAACTAACGTTAGCCTGCCTAACTGGAACTTCTGAAGAAGTAAAATGTTTTATTTCTACAATTACCAAAAGATAACCAAACAAAAACAATTTTACGAGACGTGTTTGTGCCGTCATGTGTATTAGTAGCACAATTTCTAACTTATTTGCGTTCATTTTAACTTACTTATATGTTGACTACTCCATTGATGTTGTTTTTAAGTTTTCGCAGACTTTTCTTAGCAGATGTACAATCGCCGCAAATTGAATTATGGGGAGTTTCAGGCCTTGGAGTGAACATAATTGTACACTTGGAAAGCCGACTAAAAACGAGGGAGGTGGGGCTTACGTTGCAAACTTACCTTGCTTGGCTAATCATTTGGACCGCCCTCCAAGATGGCGACGGAGATTCCCCCAAGGGCATAAGGCAAGGACAAGGGTGTGTCTTTTAAGTGTTTGAACCGCAGCCTTAAAAGACACACCCTCGATTTGCGACGATTGTACGCCCGCTAAGAAAAGACGGCGAAAACTTAAAAACAACATCAATGGACAAGTCAACATACAAGCGTAAAATAAAACAAATGCAAATACAGTTGGAGACGGAAGTATACGAACACTTAGGTTGGAATCATTAAAACTCATTTTTCAACCACTCCACACATTTCTTGTTAACAAACTATAGTTTTGGCAAGTCGGTTAGGACATCTACTTTGTGCATGACACAAGTAATTTTTCCAACAATTGTTTACACTGTAATTCCAGTTGCTCAGAAGAGCTTGGAAAATTCCATGGCTTTAGAAGCTTCTGATAGGCTAATTGACATAATTTGAATCAATTGGAGGTGTACCTGTGGATTTATTTCAAGGCCTACCTTCAAACTCGGTGCCTCTTTGCTTGACATCATGGGAAAATCAAAAGAAATCGGCCAAGACCTCAGAAAAGAAATTGTAGACCTCCACACATATGGTTCATCATTGGGATCAATTTCCAAACGCCTGAAGGTACCACGTTCATCTGTACAAACAATAGCACGCAAGTATAAACACCATGGGACCATGCAGCCATCATACCGCTCAGGAAGGAGACGCGTTCTGTCTCCTAGAGATGAACGTACTTTGGTGCGAAAAGTGCAAATCAATCCCAGAACAACAGCAAAGGACCTTGTGAAGATGCTGGAGGAAACAGGTACAAAAGTGTCTATATCCACAGTAAAACGAGTCCTATATCCACATAACCTGAAAGGCCACTCAGCAGGGAAGTAGCCACTGCTCCAAAACTGCCATAAAAAAGCCAGACTACGGTTTGCAACTGCACATGGGGACAAAGATCGTACTTTTTGGAGAAATGTCCTCTGGTTTGGCCATAATGACCATGTTATGTTTGGAGGAAAAAGGGGGAAGCTTGCAAGCCGAAGAACACCATCCCAACTGTGAAGCATAGGGGTGGCAGCATCATGTTGTGGGGGTGCTTTGCTGCAGGAGGGACTGGTGCACTTCACTAAATAGCTGGCATCATGAAGGAGGAAAATGATGTGGATATATTGAAGCAACATCTCAAGACATCAGTCAGGAAGTTAAAGCTTGGTCGCAAATGGGTCTTCCAAATGGACAATGACCCCAAGCATGCTTCCAAAGTTGTGGCAAAATGGCTTAAGGATAACAAATGCAAGGTATTGGAGTGGCCATCACAAAGCCCTGACCTCAATCATATAGAACATTTGTGGGGAGAACTGAAAAAGCGTGTGCAAGCAAGGAAGCCTACAAACCTGACTCAGTTACACCAGCTCTTTCAGGAGGAATAGGCCAAAATTCACCCAAATTATTGTGGGACGCTTGTAGAAGGCCACCCGAAACGTTTGACCCAAGTTAAACAATTTATTTTAATTCTTAAAATAAAGTGGTGATCCTAACTGACCTAAGACAGGGAATTTTTACTAGGATTTCAATGTCAGGAATTGTGAATGTATTTGACGAAGGTGTATGTAAACTTCCAACTTCAACTGTAAGTTACAAATTGTGCTACTCATGCACATGACGGCACAAATACGTCTCATAAAAAGTAAATATGTTTTTGGGAAATTATAGAAAAACCTTTCCTTCTTCAGAAGTTCCAGCTAAGCAGGCTAATGTTAGTTCGCAAATTAATTTGCTAGCTATCATACAGTAGGCGTGTATTAATAATGATATAAGTAGACATGCACTCATAATTGGCTGTAGCACATATAAAGCACCCACAAGCTACTGGTGGCTGGAAACACAATCATTGCGGGACGAACGAGTGACAAATTTCCGGCCAAGGTCCATTTAAAAATCATTCCTTCCTCCCTCGCTCCTTGCCCTGCAAGTGTATACTCGTCAGACATCACGATACGTCATCAGAAGTGTCCACTTAATTTGAGGGCTGAGGGGATAGGGTGTGTCTTTTAAGTGTTTGGACCGTAGCCATAGTGTTGTCAACGGGAATGGAGGCTGTTTGGCAGCTGGTGCTTGTTCCGTTACTAGGGAGCTGTGTTCAAGGCAATTAGTTCAAATGTTGCATTTCAAGTCTGGTCTTCTCTCCTGAGTTTGATTGATTCAACTAACTTATCATTAACGCCTGAAAAGCCGGCAGACCATCAGGACGGGACTACGGATTTAAGGAGAATAGCATTTTCAGATCATTTCCTTTTCTGATTAAACTAATTATGTGTCTATTGTGTCAGCTGGCTACAACAACCTGGAGGTAGCAGAGTACCTGCTTCAGCATGGAGCAGAGGTCAACTCCCAGGACAAGGGAGGGCTCATCCCCCTGCACAACGCTGCCTCCTACGGGGTGAGTCCCAGTTACCCTAATCTACTGTACACACTCACAGCACAATCACACTCTAAAGGTGTCCATTGAGTCTTCCTACAACCTGTACGGTATGATTTTCTCAGAGACACCAAAAGTAAACAGGATGTCTAGAGACTTGATTGATGTGACTAGGTTTTTCTGTGGTTGTTGAAAGAGTCAGTGCCTCGTACTCAGCACACCAAACACTCACCAAGATCCTTGTCAAAGGCTTCTTTAAAAATGTAACCAGGAATTGGTTTCAGAGATTAAGCACACCTTTGAGTAAAAATTGGCATCTTCTGCGGCCTTTACAACAAGCTCCTTTAAAAAATGTTTTAATCCTGAATAGGTTTCAGTGATGAGGGGTGAAGTATGTATGTTGGCCAAATGATTAGCACGCATGTCTCTATGACACAAAACACTGTTGGAAACAAAAGGCCAGTAGATTGCTTTGATCAGACCCTTGAGAAACGAGGAGCTCATCACACCACAGTCCTCCCCGACCTGCCTGGTGCTTGCTCTAACTACACACACAGATTGGATCATCTCAAATAAGCAGTGGTGTAAATGCTTTAAAGTACTACTTAAGTCATTTTTGGGGGTATCTGTACTTTGGTTTACTATTGATATTTTTTGACAAATGCTACTTTTACTTCACTACATTCCTGGAGAAAATAATGTACTTTTAATAGATTTCCCATGACACTCAAAAGTACTCGTTACATTTTGAATGGCTAGCGTGACAGGAAAATGGTCCAATTCACCTACTGCCTCTGATCTGGCGGACTATGCCTGAGTGTTGGAGTGTGCCCCTGGTTTTCCGTAAATAAAAAAACAAGAAAATGGTGTCATCTGGTTTGTTTAATATAGTGTTTTGCGATTTTTCTTTAAACCAATATTCGTAACCCTTTCTCTCCCTATAGATGTTTCTCACCCTTTTGTTTGATTTGTTTCTTAAACCTGTGTTGGTTGGGTTACCACCTCAACCTAGATTTTAGAAGAGAAAGGGTGAATTAACTAGTAGAGGTCTTGCCTAGTAGAAGTCCTATATCTGAGTCTGAGATGCAAGTTGACCAAAAGAACGAGAGAAAGTTACAAGACACGAACCAAGAGCCAAGTGGAGTCCAATGTGTTCTCATTTGCAGCATGTGGATGTGGCTGCTTTGCTCATCAAGTACGACGCATGCGTGAACGCCACAGATAAGTGGGCGTTCACTCCACTACACGAGGCAGCGCAGAAAGGGAGGACCCAGCTGTGTGCCCTGCTATTGGCTCACGGGGCCGACCCCACCCTCCGCAACCAGGAAGGCCAATCACCGCTGGACCTCGTCACGGTATCCGTCCACACACACTTGCTATCCTGTCTCTGAGCTGACAACCTCTCCCCAACACGGGATTGTGTGGGAAGGGGTAGCATAATCTGTCATCCTCACAGCCACCACACTCACCTGTTTGTCATGTCTACTGCTCTTGGATACATGAAATCCCTCAAATCACAACAACACCCTGACATCGTATATTGTGCTTGTGATTCGTGTTAACAGCATGTTAAACATCACCTACATAGTCTTGTTTGGAATTCTTTCCAGAGTTTCGCTGTTGTTGAGGAGATTCAATGTCTCTCAATGCTCGTTTCTACACTCTCACATGGCCTGACCTTCACCAGCAACTACTGGGTGACATGACCTCTTTCTAAATAGAAGAGAGGACCTGTCTCTGTCTCTGGCAATGAAATGCCTGGAAAGTTCTCTCTCTCATCACACATTGCTAAATGACTTGAATGTACTATATGCATGTCAAGGGTTTGCTCACATAGGAGCATGTAGCCTTATTCATACTTTCTATGGGTTATTGATGTGTTGGCAACGGTCGCTAATGCAGTCTAATCGTGTTCCTTTGCATGGTTGTACTGTGATTGAGTCGTCAATATTTTGTGTCATTCTTCATTTCTCCTCCATGACTTGGTAAATTAGGGACAATGCCTCTTTCTCCTTTCTATATTTTCTTTCTACAGGTGGACGATGTTCGTGCCTTGTTGACAGCGGCCATGCCACCCTCAGCCCTGCCCGGTTGCTATAAACCCCAGGTAATCCGTATGTCTGCCCCTGTAGGGGTGGTGGTCCCCCCCAGCCTCTCAGCCAGCTCCATACCCCTGTCCACCTTGGCCTCCAGCAACAGTCTGGACAATCAGGCCACTGCCTCCACCTGCACTGCCTTCCTTGAGCTACCCACTCTCCTGGGGCCCTCTGGGGCTGTGGGCACGGACAAGAAGGAGGGTCCAGGTGTGGATCTGAGTATCGGACAGTTCCTCAACAACTTTGGACTGGAACACCTACTAGAGATCTTTGAAAGAGAGCAGGTAAGCTGAGCCAAAAAAACGCAGCTCGCTTAAGTCTGATAACTTAGATAAACCTATTTTTATATAAAAAGCTTCAAGGATGTCTCCAGCATCGGAAGTTCCACAATAGGCCTATGAAGCATTACTTAAGATGCTGAAGGTGAGATCTGACATTATTTTAAAGTTCACAGTTTTCTCTTTTTGAAGATCACACTGGATGTCCTGGTAGAGATGGGACACAAGGAGCTGAAAGAGATCGGTATCAATGCCTACGGACACAGACACAAGATTATCAAAGGAGTAGAGAGACTCACTAGCGGACCTCAAAGTACGTTTACACACTACAGGACCCATGCTGTTGTCCCATAACACAGGTTCACTTCAAATGTATGTTAATGTGTTTAGCATTTAACGACGTGTTTTCCAAGGGCTGTTAGTGAATGCAACCATCAAAGATTTAGATTTGGACTTGATCTTCGTGTATGAAAGGGCAGTGTGCTTCGATTGAAGTTCACATCCTGAGTGAAGTTTTGAACTACTGTAATAGTAAAAAGAAGTTCACGTTCCTGTGATGCAGGTTTGAACCCGTACCTTGCGTTGAACACGGCGAACAGTGGGACCATCCTGATAGATCTGGCGTCGGACGACAAGGAGTTTCAGTTGGTGGAGGAGGAGGTACAACCAACAAGATGACTTCGCTATCAAACTCTTACATCGTATTGATCATATCTTGTTGTAAATTAGAAAACGTTGACTCGAATTTTGAGTCTTGTTTTTGAACAGTTGCAGAGTACGATCAGAGGGCACAGAGATGGAGGGCTTGCTGGAGGGGTTTTCAACAGATACAACATTGTTAAGGTACAGTTGGCTGGTTTCTATCCACATTAGGAAGGCAAGCTCTGTTCTATTCTGTCAAAACAAATCAAATGTATTTATTTAGCCCTTCTTACATCAGCTGATATCTCAAAGAGGTGTACAGAAACCCAGCCTAAAACCCCAATCAGCAAGCAATGCAGGTGTAGAAACACGGTGGCTAGGAAAAACTCCCTAGAAAGGCCAAAACCTAGGAAGAAACCTAGAGAGGAACCTGGCTATGAGGGGTGGCCAGTCCTCTTCTGGCTGTGCCAGGTGGAGATTGTAACAGAACATGGCCAAGATGTTCAAATGTTCATAGATGACCAGCAGGGTCAAATAATAATAATCACAGTAGTTGTCGAGTGTGCAGCAAGTCAGCACCTCAGGAGTAAATGTCAGTTGGCTTTTCATAGCCGATCATTAGGAGTATCTCTACCGCTCCTGCTGTCTCTCGAGAGTTGAAAACAGCAGGTCTGGGACAGGTAGCACGTCCAGTTTAATCTAGTTAATGGAAGTCTAGTTAATGGAAGTCATTATTCAACTGCACATTCAGATGATGTTATAACAACTTTATTAACCATGATGGGGATGTATTATCTTATCCCTGCTTTGAGAGAAAGGTATTGTTAATTCACTATTTTCCCCTCTTGATCTGCAGATCCAGAAAGTGTGCAACAAGAAGCTTTGGGAGAGGTACACCCATCGAAGGAAGGAGGTCTCCGAGGAGAATCACAATCACTCCAATGAACGGATGTTGTTTCACGGTAAGAGAATAATATACAGAATAGCACCGCCCACATTCCAATGAGAACCCATCACCCGTGACACTCCAGAAACCACTTGGGTCATGTTGTGTTCGTGGTTGATCTTTTTTTGCGTGCTTAAGTGTTTTAGACACTCAGAAATCCTATTTACAAGTGCTCAGTCCAGCATTCATGCCGCTCTTGACCCAACAGGTTCGCCGTTTGTCAACGCCATCCTCCACAAGGGTTTTGATGAGAGGCATGCTTACAAAGGCGGCATGTTCGGCGCAGGCATCTACTTTGCTGAGAACTCGTCTAAGAGTAACCAGTACGTCTACGGGATAGGAGGCGGTACAGGCTGCCCTCTGCACAAAGACCGGTCCTGCTACGTGTGCCAACGGTAAACCAGCCATCCAGTCCTTTGATGTTTCTCTACCACAGTAAACCATATCAAAGCTGAGGTCTTAGTCACCACAGTACAACTGAACCAAGCCATAGCTGGGCGCTAATAACAATCCAATGAGAGTTTCACAACGTTAAGAAAGAATGGCTCAAATGTGTCAAGTGGATTGATTGAATGGAGGTTCCTTCCTGGCATCACATGTGGCGTGATGTCTGATTGTCTGTGATGGGTTCTATGGGTCTTCAGGCACCTGCTGTTCTGCAGGGTGACCCTGGGCAAGTCCTTCCTGCAGTTCAGTGCCATGAAGATGGCCCACTCCCCTCCAGGACACCACTCTGTCACAGGGAGACCCAGTGTCAACGGACTGTCACTGGCAGAGTATGTCATCTACAGAGGAGAGCAGGTACGGTAACTAGTGGCTTTGGCATATTGCATTAGTGTGTGACTTTCATTTTGACACTAACTACTGAAGTCACAGGATTGTCATTCTTTGTTATCAGCCTTACATTACATTTGTAATACTGCTCCTCTTGGATCTAATGTGTTAATTGTATGGTAGCTGTTCAAATTGACTTGATCTGACACCTGTGTCATTTACTCTAGGCCTATCCAGAGTATTTGATCACCTATCAGATATTAAAGCCCGATGCCTCTGTGGATGGATAGAAGTGGAACAGAGGAAGGAAGAGCAACAAGTTAATTGTACAGAAGAACATCTCAGCCTGTTTCTGTTATGTTTCAGGGCAGCAACAGCTTTACTAAATGCATGCACAAACAGATGTATTTATTTTTTCCTCCATTTGAAGCATTTCCATCTGTAGCCATTCTAACAAATGATGTGCAGGAAAACTACAACTGGCTAATGTCTAACTGTAATTCAAAAAAACTTCTGTGTTATAGTAGTTCTTTTCTGGAGACATTGTGTATCTATTTTTTTGTACTAGCATGTTAATTTATTTACATTTTTATGCCCAAGTTATTGTAAATGAATGACCTATAGAGTATGTATTCCATCAACCAGCAGTCAAAATCAGTGTTTTCAAAGTCTGCCTTGTGGGGATGTCTGGGTCATATTTATTAGGGCACATCGTAGCAAAAATGTTTCAAAAGTTGTGGAATGGAAAATGTATGTTTATTGGACAAGCCTAGGTGGTCACTCCCTGTTTCAGTCTGTTTTCTTCCATTGGTGCCTATTGCCTAATGGCTTATTTATCCAGTATTGTAAATCAGGACACAATTTCAGATCATTATCCTGTTAGAAGGTGTATTGTTTGGTCTACAGTGACAGTGTCCTTTCATTCAGTAATGGTGGCCGCAGCAAAGTCTTCAAATTTGAGGACTCCTAAATTGTCCTAAATTGCCCCTCCACGAAGTCTGTTTTGCTTTGAAAGCTGTTTGTTTTACACAACACACAAGGGTGACGAGACTACGCAGAGAAAACAAAACATGTAGTTTGTCAATTTCCCTCGGTCAGTGTTTGGATGCGCTGTGAGAACCGTGTCTGTCATTTGAAATAATGTGAAGTTAATTTACACTAATATGCGGTGGTTGCGTGATGTTCTCGCAGCACTTTGTTCCTTTTGCATGATATTCCTGTCTGATTAACTCTCGTTAGAGTTGTACGTCATGTTTGAACAGTGTTTGCTTAGTGCTAATTGGATGCATCATGGCTGGATCTGGGTGGGAATAATCTCCACACAAAACAGCCACATCAAAATAAATGAGCTATTTGTGAATCCTTGGTTGTAAATTGTTTGTAGTCTACTGTAAAAAAAACTAAAATTGAAGTTGCATGTAATTACTTATGGACCAAATTTTGCGTTGTCGGTTTTTGTAGGTAGTGGAATAACTATCATTGTTAATTACACATTTTTCACTTGTCAGAATGATGTCTCCCAAGATAGTGTACGATTAGCCATATGAGCATACTACATACTTAAACTACTTAATTGCATACTCATTTCGACGTTTGATCTAGTAGAATTCACTGGTCTTTTACGACTCAAGTTTGACAACCGCTGATAATCAGATAAATTGACGCGCTGTACCAAAATGAACGAACGGCAGTCACCGCAATCACGCATTCGAAGTACTATTTTCGAAATGTCACAGCCTACTATCAACTTTTGTTTTTTGCACACTATTTAGTAGGCTAGTATGGACATTATACATACAGTCTTCCTCTCTATCTAGGCTACTGCTTTCCTGCCGTATTGCTTTCATGAGACGTTGAGTGTCCGATAATGGCACTCTTCAGTTCAAGATGTTTTGACGGGCTTGTTACAGTTTAATGTAGTTTAACTTTTTGTCAGACCTGAACTGAGATGTACACTACAAAGCGGAATAGAGGAGTTATTGAGACCACTTTGATCAATTCTGAGTTCAACTTGGGATAACCATTGACAAGAAGGTGGCTCACCTTTTAGCCAGGCAGTGGAGAGCCGGGGCGAAAGTAACACGCCCATCTTCTCATAACACAGCACGTTCCTAATGGAGGTCAACCAGTATATACACTACCGTTCAAAAGTTTGGGGTCACTTAGAAATGTCCTTGTTTTTTAAAGAAAAGTACATTATCCGTCCATTAAAATAACATACAATTGACCAGAAATACAGTGTAGACATTGTTAATGTTGTAAATGACTATTGTAGCTGGTAATGGCAGATTTTTTTATGGAATATCTACATAGGCCTACAGAGGCCCATTATCAGCAACCATCACTCCTGTGTTCCAATGGCACATTGTATTTAGCTAATCCACGTTTATAATTTTAAAAGGCTAATTGATCATTAGAAAAACCTTTTGCAATTATGGTAGCACAGCTGAAAACTGCTGTCCTGATTAAAGAAGCAATAAAATTGTCCTTCTTTAGACTAGTTGAGTATCTGGAGCATCAGCATTTGTGGGTTCGATTACAGGCTCAAATGGCCAGAAACAAAGAACTTTCTTCTGGAACTTGTCAGTCTATTCTTGTTCTGAGAAATGAAGGCTATTCCATGTGAGAAATTGCCAAGAAACTGAAGATCTCATACAACACTGTGTACTACTCTCTTCACAGAACGGCGCAAACTAGTTTGAGAAACAGACGCCTCACAAGTTCTCAACTGGCAGCTTCATTAAATAGTACCCGCAAAACACCAGTCGCGACGTCAACAGTGAAGAGGCGACTCTGGGAAGCTGGCATTCTAGACAGAGTTGCAAAGAAAAAGCCATGTCTCAGATTGGCCAATAAAAAGAAAAGATTAAGTTGGGCAAAAGAACACAGACACTGGACAAAGGAACTTTGCCTTGAAGTCCAGCATCCCGGAGTCGCCTCTTCTCCACTACAGCCCTTTGAGGTTAATGGGGGCCTGTTCGGTCCACCTTTTCCTGTAGTCCACGATCAGCTCCTTTGTCTTGCTCACATTGAGGGAGAGGTTGTTGTTTCCAACCCCAGTGGATACACTACTGGGGTTGAAAACACCGGCACATCATTGGTCAAGGGTGATGCTCCACGCATTTCCTCCTCTATGTTTGATACTCCCCACTACGGCTGTGGAGGTCATGTCAGCTGGTTTTGTCAGCTGGTTATTGTCATACAAAAGACTGCTGTTATCACGGTAATTTACCATTAATTAACAGAAATGAGTTCAGCATCTCCAGGTCTCTGCTTACAAGCCTCTGATGCACGCTTTTAAAACATCTAGATGCACTGCAGTACTTAATGCAGCTGGTGGCCACATTAGATACTGACTGTTACTTTTTTTTGACCCCCCCACATTATTCAATTTCTGTTAGCCACATGTCTGTGGAACTTGTTCAGTTTATGTTTCAGTTGTTGAATCTTATGTTCATGCAAATATTTACTCATGTTAAGTTTGCTGAAAATTAACGCAGTTGACAGTGAGAGGACATTTCATTTTTTGCTGAGTTTACATTATCACAGTGGTGTTGGCAGTCACAATGTAAGTAACCTAATGTATGTCCCTCTAACTCCGCTGAATGCCTCTGTTGATCCTACAGCTATTGTATACAGTAATCATGTGCCTTGTATACAGTAATCATAGCACTGAGGCAGTGTGCCCTAGTAGTAAGTCCACTGTGTTCAGCTCACCCTGCAGTATCAGCTTACGCTCAGCTTATATATAAATAACATTGTCATGTATACTTCTGATAAGCCTCCCAGTAATGCAATAAAAACAATCAAGCATCGCAGAAAAGGGCTAAAAATAGCCCACATTAACATTTGTAGCCGAGGTCCATTAAATCAATAACTTGCTAGTAAGAGATAGCATTCATATTCTCTGAAACGCACTTAGATAATACCTTTGATGACACAGTGGTGGCAATACATGGTTATGACATCTACAGAAAAGACAGAAATGCCAATGGGGGTGATGTTGCGGTGTATATTCAGGGCCACATTCATGTAAAGTTTAGAGAGGATCTCATGTTAAATACTGTTGAAGTAATATGGATACAGGTTCATCTGCCTCACCTAAAGCCCATTCTGGTGGGAAGCTGCTATATACCACCATGTGCTAACAGTCAGTATCTGGATAATATGTGTGAAATGCTTGACAATGTATGTGATATTAACAGAGAGCTATATTTTCTGGGTGAACTAAATATTGACTGTCTTTCATCCTGCTGACCATTCAGCAAAAAGCGTCAAACTGTAACCAGTGCCTACAACCTGGTTCAGTCAACCTACAAGGGTATTTACAAATAGCAAACAGGAATGAAATCATCAACATGCATTAGTAAATCCATCGGATGTAGTGATCACAATATAGTAGCCATATGTAGGAAGGCTGGGCATAATATGGTGTATAAGAGGTCATACAATAGGTTTTGTAGTGATTCCTGTGTTGACGATGTAAAGAATATTTGCTAGCCTGTGGTGTGTAATGAGGAGCAACCAGAAGCTGCACTTGACACTTATGAAATTGTTTATTCCAGTTTCCAATAAGCATGTACCCATTAAGAAAATTACTGTCACGTTCGTCGTATACAGTACATAAGGAGCGGACCAAGGCACAGCGTGAGGAGAGTCAAAGAATAAACAAATGTGCAGTTCGTAGGGCACATAGCACTAAACCAAAATAAAACAATATCCCACAAACGCAGGTGAGAAAAGGACCACACTAAGTATGATTCCCAATTAGAGGCAAGGATCAGCTGCCTCCAATTGGGAACCATACTCACACCAACATAGAAATTCAAGACTAGAACACCCCCTAGTCACGCTCTGACCTATTCAACCCAAGGGCTCTCTATGGTCAGGGAGCGTGACAGAACCCCCCCCCCCCAAAGGTGCGGACTCTGACCGCAAAACCTGAACCTGGTTGGGGAGTGTTAGGGTGGGCAACTAGCGTTGTGGCGGCTCCGGTGTGGGACATAGCCCCCGCTCAGACCGCTGATCTGACCCTGAAGCCTGGCTGAACGCCGTGCCCGGACTGGACACCGGAGCAGAGGAAGACTCCGGCCCGTGGACTGTCGCTGGAGGCTCTGGACTGAGCCGTCACTGGAAGCTCTGGACTGTGAACCGTCGCTGGAGACTCCGGACTGTACACACCACTGGTGGACGAGTGCGGGGAGCCGGCACAGGACGTACCGGGCTGGGGAGGCGCACAGGAGGCCTGGTGCGTGGAGCCGGCACAGGTGGCACCGGACTGATGACACGCTCTTCAGGGCGAGTGCGGGGAGCCGGCACAGGACGTACCGGGCTGGGGAGGCGCACCGGAGGCCTGGTGCGTGGAGCCGGCACAGGTGGCACCGGACTGATGACACGCTCTTCAGGGCGAGAGCGGTGAGCCGGCACAGGATGTACCGGGCTGGGGAGGCGCGCTTAAGGCCTGGCACAGGTGGCACCGGACTGATTACATGCTCTTCAGGGTGAATGCTGTGCAGAATACACCTAACCAACATCTCTCTCCGATCTCCCTCCTACAACAGCTCCATCTGGCTCTCTCCTCGGCTCGACCGACAGCCCCTTGTGCCCCCCCCAAAAAAAAAAAATCTTGGGGTTTCTGTGGCCGTGGACCCCGGCATTGTCGCTGTCCTCCTATACTCCTTGGCGACTCCTGCCAAGGAAAGGTCTCGCATCCACCCATTATTTCCTCCCATGTCCAGCTCTCCTTTACCTTCATGGTACGCTGCTTGGTCCTGTAGTGGTGGGATATTCTGTCACATTCGTCATATACA
Source organism: Oncorhynchus kisutch (assembly GCF_002021735.2). Lineage (NCBI taxonomy): Eukaryota > Metazoa > Chordata > Actinopteri > Salmoniformes > Salmonidae > Oncorhynchus > Oncorhynchus kisutch. The sequence goes on along the minus strand of NC_034198.2, from coordinate 13,717,403 downwards.
TAATGAGCGGATCAAGGCGCAGTGTGAGTAGAGTTCCATATATTTATCAAAGTGAACCTTAAAAAAATTTAAATAAACAAACGTGCAGTTCGTAGCACTAAAACAAAACATAACAATATCCAACAAACGCAGGTGGGAAAAGGACCACACTAAGTATGATCCCCAATTAGAGGCAACGATCATCAGCTGCCTCCAATTGGGAATCATACTCACACCAACATAGAAATTCAAGACTAGAACACCCCCTAGTCACGCTCTGACCTATTGCACCATAAAGAACCCCAAGGGCTCTATAGAGAGCTCTATAAATAGTTCAGAAACCACTTCCATTCTTTGAGAAAGACAACAGAGGACAGTTGCTGTTGATGCAATAACAAGCATAGTGGTCAGTATGTATGCGATACCGACTGCCCATATATACACAGTGATGAGAGTGAGCTGCAACTACCACTTCGCTCAGAGGATTGACTGTAGACCCGTCGCTCTGGGTCTCTGGGAGCACGCTCAGATGGTGATGGGGAGGCAGAAGGGGTGATCGGGCGCCGTGGATGAGAGGGGCTCCACATGCCATGGTCTGCCTCAAAGCGCTCCCGCTCCCTTTCTCGCTCAGGGCGTGACAATTACTGTAAAAACTTAAATCCCCATGGATTAATGAGGAATTGAACATTTTATGGTTGAGAGGGGTGAGGCAAAGGAATAGAAAATAAGTATGTTTGCACAACCGATTGGAAAACATACTGCAAATTTCGAAATTGTGACTAAACTGAATAAAAAGAAGAAGAAACTATTCTATGAAACAAAGATTAAATGATAGTAAAAACTCTTTGGAGCACCTTAAATGAAATGTTGGCCAAAAAGGAAAACTCAGCTCCATCATTCATTGAATCAGTTGGCTCATTCATCACAAAAGCCACTGATATATCCAAATACTATAATACTTTTTTTTCATTGGCAAGATTAGAAAACTTGACATGCCAGCAACAAACATCGACACTACACTGATCAAATTATGAAAGACAAGCATTGTAATATTGAGTTCCGTCTATCAACAATGACAAGCCACCAGGGTCCGACAACTAGGATGGAAATTTACTGAGGATAATAGCGGACGATATTGCCACTCATATTTGCCATATCTTCAATCAAAGCCTACAAGAAAGTGTGTGATCTCAAGCCTGGATAGAAGCAAAAGTCATTCCGCTACCCAAGAATAGTAAAGCCCGCTTTACTGTCTCAAATAGCCAACCAATCAACCTGTTACCAACTCTTAGTAAACTTTTGGAAAAAAATTGTGTTTGACCAGATACAATGCTATTTTACTGTAAACGATAGTAAGAGCTGTTTTGCTAGACTTCAGTGCGGCTTTTGACATTATTGATCATAGTCTGCTGCTGGAAAAATTGACTAAAGACTTTCAGCACACTTATAGGGAAGGACATTCAACACACAGGGTGTTCTTTAATGGAAGCCTCTCCAACATAATTCCCCAGGGCAGCTGTCTAGGCCCCTTACTTTTCTCAATCTTTACTAATTACATGCTTTGAGTAAAGCCAGTGTGTCTATGTATGCAGATGACTCAACACAATACACGTCAACTACTACAGCGAGTGAAATTACTCCAACACTTAACAAAGTGCTGCAGTCAGTTTCAGAATGGGTGGTAAGAAATAAGTTAGTCCTAAATATTTCAAAAACTAAAAGCATTGTATTTGGGACAAACCACAACTAAATATTGAAATTGATCAAGTTGAGGTGACTAAACTGCTTGGAGTATCCCTGTATTGTAAACTGTCATTGTCAAAACAGTAGCTAAGATGGGGACACAGCTCGGACACCCATGCATACACCACAAGACATGCCACCAGAGGTCTCTTCACAATAACCAAGTCCAGAACACATTATTTGTATTTATTAAGGATCCCCATTAGCTACATAGAGCCATGACTACATGGAACTCTATTCAACATCAAGTAACTCATGCAAGCAGTGGAATCAGATTTAGAAAACTGATAAACACACCTTATGGAACAGCGAGGTATGTGAAGACACACACACAGGCACAGACACAGGCATACACATGCTACACATGCACTCTACACACATGCACACATCAATTTTGTAATGTAGATATGTGGTAGTAGAGTAGAGGCCTGAGGCAGCAGCTAATGGCAATCCTTAATAAATACAAATACAAATCTAAACCTGCACCTCTACCAGAGACCACCACACGGTGGTGCTCCTTTTCACATATAAATGGACTTGACTCTCCAGCCTAGTCTCATAGAGTAGATGTAACATAGCACATGTAAATCCGGGACACTCAAATTAAACTGAACAAAAATTTAAATGCAACATGTTAAGTGTTGGTCCCATGTTTCATGAGCTGAAATTAAAGATCCCTGAAATGTTCCATACACACAAAAAGCTTATTTCTCACAAATTTGGTGCACAAATTTGTTTACATCCCTGTTATGGAGCATTTCTCCTTTGCCAAGATAATCCATCCACCTGACAGGTGTGGCAAATCAAAAAGCTGATTAAACAGCATGATCATTACACAGGTGCACCTTGCGCTGGCGGCGATACAAGGCAACTGTAAAATGTGCAGTTTTGTCCAACAGCACAATGCCACAGATGTCTCAAGGTTTGAGGGAGCTTGCTATTGGCATGCTGACTGCAGGAATGTCCACCAGAGCTGTTGCCAGAAAATGAAATGTTAATTTCTCTACCATAAGCCGCCTCCAATGTCATTTTAAAGAATTTGGCAGTACATTCAACATTCCTCATGACCGCAGACCATGTGTAACCATGCCAGCCCAGGACCTACACATCCGGCTTCTTCACCTGCGGGATCATCTGAGACCAGCCACCCGGACAGCTGATGAAACTGTGGGTTTGCACAACTGAAGAATTTCTGCACAAACTGTCAGAAACCATCTCAGACGAGGGAAGCTCATCTGCGTGCTCGTCGTCCTCACCAGGGTCTTGACCTGACTGCAGTTCGGCGACGTAACCGACTTCAGTAGGCAAATGCTCATCTTCGATGGCCACTGGCACACTGGAGAAGTGTGCTCTTCACAGATCAATCCCGCTTTCAACTGTACCAGGCAGATGGCAGACAACGTATACGCCGTTGTGTGGGCGAGAGGTTTGCCAATGTCGACGTTGTGAACAGAGTACCCCATGGCGGTGGTGGGGTTATGGTATGGTTAGGCATAAGCTATGAACAACAAACACAATTGTATTTTATCGATGGCTATTTGAATGAACAGAGATACTGTGACGAGATCCTGAGGCCCGTTGCCATGCCATTCATCCGCTGCCATAACCTCATATTTCAGCATGATAATGCACAGCCCCATGTCGCAAGAATCTGTACACAATTCCTGGAAGCTGAAAATGTCCCAGTTCTTCCATGGCCTGCATAATCAACAGATATGTCACCCATTGGGCATGTTTGGATTGCTCTGGATTGACATGTACGACAACGTGTTTCAGTTCCCGCCAATATCCATGCACTTCGCACAGCCATTGAAGAGGAGTGGGACAACATTCCACAGGCTACAATCAACAGCCTGATCAACTCTAGGAGATGTGTCGAGCTGCATGAGACAAATGGTGGTCACACCAGATACTGACTGGTTTTCTGATCCAATCCATCTGTGACCAACAGATTCATATCTGTATTCCCAGTCATGTGAAATCCATAGATTAGGGCCTAATGAATTCATTTCAATTGACTGATTTCCTTTTATGAACTCTAACTCAGTAAAAAAAAAAAAAATGTTGCATTGTTGCGTTTACATTTTTGTTCAGTATTATTTCAAGTTTGTGCTCTATGTATCCAGTGAGCATGGTTCATAGCATACAGTAACTATTTAAAAGGTGAACAGACAGTTGATTTCTTTTGCATTGAAGCGTGTAAATTGGCCTACTGTAGTTTTTATTTTCTTCTCAAAGCAAATGCAAAACATTATTGAATTCAATCTGTTCTCAGGTCCACAACAATTTGCAATTCTTTTTGTGTTTCAGAAATGGTCAAATGTCACTGGAAAAGAAAAACATTGATGGTCCTCCACACATTTTACGCCAAGTCTGATTTATAAAGGGAAACATACATGTATGGTGTGAGCCAAGTTTGTACATGTCAATATTTGTGTGCTTGTGCATCCTTTTCAGAAATAGCGCATGCAGAAATGTAGTCTAAAATGTACACAATCGTTATAAATGAAGCCCCAGGGCCCTTATTCACAAAGTGTTTCAGAGAAGGAGTGTTTATCTAGGATTACATCCCACCCCCTCTAATTCATTATGATTTACAAGGCAGAAGTGATTCTAGTCCAATTTTCCTACTCTGAGATGGTTGTGAGTACAGGCCAAATTGTCCTCCCCCAGACACAGATTAAGCCTAGCCTTGGACTATAAAACAATCTCTGTTGTCCGGGAAACTGGCCCATAAATGTCTACCTTGGCTCCAATGTATGTTTGCTTTTATATATCACTTATATGTTTTGCAAACATGTACTCTTCACTCTCTACCTCTCCTGGAGTGGGTATGCTTTCATAGTTAAACCTGCTGCTACATTCACAAGATAACTACCACATAATTGCCACTGCAATTAAACAGCCAATTATCTGTAATTATACTACTTGGTTCCTGCATCTTACCATATCAAAGACTTACTCGCCCACACATGATGCATCTTTTATTTATTTTGAGTGGAATGGTATTAAAGTACACAATGTATTGTATTAGCATAATTACATTTCCTTATGAGTTGTAAAAATTACAATTAAGAAAGAGACATTTATTGGTCAGTGTAATCTTTTTCTTTTTCATCTTCAACTCAATTACTTGGGGTTTGTACCAATGCTTTTATGTACACTGATATGCCCGAATATTGCACACTATAAAATCATCAGGACGTCAGAATATAGGGATAATAACTGTCCTCTTGTAGATCAAACATTTTTTTTAAAGACACAAAGTGAGCAAAATGTAGACTTGTTTCACAGATCCTCAACTTGACCTGGAATCACATAACACTCACTGGGTCCAGTTGAGGGGAAAGGCATCATATCTAATGATATTTCTGCTTCACATTCAAGCTGCAGTATTGCAGGCAGGATAAGGTTTCTTTGGTTACGTGAGGTATTAGAGACAACGGAGACTTTGTCAAATGGTAGGTCCAAATCTTCCCCGTGTGAGACCATGGGCAGGCGTTGCGCACAATGCGCAGAGGCATTGATAGTTGCGTTCTGGAACGTAGTGTTGTGGCGGTAAGACATCAACTCGTTACTTAAATGAACAGCTTCTACAGAACTGGAACAGTATCTTTTGCAGCCCAGAATGGTGGAGAATGCTTTTCTGAAATCAGCATTAAAAGCGTATATGACTGGGTTTAACGATGAGTTTGCCCATCCAAACCACACAAACATGTTAAACGTGGTGTTACTTACGCACAGGCGGTCACCAAGATTGTTAATGTCACAAAAAGGTACTATGCAGTTGACCACGAAAAAAGGCAGCCAGCAAAATACAAACACTCCCATAATGATAGAGAGTGTCTTCAAAACTTTCGTTTCTTTTTTAAAGGTTGTTTTTAATGAGTTTGTTTTCTCGGCTGCTTGCTGATTGTTATGTGCGTGTTCCACGGCTGTCTCCAAGGATGATATTCTCCGGATCTGGGTTTGCGCAATCCGGTAGATCCGGGTGTAAGTGCCAACCATAATAACGACGGGAATGTAAAAACTTATCAAGGAGGAGGATATGGCATACGTGCTATTCAAGCTTGCGTTGCAGTCCTCGATTTGGTTGATTTGATTAGTGTCGTCCACTCTTTCCATTTCCTCCTCTGACTTGTGCCAATTGAGCTGTACGGGAATGAAGGAGATAAGAATGGAGAGGGTCCATGCCACTCCGATCATAACGAAAGCAAACCTTTGAGTCATTTTACGTTCATATCGAAAAGGGCTCGAAATTGCCCAGTATCGGTCCATACTTATTATACAAAGATTGAGAATTGACGCGGTGGAGCACATGATGTCAAAAGCTATCCAGGTATCACAGAAGCTGCCGAAGATCCAGTAGCCGGCCACGTCAGACATAGCCTTCCACGGCATCACAAGAATGGCCACGAATAGATCCGACACCGCCAAGGAGATTACAAAAAAGTTAGTCACTTTAGATCTAAGGTGTCGAAATTTGATCACAGCGGCGCACACAAGCGTATTCCCAAAAAGCGTGGAGACGATCAGGATGAACAGGACGCACCCGGTGAGAGCACGGACGCTGTGCTTGGAGCTGTCCGTTTCAGCACCTGCGGTTTCGTTGTCAGATTTCTCCATTGACTAATTTCTCCTCCTTTCTGCGCATATCAAATATAGCGTCTTTAGCGTCTTCCACACTTAGCGTTCAGTGCTCCCTTTATTCATTATGCATTCAACTTCGTTTTGGAGACCCAATTTGCGGATTTCCGTACTCACGCACCTTAATAACTACCTATTAACTACTATGAACTACCTTATTAAAACAGGACCTGGGCCAGTTGTAAGAACCTCAGTTATTTTCTTACTCTGACGCAGTAAAACATTGTCTATTGTCGTGAATAGGTGCACTGCACATAACCCATCCTGCGCAATCGCTCCTTTTTTATATAGTGAATGGATCTCACTTAATGGTTGAGTAGCTACTCATGCTTGACGATGGCAATGAAGACCCCTCCTCTTAAAGGCCCAGTGCAAATGATGATAATGTCCTTTTAGTGAAATTTCAGGGATGGGGCTTTGGCCTGCCTGGTTACATCAGAAGGTGGTAAATTAGTTAATTAGTTAGACCAATATGAAAGAGTTTTCCCCTCCTCACTCACACCATACTCAGACAGTCCTAGCGAAATTCTTGTAGTGAAATTGCCCGTTGCTAACTAAGAAGATATTTGTTTTTCTTTCTGACCATTTTAATTTAAAACAATCACAGTAAGGTACTTATACTGAAGAAAAATATAAATGCAACATGTGAAGTGTTGATCCCATGTTTCATGAGCTGAAACAAAATATCCTAGAAATGTTCCATATGCACAATGATCGTGTTTCTCTCAAATTTTGGGCACAAATTTGTTTACATCCCTGTTAGTGAGCATTTCTCCATTGCCAAGATAATCCATCCACCTGACAGGTGGGCATATCAAGAAGCTGATTAAACAGCATAATCATTACACAAGTGCACCTTGTGTAAAAACTTAATAGACAATAATAGGCCACTCTAAAATGGGCCGTTTTGCCACACAACACAATGCCATAGAGAAATTCAGAAATCAGTCATAAGAGAAACATCTATAGATCATAGAAAATCTAAAGAAAATCTTTAATCAATCAGTTAGCTATTGTATGAACTTGGAAATAATCTGCACTTGTCACTACTCCTACCGAGGGTGGCTCCCCTTCCCGTTCGGGTGGTGCTCGGCGGTCGTCGTCACCGGCCTACTAGCTGCCACTGATTTTTTCCTCCCCCTCCTTGTCTGTTTATTGGTTACACCTGTTGTTAATTTGATTATTAGTTGGACTTTACTCAGCCACCCGCGCCGCGCATGTGTCTCTGGTACGCAAGGTGCTTGGTAGACTGCTGGAGCATGACCTATACGTCAAGGCTGAGAAATGTGTGTACTCCAAACGAGCCGTCTCCTTCCTGGGTTATCGCATTTCCACCTCGGGGGTGGTGATGGAGTGTGACCGCATTAAGGCCGTGCGTAATTGGCCGACTCCGACCACAGTAAAGGAGGTGCAGCGGTTTTTGGGTTTTGCCAACTACTACCAGAGGTTTACCCGGGGTTTTGGCCAGGTAGCGGCTCCCATTACCTCACTGTTGAAGGGGGGCCCGGTGCATTTGCGGTGGTCAGCAGAGGCGGACAGAGATTTCAACAGGTTGAAGGGTGCCGTGCTATCACAGCGCTCGGGTACACCACCAAAGCTCCGCCCCTGCGCTTTCTTTTTGAGGAAGCTCAGTCCAGCGGAGCGTAACTATGATGTGAGGGACCGGGAGCTGTTAGCGGTGGTCAGGGCTCTGAAGGTGTGGAGACACTGGCTTGAGGGGGCTAAGCACCCCTTTCTCATCTGGACCGACCACCAGAATTTGGAGTATATTCGGGCAGCTAGGAGACTGAACCCACGTCAGGCAAGGTGGGCCATGTTCTTCACCCGATTCCGTTTTACTTTGTCATATAGACCGGGCTCCCAGAACGTAAAGGCTGACGCACTGTCCCGCATTTACGACACGGAGGATCGGTCCACCGAGCCTACTCCCATCCTTCCCGCCTCGAGGCTGATGGCACCAGTGGTATAGGAGGTGGACTCGGACATCGAGCGGGCGTTACGGGTGAAGCCCGCGCCTCCTCAGTGTCCGGCTGGGTGGAAGTACGTGCCGCTTGGTGTCCGGGACCAACTGATTTGGTGGGCTCACATCCTACCCTCCTCGGGTCACCCTGGGTGGCAAGGACAGTGGGGGGCCTCCGGGAGAAGTATTGGTGGCCCACCTTGGCTAGGGACATTAGGGTTTATGTCTCTTCCTGTTCGGTGTGCGCCCAGAGTAAGGCTCCTAGGCACCTTCCTAGAGGGAAGTTACAACCCCTCCCCGTTCCACAACGGCCATGGTCTCACCTATCCGTAGATTTCCTGACCGATCTCCCCCCGTCTCAGGGGAACACTACGGTTTTGGTGATTGTGGATCGGTTCTCTAAATCCTGCTGTCTCCTCCCGTTGCCCGGTCTCCCTCCAGCCCTACAGCCTGCGGAGGCATTATTCACCCACGTCTTCTGGGGGTCTCGGTCAGCCTCACCTCCGGTTATCACCCCGAGAGTAATGGGCAGGTGGAGAGAGTGAACCAGGAGGTGGGTAGGTTTCTGCAGTCAAATTGCTAGGACCGGCTAGGGGAGTGGGCGAGATATCCCCTGGGCTGAGATGGCACAGAACTCACTACGCCACTCCTCTACTAACGTGTCCCCATTTCAGTGTGTGTTGGGGTACCAGCCGGTCCTGGCACCATGGCATCCGAATCAGACCGAGGCTCCTGTAGTGGAGGAGTGGGTGCAGCGCTCCAAGGAGATCTGGAGGGCCGTACAGGAATCCCTCCAACAAGCCAGTGGACGGCAGTAGAGGAGTGCTGACCGCCACCGCAGTGAGGCCCCCGTGTTTGTACCGGGGGACAGGGTCTGGCTCTCGACCCGAAACCTACCCCTCCGCTTGCCCTGCCGGAAGCTGGGGCCGCAGTGTGTAGGGCCCTTCAAAGTCATGAGGAGAGTAAACGAGGTGTGTTATAGATAACAACTCCCTTCCTATTATCGTATTAACCCCTCGTTTCATGTGTCTCTCCTCAGGTAGCTGGTCCCCTGCAGGACGGTGAGGTGCCGGAGGTCCCTCCTCCCCTTCTGGACATCGAGGGGTCTCCGTCATACACAATAGGGGCCATTCTGGATTCGAGACGCCAGGTGAGGGGCCTGCAGTACCTCGTGGACTGGGAGGGGTACGGTCCGGAGGAGAGGTGCTGGGTACCGGTGGGGGACATTTTGGATCCGTCGATGTTGAGGGATTTCCATCGCCTCCATCCGGATCGCCCTGCACCACGCCCTCCGGGTCGACCACGAGGCCGTTGTCGGCGCGCTGCGGGAGCCGCGCGTCAGTGGGGGGGTACTGTCACGACTCCTACCGAAGGTGGCTCCCCTTCCCATTCGAGTGGCGCTCGGCGGTCGTCGTCACCGGCCTACTAGCTGCCACTGATTTTTTCCTCCCACCCTTGTCTGTTTATTGGTTACACCCGTGGTTAATTTGGTTATTAGTTGGGCTTTATTTGCCAGCCGGCCCGCCTGCTTTTTGTGCGGGATTGTTCTATGTGTACTTGTCGTGCACGCATGTATGTCATGGCTGTTTCATGTACGTGAGCTGTTTTTTGGATACAGTTTAGTTCCCCTGTGGTTTGGGGTATTTGTGTTGAGTGGCGTCTGCTTTTTCACCTGGTCGTGTATTAAAGACGTGCCTAATCTGAACTAACTGTCTCCTGCGTCTGACTCCTTCCTCCACTACACCCCGGACATTACAGCACTGTCAGTAGCCTAGAACATTAAAGAAAAGGATTAGGGTGTACTATCTTAAGCTAGGTTAAAGTACCAGTTTGACAACAACAAACAGCGCCAGAGGTCATATTGGAGTTGTCCTCCAGGCCTAGGATACAGGAGACGAGGCCTAGGAATATTAAGGCTGAGTACAGTCCTGACAGACTCAACCCCACAAGAGGTTCCTGGAGGACAAGGCAAAAAAAAACTAAGAGAGAAGGAAGAAAGCAAAGGGAGAAAGCTGTGATACTGAAGAAAGCTGTGGCGCCACTGAAAAAGTTTGCTTCAGGTTCCAAAACAACACCCTAAAAGAAGGTGATGCAGAATGATTGTTCTGTAACAAGCTCTTCTGTGTTACCTGTGGGAACTGGATACAGTGTGAGCAGTGTCAGAGGTGGGCTCATGAGCTATGCTCAAATTGAACTGGGGTGGGATTCATTTGCAACCTCTGTGTCAATGACAAAATCTGGGAAAAGGCCATTGTGTTAAATTCTTGTTGTGAAATGTGTGTGTGTGTGTTTAATCAGTATTTAATCAGTTATATTCCAATGAATTTGTTCAAAATATTTGTAAATATTGCAAACTGGTGGTGATTAGCAGAGTGAGATAAGGTGTGGTGAATTGGAAGTAGAGGGCATGTCTAGAGGGTGAATAGGGAATAGGTGAGATGGTCCCGTTTTGGTGACTAGTGACAAGGGGCAATAAATCATTCATATAAATTAGGGTTGAAATCAGGTTGTATGCGGTGTTAAAACTACCACAATTAAAAAAACACATGTAAACTGAAATGTGTCTTCCGCATTTAACCCAATCCCTCTGAATCAGAGGTGCGGTGGGGCTGCCTTAATAATCGAAATCCACATCTTCGGCACCCAGTGGGTTAACTGCCTTGCTCAGGGGCAGAACAATAGGTTTTTACCTTGTCAGCTCGGGTATTTGATCCATCAACCTTCCGGTTACTGGTCCAACCACTAGGCTACCTGCCGCCCCATATACATCACTGGTTAGAGGACAACCTGCAGAAGACAGTCAGCCACATTTTGGAATTTTGCATTTTGATACAGGAAACCATGTGTTTGATGTATTTGATACCATTCCACCCATTCCGCTCCAGCCATTACCACGAGCCCGTCCTCCCCAATTAAGGTGCCACCAACCTCCTGTTTTTGAAGTGTTGCGTTTTGATTCAAGTGGGTTGCCAGCGCAGTAAGTGTAAGGCCATTTTTTGTTTGTTAAAGGTAAAATCAGCCGTTTTTATGTCAATATCAAATAATTTCTTGTTAACAATTAAGTACCTTGCTGTGATTGTTTTAAATTCAAATGGTCAAAAAGACACAAAAATTGCTTCTTAGCAAAGAGCAATTAATCAAGCAAGAATTTTGCTAGGACTGTCTGAGAGTGATCTGAAAACCAGCTATTATTGGCAGAGAGGTTTGGAACTCTCTTTCTTATCTATGAATTAATTTACTGCCGTGAACATCTAGCAACCCAAAGGTTGGGAGTTCGAATCTCATCTGGGACAACTTTAGCATTTTTAGCAACTTTTCAACTACTTACTCCTTTTTATCTACTTTGCAACTACTCAGCCTGTTAGCTAACCCTTCCCCTAACCCTAGCCATAAATATTTTAGCTAACCCTTCCCCTAACCCTAACCTTAACCCCTAACACTAACACCTTGCCTAGCTAATGTTAGCGAGCTAGCTAACGTTAGCCACAAAGCTAGAATTTGTAACATATCATACATTTTGCAAATTCGTAACATATTGTACATTTTGCTCATTCTTAACATATAATACCAATTGTAATTCGTAACATATCATACAAAATGGGTGATGGACATCCAATAATGAATACAAACCATACAAAACGCAACATATATTAAATGCGGTGTCTCGGATTTATTGTACGTACAGAATAATACGAAATGCTCTGAGACCAGGTTGCCAAAACAGGCTGAAATTAAAAGTGGTCTTTTCAAACAGTTCTTACACTAAAAGGTCATTATCATAATTTTCACAATTTCAGAGTATTATTCCAATTTATTCCAGTATTATAGACAACACACGGGAGAATCACGTTTTAAAAATATATATATTTTATTTTTGCATTTTCCAATTAAGAACATTCAAAACAAAAGTGAAAAGATATTAGACAACGATAGGACAAAGTGACAGTAACAGACGAGCGTAACAAAACATAAAAAATAATTATAATTATATAAACAAACATACAATTAGAAAAAAATAATAATGAGACATTGGATCACCTGCCGTAGGTGTAACGCCGTTCTTCGTTTGTTGAGAGAGAGTCGGACCGAAATGCAGCGTGGTGGTTACTCATGATCTTTAATGAGGAAATGGTGACGATACATGAAATAACTAATAAATAGAAAACAACAAACGGAACGTGAAACCTAAATACAGCCTATCTGGTGAAACTACACAGAGACAGGAACAATCACCCACGAAATACAAAGCGAACTCAGGCGACCTAAATACGCTTCCCAATCAGAGGCAACGAGAAGCACCTGACTGCTGATTGAGAACCGCCTCAGGCAGCCAAGCCTACACTCGACACACCCCTAATCAACCACAATCCCAATGCCTACAAAAAAAAACAATACGACAACACAATAACCCATGTCACACCCTGGCCTGAACAAATAATTAAAGAGAACACAAAATACTAAGACCAAGGCGTGACAGAACCCCCCCCCCCAAGGTGCGGACTCCCGGACGCACCTCAAAACCATAGGGAGGGTCCGGGTGGGCGTCTGTCCATGGGTGGCGGCTCCGGCTCGGGACGTGGACCCCACTCCATAAATGTCATAGTTCCTCCCCTTCGCGTCCTGGGATAATCCACCCTCGCCGCCGACCATGGCCTAATAGTCCTCACCTAGAACCCCACAGAACTGAGGAGCAGCTCGTGACTGAGGGGCATCTCGGGACTGAGGGACAGCTCGGGACTGAGGGGCAGCTCGGGACTGAGGGGCAGCTCGGGACTGAGGGGCAGCTCGGGACTGAGGGGCAGCCCGGAACTGAGGGGCAGCCCGGAACTGAGGGGCAGCCCGGAACTGAGAGGAAGCCCAGTACTGAGAGGAAGCCCAGTACTGAGAGGAAGCCCAGTACTGAGATGAAGCTCAGGTAGGTAGTAGGCTCCGGTAGATCCTGGCTGGCTGGTGGATCTGGAAGATTCAGGTTGACTAGCAGATCTGGAAGATTCTGGTTGACTAGCAGATCTGGAAGATTCTGGTTGACTGGCGGATCTAGCTGCTCTATGCAGACTGACAGCTCTGACTGCTCCATGCAGGCTGACAGCTCCTTGCAGACTGGCAGCTCTTTGCAGACTGACAGCTCTGACTGCTCCATGCAGGCTGACAGCTCCTTGCAGACTGGCAGCTCTTTGCAGACTGACAGCTCTGACTGCTCCATGCAGGCTGACAGCTCCTTGCAGACTGACAGCTCCTTGCAGACTGACCGCTCCTTGCAGACTGGCAGCTCCTTGCAGACTGACAGCTCTGACTGCTCCATGCAGGCTGACAGCTCCTTGCAGACTGGCAGCTCCTTGCAGACTGGCAGCTCCTTGCAGACTGGCAGCTCCTTGCAGACTGGCAGCTCCTTGCAGACTGACAGCTCTGGCTGCTTCATGCAGACTGACAGCTCTGACTGCTCCATGCAGGCTGACAGCTCCTTGCAGACTGACAGCTCCCTGCAGACTGGCAGCTCCTTGCAGACTGACAGCTCTGACTGCTCCATGCAGGCTGACAGCTTCTTGCAGACTGACAGCTCCTTGCAGACTGACAGCTCCCTGCAGACTGGCAGCTCCTTGCAGACTGACAGCTCTGACTGCTCCATGCAGGCTGACAGCTCCTTGCAGACTGGCTGCTCCTTGCAGACTGGCAGCTCCTTGCAGACTGGCAGCTCTGGCTGCTTCATGCAGGCTGACAGCTCCTTGCAGACTGGCAGCTCCTTGCAGACTGACAGCTCCTTGCAGACTGACAGCTCCTTGCAGACTGACAGCTCCCTGCAGACTGGCAGCTCCTTGCAGACTGACAGCTCTGACTGCTCCATGCAGGCTGACAGCTCCTTGCAGACTGGCAGCTCAGGCTGCTTCAAACAGGCAGGAGGCTCCGGCAGCGCTGTAGAGAACAAAGGCTCTGATAGCGCTGAACAGGCGGGAGACTCCGACAGCGCAGGAGAGGAGGAAAACGCTGGCTGCGCTGAACAGACAGGAGACTCCGACAGCGCAGGAGGGAAGGAAGGCTCTGGCTGTGCTGAACAGGCGGGAGACTCCGACAGCGCAGGAGAGGCGAGGCGCACTGTAGGCCTGATGCGTGGTGCGGGCACTGGTGATACTGGAGCGAGGACACGCACAGGAAGCCTGGTGCGGGGAGCTGCTACCGGAGGACTGGTGTGTGGAGGTGGCACAGGATGTGCAAGGCTAGGGATGTGCACAGGAGGCCTGGTGCGTGAGGCTGGCACCAACTTCACCAGCCGACTAACACGCACCTCAGGACGAGTATGGAGCGCTAACTCAGGTGCCATCAAATCCCCGACACGATCCGTCAGACGAATATGATATCTATAGCACCAAGCTAGCAACTCCCTCATTACTCTCCACTCCACTTTCCCCATTAACTCCTTCACAGTCTCTGCTTCGCTCACCTCTAACACCGGCTCTGGTTCTGGTCTCCTCCTTGGCTCCTCACGAAAAACAAGGAGAGTTGGCTCAGGTCCATCTCCTGACTCAGCCACTCTCCCTCTAAGCCCCCCCCCCAATAAATGTTTTGGGGTGACTCTCGGGTTTCGCTCTGCGCCGCCGTGTCTGTTTCTCCAACTCCATTCGCCTATAGCCTTCTTCGCACTGCTCGAGCGAATCCCATGCGGGCTCCTGCACTCTCTCTGGGTCGGCCGCCCACCTGTCGATTTCTTCCCACGTCGTATACTCCATGCCATTGCTGTCCATAACGTCCTCCTTTCGCTTTTCCTGCGGTCGCTGCCTGTAACCACGCCGCTCGGTCCGTGTGTCGTGGGTGATTCTGTAACGGCGTTCTTCGTTTGTTGAGAGAGAGTCGGACCGAAATGCAGCGTGGTGGTTACTCATGATCTTTAATGAGGAAATGGTGACGATACATGAAATAACTAATAAATACAAAACAACAAACGGAACGTGAAACCTAAATACAGCCTATCTGGTGAAACTACACAGGCTACCTAAATACGGTTCCCAATCAGAGGCAACGAGAAGCACCTGACTGCTGATTGAGAACCGCCTCAGGCAGCCAAGCCTACACTCGACACACCCCTAATCAACCACAATCCCAATGCCTACAAAAAAAACAATACGACAACACAATAACCCATGTCACACCCTGGCCTGAACAAATAATTGAAGAGAACACAAAATACTAAGACCAAGGCGTGACAGTAGGCTACATATTATACATTACGTGTGAAACATTATGTGAGGATTATATATAGATTCAATCAATGAGATGTGGGGGGAGATTCTCCATATAGTCAATAAAATGTTGCCAAATTCTGTAAAATGTCTTTAACTTATTCCTCAAGCAGTAAGTGATTTTCTCCAAAGGGATACAACTATTAACTTCCGATAGCCACATTGCAACTGGCAGGGAGGAATCCCATTTCCATTTCAAGGCAATACATTTCTTGGCAATCACTAGCAATATTTCTGTTAGCTTTATAGTATGGCTTTGCCTAAGATTGGTGTTAGTAAAGTTACCCAGTAGACAGACCTCCGGGTCTAAAGGGAATGCAACCCCGTGAATTGAGGATATGGTAACGCATACCCCCTGCCAGAAACCGTGTAGTTTTGACCACTGCCAAGTGGAATGGAGGCTTTCATCTGAGCCACATCTAAAACATAGGGAGGAGATATCTGGGTTGAACTTGTGCAGTCTAGATGGGGTGATATAGAGCTGATGGAGGAAATTAAACTGTATCAGTCTGTATCTGGAGTTCAATGTGGATGTAACACCATCCCTGCATAGGTCACTCCATAGATCCTCATCAAGATCAATACCCAGATCTTTTTCCCATCTAAGTCGGAGTTTATCTAGCCCAGGCAGTGTTAGTCCTGACATAAGAGCATCGTATACACAGGAAATGGTCTTGAACAGTGGTTGGTCTGCGTGGCAGAGTTGTTCAATAGGTGACATCTTAGGTAGGTTCCATTGTCCCTTGAGAGTCACCCTAATAAAGTTTCGTAGTTGTAGGTAGCTAAAGAAGTCCCTGTTAGGCAAGTGGTATTTCTATTTCAGCTGATCAAAAGACATAAGAACTCCCTCCTCATAACAATGTTCCAGAAGAGTGATCCCCTTATCAGACCATGGTCTAAAGTTACTATTCTGGAAAAACATAGGGATCAATCTATTGTTCCATAAGGGGGTTTTAAGGGAAAGGAATCCCTCTCGTCCGAACAGCTCATGCAGTTTGCACCATGCCAGGACAGAATGTATGATTAAAGGGTTGTCTGTGATGATTTTTATAGATTTTCTGTCCCATTTGTAAAACAATTCTGCCCCAGTGTCATCATTTACCTCAAGCTTTTCAATGTTCAACCATGAGGGAGAGGGACCATTGTCAAACCTCTGAGCCAGAAACCTAGACTGTGCAGCCCAGTAGTACATTCTAAAATTGGGGAGGTTTAAGCCCCCTTGACTGTAATCAAGGGTCAGTTTATCCAGGCCAACCCTAGGGGTTTTGCCGTGCCAGATAAACCGTCTGGTCAGCTTGTTGAGAGAGGGAAAAAATGCTGCTGGAACAGGGATAGGGAGAGATTGAAACAGATGTAGAAATCTGGGCAGGACATTCATTTTAATTACATTGATTCTACCCAGTAGAGTGAGAGGTAAATCCATCCATTTACAAAGGTCAACCTCTACCTTTTGCAACAAACTGGCCAGATTGAGTTTATAGAGTTTGTTCAGATTACCATCCACCATTATCCCCAAATATGTGAAGCCCATAGGCGACCATCTAAAAGGAAACTTGTGCTTGATGGTATGATGGTCAAAGACAGACAACAGTAAGATTTCGCTTTTATCAAAATTGACCTTATATCCAGAGAAAGAACTATAACACTGTAGTAGGATCTGCAAGTGAGAGAGGGAGTGTTCTGGGTTTGTTATGCCATGTATGTCAGGGCACGTTCTAATAGCCTCAGCCAACGGTTCGATGGCGAGGGCAAAGAGGTGGGGGCTAATTGGGCAACCTTGTCTGTTCCCCCTATAAAGAGGGAAAGAGGAGGAAGTCATCCCATTGGTAGCAATCCTAGCTTTAGGAGATTTGTGGAGTGATTTTATCAAATTTACAAACACGGTACCTAAACCGAACTTTTCCAAGACGCGAAAGAGGTATGGCCATTCAACCCTATCAAAGGCCTTTTCAGCATCGAGGGAGACTGCGACACTAGGTATTTTGTTTTTGTTAGCAAGGTGAATTATATCAAAGAACCTTCTGAGATTATTGGAGGACAATCTATTAATTATGAAGCCAGTCTGATCTGGGTTGACCAACAGGGGAAGACATGACTCCAGTCTCTTAGATAGCATCTTGGTGACCAGTTTACAATCTGTGTTAAGGAGAGAGATTGGTCTATAGGAGGCGCACTTTAGCGGGTTTTTCCCTTTCTTGTGGATTACTGTAATCACTGCTTGAGAGAAGGACTCTGGAAAGCAGTTGTCTTCTCTGGCTTTTTTAAGTACCTCCATAAGGTAGGGGACCAACATCTCCCTAAATTCTTTATAGAACTCTGGAGGGAAGCCATCCTCCCCAGGAGATTTATTAGAAGGTAAGGATTTAATGGCCTCCAACAATTCAGGAACTGAGAAGTGTTCACTCAGGCGCTCGCTGTCTTCCCCTGACAGGCATGGGAGGTTGAGAGAGGAGAGAAAGGAGTCGATCTCTGATAGATCATCGCTTGATTGGGAAGTGTAGAGGTCTTCATAGTATTTCTTAAAAGTATTATTAATTTCAGTAGGGTCGAAAGATATCTCATTAGTAAGAGTTTCTATGGCATTAATTATCATCTTACTTTCCTCTGCTTTCAGTTGCCATGCCAATACTTTGTGAGCTTTCTCTCCAAGCTCGTAATAACGCTGTTTTGATTTAGTGATGGCCCTCTCAGCTTGAAATGTGTTCAGAGAGAATCACGTTTTTGACTGCACTGGGGCTTTAATCACTATCTATATGATGTTGAAATCAATTGAATGTGGGGCAAATATTTGGGGTGTATGCGTTGTTTAAACTAACACTATTCAAATGCCACACGGAATCTGAGAATAATTTTTACATCACTGGTTAAAATAAAATTAGTTGAAGACAGTCATCTAAATTCTAGAATGTAGGACAGAGATTATGGGAGGCTACCAAAATGGGGCAACAAATCAGTTGCTTTGTTATTTAACTTTAACGAATCACGACCCTGAATGTGTAATTCCACTCAATTTTATGTGGTGAAAATGCAAACTTGTGTAATGTATGTAGTAACACGCTTTCTCCACCACAGGAAATTAACGTAATATAAAATAATTCAACATGTCAAAGTAATAATTTAAAAAGATTATGATATTAAATGTAGCACACACACATTTTTCACATTTACAGTAATAACATATATTTCCTCCTACTTTAACCATGGAGAGAGTTTCATAATTATCTTAAGCAAGATTTAACCTGGCGCTCTAGACTAGAGCATCCTTAGTAGTCAGCATAGTTTTAGCTAAAAAAAACGCGACGTGATGTTTACAAGCATGATATTTGGTACAAACATTCCTCAGATGACATGAAAACATAGGGGTGCGTATTGCAAACTTAACCAGGAAGCGGAAATAAAAAATGGCCTCCAATGTAGATGGTAATGAATCCATACCCTGGTTGAAAAGACGTCAGTATGATATATCTTTAGGACGTATTCTTCTGGACGCAAACTGGTTAAAAAATGAATACTGACCAGAATATGACATATTTGTCTGACCACAAAACTACCAGTTGGTTATAATTATGACCTCTATCTGACCAGCTGGTCATAATTATGAACACTATATTATGTGCTATATTACGTACTGGTCATAGTTAACACCTCATTACATGGTAATGACCACCTGACTACAGTTTACCACTCTAAAAAGTATTACAGGGGATAAAGTTGGATATTGAAACATGGTTCATTACATTTCTATTTGTTTCCATAGTAACCAATTAAAGTTGATATCTGCAACATATACTTACATTTAAATAAATCAAGCAATGGCAAAAACAAATCTACATCACAATTTTTTGCACATCTACATACAATACATACATACATACGTAATTTTTCATAATTCACTCACAGAAATGACATGCAAAGAAAGACAGGGACACAGAGTATATAAAGGCCCATTGTTTTATTTTATTCATGACGAATAAGAGTGGTGTGATGGGTCAGATCTGCAGTGAAGAGAATCAACATTACAACTTCATCAATTTGTGATTTTAGAAGGACATTCTTGAAGAAACAGTGTGGACTCAGCTGGCTAAAAGTTTTTCCACGGTACTAGTTGAAAAAGTTTGTGGCAGTTATAGCTTAGGGATTTCTTCGAAAAAAGAGCAACTTTCTCATATATGTACTTTGCATCCTCCTCCACCACGGCAGTCAGAGGCTTGTTTTAGAACTTTCCAACACATCAACCTCCTGAGTTGTCTGGCTTTTCATGGCACTTAATGTAAGAAAGGAAACAGAGTAGGTGGCCAAGTATTGCGGTAGAGGCCATGCCTTAAGTCCTCGACATGTTTCAGGAACTGTAAAGATGAATCATGATTAACTATAACCTAAGGTCTTCACTAAGTTAAACTTAGCCTTGCAAGTACATTGACTGCAGTGCATTCGGAAAGTATTCAGACCCTTTGACCTTTTCCACACTTTGTTAAATTACAGACTTATTCTAAAATTTCTTAAATTGTTTTTTCCCCCTTATCAATCTACACACAATACCCCTTAATGACAAAGCAAAAACAGGTTTTTAGAAATGTCTGCAAATGTATGAAAAAAACAAAACTGAAATATCACATTTACAGTTGAAGTCGGAAGTTTACATACACCTTTGCCAAATACATTTAAACTCCGTTTTTTTTTTACAATTCCTGACATTTAATCCCTGTACAAATTCCCTGTCTTAGGTCAGTTAGGATCACCACTTTATTTTTAGAATGTGAAATGTCAGAATAATAGGAGAGAGAATGATTTATTACACCTTTTATTTCTTTCATCACATTCTCAGTGGGTCAGAAGTTTACATACACTCAATTAGTCTTTGGTAGCATTGTCTGTAAATTGTTTAACTTGGGTCAAACGTTTGGGGTAGCCTTCCAAAAGCTTCCCACAATAAGTTGGGTGAATTTTGGCTCATTCCTCCTGACAGAGCTGGTGTGACTGAGTCAGGTGTGTAGGCCTCTTTGCTTTTTAGTTCTGCCCACACATTTTCTATAGGATTGAGGTCAGGGCTTTGTGATGGCCACTCCAAAACCTTGACTT
Organism: Oncorhynchus kisutch; assembly: GCF_002021735.2. Classification (NCBI taxonomy): domain Eukaryota; kingdom Metazoa; phylum Chordata; class Actinopteri; order Salmoniformes; family Salmonidae; genus Oncorhynchus; species Oncorhynchus kisutch. The sequence continues at coordinate 13,696,763 of NC_034198.2, read as the reverse complement.
TGTTGTCCTTAAGCCATTTTGTCCCCACTTTGGAAGTATATTTGGGGTCTTGTCCATTTGGAAGACCCATTTGCGAACAAGCTTTAACTTCCTGACTGATAGATGTTGCTTCAATATATCCACGTAATTTTGATGCCATCTATTTAGTGAAGTGCACCAGTCCTTCCTGCAGCAAAGCACCCCCACAACATGATGCTGCCACCCCCGTACTTCACGGTTGGGATGGTGTTCTTCGGCTTGAAAACATCCCCCTTTCTCCTCCAAACATAACGATGGTCATTATGGCCAAACAGTTCTATTTTTGTTTCATCACTCCAGAGAACATTTCTCCAAAAAGTACGATCTTTGTCCCCATGTGCAGTTGCAAACCGTAGTCCGGCTTTTCTATGGTGGTTTTGGAGCAGTGGTTTCTTCCTTGCTGAGCGGCCTTTCAGGTTATGTCGATATAGGACTCATTTTACTGTGGGTACAGATACTTTTGTACCTGTTTCCTCAAGCATCTTCACAAGGTCCTTTGCTGTTGTTCTGGGATTGAGTTGCACTTTTCGCACCAAAGTACGTTCATCTCTAGGAGCGGGAATGTGTCTCCTTCCTGAGCGGTTGACGGCTGCGTGGTCCCATGGTGTTTATACTTGCGTACTATTGTTTGTACAGATGAACGTGGTACCTTCAGGAGTTTGGAAATTGCTCCCAAGTATGAATCAGACTTGTGGGGATCTACAATATTTTTTCTTGAGGTCTTGTCTGATTTCTTTAGATTTTCCTATGATGTCAAGCAAAGAGGCACTCAGTTTGAAGGTAGGCCTTGAAATACATCCACAGGTACACCTCCAATTCACACAAATTATGTCAAATGATGTCAATTATCAGAAGCTTCTAAAGCCATGACATCATTTTCTGAAGTTTTCCATGCTGTTTAAAGGCACAGCCAACTTAGTGTATGTAAACTTCTGACCCACTGGAATTGTCATACAGTGAATTATAAGTGAAATAATCAGTATGTAACCAATTGTTGGAAAAATGACTTTTGTCATGCACAAAGTAGATTTCTTAACTGACTTGCCAAAACTATAGTTTGTTAACAAGAAATGTATGGAGTGGTTGAAAAACAAGTTTTAATGACTCCAACCTAAGTGTATGTAAACTTCAGACTTCAACTGTACATAAGTATTCAGACCCTTTAGTCAGTACTTTGTTGAAGCACCTTTTGCAACAATTACTGCCTTGAGTCTTCTTGGGTACACCTGTATTTAGGGAGTTTCTCCCATTCTTCTCTGCAGATCCTCTCAAGCTCTGTCAGGTTGGATGCGGAGCGTCGCTGCACAGCTATTTTCAGGTCTCTCCAGAGATGTTCCATCGGCTTCAAGTCCGGGCTCTGGCTGGGCCACTCAAGGACATTCAAAGACTGATCCCCAAGCCACTCCTGCGTTGTCTTGTCTGTGTGGTTAGGGACGTTGTCCTGTTGGAAGGTGAACCTTCGCCCTAGTCTGAGGTCCTGAGAGCTCTAGAGCGGTTTTCATCAAGGATCTCTTTGTACTTTGCACCGTTTATCTTTCCCCCGATCCTGACTAATCTCCTAGTCCCTGCCGCTGAAAACCATCGCACATCACACAGCATGATGCTGCCACCACCATGCATCACCGTAGGGATGGTGCCAGGTTTCCTCCAGACCTGACACTTGTGTTCAGGCCAAAGAGTTCAATCTTGGTTTCATCAAACCAGAGAATCTTGTGCAGACATTTTAAAAACCTGTTTTCGCATTGTCAGTATGGGGTATTGTGTATAGATGGATAAAAATAAATCCTCATCAATTTTAGAATAAGGCTGTAACGTAACAAAATGTAGAAAAAGTCAAGGAGTCTGAATACTTTCCGAATGCACTGTATGTTGCCCCTCAGCAATCTGCCAGTCAGGCAGACAGAAGGAGAGAGATAGAGATATAGACAGCAAAACATAGGCTATTTACATTTCTTAGTCAACAGGCTGGATAACTTCTGTACTCCTTCCCTTTGTTCCCCCTCCATCTTTCCATCTAAGCTAGACGATTCCTGCTAAAAAGAAAATGAAGAATAACATAATGCAGTTGAGAGAGAGAGAGTGACAAGGCTCAGGAGAACACCCAGATGTAGACAGTTTCGAAGTAACACATGTTTATTACAGAAACAGTGGGGCAGGCAAACACCAGGTCAAGGGCAGGCAGAGGTCAGTAGTCCAGAGCAGATTCCGAAAGGTACAGAATGACAGGCAGGCTCAGGGTTAGGACAGGCAGAGTTCAGCAGTCCAGGGTGGTATAACAAGGTACAAAACGACAGGCAGGCTCAGGGTCAAGGCAGGCAGAATGGTCAGAAACTGGGAAAGGTTGAAAACAGGAACTAGAGACAGACAGGTGCACAGGACAAAATGCTGGTAGGCTTGACGAAACAAAACAAACTGGCAACAGTCAAACAGAGAACACAGGTATAAGTACACTGGGGATAATGGGGAAGATGGGTGACACCTGGAGGGGATTGAGACAAGCACAAAGACAGGTGAACGAATTAGGGTGTGACAGTACCCCCTAGGGGCACCAACTGGTGTCCTACCTGGTCGCACACCTGGTTGACCGGGGTGCCGGCATTGGAACTCAGCGATGAGGCCTGGGTCCAGGATGTCCCTGGAGGGGACCCAGCACCTCTCCTCCGGGCCATTACCCTCCCAGTCAACCGCGGTCGAACCTTCAGGAGGCGCCTCACCGTGTACGCCGGTTGGCCGTCGATGAGATGGGGAAGAGGGGTGGGCCTGGAAACAGGAGACAAAGGGCTGCGAGACATAGGTTTAATCCTATAAAAATGAAAAGTGTGATGTATACGGAGGGTACGAGGCAACAGAAGACGAACAGCAGAGGGGACAATAATCTTGGAGATGGGAAAAGGGCCTATAAAGCAGGGGAAAGTTTGCAGGACTCCACCCGGAGGGGCAGGTCTCGAGTGGACGATAGGTCTCGAGTGAGACGATACCGAGGAGCCGGGGTCCGGTGGCGGTCCGCTTGTCGGCGATACCTGGAGGTGGTCTTGAGAAGAGCCGTCGGGGCTCTCTTTGCAGGTATGGCGACAGAGGTGGACAAACATCTGGGCCAAGGGTATGCCGACCTCTTCCACTTGCTCCGGGAAGAGCGGAGGCTGATAACCCAGGGAACACTCAAAAGGTGAGAGACCAGTGACAGAGCAGGGGAGGATTTTGCGGGCATATTCAATCCACACGAGTTGCTGTCTCCAGGTGGTGGGGTTGGCAGAGGCAAGGCAGTGAAGAGTCGTCTCCTGGTCTTGATTGGCTCGCTCAGACTGGCAGTTGGCCTAACGGTGGAACCCGGAGGACAGACTGGCCTACGACTCAATAAAAGTGCAGAAAGCCTTCCAGAACCGGAACAAGAACTGAGGACCCCTGCCGGAGACCACGTCCACCGGGAGTCCATGGATCAGGAAGCCGTGCCATATCAGGAAGCCGTGCCATACCATGTTCTACCCCCTCCAACCGGTGTCTCCACTCCTCCAACCCTATCTTCACCGTGAGAAGATAGATACGGGACGGGTCAAGGTGAACCAATATGTGAGCTGTGGTGAAACAGTGCTTGAGGTCCCGGAACACCCGGTCAGCAGCTAGGGAACATGTGAACTGAACCTTGGGAGAGGTGAGTGCAGACAGGGGGGAACCCAGGGTGCTGACAGGGGGGAAGCCAAGGATAAAGCGCCGATAAAAGTTGGAAAATCCCAGGAAATGTTGCAGCTGCACTCTGGATGCAGAATGGGGCCAATCCACCACCCCTTCCCGGGATCCATCTGTACATTCCCTGCAGCTATGATGTAAACAAGGAAGGTGATGGTGGAGCGATGGAATTCACATTTCTCCGCTTCACAAAAAACTGGTTCTCCAGGAGGCGCTGGAGGACCTGTCGGATGTGGAGCACGTGTTCTTGGGCTGAGTGGGAGGAAACAAGGATTTCTTCGAGGTAAGCGAAGACGAACCGGTTCAACATGTCGCGGAGAACGTCACTGATCAGGGAATGGAACACAGCTGGCCCATTGGTAAGGCCAAATGGCATGACCAGATATTAGTAGTGACCTCTGGCCGTGTTGAAGGCTTTCTTCCACTCATCCCCTTCCCGTATCTGCACCAGGTGGTAGGCGTTTCGCAGGTCCAACTTGGAGAAAACGGTGGCCCCCTGGAGCGGCTCGAAGGCCGAGGCGATGAGTGGTAGTGTGTAGCGGTTCTTCACAGAGATGTCATTGAGGCCCCGGTCATCGATGCATGGGCGCAGAGTTTTGTCCTTCTTCTCCACAAAAGAAAACCCTGCGCCAGCGGGGGAGGCAGCAGGACAGATACACCCTGCAGCTAGGGAATCCTCGATGTAGGTCTCCATAGCCTTGGTCTCTGGACCTGACAGAAAGTACAGTTGTCCCTGCGTTGGTGTGGTGCCTGAGAGAATGTCGATCCTGCAGTCATAAGGTCGGTGCGGACGAAGTGAAGTGGCCCGGGCCTTACTGAAAACCTCCCGGATGTCCTGGTACTCCGAGGGAATAGCGGAGAGGTCCGGGGCAACTTCCAAGCCTGCCGGAACACATCCTGGGGCAGGTTGCACTGACTTCAGGCAATGTGCGTGGCAGAACGGGCTCCAGTGAGTGGGGATGCCCATCTTGGACACCAGCGTAGCGTCCATAAAACTTTCATCGGCCCCAGAGTCGATGAGTACCCGGAGAGAGTTTGACTGGTTCCCCCACAGCAGAATGGCATGGAAAGGGGTGCGAGTAAGGGGAGAGGATAAGTTTTCCATATGGCCCACCAGAGTACTCCCCCTACTGGTTAGCCTGGTCTTTTAGTGGACAGGAGGACACAAAATGACCAGTAGTCCCGCAATACAGGCAACTCTTCGTGTGAAGCCAGTGTACACGTTCTGCTTGGGACAGCCTAGCTCTGCCTAGTTGCATCGGCTGAGGTGAATCGGCAGACTTTGGAGAGTATCAGGGGAACTCGGGTAGCCTCGGGTCCTCTCGGCAACGGCGACATCGGGGACTTCCGGGATGCCTCGGAGGCGAGGTGGAATCCTTGGGCGGGCGAGTGGAATCGGACCTCCTCTCCTTCCTACGTTCCCATAGCCGCCCATCGATCCGGATGGTCAAGGAAATGAGCGAGTCAAGATTATTTTAATTTGATTTATTTCACCTTTATTTAACCAGGTAGGCCAGTTGAGAACAAGTTCTCATTTACAATTGCGACCTGACCAAAATAAAGCAAACAACAACACAAACAAACAACACACAAACAACAACAACACATAAACAAACTTACAATCAATAACACAATAGAAAAAAAATAGAAACATCTATTTACAGTGTGTGCAAATGTAGAAGAGTAGGGAGGTAGGCAATAAATAGGCCATAGAGGCGAAAATAATTACAATTTAGCATAAACACTGGAGTGATAGACGTGCAGTTGATGATGTGCAAGTAGAGATACTGTGGTGCAAAAGAGCAAGAGGGTAAGTAATAATATGGGGATGAGGTAGTTGGGTGTGCTATTTACAGATTGGCTGTGTACAGGTACAGTGATCGGTAAGCTGCTCTGACAGCTGATACTTAAAGTTAGAGTGGGAGATATAAGACTGCAGCTTCAGTAATTTGTGCAATTCGTTCCAGTCATTGGCAGCAGAGAACTGGAAGGAAAGGCGGCCAAAGGAAGTGATGGCTTTTGGGATGACCAGTGAAATATACCTGCTGGTGCGCATGCTTTAGGTGGATGTTGCTATGGTGACCAGTAAGCTGAGATAAGGCAGGGCTTTACCTAGAAAAGACTTAGAATAACTGGAGCCAGTGGGTGTGGCGATGAATATGTAGTGAGGGCCAGCCAAGGAGAGCATACAGGTCGCAGTGGTGGGTAGTATATGGGGCTTTGGTGACAAAACTAATGGCTTTGTAATAGACTACATCCAGTTTGCTGAGTAGAGTGTTGGGGGCTATTTTGTAAATGACATCGCCGAAGTCAAGGATTGGTAGGATGGTCAGTTTTACGAGGGAATGTTTGGCAGCATGAGTGAAGGAGATTTTGTTGCGAAATAGAAAGCCAATTCTTGATTTAATTTTGGATTGGAGATGCTTAATGTGAGTCTGGAAGGAGAGATTACAGTCCAACCAGACACCTAGCTATTTGTAGTTGTCCACATATTCTAGGTCAGAACCGTCCAGAGTAGTGATGCTAGACGGGTGGGAGGGTGCGGGCAGCAATCGGTTGAGGAGCATGCACTTAGTTTTACTAGCATTTAAAAGCAGCTTGAGGTCACTGAAGGAGTGTTGTATGGCGTTGAAGCTCATTTGGAGGTTTGTTAGCACAGTGTCCAAAGAAGGGCCAGATGTATACAGAATGGTGTCATCTGCGTATAGGGGGATCAGAGAATCACCAGCAGCAAGAGCGACATCATTGATATATACAGAGAAAAGAGTCGGCCCGAGAATTGAACACTGTGGCACCCCCATAGAGACTGCCAGAGGTCCTGACAACAGGCCCTCCAATTTGACAAACTGAACTCTTTCTGAGAAGTAGTTGGTTAACCAGGAAAGGCAGTCATTTGAGAAGCCAAGTGATCGCTGAGATCCTGGTTCAAAACAGCAGAGGTGTATTTAGAGGGCAAGTTGGTCAGGATGATATCTAAGAGGGTGCCCATGTTTACGGATTTCGGATTGTACCTGGTAGGTTCCTTGATAATTTGTGTGAAACTGAGGGCATCTAGCTTAGATTGTAGGACGGCCGGGGTGTTAAGCATGTCCCATTTTAGGTCACCTCACAGTACGAACTCTGAAGATAGATGGGGGGGGTTTGTCCTTAGTTTGTCCTTACTTCCGGCACTGACAGAGATGGCCGCCTCGCTTCGCGTTCCTAGGAAACTATGCAGTTTTTTTTTTTTTTACGTGTTATTTCTTACATTAGTACCCCAGGTCATCTTAGGTTTCATTACATACAGTCGAGAAGAACTACTGAATATAAGAGCAGCGTCAACTCACCATTAGTACGACCAAGAATATGACTTTCGTGAAGCGGATCCTGTGTTCTGCCTTTCACCCAGGACAACGGAATGGATCCCAGCCGGCGACCCAAAAAAACGACTTCGTAAAAGAGGGAAACGTAGCGGTCTTCTGGTCAGGCTCATCGTGCACCACTCCCCAGTATACTTCTCGCCAATGTCCAGTCTCTTGACAACAAGGTTGATGAAATCCGAGCAAGGGTAGCTTTCCAGAGGGACATCAGAGACTGTAACGTTCTTTGCTTCACATGGCTCACTGGAGAGACGCTATCGGAGTCGGTGCAGCCAGCTGGTTTCTCCACGCATCGCGCCGACAGAAACAAACATCTTTCTGGTAAGAAGAGGGGCGGGGGCGTATGCCTTATGGCTAACGAGACGTGGTGTGGTCACAAAAGCATACAGGAACTCAAGTCCTTCTGTTCACCTGATTTAGAATTCCTCACAATCAAATGTCGACCGCATTATCAACCAAGGGGAATTCTCTTCGAATTATAATCACAGCCGTATATATTCCCCCCCAAGCAGACACATCGATGGCTCTGAACGAACTTTATTAAACTCTTTGCAAACTGGAATCCATACATCCTGAGGCTGCATTCATTGTAGCTGGGGATTTTAACAAGGCTAATCTGAAAACAAGACTCCCTAAATTGTATCAGCATATCGATTGCACAACCAGGGCTGGCAAAACCTTGGATCACTGCTATTCTAACTTCTGCGACGCATATAAGGCCGTGCCCCGCCCTCCTTTCGGAAAAGCTGACCACGACTCCATTTTGTTGATCCCTGCATGCAGACAGAATCTAAAACAAGAAGCTCCCACGCTGAGGTCTGTTCAACGCTGGTCCGACCAATCTGATTCCACACTCCAAGACTGCTTCCATCACGTGGACTGGGATATGTTTCGTATTGCGTCAGACAACAACATTGACGAATACGCTGATTCGGTGTGCGAGTTCATTAGAACGTGCGTTGAAGATGTCGTTCCCATAGCAACGATTAAAACATTCCCAAACCAGAAACCGTGGATTGATGGCAGCATTCGCGTGAAACTGAAAGCGCGAACCACTGCTTTTAATCAGGGCAAGGTGACCGGAAACATGACCGAATGCAAACAGTGTAGCTATTCCCTCCGTAAGGCAATCAAACAAGCTAAGCGTCAGTATAGAGACAAAGTAGAATCTCAATTCAACGGCTCAGACACAAGAGGTATGTGGCAGGGTCTACAGTCAATCACAGATTACAAAAAGAAAACCAGCCCCGTCACGGACCCGGATGTCTTGCTCCCAGGCAGACTAAATAACTTTTTTGCCCGCTTTGAGGACAATAGAGTGCTACTGACACGGCCTGCAACCAAAACATGCGGCCTCTCCTTCACTGCAGCCAAGGTGAGTAAAACATTTAAACGTGTTAACCCTCGCAAGGCTGCAGGCCCAGACGGCATCCCTAGCCGCGCCCTCAGAGCATGCGCAGACCAGCTGGCTGGTGTGTTTACGGACATATTCAATCAATCCCTATCCCAGTCTGCTGTTCCCACATGCTTCAAGAGGGCCACCATTGTTCCTGTTCCCAAGAAAGCTAAGGTAACTGAGCTAAACGACTACCGGCCCGTAGCACTCACTTCCGTCATCATGAAGTGCTTTGAGAGACTAGTCAAGGACCATATCACCTCCACCCTACCTGACACCCTAGACCCACTCCAATTTGCTTATCGCCCAAATAGGTCCACAGACGATGCAATCTCAACCACACTGCACACTGCCCTAACCCACCTGGACAAGAGGAATACCTATGTGAGAATGCTGTTCATCGACTACAGCTCGGCATTTAACACCATAGTACCCTCCAAGCTCGTCATCAAGCTCGAGACCCTGGGTCTCGACCCCGCCCTGTGCAACTGGGTACAGGACTTCCTGACGGGCCGCCCCCAGGTGGTGAGGGTAGGCAACAACATCTCCACCCCGCTGATCCTCAACACTGGGGCCCCACAAGGGTGCGTTCTGAGCCCTCTCCTGTACTCCCTGTTCACCCACGACTGCGTGGCCACGCACGCCTCCAACTCAATCATCAAGTTTGCGGACGACACAACAGTGGTAGGCTTGACGAGACGGCCTACAGGGAGGAGGTGAGGGCCCTCGAAGTGTGGTGTCAGGAAAATAACCTCACACTCAACGTCAACAAAACTAAGGAGATGATTGTGGACTTCAGGAAACAGCAGAGGCAACACCCCCCTATCCACATCGATGGAACAGTAGTGGAGAGGGTAGCAAGTTTTAAGTTCCTCTGCATACACATCACAGACAAACTGAATTGGTCCACCCACACGGACAGCATCGTGAAGAAGGCGCAGCAGCGCCTCTTCAACCTCAGGAGGCTGAAGAAATTCGGCTTGTCACCAAAAGCACTCACAAACTTCTACAGATGCACAATCGAGAGCATCCTGGCAGGCTGTATCCCCGCGTGGTACGGCAACTGCTCCGCCCACAACCGTAAGGCTCTCCAGAGGGTAGTGAGGTCTGCACAACGCATCACTGGGGGCAAACTACCTGCCCTCCAGGACACCTACACCACCCGATGTTACAGGAAGGCCATAAAGATCATCAAGGACAACAACCACCCGAGCCACTGCCTGTTCACCCCGCTGTCATCCAGAAGGCAAGGTCAGTACAGGTGCATCAAAGCTGGGACCGAGAGACTGAAAAACAGCTTCTATCTCAAGGCCATCAGACTGTTAAACAGCCACCACTAACATTGAGTGGCTGCTGCCAACACACTGACTCAACTCCAGCCACTTTAATAATGGGAATTGATGGGAAATGATGTAAAATATATCACTAGCCACTTTAAACAATGCTACCTAATATAATGTTTACATACCCTACATTATTCATCTCATATGTATACGTACATACTGTACTCTATATCATCTACTGCATCTTTATGTAATACATGTATCACTAGCCACTTTAACTATGCCACTTTGTTTACATACTCATCTCATATGTATATACTGTACTCGATACCATCTACTGTATCTTGCCTATGCTGCTCTGTACCATCACTCATTCATATATCTTTATGTACATATTCTTTATCCCCTTACACTTGTGTGTATAAGACAGTAGTTTTGGAATTGTTAGTTAGATTATTACTGCATTGTCGGAACTAGTAGCACAAGCATTTCACTACACTCGCATTAACATCTGCTAACCATGTGTATGTGACAAATAAAATTTGATTTGATTTGAACCTCCTCCCGTACTCCGTGCAGGAATGTGTCGAACAGCGATTCCGGGTTCCAGGCACTCTCAGCTGCCAACGTGCGGAAATCCATCGCATAGTTACCTCCGCATGTTGGTCAGCTGCCAACGTGCGGAAATCCATCGCATAGTTACCTCCGCATGTTGGTCAGCTGCCAACGTGCGGAAATCCATCGCATAGTTACCTCCGCATGTTGGTCAGCTGCCAACGTGCGGAAATCCATCGCATAGTTACCTCCGCATGTTGGTCAGCTGCCAACGTGCGGAAATCCATCGCATAGTTACCTCCGCATGTTGGTCAGCTGCCAACGTGCGGAAATCCAAAAGCAGTTACTCCACAATACTAACCTAAATGAAAAGAAGGAAGCCTGTACAGAATAAAAATATTCCAAAACATGCATCCTGTTTGCAATAAGTCACTAAAGAAAAGCTGCAAAAAATGAGGCAAAAAATGAACTTTATGTCTTGAATACAAAGTGTTATGTTTGAAGCAAATGCAACACAGCACATCACTGAGTACCACTCTTCATATTTCCAAGCATCAGGTGGCTGCATTATGTTATGGGTATGTTAGTCATCGTCAAAGTCTAGGGAGTTTTTTGTTGTTGATAAATAGAAACGTAATAGAACTAAGCACAGGCAAAATCCTAGAGGAAAACCTGGTTCAGTCTGCTTTCTAACATGCACTGGGGAGACAAATTCTCCTTTCAGCAGGTTAATATCCTGAAACACAAGGCCAAATATACACTGGAGTTGCTTACCAAGACAACATTGAATCTTCCTGTGTGGCCTAGTTACAGTTTTGACATAACTTATCGCTGTCTAGCGATAATATTGTGGTTACTCTACAAATCATTCCTACTGAATATGTGGTGTACTTAACTGCAATATAGTATTGTTACTATTCATGGGAGCATTGTTATTAGGGACATTGGTGTTGACCGTGACCTTTACCCTCCAGAGTCGTTGCATTATTAACATGACACTACCACATGTTGAGTTGGGCATATCGCTCTCCTGTTTTCTACTGTTTGTATATGGCTGTACACCGTTTGTATGTAAAGTAAATGAACATTGAAACGCTTGTGGATATTCCTTGTAAAGTTAGCACACTAGCAATGCTCAACAACCAACTTGACAGATCTTAAAGAATTATGTGCAAATATTGTACAATTCAGGTGTGCAAAGCTCTTAAAGATTTACCCAGAAAGACTCACAGCTGTAATTCATGCTAAAGGTGATTCTAACATGTATTGACTCAGGGGTGTGAATACTTATGTAATGAGATATTTCATTTTCAAAACATTTTCAAAAATGTCTAAAAACATGTTTTCACTTTGTCATTATGGGGTATTGTGTGCTGATGAGTGAGAAAAACAGTATATTTAATACATTTTTAATTCAGGCTCTAACACAACAAAATGTGGAATAAGTCAAGGGATATGAATACTTTCTGAAGGCACTGTAAATCCCAAAGAGCATCTCTACCAAATTTGGCGCCAGTAGCAGAGCGTGGGTAAAATCACTGTGGAAGCCAAGCCAGACAAAAAGCCATATTACAACCTGTGTTGTGATAATTGCTTTGTTCGCTCTATAACCTGTTAGTGCCTATGCCTTGCCACTGTGATATGTAGGCCTAAGGCCGAGATAATAAGAAGACACAGTGTCAGAATAAATTCAACCACTCCTTTGTTTCATCACAAAACTGGAGAGCAACATCTGTCCGGTGAAGTCTACAAAGCATATTGCATGTAACAAACAGTTACATGACCAACAGCCATGGTCAAGAAAGTTATTATTTCCAACATTTTTGGACTACTTAACAACTATTGATTTAGAATCACGGAGAGTGACCGCATGTCACAAAGAAAACAGGAGCTGCCTCCACTATTCTAGTACCATTTCAACATCAATACTTCAACATCATCAAATCACTTCTGCTTAGTCTAATACATTGACAACTTAGAGATATCAGAAACCATTTAGACCAATCAACGTAGGCTAAATATGATGTGGCCTGCCATGGTTCTGATTTATATGTGTGTGTGTGTGTGTGTATGTATATGTGTGTGTGTGTGTGTGTATGTGTATGTTGGCGCGTGCAAGTAGAAATAACATGTTGACTCACCTTACTTGTAGAGAAATGCCAATGCCATCCTCTCTTTCACCGTCTATGAGTCTGTCATACAGTACACGGTTTTACTTTTTTGTTGTCCTAGGCTAATGGCTAACTTCCTTTCATGGGCAACATTAGCTAGTTAACATTAGCCTTCTACATCTAGTTACATACTGAACTTCCATCCTCTCAGGCCAGGGGCACAATGTATGAGTTTATGGTTGGATCAGAATTGCCATTATAATCATTGGCCAGTAGAAGGGAGAATTAAGTTAAACCACAAGTCCAAATCCCTATCTCCATCCATGGCTAATTTTAGCTAGCTAGCTACCCACTGGAGGACAACAACACAAGTAGATGCAACAATTCAATTTTTTTCTGTCAATTGTGATTGCAGTGAAGCCAAATCCAAACTGGCTCCCCTTTACACTTTTTTTGGGTGCTCCAGCCCCATTCACAGTTGAGCTCACTCAGTTTCGCTCAAGTCTGATTAGCAATTATTTTATATGTTTTTTTTTCTAATCAAGGGAGGCCATAGGCTCGCTGGCTTCCCTTGCATTCAATACTAGGGACGGCAACAATGCCATACTCTTTTTTGGCCATATAGCATCAGATAGATGGCATACACATAAAGAGACAGAGGGACGCTGTTTTGCTCACTCCGATGCTTTCTCCGGCGAGATTCAGCCTCTTGGAAAATTATGAAACACAGAGATGAAATATACAATATTTTTATTCTAGGTCCTATGAGCACATGCCACGGTAAATTAACGTGTGAATCCGCCACGTCACGTTTTTGATGCTAAGGCCCAGGACTATAGGGTCTGTCCTCTGTGCAGCAGGGTGAACGTTTGATGTCCCTAGGCATAAGCCTCTTATTTGGATGCCTCTAAGCATTTACAGGTAAATAAGACGAATCAGTGCCCACTGCCCAAGTGGTTTATTTCATTGGCGCTGTCCATGGTGCTGAAACTAAACTGGGCTCTACAGGTGGTCTGTGTATATGAAGTGAACCAAATTAAACTGTAGCCTATTGAGTGATCAACTCTTTCCAGGTCTTAGCCTACCTCCATTGTTGTGTGTTCCGTTACAAAAGACGGGATACTTGTGCTGAACCAACGAAGCCTGAATACTTGCGCGTTGTGCTTTAAAAAAACTAGTCTCGGATAAACCAGGCGTGTTATAGCTCCGTATGGACAGCAGATGTCCCCTCATCCCATATTTTCCGTCTGCGTGGCTGGGGATTTGCTCTCCCCTTCTACGTCATTGGAATCTCAAAATGGCTCCTGCTCACCGCCCAAATGGGGGCGGCTGCCGGTTTTTCTAATAACAAAAATTATACACGACCAGGCGACTGATATTCCCCCTTTTCCTGCCGCCGTCGCTCGGAATAGCAACCGTATTTTGATTATGCGTCATTCTGTAAGGAGGGATACTCTCTGAGATCATGATAGGCATAATAGCTAGACAAGGAAAAACGGGGAAAGAGCAAGCAAAGCTGAACCAGCCACCACAGCGTTTTTGTTATGGAGCAGTGGTGTAAGGAATGTGAATGACATGGAAAAGGCATATAATGTCTCTTCTCCACCGGCTTTCTGTGTTGGTGCGAACGAAAAGGGGAACAGCAGCACATATGTCACCCAGCCGCTGTCTCACGGTACCGCCGAAGCGGCAGCTCGTATCTCTAAACATGTCAGCAGGGACGCAACGGGTTGCAGTGACAGCAGGGAGTTGGGTGAAGCACGAGAGGATATTGGCCGTTCCACGGTTTTAGTTACTGACAGTCCATCCGGTGGCACTGTAAGCAATTGTGTTATTCCTGAGCAAGGTTGTGACTCTGCTACAAACGGGTTTACTGTGTCAACAATGGTAGGCGCCAAGGCAGGGAACTCCTCTGCTGTCGCTGCAGTGAATCGAGAGGAAATGGACGGGAATGCTCTCCAGAGGATTTCACTGGCAGAGAAGAACAAGGAATCCTCTGCAGAAGAAGTAGATGCCTGTCATCCACCATTGAACTTTGTGACAGCAGCTGAGACTGTAGAGTCATTGACACACTCCTGCAATGGACAGCTTGAACTGAGCTGCACAGCTGCCTCCCGGACTGTTCCAGAGGGGCTCTCGAATTGGGACACAGACAGTGTTATTCAGAGCACCCTCAGCAGTGATGCTGTTATTAGGCCACCGATTAACTGGAGTATGACCCCTGACAAGGAGGCCAAAATGGCAAATGGTGGATTATTTATAGGACACAGCAGCGCCAAGTTACACACAGAGACAGTTGTAACAATTATTTTGGATGGAGCTGCAACATGTCTCTCTAACACACAGTGTGAAAAACCCTCCTCAATTGCAATGAGTGCAAGGGAGGGACATCACGAATCCTGCAATATCAGAGTGGAACCTGATGGAGCCGGGGCCCAGCCTAGGACACAAGCTAACATAGCAGGAGATCTATCTGGTGGTGCTACATCCAATCTCACTTCTCAGGGTTTACCATCAAGCCCAGCACCAACGAAAGACCCCTGTAGGGTCACTGCTAAACCAGACACCATTCAGGGAGAGGAACCTTCAGCATCTGGTCACCTAGGAGATGATCTTTCTTCCAGACCCCATCCTCAGGCGCTCAGGACCAGGACTGTGCCCAACAGTGTGAGCTATGACTCCACCATTCTCAGTCCAGGGGATGAGGATGGGGAGACCTTCGCGGAGCTGGGGACCCAGGGCCACAGTGACCGCCGATTCATGGACGTCAGTCTGAGCTCCAGGAACACCTTTGAGTCCAGCAGACGTCAGTCTGCCCCAGGGGATATACCAGAGGGCCTGAGTGTAGTCTCGGCAGACCCCTCAGAACTGGCTTTACAGTCCAAAAGACCCGGCATTGCTGAGTATTTTGGCAGGTAAATGAGTTGTTGTATTTGTTGGCTGAGATTATTTGCATGGTGACAAGTGCATTTTCTGCAAGGAACGAGAGGTACAAACTTTGTCACTGTGTGCTTACTTCGCTTTACATCAAGGTTTGCCTTTTATACTCCGTATAGCCATATTATTGATGCAATTTAAACCCTTTAAAACAGTAGTCACTGCCATTAATCTTCCTCGCCTTGCAAAACTGTGTATTGGTATTGTAACGGCACACCAGGACATAACAAACAAAGCCAGCGACTAGAACTAGGCCTCTGTCTCATTCAACATTTAGAGCAGGCAGAGACCTGGTGGAAATGGAGCTAGCTGCAGTGAATACTGTAGTAACGGTGTTCCCACATACGGACATCCCCTAGGTTGTTACACTTTACAGTAGGTGCTAATGAATTAGAAACACTTCATTATTAGTTCATAGATAGTTTATACATCTCTAATAAATACTTAGACCATGATTGGTATAATATTGTGACATCAGCTGATGTAAGAAGGGCTTTATAAATACATTTGATTGATATAATATAATAAATAACAGTTTATGAGCTACTTATAACTCCTTTGTGAACCTTCATGTGAAGTGTTAACCCCTAGGTTTATGGTCCCGCATAGGATCAGGTGAAACTGATCCAATTGATTAAACAAGAGTGGCTGCATATCACTCCTTCAGTGGCAACTGAACTGACCATATCAGTATAACTTTTGTCCGATCTAGGAAGTGATTCAGAAAGACATTTAATAACCCTGATTTCTCAGTACGTCGACTCATCAAAACCGTTTAGCTGACAGGGGGAATAAAATAAGCGTGTCATCATTAAAAATTGCCCACTCATTGTCCTGGCTTTTCTGTCTGGTCAGGAGTTTATTTCCCAAGAAGCAGAGAGAGCCGAAGGGTCCGTCTCAGAATGTTCCTGGTTGGAAGCTGTTTGGGAAGGTTCCCGCTAGAGAGAGCGCTCCCAAGGACTCCAGGACCATACAGCAGGTTGGTGTCCCAGGCCCATATTCATGAATAAAGCATGTCAGATTAGGAGTGCTGATCTAGGATCAGCTGTGTCTTTTAGATCATAATGAAAAGGATTTCATTGACATGGAGGCCCTGGGCCCGTATACATAAAGCATATGAGAGTTAGAGTGCTGATCTAGGATCAGGTCATCCCTGTCCATATAATCTTATTCATTATTATTTGAAAGAAAAAACTGATCCTAGATCCACACTCCTACTCTGAGAAGCTTTTTGAATGTTGGCCCCGATGTCACTGGTACAGTAGTTATTCACAGACCTATTAACTGACCTAACTTCCTGTAAAGTATTGTGTATGGGTGAGAAAGCTATCTGACCCCGCCTGGAGGGAATCCAGCAAGTGCGTCATCTAGGAATGTACTAGTAAAGTCGAGGTGGATGCCATGAGCTCAATATTTAGCCTAGATAATTTTTTCCCACGTGCTAGTCAGGACTTAACCCTAATGAATAGGGATTATGTCAGCCTTACGTACCTAACCTCAATTTGTTAACATAGCTTAATGCTTTAAAGAAAGTAAAGGACTACAACTGTTTAATCTCCAAGTCATTTACACCCCTTCTGTTCAACTCCTTCACCTATGATACATTGCATTGCAGCCCTTTTGTTTTGTATCACACGATTCACTAGTTGCCACTTGAAACAGACACAGTAAAATTGCAGCCTTGTGCAACACGCAATGACACAGCATAACAATCATTCCCTACGCCCTATTCTGACAACTCACCTATACTTGTCTGACCAGGTAGCATACTGATAGCATCTCATGCTCACAGCTCGAGTAGATTCTTTAATGTCAGATATCATTTATTCTGAGAATCCTATAATAGAGTGCCTGGTAATAATGGCATCAGAGCTTATATATAGTGGTGTGACAAAGGCTTTAGTCGGCCTGTACTTGGCCTACTCCTTCCCAACACTGACGAGAGAGTAGGGTTCAGGTCATCCAGGTTGGAGCCTGGCAAGCCCTGGGGCCTGGCTCTGTCCCTGGGGCTGGCTAGCTGGCTGCCTGAGTAAAGAGTAGGTCTTATTCAAGGTGTATGCCTCTTGCCTGGTATGTTGAGCCTCGATTGAGCTTGAATTATGCCCATCTCCTGCCCTCAGCCCCTGGCTATGTCCTTCCTTCCTCTCTCTCCCTCTTCTCCTCACTCCCTGTCTCCCTCCCCTACCCTGCCATGCAGGTACAGGTCCGTCTCCACAGTCATGCCTGGATGGAAACAGACACTGAAGCCAGTTAAATGTTTCCCTTCACTGGATTAGTAGTGCACTCAACTCTAGTACATACAGCTGCAGACGAGATGAGAGATGAGAGTTTATAAGCCTCACTGTCCTACTGAGATTATGACTAAAAGAGAGTGACCTCATCTAGAGTGAGCTACACAGGTTAGAGTAGGGATCTAGGTGTCAGAGGGTCCATCTGTAATGTGTTCCAGAAATGTGCCGTATAGAAGCTCAGGTGATGATTTGATCCTTCATGCAGTTATTCTACCTGCAGGGGTAGGGATTGAATTGCATCTCCAACAGAGGCCCTTTCAATAAAGTTTCCTATCTTCCTTTCCAGTGCCAAAGGGCAAAGTTGCTTATGTGGATTGGACACTTTATTTGGATAGTCCGAATAGTCCATCGGTAGATGCTCTACAGGTGGTCATACGATCAACAAACTATCTGCTAAGGTTAAGGTTAAGGTTAGAGTTAGGTTTAGAATAAGGGTTAAGCTTAGGGCTAGGATAAGGGTTAAGGTTTGGGATAGGGTTAATAGATAGTTAGTTGGAATGTTACTGATAGTCTGTAGAGCATCTACAGATGGACTATCCAAATAAAGTGGTTACCCTGAATTACTTGACCGTCTTCTTTTTTTGATAGACACTTTGATAGACACTTTTGAACTGAGTTTAAACGTTGTTCTTCTTTCATCAGGAGAGTACTCCAGATGGTCTCACGTCTGTGTCCACACCAAATCTCTTAAGCGCAGGGGTATGGACTTTCTCGAGTTTCCTTTTCAGTCATCTTCTCAATCTCCTATCTGCATGGGGCTGCTAAGCAACCATTTCCATTGACCATACAACTCATGTCCATGCCCACCCTAGTACTAACAGAGTAGGGGGAAATGCATGCTGGGGGAGAAAATAATCATAATTTAATGCAGTATCAAAGTAATCTTCGACAATCACAAGGTCTCTGAGACTCTTGCCATAGCTCCAGCAGCTCATAGACTCTGTGGCTCAAAATGTTGAAATCTAGAGTGTTGTGATCCATTTTCCCTTACATACGTTCTCAAATGTGATAGATCTATTAGATTTGCCTGTATTCCTTATTATGGACAGCGAACGTTCAGGAAGCTACACAGACACAATGGAAACTAGATTAGAGCTCCTAGTTAAATTGTGTTTGAGGGCATTTAAAAAAAAACTATAAATGGTTAAATGAGTGAAAAATAGATGTCATTGTTGCAATTGTTTGACTAGGCAACATATTCTAACATCCTAAATTGACATGTTGAGTTGTTTTGCCATATTCAGTTATTTAATAATACGTTCATTTCCATAATGTGGGCAGTTTGTGTTACTACCTTACACAAGCTTGCATTTTCACCTCAAGCAACGAAGTGAAATTACACATTTTAACCTCAGATTGGTGAACTTAATATAAGCATTTATAGTCATCAAGATGACACTAAATCGATTGATTTAAATAAATGAATATCTTTGGTTTGGTTCCATTGATTTTATCATATGCTCTTGTCTGTCGCATGTATAACAATGCTGACCAGACTGCATGCGCGCAAGTTGATTTTGTCCACTTACACCAGACGCGCGATCAGGACACGCAGGTTGAAATATCAAAACAAACTCTGAACCAATTATATTAATTTGGGGACAGGTCGAAAAGGATTTAAGATTTATGGCAATTTAGCTAGCTAGCTTGCTGTTGCTAAATAAACATTGGGTTGTTATTTTACCTGAAATGCACAAGGTCCTCTACTTTGACAATTAATCCACAGATAAAACGGTCAACCGAGTTTGTTTCTAGTAATCTCTCCTCCTTCAGGCTTCTTCTTCTTTGGACTTTATATGGCGGTTGGCAACCAACTTTAAGGTGCATTACCACAACTGACTGAACTGGAGTGTGGACCTCAGTTCATCTTTCAATCACCCACGATGGTATATGCTCCTAAAAACCAATGAGGAGATGGCACGTAGGTATATTCTCCTAAAAACCAATGAGGAGATGGGAGAGGCAGGACTTGCAGCACGTTGTGCTTTACAAATAGAACCATGTTCTATTTTTAGCGCCTGGCTACGTAGACGTGCGCGATAATTGAATAACATATATGTGTACATTTATTTTGCGATGCTCGCGCATGCGACTCAAGCGCTGTGGTCAGCATGTAAGAACGTGGTTGTCCTTTTCGAACTCAAATGGCAATGGGAAAATCAGGGCGCACTCTTTCTAAAAGCCTCTGGCCACAAACAAATACACAGATTTGACAGTCAAGACGTCACTCAAATGAGAACCAACCCATCACTATGTAGAACTACCTGTGGAGCAATTATTTGTTGAAATTATCCATTGTTGTTTACTTTTTCGTATTGGTCATCTACCGTAAACTTTGTCCCACAGGGCGATGAGTTGATAAATGGCCACTACAGGTTCTTATCTATTGACTGGTAGTATACCCAAGGTCGTTGTCGTTTGTCTTTCAGAAGAGCGAAAAATGGTAGCGGCAGACAATTGCCCCAGTACCATTGATTTACATACAATATCCATGTAAGTGATTCCTCTGTGCACGCTATTGATTACAGTAGAACAAGCTTATCCATTTCTGTCTGGCGTGACTGCTTGACAAATGTTGATGCATGAGCAGTTTTTAAGTTACTAATTTAGCAAAATACAAGGAATCTGAACACAAGCGTGACAAGTGTGTAGGGAGTCATTTTTATGTCTTGGTCTTCAACATGCAGTATCACAATTTATTTCAGCATATTGATATATGAATTTGGACATTTAAAACCAGTGTTTTTACACGGCTATAAATCAAAATGACATGACAGGAAGCAGCTACTGTACCATTTTCAACTTGTGTCTTAAGAATGTAGATGTTACTTTTAACATAATTTTTCAACAATCCTCTACTTAATTATGTAAATACTACTGCATGAGCCCAAAAATGTGCAATGATTGATTGATTTTGATGATATTAGTGAAATCGGGAAAATTACTAAGAATTGCTAAGATTTTTGGTTTACCTTACATTGATATATTTGACTTGACATTTATTAATAAACGCAGTTGATTACATGATGATTGTATATACACTTTGACATTACAAGTGGTCCCAGAGATCTATATGCTTTTCTGGTATACACTTTGTGATTATATATGATAGTGTGCCTCTAGAAAAGCATTGGTGTTTGTTAAACACAGTTCAACTCTGACCTTTTCTAAGTACTATAGGACAGCAGCAATCAAATGGTGAAAAAGCAGTGCCTATTTCTCCACTTTTACTATGGTGGCTGTTATTCTTCACTGGTTTTGGTAGATCTCACTCTCCTGAGACGGCACTCCCCTCCTCCGCCCTTACCAGCCTTTTCTTCTGATAGCCCCCTTTGTAACTACTACCCATACATGTCTTGAAGGGGCCACAACACAAGACAATGTAGCCATTGACATCCATACAGTAGCCGTTTCATGCATTGTGAAAAGGTAAGCCTTGTTTTGTGTAGTGGAGCTGAGGGATGTATGGTGATACATCTAGTCACTTGGTCTATTAGATAGTCAATGCACCAACTTGCACGAAACAAACGCATTTGATATCAGGGGCATTTATTGACCCCTTAGACATGACTCATGATGTACAGTTGAAGTCGGAAGTTTACATACACCTTAGCCAAATACATTTAAACTCAGTTTTTCACAACAAGGGTAAGACCTAGTCTTAGGTCAGTTAGGATCACCAATTTATTTTAAGAATTAAATGAAATTGTTTAACTTGGGTAAAATGTTTCAGGTAGCCTTCCACAAGCTTCCCACAAAAAGTTGGGTGAATTTTGGCCCATTCCTCCTGACAGAGCTGGTGTAACTGAGTCAGGTTTGTAGGCCTCCTTGCTTGCACACGCTTTTTCAGTTCTACCCACAAATTTTCTATATGATTGAGGTCAGGGCTTTGTGATGGCCACTCCAAAGCCATTTTGCCACAACTTTGGAAGTATGCTTGGGATCATTGTCCATATGAAAGACCCATTTGCGACCAAGCTTTAACTTCCTGACTGATGTCTTGAGATGTTGCCTCAATATATCCACATAATTTTCCTTCTTCATGAAGCCATCTATTTTCTGAAGTGCACCAGTCCCTCCTGCAGCAAAGCACCACCACAACATGATGCTGCCACCCCGTGCTTCACGGTTGGGATGATGTTCTTTGGCTTGCAAGCGTCCCCCTTTTTCCTCCAAACATAACGATGGTCATTATGGCCAAACAGTTCTATTTTTGTTTCCTCAGACCAGAGGACATTTCTACAAAAAATACCATCTTTGTCCCCATGTGCAGTTGCAAACCGTAGTCTGGATTTTTTATGTCGGTTTTATAGCTGCTGAGCAGCTTTCAGGTTATGTCGATATAGGACTCGTTTTACTGTGGATATAGATACTTTTGTACCTGTTTCCTCCAGCATCTTCACAAGGTCCTTTGCTGTTGTTCTGGGATTGATTTGCACCTTTCGCACCACAGTATGTTAATTTCTAGGAGACAGAACGCGTCTCCTTCCTGAGCTGTATCATTTCTGCGTGGTCCCATGGTGTTTATACTTGCTTGCTATTGTTTGTACAGATGAACGTGGTACGTTCAGTCGTTTGGAAATTGCTCCCAAGGATGAACCAGACTTGTGGAGGTCTGCAATTTCTTTCTGAGGTCTTGGCTGATTTCTTTTGATTTTCCCATGATGTCAAGCAAAGAGGCACTGAGTTTGAAGGTAGGCCTTGAAATACATCCACAAGTTCACCTCAAATTGACTCAAATGATGTCAATTAGCCTATCAGAAGCTTCTAAAGCCATGACATCATTTTCTGGAATTTTCCAAGCTGTTTAAAGGCACAGTCGACCTAGTGTATGTAAACTTCTGACCCACTGGAATTGTGATACTGTGAATTCAATGTGAAACAATCTGTAAACAATTGTTGGAAAAATGACTTGTGTCATGCATAAAGTAGATGTCCTAACCGACTTGTCAAAACTGTAGTTTGTTAACAAGAAATGTGTGGAGTGGTTGAAAAACAATTTTTAATGACTCCAACCTAAGTGTATGTAAACTTCTGACTTCAACTGTAACACCCTAAGGATGCTCTCTCTCGACCTCTCTCCAGATCGCTCTCCACAGTCATCAACAACCATCACACACTCCACAGTCCCTCCATTTTCTCCCCCTCCAACCATCACACACTATTCTCTCTCTCTAATTCCTCTCTCTCTCTCCCTCCCCAGACACATAGGCTGCTGCCTGCATGGGCCTTGTGATTTCCACAAGCCTGTCAGCTGATTCTGTCACCCCTCACGGCTAAAGACACTATCTTTCCTCCTTTTCAAATGTAAACCCAAGAGGCTAGTTGACCTGTATTTGGGCTGTGTTTTCTAGGACCTATAGGAATTCAGGTTTTTGATGTATCTGCAGGAGTTTGAGGCCAGGGTGGGCAAGGCTGGGCCTGGGGGAACGTCAGCTGGGACATCCCCTACTCAGCCTCAACAGGGCCGGAGGAAGAACCTGGAGTTTGAGCCACTGTCCACCACAGCTCTTATACTGGAGGACAGGCCTGCGTAAGTCCACACTATCTCTCCCTCTGACTCTCTCTCCACTTTATTTCTGTCACATCTTTCCATTTCTTTGTCTGTTCCTTCTGTTCTTGTTTATTATGCCCTCCAGTCCTTGCAGAGGGAAAAGGCCAAATGTTTTGAGAAAGGTTAGACCTACAGTGGCTTGCGAAAGTTTTCACACCCCTTGGCATTTTTCCTATTTTGTTACCTTACAACCTGGAATTAAAATAGGATTTTTAGGGGGTTTGTATAATTTGTTTTACACAACATACCACTTTGAAGATGCCAAACATTTTTTTATTGTGAAACAAACAAGAAATAAGACAAAAAAACTGAAAACTTGAGTGTGCATAACTATTCACCCCCCAAAAGTCAATACTTTGTAGAGCCACCTTTTGCAGCAATTACAGCTGCAAGTCTCTTGGGGTATGTCTCTATAAGCTTGGCACATCTAGCCACTGGGATTTTTGCCCTTCAAGGAAAAACTTCTCCAGCTCCTTCAAGTTGGATGAGTTCCGAAGATATACAGCAATCTTTAAGTCATACCACAGATTCTCAATTGGATTGAGGTCTGGGCTTTGACTAGGCCATTCCAAGACATGTAAATGTTTCCCCTTAAACCACTTGAGTGTTGCTTCAGCAGTATGCTTAGGGTCATTGTCCTGCTGGAAGGTGAACCTCCATCCCAGTCTCAAATCTCTGGAAGACCAAAACAGGTTTTCCTCAAGAATTGTCCTGTATTTAGCGCCAACCATCATTCCTTCAATTCTGACTAGTTCCCAGTCCCTGCCGGTGAAAAACATCCCCACAGCCACCACCATGCTTCACTGTGGGGATGGTATTCTCGGGGTGATGAGAGGTGTTGGGTTTGCGCCAGACATAGCGTTTTCCTTGATGGCCAAAAAGCTACATTTAGTCGCATCTGACCATAGTACCTTCTTCCATATGTCTTGAGAGTCTCCCACATGCCTTGTGGCGAACACCAAACATGTTTGCTTATTTTTTTCTGGGCTACTCTTCCGTAAAGCCCTGCTCTGTGGAGTGTACGGCTTAAAGTGGTCCTATGGACAGATACTCCAATCTCCACTGTGGAGCTTGCAGCTCCTTCAGGGTTATCTTTGGTCTCTTTTTTGCCTCTCTGATTAATACCCTACTTGCCTGGTCCATGAGTTTTGGTGTGCGTCCCTCTCTTGGCAGGTTTGTTGTGGTGCCATATTCTTTCAAATTTTTAATAATGGATTTAATGGTGGTCCGAGGCATGTTCAAAGTTTCTGATATATTTTTATAACCCAACCTTGATCTGTACCACAACTCCACAACTTTGTCCCTGACCTGTTTGGTGAGCTTCTTGGTTTTCATAGTGCTGCTTGCTTGGTGGTGCCCCTTGCTTAGTGGTGTTGCAGACTCTGGGGCCTTTCAGAACAGAACAGGTATGTATACTGAAATGGTGTGACAGATCATGTGACACTTCGTTTGCACACAGGTGGACTTTATTTTAACTAATTATGTGACTTCTGAAGGTAATTGGGTGCTCCAGATCTTATTTAGGGGCTTCATGGCAAAGGGGGTGAATACATATGCACGCACCACTTTTCCGTTTTTAATTTTTTATACTTTTTTGAAACAAGATATTTTTTTAATTTCACTTCACCAATTTGGACTATTTTGTGTATGTCCATTACATGAAATCCAAATAAAAATCCATATAAATTACAGGTTGTAATGCAACAAAATAGGAAAAATGCCAAGGGGGTGAATACTTTTGCAAGGCACTGGATCTATATTACACACAATACATTATTTTCAACTAGGCTCAGGCCAGGGTGTGGTGTCTATTAAGAACACAGTGAGAAGCACACAGCGCCCAAAAACAAGTGGTGTTGAGTTTCTCTGTCTGTGAGACTCCTTGGTCACCTCAGCTGCTCTCTCTGATCCAAGACCTCAGGACCTCATTAAGAATAGATATATGAAATCTGAGTGTGTTGCCTGAACCATAACAAACACACTGTCTGCAAGGCAAAGTCAGTCTTTCTGTTTGTAGGTGTTAATCTCTCTTTAATCCTCAATGTGTTGAACTTGACTAAAAGTAACCATTTTGTGTCCTCGGTTATGTGATATGCACTGATTACGGTGAAATTGACACTGACAGACACTGATACCGTGTCTCCTCTGCTCTCTCGGCAGGAACCTTCCTGCCAAGTCTGTGGAGGAGGCCCAGCGTCACCGCCAGGAGTATGACGAGATGGTGGCCGAGGCCAAGAAGAGAGGTACTGTTTAATGGCATTTCTCTCTCACCCCTTCCATTTCACTGTCTTTTCAGGGCTGTGCAATGGAGGTCAGCCGCATTTGACCTGTCCACTGTATAGACCTCCAGATGTTACTTCGCTCATTCTGTCAGTTGAATCTGTTGCTAAAGCCAGAACTTGAACATACTTTTGCCACTTTACATCATGATAACAATTGTAAAGCAGAAGGAAAAGAAAATATATATATTTTTACGCATTTATAAGCATCTGTTAACATTTATAAGCATTTCTAATGGCGTATTCATTAAAAGTTATTATGAAGTGTAACCAAAGGATTTGTGCCCCCCTCCCCACAGAATTGAAGGAGGCCCAGAGGAAGAGGAAAGAGATGAAGGAGAGGTTTAAGCAGGAGGAAAGCATCGCCAACGCCATGGTGGTCTGGAACAACGACATCCTGCCCAACTGGGAAAACACGTGAGTTAGCTAGCTAGTCACTTCCTGCTAAACAACTCTCCACTGGCATGGGGAAGCGATGGAGAGTATCCAGTCAGTACAGTGGCGGTCGGTGCCGTTTAAGATGAGGGATGATGATACATTTTTTATGAGCATGGCCTTGTTTCTATTACAGCATATTGGATGACTGTCATTCATATTCCATTCACCCAGCTCAATGTAACATCGATAGGTTTCGGCTACTACATGATACTCAAATTTTCCCTTTACCCATCATGATGTTGCTACAACCTAGCCTATGAATGAAAGTTTACAACGTAGGTGCACAGATAGAGAATTTTGAGTATTCAAGATGACAGACAGTGACACATTATTGCCTGCAAATGAGAGTTTCTATTGGATAAATTCCGTTATTGTTATCCCCGTTTCATTCCGTTTGCTTCCGCTTAAGAAACATTTTTCAACCGAATCGGCAAAATGGATACACCCCTGATCACATGCAAACACAGTTCACTTTCATAGCAGCCACATAAAAACAGCATGATCACTTTGCTCGTTGTATATATAATTCCTTCTCCCAACGATCTGCGCGCTCTCCTCCTCTCACATTTCCCCTTCGCTTGTGGACTTCAGTGCACAACACATCAGCTGTCTGTGACCAGGCAAAAAAAACTTTCCAAGCCTTCAAATCATGACCATTGACCGCTAACCGCTACACACAGCCTACATTGTTGTCACATCATAGTCATGCAGTACAGTGTACAGTCAGAAAGCAGTTTAGCAGTTACACTGGTGTGCCCCGGTGGCAATAACTTAATAAAAGCTTACCTTGACTTGGAAGAGTTCCAGTGTTGGATAGCCATAGCCAGCTGGCTAACTTAGCATCCCTCTCTGTTTGAGCCGAGTGTTTGAGTAGGCTAAACTAGCTAGCTAGCTGCATTCATGAGCTAAGTGAAAGTAAAAAAAAAATACTACCAAATCTCTCTCTCTCTTGCTTCTCCTTAATTTTGGAAGAAATTAATTTGTTAACAGTTGAACTATTGTCTTTGTCTCTCTTTGAGTCAACTACTCACCACATTGTATGCACTGCAGTGCTAGCTGTAGCTTATGCTTTCAGTACTAGATTCATTCTCTGATCCTTTGATTGGGTGGACAACATGTCAGTTCATGCTGCAAGCCCTGATAGGTTGGAGGGCGTCCTCTGGAAGTTGTCATAATTACTGTGTAAGTCTATGGAAGGGGGTGAAAATCATGAGCATCCTAGGTTTTGTTTTGAAGTTAATGTACCCCGAGGAGGACAGAAGCTAACTGTCCTGTGGCTTCACCATGGCGTTACCCTACAGAGTGCTGGTGATCTTACTGTAGACCTTCATTGCAAAACAGTGTTTTAATCAATTATTTGGTTTTAGCTATGAGGAGGACGGTCCTTCACCCTCTGAGGAGCCTCCTCTGGTACAGTATTCAGTCAGTCAGTTTTTCTGCCAGTCAGCCATTTAATTAGCCAGCCAGACAGCCAATCAGTCAGTGAACCAGTCGACTCAATCAGCCAGTCAGTAACTTGGTCAGTAAACCAGTCGGTCAGTAGGCTTGTAGGCATAGGTCAGGGCTCCCATGTGCAGCAGACCCATGCCAGTCTGTTTGTGTCCCCCTGTAGGCGTAACACTCGACGGGTGCGAGAGCTCTGGTGGCAGGGCTTGCCCCCCAACGTCCGAGGAAAGGTCTGGAGCCTGGCCATAGGCAACGAGCTCAACATCACCCCAGGTATGTAATGGTGTTTCAATAGTCATAACTCCTAGAACGCCCAGCATAATTCAGTATTCCCAATGGCAGAATAGGATCAGATTTGCATTCAGAAAAATACATGCAAAGTCAAGTTATGTGTCAATACACATAAAGTACATTGGAATGTATTAACATGGCCAATGTTGTACATTTAAAGATGTAGTGCGCGGGTATTGTTTGTTTTCTAACAAAACAAGCACTTTCCCCACTTTCAGCTGGAGTATATGTACCAGCCTGTTGTGTTGTGAGTGGAAGGAATTTCTGGATTGCCTCCATGTTTCACTGCCAGAAAGTGCCTTTGTGGTTTACAGAAAAATGCCAAGTAGACGTCCTGACTCATTGAGAGAGTAATCTTCTTTCCTTTTCTACAGAGCTGTATGAAATATTCCTCTCCAGAGCAAAGGAGAGATGGAGGAGTTTCAGTGAGACGGGTTCAGAAACAGAGGCTGACGGTTGGTCTGAGGCGGGGGTGGGGTGGGTGGGTGGGGGGGGGACAAGACTGTGAATCTCAGCCTCACACACACACATCCATTCTCCTCTCTTCCTGTTTGAGACAAAGCTATTTCCTCTCGTTGCTTTTACATCTGAGGTCCTTGACACATTGTGGAACTAAAACTTAGCAGTGCTGCCGCCACATTGGCGTCACATTACTGCACAAATCCCCCTCACTCAGCAGCCATTTGCAGGCTTGGTGCAAAGGCTTTCTGTTGTTTTTCCTCTAGTGATCTGTAAAGCGCCTGTTTCTACCATCATGTCAGACTGTCTGCCCATTGGTCCAGTACTGAGAGTCAATAGTGACACATTCAAAGCGCTAACATCTGTAGCGCATTAGAAAGACTGTGTTTTTGCCAACGAGAGCCTTAGGAGATGGATCCAACAGGATTTAATAGAGCTGAACAGAGAGATTTGCAGCCTGTCTCCTCTTGGCATCGTTTTAGGTTACAAAATATTGGCACTGCATCAGTGTCTCTGTATCGGTCATTGATTGCTGAGTTACTCGGCCAATCATGCACAAACAACGATACAGAGAGGTCAGACAAGCTGGAGATCAGTTTATTGTAGCAAACTGAAATGGTTCCGTTTTATCCTTTCTCTTATGATGTTTTTAACATAATTTGTTCATGTTTCGATCCGAGATGGGGCATCGCTGGCAGACAGAGAGTCCAGTCTGGACCTGATCAAGCTGGACATATCCCGCACATTCCCTCCTCTTTTTATCTTCCAGAAGGTACAGTAAATATCTTACCCCGTGTGTGTGTGTGTGTGTGTGTGTGTGTGTGTGTGTGTGTGTGTGTGTGTGTGTGTGTGCGCTCCATGGCATTTCTCATCCTCTGATTGTCTTCAACCACAGGGTGGGCCATATCATGATCTCCTCCACAGTGTGCTGGGGGCCTACACCTGTTACAGACCTGACGTGGGATATGTGAGTAACACGTCAAAACAGCACTATTTGTCCTTATTTTCTCCCATACTACGGGGGTTGTAAAGTGAAATGGCGGCTCTGTTCTCGTTCAGGTCCAGGGCATGTCCTTCATAGCTGCAGTGTTAATCCTCAACCTGGAGGAAGCTGATGCCTTCATCGCATTCGCTAACCTGCTCAACAAACCCTGTCAGCTGGCCTTTTTCAGAGTGGACCATGATCTGGTGAGGCCCACTTCCACAAGGACCACTGTGGAAAATTGTCCTCTCTCTAAAACGACTTTAACAGGACTGAGTTAGTCATCACTGAATCTCTCGCTACCGTTCTTCTTCTCTAGATGCTGAAATACTTTGCTGCATTCGAGGTGTTCTTTGAAGAGAACCTCCCAAGACTATTTAACCACTTCCAGAGCTCCAACCTCACCCCAGATCTCTATCTCATAGACTGGTAAGTACCTATGGGATCTCTGTGAACATTTGAAAGTATGTAGCAGCTCTCTTTAGTGTGGCCTTCAACTTTTAGTTCCAGTCATGCTATCAGCTCAGTATTCACAGTTATAAGAGCACAGCTACTGTAAACTCTAGATTAAATAATCTACAGTCACCATTCTGCTAACTGCCACTTTTGTGCGTGTGTGCGTGTGTGTGTGTGTGGTGAACTTGCTTGCGTTCGTTCGTTTGTGAATGCATGCTTCTGTGTCTGTGTACAGGATCTTCACTCTGTACAGTAAGTCGTTGCCATTGGACGTGGCGTGTCGCGTGTGGGATGTGTTCTGTCGTGACGGCGAGGAGTTCCTGTTCCGGACGGGTCTGGGGATTCTGCGTCTGTATGAGGACGTGCTCCTACAGTTGGATTTCATCCGCAGCGCCCAGTTTCTGACACGCCTCCCTGAGGATATAGGCTCAGATAGGCTGTTCGCCTGCATTGCGGCCGCGCCCATGCTCAATGGAAACAGAAAATGGTCCCAGGTCAGTTCCTCTAAACAGAAGAAGACATGAATGTGAGAAAATGGATACGTTTGCGCGGAGTGACAATAAACATACAAGAATGTTATTATGTGGTTGGGTTGAAGCCATTTCTGTAGCCTATTGAGTGAACAGGTTAAATTCCTCAAAAATAGCCTGTAGTTATGTCCAGTCGCTGGTCTGTCCGTCCGTCACATGTGCCACTTGTGTGGCCAGGAGCAGTTTAGAAATTACACATAACTCAGCCACTGCTATATGGAAGACATCTTTATCATAGATTCGCACTTGTTGGGTCCAACAATTCATATACTACACCACCTACAGGTGAATGAATGTACATTGAGTACACAAAACATTAGGAACACCTTCCCTTTTGCCCCACAGAACAGCCTCAATTCATCGGGGCATGGTCTCTACAAGGTGTCGAAAGCGTTCCACAGGAATGCTAGCCCATGTTCACTCCAATGCTTCCCACAGTTGTGTCAAGTTAGCTGAATGTCATTTGGGTGGTGGACCACTCTTGACACACACAGGAAACTGTTGAGCGTGGAAAACCCCAGCAGCGTTGCAGTTCTTGACACAAACTAGTGCGCCTGGCACGTACTAGCATACTTTGTTCAGAGGCACTTAAATATTTTGGCTTGCCCATTCACCCTCTGAATGGCACACATACATAATCCGTGTCTCAATTGTCTCGAGGCTTAAAAATCATGATTTAACCTGTCTCCTCCCCTTCATTTACACTGACTGGAGTGGATTGAACAAGTGACATCAATAAGGGATCAGTCTACTGTATATCATCGATAAGAGCAGATGTTCTTAATGTTTTGTATACTCGGTGTATGTCAGTTACAGAAATAAATTGGAAAGAACCTGTATGATAGTCTGCTTTTTTTGTGGAAATGTAGGCTACACAGCACCACCTACAGGTGTTTATTTATTGTGTTTGCCTAAAAAGAATGACCGGTTGCAGTTTTATGCTAAGATTTGCTCTCTCCTCTCCAGGTATTTCACGCGTTGATAAAGGACAACAAGGACATGGACAGGAATTGCAACCCAGCACTTAAGAGTTTATGATTCAGCAGTGGAACATTTGAATGATCATGTTCCTCTCTTTAATTGAGAGGCTTTGATCACCTTAGATTGGTCATGGTAAATGGACCTCAAAGAATTTCATACTTGAAGATGGAGGCCTTGAACACCATTGGCAATTTGATTGAATTTAGCGTATTTATGGTAGTATATCATGAATATACAGTACCAGTCAAAAGTTTGGACAGACCTACTCATTCAAGGGTTTTTCTTTTTTACTATTATTGTAGAATAATAGTGAAGACATCAAAACTATGAAATAACGTATATGGAATCATGTAGTGTTGAACAAGTCCAAATAGATTTTAGATTCTACAAAGTAGCCATGCTTTGTCTTGACGACAGCTTTGCACACTCTTGGCATTCTCTCAACCAGTTTCACCTGGAATGCTTTTCCAACAGTCTTGAAGGGGTTCCTACACATGCTGAGCACTTGTTGGCTGCTTTTCCTTCACTCTGCAGTCCAACTCATTCCAAACCATCTCAATTGGGTTGAGGTCGGGGGATTGTGGAGGCCAGGTCATCTGATGCGGCAGTCCATCACTCTCCTTCTTGGTCAAATAGCCCTTACACAGCCTGGAAGTGTGTTGTGTCATTGTCCTGTTGAAAAACAAATGATAGTAACACTAAGCGCAAACCAGACGGTATGGCGTATCGCTGCAGAATTCTGTGGTAGCCATGCTGGTTAAGTGTGCCATGAATTCTAAATAAATCACTGACAGTGTCACCATCAAAGC
Organism: Oncorhynchus kisutch; assembly: GCF_002021735.2. NCBI lineage: Eukaryota > Metazoa > Chordata > Actinopteri > Salmoniformes > Salmonidae > Oncorhynchus > Oncorhynchus kisutch. The sequence goes on along the minus strand of NC_034198.2, from coordinate 13,664,904 downwards.
ACCATCACACCTCCATGCTTCACGGCCAGAACTACACATGGAGATCATCCATTCATCGACTGCGTCTCACAAAAACACGACGGATGGGACCAAAAATCTCAAATGTGGACTCATTAGACCAAAGGACAGATTTCCACCAGTCTAATGTCCATTGCTTGTGTTTCTTGGCCCAAGCATGTCTCTTCTTATTATTGGTGTTGTTTAGTAGTGGTTTCTTTGCAGCAATTCAACCATGAAGGCCTGATTCACACAGTCTCCTGTGAACAGTTGATGTTGAGATGTGTCTGTTACTTGAACTCTGAAGCATTTATTTAGGCTGCAATCTGAGGTGCAGTTAACTCCAATGAACTTGTCCTCTGCAGCAGAGGTAACTCTGGGTCTTCCTTTCCTGTGGTGGTCCTCGTGAGAGCCAGTTTCATCATAGCGCTTGATGGTTTTTGAAACTGCACTTGAAGAAACTTTCAAAGTTCTTGTAATTTTCCAGATTGACTGACCTTCATGTCTTAAAGTAATGATGGATTTTCGTTTCTATTTGTTTATTTGAGCTGTTCTTGCCATAATATGGACTTGGTCTTTTACCAAATAAGGCTATCATCTGAAAACCACCCCCACCCCTGTCAAAACACAACTGATTGGCTCAAACACATTAAGAAGGAAAGAAATTCCACAAATGTACTTTTATCAAGGCACACCTGTTAATTGAAATGCATTCCAGGTGACTACCACATGAAGCTGGTTGAGAGAATGCCAAGAATGTGCAAAGCTGCCATCAAAGCAAAGGGTGGCTACTTTGAAGAATCTCAAATGTAAAATAAATGTGTTTGACACTTTTTTGGTTACTACAAGATTCCATATGTTAATTCATAGTTTTGATGTCTTTACTATTATTCTAAAATAATAGTAAAAATAAAGAAAAACCCTTGAATGAATAGGTGTCCAAACTTTTGTCTGGTACTGTATGATGTCTTACTGAAGTTAGACCCAATTCATTACATCTATCTAGTCCCATTCCAAAAGTCTGGAGTTTCTTAATTGAGTGAGGCCCTTAGTTACACCTGTGGATTTGATCTCACTACCATAAGATATTTAATGAAAATGCACCTCCAAGCATAGATTTACAGTATATGATTTAATGGACCAAGCCAATATAACAACATGGAACAAAATGAAAACAGTGACACAGCCCATGCATTTCTTAAGTCTCTGAAGCTTGACATCGAACAGTTTCTGCTCAACTAAACTAACAGTAATAGGTTTTCATTACAGTAAGCACTTGTTTCCGAAAGACCCATAGAAAGTGCAAAAGAGAAAGTGTGGCACATGAAGTTTCTGTTTTACTTTTGTGTGTGAATGAATCCACAGTGAAGCTCTAATATTGAATGAAAGAGCAATGAGACCCTTGTTCAAAGCACCTATTCATGAAACATAATTTACTTTTAAAACATTGTTTGTGATGTTGCTCGCATCTTTTGTTACTTTACATTTGACTTATATGTTGAGATGCAACATTTTTTAATCAATGCTGTAGTTCATGGTTCTACAGGACATTTTTCATATCTTATATATTGGATATAAAAAAAGTTGTATATTGTTTCTTTTGCATTTTTTTCTATGCTCTATTGTACAGTTTTCATACTACCATGTTAGAACAATTGTAAATATATTTTAAATGAATCTTTAAAAAAGTACCTCTGTGATACTGTATCAGACCAGAAGTTATGAATTATGTGAATAAATCAAAGATATGATAATTGCATTTTTTGAAATATTGTCTATTTATTCCCAGACAGTCAGTGTTTCCTGACTGCCGGTGTACGCACCCACAACACACCCAAGCAAACAGGTCTTCCCGACCACTAGGTGGCATTTATTTTTATTCGATTTTTTTTTTTCTTCATCCGTGAAGAGAACACACTTCCATGATCTTTACTTTGAAAAAAAAAATACTTCCGGAAAAGGAAAGAAACACACGTGTGGGAACATTTTACAGTTGATAGCTAACTATTATTGTAATACACTTCAGACAACGTATTTGATATCGACTTAAACAAGCGCTCCATCTTTAAAATAAGTATTTTACGATGGCTCCGGTAAGTACATCGTGTTATAGCTAGCTAGATAGTTAGCTAGATAGTAACGCTGCTAGCTAGCTAATGTCTAGCTATGTACTTACTCATTTTGTCAGCAGAATGGCTGTAATTTACGCTGAACAGTTTTTCAACTACTGTTACTCACCATTATTTTAGTGGACACTATGTTATCCACATATTTTCGAGAAATTGGGCTATTTTAAACAGCCTGTCACCATTGCTTCAACTACGTAGAAATTACGTTACACGAACTATTAGCTAACTAGTTGTGTCTGCGCTGCTTGCAGGTTTGACAGTGATTTTCACCAGAGAGGAACCCAAGCTATACCTACCTGCCATGTGTTGTTTGCTTATATAAGAATTCACATTGCTTGACATGCATTCATTTCATACCATAGTCAGTCAAGTCTAGCTGTACTAGCTAGTAACTGTTCAACCCCAAATCATCACCCAGGTTGTCCTTATGAATACAAAGCACTGACGACCTTTTCTCACCAACAGCCAAGGAGTAAGAAGAGGAAGCCGAGCTTTCGCAGGCTACTGAAGACGAGCAATGTGAAGCTTGACAACAAGCTAAAGAATCGTCAGTTCAAGAAAGAGAGCACCGACAAGAAACACCGCAAGGAACAGAAGAAGCTCCGGGCAGCTATCAAAGATGCTGTCTTGAAGACCCCCCTCCCCCTGGAGCGCTACAAGAAGAGGCCAGGTGTGTGCAGCATGACGACCCACCCATACAGTAGTATAGCTTAACATCTAGGCCCTGACATCTAGCACTCAAGCTGAATGATGCATGTACTGTAATCAGTATAGTTTGGTTTCCAATTCGTGCACTGTTCCACACTATGGCATCAACATAATTACGTAACCTAAATAAAGTTATTATCGTCTATTGTTTTTTTGAGTCCTGTTTGGTGGCGTTAATTACATGTCCCTGTCTGGTTTCTGTTACAGAGGATGAAGAGGAGGAGGAGTTTGTGGAGTCCCTGCCAATGGACATGATGGAGGAAGATGACCTGGAGCAGATTAAGGCAATGGCTCAGAAAGCCTCCTTCCTCACCAGAGACCTGTCGTCAAGGTAATTACACAGTCCATACAGTATTTTTGTAGGGCTGGGCTGTATACACATGTAGGGCTGGGCGGTATACCGTATCTTAATATTTCGGTATTGATTGACGGACCGGTTTGGGGTTGTACTTGCCTTCTGTAACGATATTTCAATGTTTGGTTCGTTAAATGTAATCCGCCAGTCCACCATGTGTAACATCCGTGTTTATAGTTTTACTCTGCTACTTGAGTGAGTCCCCTTTCTCCCACCAAGCTTCATACTGTCAAAAATGTGAAAAATATCACGATACTTAGATGCCGATACAATATGTATTGCGATTCGATATTGTTATTTTATTACGATAGTATGTTCCAAAGAGATTGCTCACCATATGTCTGCTGCAGAGGGACGAGAGATTCATGAGAAAATGAGTTTATCAGTCATGGAAATAAAAGTGCAGAAAACAAATTGGCGCCCTACTTAAAAATAAGATGGAGAACAAGCTATGAAGGAAAACTACTGCCATTTTGGTGCAGGTACAGCCATCTAGCGCAAATATCGTCTCAAATGATATCTGACATGTAACTGTATCCCCCCCCATCACTATTATGTACCATCTTTCTGTCAATCTCATGTACATCCCATCACAAGTAGATCATAATACACATGTTGAAATGTATAGCTATGTCTAACTTCTCTCCTCACTTAACCTTACTTGAATACCTGCAGTGGTCCAGTGCATGCCAAAAAGCGCAAGGGGGAGCAGCAGGGGCCAGAGAGTTATGAGAAGATGCCCAGAAAGATGCAGCTAACAGAGGAAAAGGAGGTCATTCACCTCCTGCCAATCAAAGACAAGATTAGAGGCCTCATCCCTCAGAGCATGGAGAAACCTGGTAGGATGATTAATATGTGTTACCCCTAAACATCTTCACCTGTAAGTTTACATTTCCACCTAAGTCATATTGTTTAAAGGTTTTAGATTTTACAGCTCTATTGATACAATTGCTTTGTCTTGTTTTTAGTTGTAGAAAAAAAGGCTGAGGAGGAGGAAGGAGATGCCCCGACTGGCTTGGAGCAATTTGAAAACGGTACCAGCACCATAAACCCCTTTTTGACTTGAGTCGGTCATCCTCTCTGTGTAGAATGTATTGTTAGACCAAATATTGGTATCCCAGTCCTGATCAGTAGATGAGGTGCTTCTCTCTGATGTTGCTGGTATGTTTCCACAGAGGATGAGGCTATGCCCGGGCCGGCCCTGACCCCTCAGGAGCAGCTGAAGCTCCGCACACAGAAGCTGACCAACAGGAAACTACGAATCGCTAGTCTGGGATCAGACATCCTCTCAGACCCCACCACCAACGTAAGCCCTGGTTCGAACAACCCTGCATCTCCGTACCAAACAAAAAAAATACATCACTTTCTCTTTGGAAGAGCGGGAATAGAGTGCCGTCTGAAACCACGCGGTGCGCCTTGTCGGACCTCTGACGACAGTTCAGTACAGTGCATGTGAAGCACGCCTCTGTTTCATGTTGCGCGCCAGAGCAGTTTTTCCACTGTCGGGAGAATTGGTGATGCATATATGTTAATTGCATGCAATTAAAGGTTGCTTCGCTACCACACCCACAACGGAAGCACAATGATGACCTTGGATTCGCAGGTGGAGATGTTCGAACAGACCCAGGGTCTGTTTCTGTTTCTGTGGCGGCAGAAACACTAAAAGGATCATGGTTAGTGGAGTTTTTGGTGCTTTTTGAAACCAGCAACTGACAGTAAAAACACAACTTCAACACGTTCAAACCGATGGGCACTACATCAACATACAAATAGTTTTGCAATCTCAGGAGAAAATGGAACGCCTGCGTTGCACATAATAACATCAACATATCTATCGCTATGCTAACTTATCTATCGTGGTTTATTTTAGGGATGAGGAGACTTCGGGCTTCCTTAGTAAAAGAGAGTTATGAAATCTGAAGACAGATTACGTTAACTGATACACATTATGATCATATTCATGGTTGCAAACATTAACTTCCGCGCTTCACAGGTGTGCGAGACGTCTTTCTTTGCCTTTTTAGTACAATAAACGTTGTGCTTTCTTTAACACAGTAGAGGTTGCTGTTATGCCTGAATTTGACCCGATACCAACAAGGAAGTCTGCGGTGTTGAGAGCTGTTGTATGACACCAATTGGTACGTCAGGAAAAGTTCTCGACCGTGCCAACCCGCTCTTTATTTCTATTCAGTTCGACTCGCCATAAGTTTGGCGTGTGAACTGTGCGTTAGACTCCTCGGGCTAGTCTTGCTTCCTAGTCCCCATGGAAAAATGTTATTATTTTATGTCACATAGACCAATAATCACATACCAGAGAGAAGCAGACTTAGGAAATGTTTTGTTTCACTGTTCTTGGTATTGATGTTTTCTGTGTAAAGCCAATGTCTGAACTTTCCATCTTTGTTCAGATCAAGAAGCTGAAAGAGCTGCGAGCCATGCTGATGGAGACCGACCCCTATGTGGCGGTGACGGTCAGAAAGCTGGTCATGGTCTCTCTGATGGAGGTCTTCAAGGACATCGTCCCCTCCTACAGAATCAGACCCCTGACAGAGACAGAGAAAGCCTCAAAGGTGAAGAAAGAGACCCAGCAACTGAGGGAGTTTGAGGAGGGCTTGGTGAGCCAGTACAAGTTCTACCTGGAGAACCTGGAGCAAACGGTCAAAGGTAGTCCACTTCTATCTCTATTAGTTGATATTGATGACTTGTTTTGACTGGCTGATGTTTGCTGGGACTGGCTGATGTTGATGCGTTGTGACTAATTCATATAGACAGACGGGATGGCTGTTTAGCAACATGTGGCAAAACGGACAGGGTTGGCTTAGACCGTCATGTGAACTATATATACAGTTACACAATGAGCACTTGTCGCTCAAATACATTGTTACAGTTCTTGGTTAGCTAGTTGGTGAATTTGAGCCATATTAGCATAGACATGACATCAGTCAAAACACCTCAAAACAAGACAGGATATCAATAACGAGATGAAATGAGCCACCTACAATTCCCCACACGGCAGCTTCTTGACATTGCTGCGAGCTATCTGACCATTCAGAATCACAACGCACACCTTCCAGGCCACATCAACGCGCGCACATCATCTTCGTGGTGTCAGCCAATTTGTCTATTTGTTATGACTGGTTGACATTGATGACTTGTTGTGACTAGTTGATATTAATGAGTGGCTGCTGTTGGTTGTAACTATTTGCTGCGTGCACCCCCTGCCCCGTAGACTGGAAGCAGAAGAAGAGAAAGAGGAGCGAGGCGGTGTCACTGCAGTCTTATAGGGGCCTGGCTGAGGTGGCCATCCGCTGTATCTGTGAGCTGCTGGTGGCCCTGCCACACTTCAACTTCCACAACAACATCATCGTCACGGTGGTGCCACTGATGAACGACCCTGTCAAGAGGGTGAGTCTGGGAGGCCCCGTATCAAGCCCGTAGTTCTACATCTTGTCACGTGGTGTTCACTACAATATTAGCTTTAGACTTTGTAGCTATAGACTTTACAATGGGAGTGGGCTCTGTAGAGGCGGGTTTCTCTTAATTAAGATTCATTTGGCTATCAATCGAAAGCCGCGGTTTTATCTTAGATATATGAAGGGTCGTGTTTGTCTCTCGTCTGACTGTTAACTGAGTTGACGTTATGTTATGTCTGTCCAGGTGTCTGACATGTGCTGTGAAGCAGTCAAGAAGCTACTGAAGCAGGACAAACAGGGCCATGCCGCACTTGGGACAGTCAAAGTTATCTCTGGACTGGTTAAAAGCAGAAACTATGACGTCAGACCAGAGGTACTATTCACCTACTATTCAAGTATTTTTTTAAATTGTATTTTTATGACATGGCTCTTAAAGAAATACATCTAAAATGTTCCTACTTCTTCACCCCCACAGCTACTCAAGGTTCTCCTCTGCCTGAGGATAAAGGAGGTGGAGGTGAAGAAAGATACAGATGACACAGCTCCCAAAAAGAAGTTCATGAACTATAAAGACAAAAAGAAGAATCTGTCCAGGATGCAAAGGAAGGTCAGTAGCCCACGCACCTGTGTGTAGGGACATCAAACGTTCGGCCTGCTGCACAACCCTATGGGCACTCTAGTCTACAGTACCTGGTTAAGTGTTTTTCGCTCAGATTGGTCATCAATTGCACAAAATTGCTGGCTTAAAACGATCAATATCTTTGGATTTGTACTAGGCTTGTGCGGTATCCAGATTGTCATACCTTGTGCCATACCGGGATAGTTGGTAATACCGGCACTAAACACAAGGGGCACTGTTTTCAGACAATTAACGTAATAGTTATAAGAGATCTAGCTGGCAAACATTTAGTTGTGAAATCCATACAGTAATTAGATCACCTGGCGCATGCTGCACAATAGTGAGTGACTCATTGTTGTGTGCTTGTAAAAAAAAAAATCCGCGTGACTGGCGACTACCGTAAGCATCGTAATATTGTGGCAGGAAGAACACAATCTTCTTTATTTCCTAACGTATTGCACAAGCTGACTGCAGTTTGCCTTGCTTATATTGTGTCTGCCTGTGTACAATCTGTGAGTGTACATTTTTTTGGGTGTGTCTGTGAGAAGAGTGTAATGGATGTGTCCTGTCATCCTTACAGTGGAAGAAGGCTGAAGAGAAACTAGAGAAAGAGCTGCTAGAGGCTGAGGCATCAGAGAGCAAAGACAAGAAGCTCAAACTGGTGAGTGTTTATTCCCCAAAGTTACAACAGGCCTGAATTGACTCAATTTGTTTTTGTGAAAACACTTTCGCGCTTCTCACGACAAAAGGTCTAACCGTCATTCCAATTGTTCTCTCTCTCCTAGCACACAGAGACCTTGAACATAGTGTTCTTGATATACTTCAGAATACTGAAGAAAGCTCAGAAGTCTATCCTGCTTCCCTCCGTTTTAGAAGGTCTAGCAAAGTAAGAGAGACTACCTGTTCCCAGGGACATGAGTCACTTCCTGACAAATGGAAATATTTGTTTATGAAATATGGAGGCTTTCTTTGAAGACAAAATATTTTTCTCCTAAGGTTTGCCCATCTAATCAACCTGGAGTTCTTTGATGACTTGTTGAACGTTCTTCAACATCTTATCCAATCAGGAGTGAGTATACATATTCTACCAATCCTATCAAAATACTATTCACATCATCGTGTATCATTGGCTAATGACCTTTTTTCTTTGTAGGATCTGACCTATCGGGAAAGCCTTCACTGCATTCAGACAGCTTTCAACATTCTCTCTGGTCAAGGTCGGTGATGGTCTAACCTCACTGAATACTGTGTATATTACATACTGTATGTGCTTAAAGGATAGGTTCACTTTTTTGATCCAAATCCATATTTTGGATGTATATGTCAGGACACTATTTTTGAGATTTCACTTGGTTTTGAGAAATTTAACCCATCATTGATATGTATATACAGTGAATGTATATACTTCATCATGGCGATGTAAATGGCTGATTATGTGTTCTAGACACAGTATGCTTACATTGTATTAGGGTCACGTGACGTTCGGGTGTCACAGGATTTTTAAAAATTGTTCAAATGTTTGTATCCATCTTATCGCCAATCTCTGGGAGGGTCAATAGGAGAATTAACGTGGTAGGTTAGGAAAAGATTTAGGGTTAGCTAAAATGATCTCAGATGCAACTCAAACATGTCTAGCTACAACCACACCTGCCGTGAGAACAGTCTTGGTTTCCACTAACACAATGCTGCGGCAATATGGTGCGTGATGTCAGACACTAAATATGCTGATTTAGGAGACGGACCACGTAGAACTTAAATGTGTTGTTTCGCAGTAATTTCTCAGTCCCGGATCACAAACGTTGACGTAGTATACTGTTCCTTTTAATAAATTTCCCTCTTTTGCGGATAGGTGATGTCCTCAATATTGACCCACTGAATTTCTACAGCCACCTGTACAAGACGCTGCTCAAACTCAATGCTGGTAAGTCAATCCACCCTAGAGCTTATTCAAACCCATGTCTGGCTCGTTGACACTAGATCTGTTGTGCTCTGAAGGTCCACCTGTACCTAGAGTGACTGTTCATAAGTGTTAAAAGGTCCAATGCAGCTGTTCTGTATCTCAATATCATATCATTTCTGGGTACTATTAAATACCTTACTGTGAATGAAAATGGTCAAAAAGAAACAGAAATAAATTCTTAGCAAAGAGCGATTTCTCAAACAAGAATTTTGCTACGACTGTCTGGGAGTGGTCCGAGTGGGGAACATGTGCAGTTATTAGCAGAGAGCTGTGGAACTTTTTCTTATTGGTTTGTTAATTAATCTTACACTGAAAGGGCAGTATCATTTTCACAGTATTATTCCAACCTCAGTGTGGAAATGTATATATAAAACACCGGAAAATCTAGTTTGTGACTGCACTGGGCCTTTAAATAATGTGGATGCTCTTCCCAGGTGCATCTAATGATGACATCAGCATCGTGCTGCGTTGTCTAGACGTGATGCTGACCAAGCGCAGGAAACAGGTGACCCTGCAGCGTGCCCTGGCCTTCGTCAAGAGACTGAGCACACTCAGTCTGCACACACTGCCCAACGCTACCGTGGGAATCCTGGCATCCAACAGGACGTTGATGCATGTAAGTGTTTATCGTGTGTGCAGCTACGTGTATTATGGACAGAGATTGTGTGTGTGTGAGAGAGTCCATGAAGAGTGTGAGACCATATACGTGTGTGATTAATAAGACTGCTCCCCCTCTCTCTGCAGACCTTCCCCAAGTGTGATATCCTCCTGGACAATGAGGCTCAGGGTAGTGGGGTGTTCCTTCCTGAGCTGGATGAGCCAGAGTACTGCAACCCTCAGAACACTGCCCTGTGGGAGCTACACACACTCAAGGTAAACACGCAAAAAGCACATGCACACTACAAAAAATACATACATACACACACACAGGTATAGCTGATGGCGTTGTTGTGTTGCAGAGACATTACCACCCAGTGGTCAGGAGGTTTGCCACTCACCTCTGTGCAGGGGCTCCCAGTGAAGGATCTGGAGCGCTAATCGTTCAACTTGCTAGAAGGTAAGAACAAGAGGATCCCCAAACTTCAAATCTCACATTTAATTTATACTCTATGAAAAGCCAGTTGCTGCTCCTCCAATTATTTTACAAATACTTGTACAATCCCAGGGTTTGTTATATGGTCATGAAAATCCTGGAAAAGTCCAAAGAAATCCAGGCCAGAAAAAGTTTTGGAATTATAATTTCTATTCATGTATTTAGACACTTTTTTCTTTTATCAATCAAATAAAAAAAATCTACATATCAGCCAGGATGGGAAGGACACTTTAGTGTGCCTGTGTTCGCGTGCATCAGTTGCATGTGTGCGAGACTAGTAGGCTGGACATTACAGCAGAAGGCCTAGGGTGACACATGTCCCAAATTGTGCCAGAGAGTCCCGCATCCTGCAACCAAACAATCATGTCATGATAGAAATACTCCTCCGCATTAACATTTCCCTTCACTGGAACTAAGGGGCCTAGCCTGAACCATGAAAACCAGCCCCAGACCATTATTCCTCCACCAAACTTTACAGTTGGCACTGCATTTGGGCAGGTAGCGTTTTCCTGGCGACTGCCAAACCCAGATTCGAACTTTGGACTGCCAGATGGTGACGTGTGATTGATCAATCCAGAGAATGTGTTTCCACTGCTTCAGAGTCCAATGGTGGTGAGCTTTACACCACTCCAGCCAATGCTTGGCATTGCGCATGGTGATCTTAGACTTGTGTGCGGCTTCTCAGCCATGGAACCCCACTTGCTGAAGCTCTCGACGAACAGTTATTGTGCTAACGTTGCTTCCAAAGGCAGTTTGGAACTCCGTACTGAGCGTTGCAACCGAGGCCAGACATGTTTTACACGCTTCAGTACTTGGCGGTCCCGTTCTTCCGATATGTATTATTATGTAAATGTATTGCAATGTACTGGCCTTTCTTGAATTACCCGACATTTTAGGTGTCTACCTTCCCACTGCCCTCATCTCACTCGTGTTTGATCAACAAATTCAAGCACCACTAATTTAGAAAAAAAGGTTGATTTGTCCCTGTTGCACTAATGAAAATATGTATCATAACAGGTGTGGTACTGGTGGTGATTAACACTTTCTGCGCAGCACAAGACATAGGCCAATGTCATGTCAACCAATAACATTTTTCAAATCCTTTCGTGCTAAGTTTCAGCCACTTCACACAATGGTGCTGATTTAGTCAAGTTAAAAGTTCAATTGATGTCTCGGAATATCACAATCATTATTTAGTATTCTACACAACCGAACCAAATCTAGTAGCATAGTGTAATGTTAGTTACACCCCCCAAAAAACACAATTTAAAAAGATTTTAGGACAGTTAGCTGAAAAGTAACTAAATAAATTGAATGTGGCCAAAATCTCAGCAGCGAGTACCACTAGGCAGAAAGTGCTTTGATTGAAACAAAATCCAGGAAGTCTATATTAGTTTACCATCTGCTCTAATTTGCTCACAAAATATTAATTCAAGAAGATCCAAATGCATAATATTCCCATGAAACTGATTGAGATCAAATGATTGGCATGCAGATGCAGTTTGGACGTTTCACCAGTAAAAGTGAACTATCATTCAATGAAGGCTTATTTTGAAATTAGGTGTCTCTAACTTAGTGTTTGAGGGTATACTTTCTATATTTTTTATTCTTGAGTCAATATGTGTGGGCATAGGCAGACGTTGCAATTGGAGGATGAATTGTATGCACTGGCCAATTCTATAATAACATTCAAGACATCTGTCGGTACAAAGTTTGAGGAATGTCATTTTTATTTGCGTTCCGAAATCTACACCATGAGGGGGATTACTTTTTTATACATACAGAGAGACTCCATCAATTGTTGTCTTGGAAATTTGGTTAAAAGTAATGAAATTCCATCTGTCAAAATGTGTTTGAACCCTGAAGACATTCTCTACGGTGCGTGCGATATTAACCAAAGATGTGTGCATGTGTTGGGTGTAAATTACCTTTAACCCCTCTCAGGCACCCAGTGGAGCTGTTTGAGGACTACAGAGCTAAAGACATGACCTTCAATCCTCCAGTGGTAGCGCCTTCCACAAAGAAGAAGGTACAGTAGTACACTTCCCTCTCTGTCCATATACAGTGCCTTGCGAAAGTATTCGGCCCCCTTGAACTTTGCGACCTTTTGCCACATTTCAGGCTTCAAACATAAAGATATAAAACTGTATTTTTTTGTGAAGAATCAACAACAAGTGGGACGACATTTATTGGATATTTCAAACTTTTTTAACAAATCAAAAACTGAAAAATTGGGCGTGCAAAATTATTCAGCCCCTTTACTTTCAGTGCAGCAAACTCTCTCCAGAAGTTCAGTGAGGATCTCTGAATGATCCAATGTTGACCTAAATGACAAATGATGATAAATACAATCCACCTGTGTGTAATCAAGTCTCCGTATAAATGCACCTGCACTGTGATAGTCTCAGAGGTCCGTTAGAAGCGCAGAGAGCATCATGAAGAACAAGGAACACACCAGGCAGGTCCGAGATACTGTTGTGAAGAAGTTTAAAGCCGGATTTGGATACAAAAAGATTTCCCAAGCATTAAACATCCCAAGGAGCACTGTGCAAGCGATAATATTGAAATGGAAGGAGTATCAGACCACTGCAAATCTACCAAGACCTGGCCGTCCCTCTAAACTTTCAGCTCATACAAGGAGAAGACTGATCAGAGATGCAGCCAAGAGGCCCATGATCACTCTGGATGAACTGCAGAGATCTACAGCTGAGGTGGGAGACTCTGTCCATAGGACAACAATCAGTTGTATATTGCACAAATCTGGCCTTTATGGAAGAGTGGCAAGAAGAAAGCCATTTCTTAAAGATATCCATAAAAAGTGTCGTTTAAAGTTTGCCACAAGCCACCTGGGAGACACACCAAACATGTGGAAGAAGGTGCTCTGGTCAGATGAAACCAAAATGTTATGTTTGGCGTAAAAGCAACACAGCTCATCACCCTGAACACACCATCCCCACTGTCAAACATGGTGGTGGCAGCATCATGGTTTGGGCCTGCTTTTCTTCAGCAGGGACAGGGAAGATTGATGTAGCCAAATACAGGACCATTCTGGAAGAAAACCTGATGGACTCTGCAAAAGACCTGAGACTGGGACGGAGATTTGTCTTCCAACAAGACAATGATCCAAAACATAAAGCAAAATCTACAATGGAATGGTTCAAAAATAAACATTCAGGTGAATTGTCTTTGTGCTAATCTTGTCTCTAAACACTTTGCATTTTGTTGCAGGATTATTTCACGATAGGCCTTGCCCTGCTGGATGATAAATTAAAGCAGCAGATTGATCGTGTTCTCTCAGCGGAGGAAGAGGATCCTATGTCGCTGGATTTCTCTGCAGTTCTACCACAGACCAACAGCACATAATACTTCAGACCCCACCGGAAACACCCCCTTTCCTTTGTGCCCAGTATTTTAGTTCTAAATGGACTGTAAAATAACAACCGTATGCTGGCGACATTGCTTTTTGACTAGAATGGATACAGTTAAGTGTTGAGTTAAACCACCTGCCTCATTGATTACTCATAACCCTGACCTACAGGGTCTTCAGAAAGTAGTCACATCCCTTGACTTTTTCCACATTGTTACAACCTGAATTTAAAATGGATTAAATTGAGATTGTCACTGGCCTACACACAATACCCCATAATGTCAGTGGAATTGTGTTTTTAGAAATGTATAGCTTAAATCAAGTATTCAACCCCTTTTGTTATGGCAAGCCTAATTATGTTCAGGAGTAAAATGTGCATAACTCACATAAGTTGCATGGACTCACTCTATATATATTTTTTTTGTGACAACCTCTCACAATTATCTGTAAGGTCCCTCAGTTTAGCAGTGAATTTCAGACCAAGGAGGTTCTCCAATGCCTTGCAAAGAAGGGCACGAATTGGTAGATGGGTAAGAATACATTTTTAAAAAGCTGACATTTAGTATCCCTTTGAGCATGAAGTTATTTACTCTGGATGGTGTATCAATACACAAATACACACCACAAAGATATAGGCGTCATTCCTAACTCAGTTGCCGGAGAGGAAGGAAACCGCTCAGGGATTTCACCATGAGGCCAATGGTGACTTCAAAACAGGTTAATGGCTGTGAAAGGAGAAAGCTGTGGATGTGTCGACAACATTGTAGTTATACAAACCCAAACGAGTGAAAAGGAAGTCTACAGGATAATAGTCCAAAACTTTCATCCTGTTTGCAATAAACTAAAGTACAACTGCAAAGAATTACACTTTTTGTACTGAATACAAAGTGTTATGTTAGGGGCAAATATGAGTACCACTCATATTTTCAAACGTGGTGGCTGCAACATGTATGCTCGTCATTGACAAGGGAGTTTTTTATTAGGATAAAAATAAAATCTTAAAACTGGTTGTCTGCTTTCTAACAAACTTTTCAGTAGGACAATAACCTCAAACACAAGGTCAAATATACGAGTTGAAAACCAAGATTACTTTTAATGTTCCTGAGTGGCCTAGTTACAGTTTTGACTTAAATTGTATTAAATCTATGGCAAGACCTGAAAATAGCTGTCTAGCAATGATCTACTTGACAGACCTTGGAAGCATTTTACAATTATTTTGTACCAGGTGTGGAAAGCTCGGAGGCTTAGTTTTAATCGTTGCCAAATATATTTCTATCATGTGTTGAATCAGGGGTGTGAATACTTCAGTTAGATGTCTGTATTTCATTTTCAATAAAAAAAAAGTTTTTGCTTGGTATTATGGGGTATTAAAATCTGTTGAATTCAGGCTTTAACAACGTTTGGAATAAGTCCAGGGGTATGAATACTTTCTGAAGGGTGTGTGACAAAAATATAAAACTTAACATGTGAAGTGTTGGTTCCATGTTTCATAAGCTGAAATAAAAGATCCCAGAAATGTTCCATACGCACAAATTTGTTTACATCCTTGTTCGTGAACAATTTCTCTTTTGTCAACATAATCCATCCACCTGACAGGTGTGGCATATCATGAAGCTGATTGTACAGCATGATCTTTATGCAGATGCACCTTGTACTGGGGACAATAAAAGGCCACTAAAATGTGCAGGTTTGTCACAACACAATGCCTCAGATGTCTCAAGTTGAGAGAGCGTGCAATTGGCAAGCTTACTGCAAGAATGTCTACCAGAGCTGTTACCAGTGAGTTGAATGTTAATTTCTCTACCATGAGCTGTCTTTTTAGAGAAATTGGCAGTGCGTCCAACCGGCCTCACAACAGCAGACCATGTGTAACCACGCCAGCCCAGGACCTACACATCCTGCTTCTTCACCTGTGAGATCATCTGAGACCAGTCACCCGGACAGCTGATGAAACTGGGTTTGCAGAAGTGAAGAATTTCTAAACCAACTGTCAGAAACCTTCTCAAGAAGCTCAACTGCGTGCTCGTCGTCCTCACCAGGGTCTTGACCTGACTGCAGTTATGTGTTGTAACCGACTTCAGTGGAAAAATGCTCATCTTCGATGGACGCTGGAGAAGTGTGCTCGTCACGGATTAATCCCAGTGCAAATGGCATGTATGGTGTCGTGTGGGCGAGCAGTTTGAATATGTCAACATTGTGAACAGAGTGCCCCATGGGGGCTTATGGTATGGTTAGGTATAAGCTATGGCCAACGAACACAATTGCATTTTATTGATGGCAATTTGAATGCAGAGATACTGTGACGAGATCCTGAGGCCGATTGTTGTGCCATTCATCAGCCGCCATCACCTCATGTTTCAGCATGATAATGCACAGCTCCATGTTGCAAGGATTTGTACATAATTCCTGGAAGCTGTAAATGTCCCAGTTCTTCCATAGCCTGGATACTCACCAGACATATCACCCATTGATCATGTTTGGGATGCTCTGGATCGAGCTGTTCGACAGCATTTTCCAGTTCCCGCCAATATCCAGCAACTTCGCACACCCATTGAAGTGTGGGACAACATTCCACAGACCACAATCAACAGCCCTGTCAACTCTATGAAGATGTGTCGCGCTGCATGAGGCAAATGGTGGTCACATCAGATACTAACTGATTTTCTGATCCATGCTTCTACCTTTAAAAAAATATATATTTAAAGGTATCGGTGACCAACCAATGCCTATCTGCATTCCCAGTCATGTGAAATCCATAGATTAGGGCCTAATGAATGCATTTCAATATCTATACTTTAACTCAATAAAATCGTTGAAATTGTTGCATTTTGTGTTTATATTTTTGTTCAGTGTGTGTGTATACACACACACACACACACACATTTTTAAACATGACCAGCATGATGGGATGTTAATTTCTGCATGTATTTTTAGATATAGATATAGGCCTATTGTAAGTGTGTAGTGTCACCATCTTTAGGCAAAATAAATACTTGACACACAGCGACATAACACGTTATGACAAGGTCATAACATGGTCATCATAACACCTGTTGTGATATTCCATTATTTTATGGCTGGTTATGACACCTACACAAGTGTCAACTCACAAAACGTACCACACAAGGCAAAACATTCCATTATACCATAAACATACGGTTGTCATGTTAAATATATCCTATTTTTTATTCACCATATTATTGTAATAGTTTACACAATGTCAGACATGCACCTAAAACAAAGCAGATTTCAGGAGCAGGACTAGGCACCTTTTTTGGGCTGATATAAGGGCATGTACGTGATAGGCCTATCTGGCTAATATGATTATGATGTCATAATGCTTCTTGGACAGTGTCATAAAGTTTATTTTGTTAGTCCAAGTAAAGTGACACAGGATGGTCATAATGCTTCATGAAAGTGTCAAAGTGTAATTTCTTAAGTTAAATGTGGCTCATGACAGTGTTATGACAAGTTATGTCAGCCGTTATGACAAGTTATGTCAGCCGTTATGACATGACTGAGTGATTATGACTGTCATTACATTACCCAAAAAGGAATAAACAGAACTTTAAGCTACATCTTCATTTGACATAGGTACTGAACTGTCCATTGATAAAAGAGGACCATGTTTGCAAAACAAGTGGTTCTGCACTTAATTCACCATTACACTGGTAAACTAATGGTTAGATAATAAGACAGATTATTTCACTTATAATTCACTGTATCACAATTCCAGTGGGTCAGAAGTTTATATACACTAAGTTGACTGTGCTTTTAAACAGCTTGGAAAATTCCAGAAAATTATGTCATGGCTTTAGAAGCTTCTGATAGGCTAATTGAAATAATTTGAGTCAATTGGAGGTGTACCTGTGGATGTATTTCAAGGCCTACCTTCAAACTCCTCACTAGGATTAAATGTCAGGAGTTGTGCAAAACTGAGTTTAAATGTATTTTACTAAGGTGTATGTAAACTGCCGACTTCAACTGTAAGTATAAAAGCTTGAAATGTTAGTGGAATGGGATAATGTCTTAGTGTGGTGTGTGAATAATCCAATACTGTAGCAGGTCAAAGCTGTGTGCTGGAAAACCTTCGTTAACAGTGAAACACTTACTTATGGGTACTTTTCCAACAATGCAGAATTAAAGATAAATATATGTCCATGTAAATACTGACACGAGGAATAAATACACTGTAAATAACAATAATGAATAAAAATAACATGGCTATATACAGGGAGTACCAGTACCGAGTTGATGTGCAGGGGACGAGGTAATTGAGGTAGCTGGGAGTTTCTCCCATTCTTCTCTGCAGATCATCTCAAGCTCTGTCAGGTTGGATGGGGAGCGTTGCTGCACAGCTATTTTCAGGATCTCTCCAGAGATGTTCGATTGGGTTCAAGTTCGACCTTCACTCCAGTCTGAGGTCCTGAGCAGGTTTTCATCAAGGATCTCGCTGTACTTTGCTTCATTTCAGGTTTCCCTCGATCCGGACTAGTCTCCCAGTCCCTGCCGCTGAATAACACCCCCACAGCATGATGCTGCCACCACCATGCTTCACCGTAGGGATGGTGCCTGGTTTCCTCCAGACGTGACGCTTGGCATGCAGGCCAAAGATTTCAATCTTGGTTTCATCAGACCAGAGAATCTTGTTTCAGAGTACTTTATGTGCCCTTTGACAAACTCCAAGAGGGCTGTGCTTTTTAATGATGTGTGTCTTCCATCTGGCCAGTCTACCATAAAGCTTGATTGGTGGAGTCCTGCAGAGACGGTTGTCCTTCTGGAAGGTTCTCCCATCTCCACCGAGGAACTCTGGAGCTCTGTCAGAATGACCATTGGATTCTTGGTCACCTCCCTGACCAAGGCCCTTCTCCCCTGATTGCTCAGTTTGGCCGGGCAGCCAGCTCTAGAAAAGAGTCTTGGTGGTTCCAAACTTCTTCCATTTAAGAATGATGGAGGCCACTATCTTCATGGGAACCTTCAATGCTGCAGTCATTTTTTTTGTACCCTTCCCCAGATCTGTGCCTCAACACAATCTGGTCTCGGGGCTTTACGAACAATTCCTTCGATTTCATAGCTTGGTTTTTTTCTCTGACATGCACTGTCAAATTTAGGACCTTATATAAACAGGTGTGCCTTTCCAAATCATGTCCAATCAATTTTATTTACCGCAGTCATGGTTATGACTGTCATAATGTTATGACGCTGAGTGTCAAGTAAAGTGTTTCCGAAATAAGTCTGACTTGGGTGGCTGGAGTCTGACAATTTTCTGGATCTTCCTACTGGGCCGTACTCATCACTCTCTGTAGTGCCTGGAAGTCAGGTGCCCTGCAGTTGCTGTACCAAGAGGTGATGTAGCCAGCCAAGATGCTCTCAATGGTGCAGCATTATAACTTTTTGTGCATCATACCAAATCTTTTCAGCCTCCTGAGGGGGAAATGCCTCTTCACAACTGTGTGGACCATGTTAATTCCTTAGTGATATGAACACACTGAGGAACTTGAAGTTCTCGACCCAATCCACTCCAGCACCATCGATGTGGAAGTAGGCATTGTGGTACTTGTTCATTTAGCTGAAAACCGGTGCCAATTCTGTACCAATTTTAGCCATGCCCTCAACCCCATTCATTGGTTGTAAATTTGTTGATATTGGACATTTAACCATTTACACTCGTGGGAATTGGCCTACATTGATTGGGTTAAATTGAAATGTTTCTTACAAAAGAAATATGAAAAGCACATGCATAAGCATGGTAGCAATTGAAAGGCAACATATTAAGATTATGGGAAAATTATAAGACCAAAGTTCCCTTGACACAAGACTGACTCTAAACACTTTACATTTTCTGTACTTTTCACTGCGTTTGTTGATACCTAAATCTGAAAATACTCTGGATACATTCCGTAACATAAGAATATTATTGGAAAATATGGGGTAGGTGCAACCTAAGACAACGGTTTGAGTGAGGACTAAATGGTGTCTCCAAGTGGCCACACACCTCAAGTGTGCACAGATCCTAATTATTTTCAATGCACTTTGACTCAGTCTTCAACGATAATGTGCTTTTTTGAGCTCTCCAAGCTGTGCTGTTGAGAAACTAGAGCAAACACATTTATTTTGTTTGGAAAAACAACCCTGCATCCCCGCCATCACACAATTACTGTTGTTTACGCAATCCAAAAACAGCCCATTATATATCTCAATATGGGTCAGGTTGGCATCATTTATAAGCTTGATCGATTGCCAACATGACCAGCGAAGTTATAAAATACGATTTTAAAAGTGTTAGTCTTACACAGGGCAATTCAGAGAAACAGATGATAATTTTGGTGCGCATAGAAAGGAGTCATGGGTGCATTCAGGTGCGTGTTCCATAGCGAATTTTCTTCACAAAAGACAAACAGATTCTGTTCAGAACAACCCAGGGTATGACACCATGTCATATTGTAACTGTACATCAGTGATCAAACATTAACACTGTATATGACATGAGTTTTATGATATGGAAATGTGAAGTGCACATTGGCTTGCTTGCATGACATCAAAGCGGTATTTATTATAAATCATCAACGTCTCATCTTTCAAAATACATTGAATCCTCTTGATTGACAGCACTTCCCTCACTGAGACAAAACATTTGCAAAAGTTGCCCAATTAGCAGGAGGGATGGGAGCAGCTTCTTGTCGCGTGCGGTGCTCAAGTTCAGAACGGCTGTCAGTCAAAACCCATACAGCGCTGTGAAGCGCAGAGCTCTGACGTAATGTATAGCATGTTACTGTACAGCCACTGTGTTCCAATTTAGACACTTATCAGTGACTAAATCTGACATTTTCAACCCGTAAACGGGCACGAGTGTAGTGGCCAGTGTATTATAACTACTGTAGTATTTATACATCTCATACAGACGCTGCATAAAAGCCCATCATTTTGTTTGCTGTGAGATTGTATGGACCCAGGGAGAGAGGCTGAAATGTGTATCTAGATCTATAAGGAAGTTGAGACGTTTGCAGTACCAATGATCAGACACCAAGTACAATATAAATCATTCATTAGAAACGCCACACCTTCATAGTTTTAAAACAAACTTATACTAAGTTGAAAAAAACTACAGATGGACTTTGTTATACAAATCTCACACTTAGTGATCCACATTCTAAATTAAGGAGGGAAACAACATGGCCCCCATTTGAATCAAGTTTCTGACAACAGACTGAAATGGGCATAGGTTAAAACACCTAGTAGACAACTCCGTATAATACTATCATCAATTTCATCAATAAACAACTTGGGAACAATATCAGACATCGCTAAACCCTGTATTGACATTATGATAGTAGACATCAACAAAATTACTTTAAAGCGGCAATCAGCAGTAAAAACAATTGCAAAGCGGCCTCCCCCACTGGTTCGGTTAAAAGTTGAGGGACGGGGCTGGAGAAATGTAATCACTCAAATTCATAGACCGAGCTATGGATGCAAGGATTGACCAACCATGATATCAAAATTAAACTTTAAACCATGTTGAGGCTATATAGTTTGTTTACATTTGGTTTGTTTACAAACATTGGAGTAAAACAAGCTTATATTTTGGGTTCTGATGGAGTACGACAGTTGAACTAAGCTTATGAGGCCTTTAAAATTAAGTTATATTATTCAAGAATCAAAATGGGTACTTATCAATTTATTAGTCCAAAAATGGATGTAGGAATTGCTGATTGCCCCTTTAAAAATTTACTTTTGATTTGATGTTTTACAAAAATAAATTATACCTGGGGGTTTTCGAAAACCTCTCTTGCTTTTGACATCAAGAGGTGATGGGGTTCTCAAGTGCTGATACGCTTGGACCTGCTGCAATGACGAGTTGAATTTGAAACCAAAATCTCATTTTGTTTTCAAATATCATATCAAACACCATACACCATCATACAGTGAGTACTCCAGCATTTTGGATTTAAAATGACTGAGGTTAGAGTGCAGACTGTTATCTTTAACTTTAGGGTATTTTCATCCATATTGGGTTAACCGTTTAGAAACTAGAGCACTTTGTGTACATAATGCCCCATTTTAGGGGATCAAAAGTATTGGGACAAATGCACTTGTGTATTAAAGTAGTCAAAAGTTTAGTATTTGGTCCCATATTCCTAGCACGCTATGATTACTTCAAGCTTGTAACTCTACACACTTGGATGGATTTGCAGTTTGTTGTGGTTGTGTTTCAGATTATTTTGTGACCAATAGGAATGAATGATAAATCATGCATTGACATTTTGGTGTCACTTTTATTGTAAATAAGAATAGAATATGTTTCTTAACACTTCTACATTAATGTGGATGCTACCATGATTACGGCTAATGAATAATGATGAGTAAGACAGACGCACAAATATCATACCCCCAATACATGCTTACCTCACACCATTACAATAACAGGGGAGGTTGGCATTGTTTTGGGGGTATGATATATGTGTCCAACTTTCTCACTCATTATTCACGATACATTCAGGACTATCTGTAATAACGGTAGCATCCACATTCATGTAGAAGTGTTTCGAAACATATTAGATTCTTAGATTCTCCAAAATGACAAAATATTTTTTACCCTCAAATTAAAGCTGACAGTCCACACTTTAATAACCTCATAATCATTGTATAATTTCAAATCCAAAGTGCGGGAGTAAGGAGCCAAAACAAAAACAGTCACCGTTACAATACTTTTGAAGCGCACTCTTTCATATCAAACAAGATAAACCATCGGGAAAAATGGCGATAAAAAAATACTGAATATAACAGCAAAACTACTACGTGCAAAACACTGAATATCATCAAATACACAACTATATAGTTATAAATTACAGTACTGTGAATACTGGGACATAAGGCCTGCATTTTTTTTTCTTCACTAATTGGCCTTTTGACCAATCAGATCAGCTATTTTGCCAATAACTAGGCAAATGATCAGAATTGGGCTGCCTGTGTTAAATGCAGCCAAAGGGAATCAAACAACAAGCCAGCTTGTTGGCCACATTCACAATGCCCTCATTCTTAGCAGGAGAAAGGCTGGTAGCCGCAGCTACTGCTGCTTCCCGCACCTCAACTAAATACACTGTCTGGAGTTCATGCAGACATTCAACACCAGCCTACAGTAGGCCCATGACTCAGCTGCGGGTAGAAGAAGATACAACATGGCCAAGAATCAAGCCTATATTCATTCTAAAAAAATAAACAGGCTGAACAGGGTTAGGCTGGCTGCTGCATTCAGCAACTGCGTTCAGCAACGGCCACCACTTCAGGGATGTATTCATTAGGCACCAAACAATAATAAAAGGGACTGAAACAAGGAGGAACTACCTAAACTTGTCCAATAAGAAACACTTGCCTTTTTCCGTTGCAAAATGTTTTGCTACGGTGTACCCTAATGAACACAGAGGGATGGCAGCTAACGACCCAGCAGATAACACAACCTTCTTTCACTCCGAACCGTCATCTACCAGCCAGCCAGGGTGGGACTTTCTGGGGGAAGCTCTTTACTCACGGGAGGGACTAACTCAACTCTTCATGGTGTGTTCAGGAATACTGGTGCGCTCTAAGGTGGTCAGATAGCCGGTGTAGGCCCTGCTCCCAAGGACCGCCACCACCCCCCAGGAGGAGCCTCTCTGCCTCCGCCCAGCCCTCCACCACCCAGGACTTCGAGTCCTATAAGAGAGAGACCCTGAAAAAGGGAGAGGGAAGTAGTGGACAACAACACGACAGACATATTGGTCGTATTGTATACATATCTGAGTATACAGTACTTCATATGCAATACACAACTGCCCATGTCATTGTCCACTCAAATATACTAATGCATATCATAGATGTCATTGTGTTATGTTATGCTAGTTGTTAAAATATCAATAATAAAATACTACACATACAATATTAAAATAAACATTTTGTTTGAAACACTGCAGATAACATCGACTTCGACATTGTCCCTGAGTGACTCATTTATCCTAATTAATGAGGCGAGAAATAATTGCGTAAAAAATAAAAATGGCATTATATAAATATTGTGTAAATAAATGAAGATGTCAAAAGTTAAGAAATTGAAAAAGGAAAACTGACTGTGGAAGACATTTATAGGCATGGCCAGAAGGAGGAGACGAAAAAGATTGGGGCTACTAGGGCCAATAGGGAAAGCCCTAGTTGTAAAGACAATAGGAAACAGTAGGGACTTCCGTACCTTCTGGGGACTCCATCCACACACTGCAGACCGAGCGTCTCACTCATGGGTCTCAGTCAGAGGCACACCGTATGCTGCCCTGCTGCTTTCATCCTTACTGTGGCTGCTCTCTTGTGCGGCCGGGGCAACGACGCTCTGGCTGCAACTCGTCAGTTTCTTCAGCTCGCTGGCAAACGAGATGCCTTTCCTCTCGTCCTCACGGGCCATCTGAGTGCGCACGCACACACGTAGTCAGAGTTATTTCTGATAAAAGCAAGAATTCTAAGGAGCAACAATAATCACTTGAACTTGTGGTTTGATGTGGGTGTGTTATGTTCGTATATTACTGAACAAAAATATAAACACAACATGTATAGTGTTGTAAAATCATCCCAGAAATTTCTCTCAAATTTTGTGTCCAAATTTGTTTACATCCCTGCTAGTGAGCATTTCTCCTTGCCAAGATAATCCATCCACCTGACAGGAGTGGCAAATCAAGAAGTTGACTAAACAGCATGATCATTACATAGGTGCAACTTGCGCTGGGGAGAATAAAATGGCACTAAAATGTGCACAATTCCACAGATTCCACAGTCTAAAGTTTGAGTGTGCTGACTGCATGAATATCCAGCAGAGCAGTTGCCAAAGAATTGAATGTTCATTTCTCTATCATAAACCACCTCCAACATTGTTTTAGAGAATTTGGCAGTACGTCCAACCGGCCTCACAACCGCAGACCACATGTATGGTGTCGTGTGGGTGAGCGTTTTGCCGATGTCAATATTGTGAACAGTGTCCCATGGTGGCGGTTGGCTTATGGTATGGGCAGGGATAAGCTACGGCCAACGAACACAATTATATTTTATCCATGGCAATTTTTATGCACAGAGATACTATGACGAGATCCTGCGGCCCATTGTCGTGCCATTAATCCACCCCATCACCTCATGTTTCAGCATGATAATGCACAGCCCCATGTCGCAAGGATCTGTACACAATTCCTGGAAGCTGAAAATGTCCCAGTTCTTCAAATGGCCTACATACTCACCAGACATGTCACCCATTGATCATGTTTGGGATGCTCTGGATCGACGTGTGCAACAGAGTGTTCCAGTTCCCGCCAATATACAGCAACTTTGCACACGCATTGAAGAGTAGGACAAGATTCCACAGGCCAGAATCAACAGCCTGATCAACTCTATGCGAAGGAGATATGTCACACTGAATGATCCACACCTCTACTTAAATTTTATTAATACTCATTCACTGAATGTTAAGTATATGAAATTCAAACATTCCTTACCAAACTGCTTTCTATAATCCTGCAGACTATCATTCTCCATGAGAAAACATCTCAATTAATCTCTCGTGGACAGATCTACGTAAACCTAACTTGCACCATAGAATCTGGAATGGGATGCGAGGGATAATAAGCATTAGTAGTTCTGGTTTTATGGCACTGATGGTTTGTCAGGACTGATGGTTTGTACGGTTGTGGCTAGATGAGTACAGCACCATCTAGTTGTCAACAACTCTTGTCACCAACGTGACAACTGTAGCCTAACCCTAACCCTTTTCCTAACGTCTCTGCTGGAGCGTGTCCCCATACATGAGTGGTTAATTCATGTCAAATGACTAGGAAGTAGGGGCGGCAGGTAGCCTAGTGGTTAGAGCGTTGGGCCAGTAACCGAAAGGTTTCTAGATCAAATCCCCGAGCTGACAAGGTAAAAATCTGTCCTTATACCCCTGAACAAGGCAGTTAACCCACTGTTCCTAGGCCCTCATTGTAAATAAGAATTTGTTTATAACGGACTTGCCTAGTTAAATAAAGGTTAAATATCAAAAAAAAAATTAAAGTAGGAAGCAGAACGTTTGAGTGGTGACACAGCGTTTTATACTTTTAAAAACATATTATTTTGGGACCAATGTGTTAGTGCTGTTCTTAACCCCCAGTTTTTTGACAGGATTTTACAATCCTGACTGAACTGCTAGGTCTAGCCACGACTAGCTAGGCTACATTGCCGTCACCGGCAAAGCTCGTCTCGCTTTGCGGATGGCTCTTGTAGCCATGAAGGCTGTTTCTGACTACTCTGATTTGTAGACTGATCTGGAAATGGCCACAAAAGTCATGAAATATGAGACGTGTGAAAGAAGAAAGAATTTACTGACATACACTTGTGATAAGTGTAAACAGTTTGTTGCCTCAAAAGACCGGATCATTGAACGGGGTCCGAAATAGTCTTGCTCTGGCCAAAACGACATCAAAAACAGCATGCAGCCTTGAAGCGACAATTCGAAACGATGGAGGGGATAATCCAGGGTGCTCTACAAGACTGGGCTCCTCTGCAGTAGCTAATGTGGACACTAACATGGGCCACTTTCCGGTATTGCTCTATCCGGTATTGCTCTTTCCGGTCTTGCTCTACACCATCAGAGACAAGGCGGAGTCGAGTTAGAGGTAGAAGAGGAGGAAAATCTCAACGCATCTTCCATTTGCCCTCTCGTCCAGACCTGTGGCTATCTAACCGTTTCAAGGCTCTGAGCTCCAACAGGGCCCTCTGCCGCTCTACCCGTCCTTCCCATTCCACCTCAGTACCGAGAGCAAGCTCCTCTGGATCTGGTCCTGGGTTACTGAGCCGGGCTGTCCACTGGAGCAGCCCCCAGAGCACATTCCACACCTCGCAGGGACACTCTCGTCCTCTAGTGGTAGTTATAGGAAGCTCCATAGTTAGGGTGGTCACGGAAGCAAGGACCCTCGGCTTCCCTGCAGCCCATGTTCAGGACATAGATCACCAGGTCCTTGCTGTGATGGAGCACCCGAATGCTCACACAGTAGTCAATTCCTGTCGGTACAAACTACATCAATCTTCATACGTCGGAGCAATTAAAAGCTGACTTCAGAGTGTTCACAGGCAGCCTAAAGGAGACAGACAAGCAGGTTCTAATTTCCGGGCCGAAACCAACAACAGGTTGCGGAATGGAACACTTTAGTCATCTACTCTGGCTATACTACTGGCTTAAATCCTACTGTTCCTCGGTAGATTTTGAGTACATTGACAATTTTGACCACTTCTGGGAGAGGCCCCAGTTTAACAAGAAGGATGGCATGGCAACCAAATAGGAGGTACAAAGTTTCTTACCCGAGGAGGCTCTTATAAAACATTGACTCAACAATAGCCCAACCCCTGCTCAGGTAATTCCTCCCATTCCCACATTATTATCATCATCATACTCCTACAGATAATCATTGCCAGTAATAATCTTGTGCCCATACACTTGAATTCCACTGTTCCCTCTGTTACGGTTAGCCCAAATGGGAAGCCCATGAATCAGCTCGTCTAAATGGGAAGCCCACAGATCGAAGTGGTAGGCATGTTGTGTAAATCAAATGATATACAATCACATTTTATTCCAGGTTATAAGGCAACAAAATAGGAAAAATGGCAAAGGGGGTGAATACTTTCGCAAGCCACTGTAAAGATACATAAAAATAAACGTGTAGGCCTATTACTTTGAGTCAGCTGCATGCCTGACCCTGAATTAGCTATGTTATCTATTTTTCATCTCTCTGGCAGACAAACACACACCCATTAAACGCCTTAGAGTAAAAAAACAGAATAAATCCTTTGGTCTCTATAAAACTTTCAGACCTTGTTAGAATGAGAAATCAGGCCTGAGCCAAGGCTAGAAAAATTGACACTGTTAGCAGATTGGCAGCTTTTCAGGCAATTGAGAAATAGATGAACCTCCTCAATTAAGAAAGCCAAATCCTGCTACTTTCTAAGTTTTATCTCAGACTCTGCTGGTGATCCATCTAAATTTTGGAAAACAGTTCATGTACTGAAGCGTGGAAAATGTCTCTCCCTCCCTGCCTAAGCAAGTTGTGTCAGACTCTAGCATCAGAGTAGAGGAGAAATAGATAGGCCACTATGAACTGAGAGCGTGGCGGGTCTGGTGTGTTTGTGTGGGTAC
Source organism: Oncorhynchus kisutch (assembly GCF_002021735.2). Classification (NCBI taxonomy): domain Eukaryota; kingdom Metazoa; phylum Chordata; class Actinopteri; order Salmoniformes; family Salmonidae; genus Oncorhynchus; species Oncorhynchus kisutch. The sequence continues at coordinate 13,637,093 of NC_034198.2, read as the reverse complement.
ATGCTGTGTGGGTATATGCTGCATATGTCAAGTGCACTCAAAACAATATATTTATCTTATTTTAGTCTTTGGGAGCTAGCTAGATTTTATCATCATCATCATCATCATCATCACACACCGACAGCAGCTTATGATTTCTTCTTCGGTATAATGGCGGTCCGCAAACAATTGTTTAAGGTGCATGCCACCACCTACTGTGATGAGTGTGTGGTCCATCACAGTTACACAACTTTACATTAGTATAAAAGAAATCAAGCACAAATACATTTTAGTCACTGTCATATACAAAATAAAATCAGCTCCTCCCTCGACACGGATTGATCAACATTACATTTTTTCGGTTCGGCCCACCACTTATTTTCCCTATAGGCAACAAAACCAATGCATGTGCAACTGTGGACAAATTTAGGCAGGGTTGGCTTAGAATCGAGGGATGGTTGACAATATTGAAGCTGTACTTCCTCTCCATATCGTTATAAAAAATATATATAAATTGCACAATGAGCACTTGTCTCAAATTGTTACAGTTGTTTCTTATCCAGCTAGCAAATTTTTTGGCATATTAGCAAACAGTAGACCTAAAAACAAGACATGGTATCAATGAGATGCAACGAGCTGAAACGAGCCATCTACGATTCCCCACGTGGCAGCTTCTTGTCATTGTTGCTAGCTATCCGACTGTCCAGAATCACAACCCCATCGACGCGCACGCATCGATTTCATGACGTTGTCAGCTAACCCGTCTACTGTATATGAAAGGAAAGTAGTGTGTATTTCATAATATGACCCCAGGACGGGGCACTTAGAATGAAGAAAATGATAAAAAAAATACAGTATTTGCTTGACCGGTTTCTCATTAAAATAGCTAGACTCTACAGCAGTCATGGGAAATTTCCGTTGAATAAAGTAGTACCTCTTCCTTGGTTTTAAGGCAGATTCTGCCCACATATCCCTCTTCGGGCTGCCAGCTGTTGATAACCCTGACGATCTCCTCCTCAGGGGCTACGGGGCGCTGCTGAGGACACCTCTTACGGTCACTGCGCTCCTTCCCCAGTGACACCTTCTCCTCACAAAGGAAGTACTCACTGGCACCATCTGTGGACATCAGCAACTAATGTGGGGAGAGGAGAAATAGATAGGCCACTATGAACTGAGAGCGTGGCGGGTCTGGTGTGTTTGTGTGGGTACATTTTCCTATGGGTGGGTGTGCCGGGACTGACCGTGTCCAGTAGCTGTCCGGCTGTGGTCTGCTCTTTCACAGACACTACAGTGAAAGGCTCTCGACTTGGCACACCGTGGACAGTCACTTTGTGTAGCTGGGCTGCCCTCCGCTCCTCAGAACTAAACAGCTGCCAGGGAAATACAGTGTTGTAAATAGATATTTACATAGTCCTTACATGTATTTTAAGGTTACTAGCTAATTAGCTCATCAGATGCTGTTCGAAGAGCTACAGTAATATAAGCAATCCCTAGCTGCTCCTCAGGGGTGTGTGTGTGTTACCATGGCAGCAGGCAGGGCTGTGCCGGTGGGGCTCTCCTCTACTCTGCGGCTATAGATGAACAGACTGGACACCTCCAGGGGCTCGTTGTGCTGCGTCCTCAGCTGGATGTGTCTATAGCCTGGAACAACAGACAACCAACCACAGACATTAAGAACAGGGAGTAGAAATGTATATTACCTGGCCACATGCCGTGCTGTAGCTGCTAGCAAACTCTGTACATAGCATGTTGCTAAAAATCATTGTTCAATTATTTATTAATAGGTTACATGCTATTGATGTGTATACTTGAGAAAGTCTTCACTTTCTTCCTCCTCTTCTCCACTCCTCCCCCTCATCTTCTCCCTCACCTGGTTTGAGGGCCCGTAGGGGCAGAATCCTTTGAGCAGTGGTCTGGTAGCTGTTGTTCTCGACCACAGCGATGCGCAGGAAGCAGGCGTCCTCAAAGTGCACGGGGAATCGGAAGTGCTCTGACCACATGGGGTTGAGCGCGTTGCGGTGGATGGGCTTGGTGCGGAATTGGAAGCTGTCCACGGGCATGCCCATCACTTCCACCTCCACACAGGGGCTGCCCGCGCCGATGGCAGGGCACACGTTCTGCCCAGAAACAATCTGACAGAGGGGGAAAGGACACCTTTTATTCATTATATACTGTATATCAAAACTGTATTTAATCATCTCAATCCACTATAAGACAGATACTTGGCATTACACGTGTAATTACATTACTCAGTTTTACTTAATACTTTATAATACTTACTGTATGACATATTCCTGGCAGATTTGATAAGAAATTAAACATCTGTTTACACAACTCGTTTTACGACCTCTTTTCCCATTCACTATTGCAGAAGATTTATTGGGTGGTGTCCTTGTCTCAAATAGAGAAATCATACTGTATATATGGTGCAAATATCTCCAATAAACCCATCAAAACTATGTTGAAGAGCCCGATGGGAGTGCTTTGGGTAAGTGTGTGTGTGTATACCCAGCAGGGTAGTTAGTGAGAGAGACCAATATATGGATCATATTGAAGTGTGTTTGGCTACATTTTAAAATACGTTTTTGATGGGTTGAGTGTCTGTGTATCCCTAGAGGGGGAGAGATTGTGTGTGTGTGTGCTCCCAGCAGCATACCACCCTGCATCCCATTGCTGGCTTGCCTCTGAAGCTAAGCAGGGATGATCCCTGGATGAGAGACCAGATGCTGCTGGAGGGCCATTAAGAGGCACTCTTTCCTCTGGTCTAAAATTTACAAAAACTTTCCCAATGCCCCAGGGCAGTGATTGGTCTCTGTGGTCACTAAAGCTCATGGCACTTATCATAGGGGTGTTAACCCCAATGTCCTGACTAAATTCCCTATCTAGCTATCATGTCCACCTAATCATCCCCAGCTTCCAATTGGCTCATTCATCTCCCATGTAACTATTCCCCAGGACTTTGCTGTAAATGAGAACGTGTTCTCAGTCAACATACTTTGAAAAATAAGGCTAAAATATATATTTTTTTATAAAAAGTGTATGTTTGCATGCTTGCTTGTGTGCATCCATGTACACTCCCCTCCATATGTTCATATCCATTCAGTTCCTATTAGACAAAATAGAATCCAAAACACAATCAAAACAAACTGGAAATACATCCAATAAGTTTGTAGTCACAAGCTTGATGTATTCATTGCGTGGAAGGAATATGGGACAAAATACAAAACTTTTGACGATAAGCAAATTTGTCCACATACTTTTTCAAAAATGGGAGGGGGGGGGGATACATAGTGCTTTCATTTGTAAACAGTATAACAGATTTGTATGAAAATACCCTCACATAAAAAGGTGCCATTCTGTACTGTCACCTCATATGAAACATTTGATCTCTAATCCAAAAGTAGTATCGAGCCTATGAAGTAGAGAGCCAAAAATGGTTTTAGCAGTCCAAATACATATGGAGGGGAGGGGTGTGTTTGTGTGTACTCACAGTCAGAGAGTAGAGTGTTGGGCTTATGCTCTCCACGTCTCTCTCCAGGGAGCAGAGTTGCTGGTAGAGGGGACAGCTGCGATCCCACAGCACTGGAGGTTTCAGGACATATCCACAATGCCCATTTGCCTCAAACAGAGCCGTGTTCAACTGCATGGGCAGGTCTGGAGAGAGCAGAGGTGGCGACGGAGAGAGTGAAAGAGAGAAGGTGGTGAGAGAATGAGAGAGGAGAAAGAGTAAGGAAACAGACAACAGCAGACCATCCATTGTTTCACAAGCATCACTTATCCTAATTTTTGTTTGAAAATTGGCACAGATGAGTGGAGAAACATAGCTTGCAAATCTGCAACTAGGCTTTATAAATGTGTAAAAACAGACAAGCCTATAAAATGCATATTTTATTTACTTATTTAACTAGGCAAGTCCGCTAAGAACAAATTCTTAGTTACAATGACGGCCTATCAGCATCACGGCCATGTCCAGCGTACTGAGTTGACTCAGTGCTGCCCAGGTCAGAGCTCCCCCTTACAGAGAAATGAACAATGACATGCAAGATAACATAACCTAGTGTTTCCCCAATACATTTCCACACGGTCATATTGTACCCTGTCCAAGCCATTTCCAATGAATAGGCAACTAGAGTTTCTTGAAAAGTTAAGAGTTCATAAGTTGTAAGTAGGGCCCTGAGTTTTTCCTGACCATGTCACCTGACCAGGGTACAAAATTACCTAGTTAGAGACGACACTGAACAAAAATACAACATATAATGAATTGCACCCATTAGCCGAAATAAACGATCACAGAAAATTTTCATATGCATATAAAGCTTTTTTTGCTCATATTTTGTACACAAACTTGTTTACATCCCTGTTAGTGAGCATTTTTCCATTGCCAAGATAATCCATCCACCTGACAGGTGTGGCATATCAAGAAGCTGTTTAAACAGCATAATCATTACACAGGCGCACCTTGTGCTGGGGACAATAAAAGGCCACCTTAAAATGCGCAGTGTTGTCGCACAACAATGCCACACGTCTCGCGGGAGCGTGCGATTGGCATGCTGACTGCAGGAATGTCCACCAGAGCTGTTGCCAGAGAATTGAAAGCCGCCTCCAACGTTGTTTTAGAGAATTTGGCAGTACATCCAACAGGCCTCACAACCACAGACCACGTGTATGGAGTCATGTGGGCAAGCGATGGCAATTTGAATGCATAGAAATACCTTGAAGAAATCTTGGTATCTGTGACCAACAGATGCATATCTGTATTCCCAGTCATGTGAAATCCATAGATTAGGGCCTAATTTATTGATTTCATTTGACTGATTTCCTCCTATGAACTGTAACTCAGTGAGATCTTTGAAATTATTGCATGTTGCATTCATATTTTTGTTTAGTATATAGGGGTTATTTCCCCATACCCTGATAAAGTCCCAGCCTGGTTATTTCCCCATACCCTGATAAAGTCCCAGCCTGGTTATTTCCCCATACCCAGATAAAGTCCCAGCCTGGTCCTGGACTAAAAATAATTTGCAATTAAGAATCTCCATTGAGCATAGCAACGTCCAGGGACTAAACTGGACCAACCTTATCAGTAAGACTCCTCTCCATGTCCTTACCATCAGTCTGATAATTGAGAGCCACCACTTGCATGCCGTGTAGCCAGAAGGGCAGAGGGTTGGGGTTGGCGGAGTCGATGCGAGTGGCGGCCGGGTAGGTCCTTAACAGCTGGTAGGTGGTGTGCTGGATCAGCTTCTCTGAGTTGCGGCGGCACAGGCGCTTGGCAGTGTTCTCGTTGACAGAGGAGATGTGGTAGCACTTGGGAGTGTGGATGACGGCACTCACTGAGGCATTGGGGCTGAGCACGGGCGATGTCTGCTCTTCCCAGCTCAGACGGATGCCCTCCACGCTACCTGGAGGGGGAAACAGTTACACATTTACAATCTAGTCATTTGGCGGATACGTTTATCCAGAGCGATAGCAGTGAAAAGAAAGCAGAAAAAAGGACAGCTCAAATAACGATGACATATATTACACATAAAAATGTTAAAAAGCTTTTTCCCAGGACAGCAAGACAATGTAACACTAACATTTAACTAACCCAAATAGTACAGGTAACTGCCAAAATAATGAAAACACTTGAGTAAATCAGAGACACAAAAGTATATTGAAAGCAGGTAATTCCACACAGGTGTGGTTCCTGAGTTAATTAAGAAATTAAACATCCATCCCATCATGCTTAGGGTCATGTATAAAAATGCTGGTCAGGCTGTTATTTGACTACATTTGGCCCTATAGGATGACAATTGGGATGTGGCAAATGTAAAACATTTCTGAACGTTTAACCATCTGAAAGGGAGACTCAACCTGTTGCTGACTGCAGTAATCACAGTACAGAAATAATTGCAGTTGAAATGCAGCCATTGCCAATGGTAGAGGATGTTGGCTTCAATGCCCTGATGGCATATATAGAACCAGACTACAAGATGCCTTAACGGCCCAGATGTAAAAATGGTACAGTCGTGACCCTTCTTTTTCAAGACCTCTGCAATCCGCCCTGGCATGCTGTCAATTAACTTCTGGGCCACATCCTGACTACTAGCAGCCCATTCTTACATAAGCAATGTTGGAGTTTGTCAGAATTTGTGGGTTTTTGTTCGTCCACCCGCCTTTTGAGGATAAGGTCTGGGGAGTTTCCTGGCCATGGACCCAAAATATCGATGTTTTGTTCCCCGAGCCACTTAGTTATCACTTTTGCCTTATGGCGCTTATGGTGCTCCATCATGCTGGAAAAGGCATTGTTCGTCACCAAACTGCTCCTGGATGGTTGGGAGAAGTTGCTCTCTGAGAATGTGTTGGTACCATTCTTTATTCATGGCTGTGTTCTAAAATTGTGAGTGAGCCCACTCCCTTGGCTGAGAAGCAACCCCACACATGAATGGTCTCAGGATGCTTTACTGTTGGCATGACACAGGACTGATGGTAGCGCACACCTTGTCTTCTCCGGACAAGCTTTTTTCCGGATGCCCAAACAATTGGAAAGTGGATTCATCAGAGAAAAAGACTTTACCCCAGTCCTCAGCAGTCCAATCCCTGTCTGTACATTTAGCAGAATATCAGTTTGTCCTGGATTTTCCTGGAGAGAAGTGGCTTCTTTGCTGCCCTTCTTGACACCAGGCCATCCTCCAAAAGTCTTCGCATCACTGTGCGTGCAGATGCACTCACACCTGCCTGCTGCTATTGCTGAGCAAGCTCTGTACTGGTGGTGTCCCGATCCCGCAGCTGAATCAACTTTAGGAGACTGTCCTGGAGCTTGCTGGACTTTCTTGGGCGCCCTGAAGCCGCCTTCACAACAATTGAGCCGCTCTCCTTGATGTACTTGATGATCTGATAAATGGTTGATTTAGGGGCGATCTTACTGGCAGCAATATCCTTGCCTGTGAAGCCCTTTTTGTGTAAAGCAATGATGACGGCACGTGTCTCCTTGCAGGTAACCAAAGGTTGACAGAGGAAGAACAATGATTCCAAGCACCACCCTCCTTTTGAAGCTTCCAGTCTGTTATTCAAACTCAATCAGCATGACAGAGTGATCTCCAGCCTTGTCCTCGTCAACAGACACCTGTGTTAACGAGAGAATCGCTGACATGATGTCAGCTGGTCCTTTTGTGGCAGGGCTGAAATGCGGTGGAAATGTTTTTTGGGGGATTCAGTTCATTTGCATGGCAAAGAGGGACTTTGCAATTAATTGCAATTCATCTGATCACTCTTCATAACATTCTGGAGTATATGCAAATTGCCATCATACAAACTGAGTCAGGAGACTTTTGGCCACAACTGTACAATGATTGCTCTGCAAGTACAAAGTGTGAGCTCTCCTACACCGTACTACGTGGAGTTAGTAGATTGTTGGGCGTCTATGAACATGCTGTCATACATCACTGCAACGAGCCATCACATTGATGAGAAGTGGGACATGAAGTACTGACAACTGAGAACATGGAGGGGAGGGACACAGCAGAGAACCTATAACGGCATTACGTAGCATCGTTGCTGAGTGGGTGGGGGACAGCAGTAAGGTGAGCGCCGTCTGGTAGGTAGCCAGGGTAGATTGAACTACTTTGCAGGACCATATCTGAATCGTGATGGAGGGCCGAGTGTCTGCGGGTTTTCACTCCTCCCTTGTACATGATTGATGAAATAAGATCACTAATTAGTAAGGAACTCTCCTCACCTGGTTGTCTATCTTCATAAAAAAAATGGCAGTTTAAGCATGGCACCTGTACTGCCACTGTAGCTCAATTCCACCTAGCAAAGTTGACATTTATTTCACCACCATCTCATTTAACTTCTCAAAGTACTGCCATACAGGACTTTGTGGTCACTTCCCTGTCTCACTCACTGCCGTTAACGTGCCTTATATCCGTGGCAAATAAATGTTTAAACGTTTACACCTCAAGATGACAATGCCCTCCCATCCAGAAGGCACAAGTCGTCACCGAATAGTTTGAGGAGCATGAAAATGATGTAAACCATATGCCATGGCCGTCTCAGTCACCAGATCTCAACCCAATTGAACACTTATGGGAGATTCTGGAGCGTTGCCTGAGACAGCGTTTTCCACCACCATCAACAAAACACCAAATGATGGCATTTCTCATGGAAGAATGGTGTCTCATCCCTCCAATAGTTAGACACTTCTAGAATCTATGCCAAGGTACACTGAAGCTGTTCTGGTGGCTGGTTGTGGGCCAACGCCATAGTAAAGGGTTTCCTTTACTTCGGAAGTTACCTGAACCTTTCGAAGGGTTATGATTGATCATGAAAGAGGCATTAGCTACACAGCTATTCAAACTCTCTGCCAAGCCTCAGTCCCGAAACAGAAAAAACATGCCTCCAGGATATGCCGTTTCTAACAATCCCATTTCAACCCTTTTTACAAACCCTTTAAAAACTCCACAGCTTCTCTCAGCATCTTTCACTATACTCTGTAATGCAGCGTGCGCACACTAAGAGGGCCATTTTATGGAAAAGTTAAAGGGATAGTCCACCCAACTTACAACATGACACATTGGTTTACCCTGTAAGCAGTCTATGGACAAGGTCTGACAGCAATCCATGCTTTGGTTTAGTTTCCCTGGCACTGTTTCCACATGCTAACATTTGAGCATTTGTGGCACAAAACCCATTCATGTCATGGGACCAATATTAGCATGTCCAAATCACACGAAAGTATCTAAAAATTGACTGTGAAACTCAGTCACTTATAGATGATTTGAACATGTTGAGCGAAACAAAATGCTTATATTGGTCGCATGACTGGAATAAGATTTGTGCCACAAATGCTCAAATGTCCATAAAGGAAAACCAACAATCCCTTTAACAGGCTGGTTCCAATGGGGGGGTAATCTGACTGAGTCTGTATGTGGGTCCTTACCTGTCCCTACACATCCCGCCCCCAGCTCCAGGTCTAGGTCTATGGGTCTAGCTCAAAGGCTCGGCCATACGTACCCTTCCCTGGTACCGCCTCCCTGGGGCTGCCTCCACTACGACCAGGATCCATGCCAAAGACGGACTTCTTGTTCTTTCTGTCTTTTCTTCTGCCAGAGGCCGAATGAGAGAGGGTGGAGAGGCCTGTTCCCCCCCACACACAGAAAGAAAGCGACGGATGAGCGTAAGAGAAGGCCGTGGCTTAAGGGCACCCTCACGCTTCCTCCCCTCCTTTCCCTTTCTCACAGTGGTTTAATGTTGCTTGTTTGTTCTGGCTGTGTTCTGGAGAATTATACCACTAGAAGATGTGCACCCGATTCTAATTTACAATCAATTCAGAGCCCTGTTTTACTCCTTTGTGAACATTCATCGTTCTCTCTTTCGGTTGGGAAAATCACCAGGCAGAATAAAAACACTGCGCTACATTCTGAACATAAACCATTTCTATGCTGGAATGAGCCATATAGTAAAGTTAATTGAACTGAATTAAAGGAGGACTACCAGGGAACTTGACGGCCTGGCAGTAGATGATGAGGTCAGAGAGCTCCTGAGCGATCTGTCGACTCTCCTTCTTGTTCTGGGGGGGATATAACTCTTCTTCCAGCTCTATGTCAAATACCTGGGGTAGGAGCAGAGTCAGTGATTCAGATCTGGGATTACTTCTAGGGAAAAATATACATTTAGGGTGCATTTGTCAATTGTTTATATACTGTAGGCCTGGTGTCTCGTAGTTAATATTTAAGATCAGTTTTCTCTCTATGGTCTCTCCTGGCTCAGAGACTAGCGGTCAGAGGTGAAACCCACCTTCCCTTTGTACTTGGTTACAGCATTGTCTGCTTTCTTCATCCTCTTGGCCATCTCATCAGTGATGGGATGGTCTTCCTTGTCACCAGATGACTTCCTTTCTGGTTTATCATTCAGGATGTTATCTGAGAAACAAAACCATCGTCTTTGAGTGAGGGAGTCAGACAGAACAGCTTGAATTACTCAAATGACTGCTTCCAATGTAATGTTATTCAATGGCTTCACATTTATTCTTCCTTGTGAAACCATTACCGGTAAACTGAGATAAAAATTCCATCCCATAACAGTCCACATGCTTGCAATGCTGGGAATTGGGGAAATGTTATTCAGACGAAAACAGTGGCCCTCCACAAATCCCAAAATGCAACGCAATGTCTGTAAACAAAGAGCTGGGAGTTTGAGCCTTCAGCTCTTCTCTCGCCTACACACAGCAGGATACAATATACGACTGTAAACACAGATTTGATGTCAGCAATGGATCACTCAAAGATGATTTCCACCACTGCATTTCCACCACTGCATCATGACAGTTATTTTACTGCAGGAATCACACTGGTTCAGTGCAGTTTCAGTGTTGTGTTGTCTGTCTGTCTCACACTGCTCTGGTTACGTGTGGTGGCTGGTGAGAGCCTAGCCACAGAGGTAGTGGAGTGGGCTAGTGATTTTCACCCCCACCGCTCCATGTTTCGGAAGGATCGCACAGGGGCCTAATAATCCAGATGTCTTGGTTTTCTCTCTCTGATGAGCCAGTCTCACTAGCAAGGTCAGGATGTACATATCAAGACACAGCAGTGCAGATGGGGGGGGGGGGTGTATTTACACTAAACTGGCCATGTGTGTACTGACAACACAGAACCAAACAGATCATCAGCCATCAACCCACAAACCACACGCTCTTCAGCTTTAACCTTACTCCCTCTGCAGTTTAATACTATAATTACCCTCAATCACAATGTCAAGTTCTAGTATTCTAACCTACCCAGTAACCCCCCCTTGGTACAGTAAAAGCCTCGATTTCGCCCCAGCAAGCAGGTAAGCAAGCGAAACATGCAAAGCGTACAGTACCCGGGCCCACGGCACAAGCTCACTGCACAGACGGAGTACTACAGCTGGAGCCATGCAGTGGAGCTGGTACTGTATATGCAGGGTGAGACCGCTTATGTCGTTCAGTTTACCTTCAAGGCTATAAGAGGCAGTGGAATCTGGAAAGATGTCAGCTGCTGCACAGAGGAACAGTCAGGGACACAGTAATAGGAGGAAGGAGCACAGGAAAACAAACACCTCCAAGTAGAGCTACTGTAAATCCTTGGAGAACTCCCTTATGTTAATAACAGGGAATCAAGGGAGGCGTTAAGAAGAAGAGTAAATACAAGATCTCACTCCCCTACATCATTAACCTTCATAACAACCATACGTTGTTACAGCGACGTACTATAGGGGCGGAGTGAGTGAGAACGTAGTTAGCGAGGACGTCATTGAAACCACAAGAGACCGAAGCTTTGACCTGCTCAGCGTACGTGTTGTACACATTGTTAGAGTGTTTATCCCACAGCAAAAGCAAGTCTCTCTCACCATCAGACAGGGATTCGCAGTCATCGTCATACTCGTCTTCTTCCTCTTCATCGTCATCATCGTGGTTACCAGGAGAGCTTCCTCCCGGGGCCCCATTGCCGGTCTGTGCCTTTATGTGGGCCAGCTGGTGATTCAGAGAACAGAGCATGATTAGTGGAAAGTCCTGTAGTCATTGCACCATGTCAACAGACATAAAAGCTTGTTCTTACATGGGGCCATTATCTTTGAGTGCTTCCAAGGACTAGGCTCCTCAGTCACTTCCGAAGACACAGCTTGACTGACGTCATCCTCGACTGTGATGGGCCGTGTGTGTATAATACTACATTTTGAAAAACATAATTCCACTTAAATTATGGGGTATTGTGTAGGCCAGTGACACAAATCCAAATGTATTCAAATGTAAATTTAGGCTGTATCAACAAAATGTGGAAAACGCTAAGGGGAGTGAATACTTTAAGGCACTGTATGTGTGACGACCTGAGGGGGTGTGCTGGGTACTATAGAGATATGACAGACTTCCCGAGAGGCTAAAAGAGATGCACCTAAGGACTTTCAGACCATGAGAAACAAGATTGTTTGATGAAACCAAGATTGAACTCTTTGGCCTGAATACAAAGCGTCATGTCTGGAGGAAACCTGCCTCCATCCCTACGGTGAAGCATGGTGGTGGCAGCATCATGCTGTGGGGATATTTTTCAGCGGCAGGGCCTGGGAGACTAGTCAGGATCGAGGGAAAGATGAACAGTACAAGTACAGAGAGATCCTTGATGAAAACCTGCTCTAGAGTGCTCAGGACCTCAGACTGGGGCGAAGATTCCCCTTCCAACAGGACAATGACCCTAAGCACACGCCAAGACAACGCAGGGGTGGCTTCGGGACAGGTCTCGGAATGTCCTTGAGTGGCCCAGCCAGAGCCCGATTGAACATCTCTGGAGAGACCTGAGAAAAGCTGTGCAGCGACGCTCCTCATCCAACTTGACAGAGTTTGAGAGGATCTGCAGAGAAGAATGGGAAAAACTCCCCAAATACAGGTGTGGCAAGCTTGTAGTGTCATTCCCGAGAACACTCGAGGATGTAATCACTGCCAAAGGTGCTTCAACAAAGTACCGAGTAAAGGGACAGAATACTGATAGGGTCTGAGATGTGATATCTCAGCCTCCAGTATTTATGCTGCAGTAGTTTATGTGTCGGAGGGCTGGGGTCAGTTTGTTATATCTGGAGTACTTCTCCTGTCCTATTCGGTGTCCTGTGTGAATCTAAGTGTGCGTTCTCTAATTCTCTCCTTCTCTCTTTCTTTCTCTCTCTCGGAGGACCTGAGCCCTAGGACCATGCCCCAGGACTACCTGACATGATGACTCCTTGCTGTCCCCAGTCCACCTGGCCATGCTGCTGTTCCAGTTTCAACTGACCTGAGCCCTAGGACCATGCCCCAGGACTACCTGACATGATGACTCCTTGCTGTCCCCAGTCTACCTGGCCATGCTGCTGCTCCAGTTTCAACTTCCACCTGACTGTGCTGCTGCTCTAGTTTCAACTGTTCTGCCTTATTATTATTCGACCATGCTGGTCATTTATGAACATTGAACATCTTTGCCATGTTCTGTTATAATCTCCACCCGGCACAGCCAGAAGAGGACTGGCCACCCCACATAGCCTGGTTCCTCTCTAGGTTTCTTCCTAGGTATTGGCCTTTCTAGGGAGTTTTTCCTAGCCACCGTGCTTCTACACCTGCATTGCTTGCTGTTTGGGGTTTTAGGCTGGGTGGTTTCTGTACAGCACTTTGAGATATCAGCTGATGTACGAAGGGCTATATAAATAAATTTGATTTGATTTGATATTTCCATTTTCTTTGTTTTTTTATTATAAAAAACTGTTTTTGCTTTGTCATTGTGGTGTATTGTGTGTAGATTGTTGATGAGAAAAACAATTTAATCCATTTTAGAATAAGTCTGTAGCGTAACAAAATGTGGAAAAAGTCAAGGGGTCTGAATACTTCCCGAATGTACTGTATAATGAACTAAAATATAAAACGCAACATGCAACAATTTCAAAGATTTTACTGAGTTACAGTTCATATGAGGAAGTCAGTCAATTTAAATAAATTCATTAGTCCCTTATCTATGGATTTCACATGACTGGGAATACAGATATGCATTTGTTGGTCACAGATCCCTTAAAAAAAAGAAAAAGGGCCTCAGGTTCTCTTCACGGTATTTATGTGCATTCAAACTGCCATTGATAAAACGCGATTGTGTTCGTTGTCCTTAGCTTATGCCTGCTCATAATTCCATAACCCCCACCAGGTTTCCATCCAAATTGGTGACAATTTTGCATACGAATATTCAAAAATGTGCACATTTTCCCACCAGAGAAAATGTTTCCTTCCCATTTAATTATTGCGGATAAAAGGCTGTGCGTGATGACGTAGTGCACATAAAAATACAAGTTAAATGTTTTTTTTACCCCCCTTTTCGATTTTGTCTCATCGCTGCAACTCCTCAACGGGCTCGGGAGAGGCGAAGGTGGAGTCATGCGTCCTCCGAAACATGACCCGCCTTACCTCGCTCCTTAAACACCCGCCAGCTTAACCCGGAAGCCTGCTGCACCATTGTGTCAGAGGAAACACTGTTCAAATGGCGACAGGGGTCATCCTGCAGACACCCGGCCCGCCACAAGGAGTCACTAGAGCACGGTGAACCAAGTACAGCCCCCCCTGGCTAAACCCTCCGCTAACCGGACGACGCTGGGCCAATTGTGCACCGTCCTATGGGACACCCGGTGGTGGCAAAGCCCGGGAATGAACCCTGATCTGTAGTAACGCCTCTAGCACTGCGATGCAGTGCCTTCCACCGCTTGGGAGGCCCCCTCTACTGACAGTTTTGTCAATAAAAATGTTGTATAGCATTTTCTATGTGCCCACTCTGGTATTGGAACGTGCGTTCCAGCCAACCATTCAGATATATAGTGTAGGTACAGCCTACATTAGATTATTAAGGACAAAAGAGAAAGATTTTTTACATGTCAAATGGCAGCCAGGGATCAATCATGTCACTGGAATAGGACTCTTGATATTTAATAGAAAGGAACATCAAGCATCATCATCGTGCACATTCACCTCCCTGTGAAGTTCATCATAGATTATCTGTAGTCAAATAAACCGCACGCTTTCCGAGTCGTAGAGGGAGGATCACACAAAATATCATTGCGTGACTCCAAGTTTACATTCGATAAGATGGTTACAATATCAATATTTGCACATAAAGGCATTTCCACCTTCATTTCTCACATAATTACTTTTAGACTCAAAAGATCGTATTTTGTTTTGCCGGCATTTGGAAAGTATTCGAACACATTTGCTGTTTCCATCAGCCTTGTCGTGACATTTTTTACTTTACTCGCATTAAAAAAGGTTGGATGGACACCTGGTTACTAACACTCATTTCAATAGTCAGTCTGTTGGATACTGGTGTGAGAGAGATGCATTTTTTGCCTCTTGACGGGGGAAGAGCAGGCTGCCTCTTGAATATTTTCCTTGTTTTCCTGGGCCATTTTCCATGCAGACCCAGAGGTGACAAACGTTACATACGTTAGGGCCGAGCCTACAGTCTCACCTTCTGTTTGAGAATGTCAACAGGAGCTTGGTGTGCTGTCAGCTTCTTGTTCTTGAGGAGGATCTTTCCCTTCAGTTGCAGGGGGGAGGGGAGCAGCGGGTCATCAGAGAAATCACTTTCAAACAGGAATTTGCTCACCAGCTTGATTCCGAACACCGCCTTCAAAACACAAATAAACAGATCAAGTGGGCTGACCAAAGGAATCCTCACAGACACGCTAAAATCAAAGGTGTTTCATCAAAGCACCATCAGAGTGGTCTCCAAAGGAGGAAGGAATGAAGAAACTAGGTTCTTAGGGATAAAACACATGACGTGTCAGCTAGAATCCGTACTGATCATGTCCATTGGAGCCAGAAGGAGGTACCTTGAAGATTTCAGCCATTTTGCGTTGCTGGGGCAGAGAGCAGTGGTTCTCAATGGACAGGATGACCGGCATGTCAGAGTTGACAAAAGCAGTGCGATTGATCGCCTCCACCACATCCTAGAAGAAAATAGGTTACAGTACGAGGCATAACTACAGTCCTATTTATTCAATAATTCCAGCATCTAAGCAGTATTACTCAAGCTATAAAAGAGGTATGCCGTCATTGTACTGTATCTTGGCCAAACAGTGACATAAGGACAATAGCGGCAGTGTGACAAGGTTGTGGCAGGGTTACAGACTAACCTTAAAGGGGATCTTGGTGGTCAGGGTGTATCCGTGGTAAATAATGGGTGATCCGTCGTCTCCATCCCAACAGTCCAGCTCCACACTCCTACAGCCCTGCAGCAGCACCTAGACAACACAACAACCACATCCCATCATAAGACAGACACCAAAGCATAATCCATCTTATAGTACAGTAGAAGCCCAGAGTTTTTCCTGGTCAGGTCACAGTCTGGAAAAACTCCTAGCCCTGCTTACGGCAAACCGAAGATGACAAACTGATCCGATGCTTAGAAATCCCCGACAAACCTAAACTAGAAAAGGCACTTTTCCGGGAGAAAATATATGTTTGTTTGCGTCAATTATCTAAAAGGATGATAGTGGTGATCTCACCTGGCTGTAAAGCTCCACGGAGGACTCTCCTTTGAGCTGGTGTCCAGTGAGGTACGTGTTGTGAGAGGACTCTATGTAGTAGTAAGACATTGGGTACTGGAGCTCCTCCGCATTCACCTGAGACTCCTCGTTCTTAGATGCAAAGTTCTCCTTGTCCATCAAAAACCTGGAGAGGTCACTACTACTTAACTGGTGATGAATGTAATTTCAAAATTCCTCGAATGTCTGATGAGTTAAACTAACGTCATTTTTCAGGGGAAATTAAGGTACCTGGCAAAACCTTCAAAGGACATCCAACCCATCTGACGTATGCTTACACAAGGCTCAAATGTCTGAGGGAGACAAAGGAAAACAATTGAACAATACATCACAGAAATATAATACTCCAAGTCTTACTTCTATCACGTCTGTGTTCTGTACAGTATGTCGCAATGCATTGCGTTACACGTCTGCCAAGTTGAAGGGACATTACATTCCCAAAATCAAATTATGTCAGATGTTTTCAGAACGTAAGAGACATCTAAGTTCAGCCTGCTGGACAAGTCATGAGACCCACCTGGATGATGCTGAGGATCTCATCGTATGTCAGGTGTTTCCGCTGGCAGTTGACCAGGAAGTCGTTGAGTTGTGGGATGGCCAGCCCAAGCACTCCTAGAGAGGCGTTCTCCACGCCCGTCCCATTGGTCACGATGCTGGCTGCAGCAATGGCGTCCGAGATCTGCTTCTGGTTTTCCGACGTCTGCTGGCGTGTTCGGATGAAGAGGCCCAGGTCCAATCCATTACGGGTCAGCAAGTCTGTGGTGGAGGACAGGAAAAATGCATCTTTAGAATTAATTCCCTAACTAAGACATTAACATCCAATACTCCCCAGTGTTGCTTACTAATCTAAATCAGCATGTAACATTATGATAGGGCTGACCCCATATAAATCGACTGGTCAATAGGCTGTTGGTCGACCGACACTTCTTTAAACAAACAACAGCACCAAAAATCATGGTGTACAAGACACCTGTCTGATTCCCGCCTGTCTGAGTGGACTAATCTATTGTGGAGACGGGACAGTTTTATCACAAGACTTGGGCTACTGAAATTGTATATGGTTATAAACTCAGCAAAAAAAGAAAGTCCTCTCACTGTCTACTGCATTTATTTTCAGTAAACTTAACATGTGTAAATATTTGTATGAACATAACAAGATTCAACAACAGACATAAACAGAACAAGTTCCACAGACATGTGACTAACAGAAATGGAATAATGTGTCCCTGAACAAAGGGGGGGATCAAAATCAAAAGTAACAGTCAGTATCAGGTGTGGCCACCAGCTACATTAAGTACTGCAGTGCATCTCCTCCTCATGGACTGCACCAGATTTGCCAGTTCTTGCTGTGAGATGTTACCCTACTCTTCCACCAAGGCACCTTGCAAGATCCCAGACATTTCTGGCAGGAATGGCCCTAGCGCTCACCCTCCAATCCAACATGTCCCAGATGTGCTCAATGGGATTGAGATCCGGGCTCTTCGCTTGCCATGGCAGAACACTGACATTCCTGTCTGGAGGAAATCACGCACAGAATGAGCAGTATGGCTGGTGGCATTGTCATGCTGGATGGTCATGTTAGGATGAGCCTGCAGGAAGGGTACCACATGAGGGAGGAGAATGTCTTCCCTGTAACGCACAGCATTGAGATTGCCTGCAATGACAACAAGCTCAGTCCGATGATGCTGTGACACACCGCCCCCAGGACCATGACGGACCCTCCATCTCCAAATCGATCCCGCTCCAGAGTACAGGCCTCGGTGTAACGCTCATTCCTTTGACAATAAACGCGAATCCGACCATCCCCCCTGGTGAGACAAAACCGTGACTCATCAGTGAAGAGCACTTTTTGCCAGTCCTGTCTGGTCCAGCAAGGGTGGGTTTGTGCCCATAGGCGACGTTGTTGCTGGTAATGTCTGGTGAGGACCTGCCTTACAACAGGCCTACAAGCCCTCAGTCCAGCCTCTCTGAGCCTATTGCGGACAGTCAGCACTGATGGAGGGATTGTGCGTTCCTTGTGTAACTCGGGCAGTTGTTGTTGCCATCCTGTACCTGTCCTGAAGGTGTGATGCTCGGATGTACCAATCCTGTGCAGGTGTTGTTACACGTGGTCTGCCACTGCGAGGACAATCAGCTGTTCGTCCTGTCTCCCTGTAGTGCTGTCTTAAGCATCTCACAGTACGGACATTGCAATTTATTGCCCTGGCCACATCTGCAGTCCTCATGCCTCCTTGCAGCATGCCTAAGGCAAGATCAGGCAGATGAGCAGGGAACCTGGGCATCTTTCTTTTGGTGTTTTTCAGAGTCAGTAGAAAGGCCTCTTTAGTGTCCTAAGTTTTCATAACTGTGACCTTAATCGCCTACTGTCTGTAAGCTGTTAGTGTCTCAACGACCGGTCCACAGGTGCATGTTCATTAATTGGTTATGTTTTTTTTTATTTTACCTTTATTTAACTAGGCAAGTCAGTTAAGAACAAAATTCTTATTTTCAATGACGGCCTAGGAACAGTGGGTTAACTGCCTGTTCAGGGGCAGAACGACAGATTTGTACCTTGAACAAACAAGGTTCTTTGAACAAGCATGGGAAATGGTCTTTAAACACTTTACAGTGTTGGATTTTAAATATTTGGATTTTTACAAATTATCTTTGAAAGACAGGGTCCTGAAAAAGGGACGTTTATGTATGTATATAAATAAATAAATAAATAACACTTCTTTGGCTACAACCTGGTTCCATATGTGTTATTACATAGTTTTGTCTTAACTATTATTCTACAATGTAGAAAATAGTCAAAATAAAATTAAACACCTTGAATGAGTAGGTGTGTGCAAACTTTTGACTGGTGTTATATAAGGTCAGAACGTGTATATACTTTAGCTTTTTTATTTTACTTTTAAACAATGACTGAACAGTACCAAATACAAACCACTCACAGACAAACACATAGGGTTACATTAGCACAATGTGAGAGACATACCTAGGTCAGGCTGCTGTCCCGTTTCCTTGTCGTCAATCCTCAGGGTGGTGTAGAGGAGGGCAGACTCTGGGCCGGAGTTACTGCAAGGAACGGCGTAGGTGTCAAACAGCTCCTTCAGGTCTTTACGGCTCCGAATGCTGCACATCAAAACAAGAACAAGGGCTTTCACATTCAACTGACAAGAGAGGGAAATTATTATCCACTCTTGGGGGACAATGGTATGGTGTTCTAATTATTACATGTTTCGGTGTGTAGCCTTAGTCTGTTATCAACTGAGAGAAACCTCAGAAGAACCCAGTATGTCATTTACAAAACAACCTTTGGAAAGATTGGTTGGATTTGTCAAAGCTTCTTCTGAATGGAATGCAATGTCTCCATCCTGTATGTATTATGAAAGTACAGCAGGCCTGTGTTGTATAGTGTGGGGATGATATACAAAGCACATAATTGTGCTCTTGTCCTTTGGGAATTCAGAAGGAATTCTCAGTGGGAATGATTAACAGAGACATGTTGAATTTAAAATCACTACCATAGACCTGTATATAGTTACTATCCCTATATAGACTATGGTGACTGTATACGGTAAAGAGAGGGGCTCGGAAGTTGGATGGAGCACCTGAAAGACTTGAAGAGCTCGACGAACTCGAGGAAGCTCATAGTGCTGTCAGAGCTCATGAGGTCCTGGAAGCCCTTGAAATAGCCCTTCCCTAGGCCGTGCCAGCTCTTGCTGCTCCATGCACTACACAGGGACACGAGGAGAGGGATTGGTGACTGTTCCAAGTTAAAAACACTAGGTTTAAAAAATATGATATTTTATATTGTAGATTAAGATGAGTAAATAAAGTGCTTGGTACAAGGTTCAGGGTATGAGTAGGTTTACATGTAAGTATTTGACACTAGGTTTACAGATGAATTATAAACCATGGAGTGATAGAAAGGCAGTGTTTACCCTTAGGAACAGGTCTGGGGTCAGGTTTTGAGTCTTACCCTGGCTGGGCCTTGGTGCTGCCTGAGAGGATGGGGGAGGAAGCCAGGGAACCAGAGGTCAGGGAACCAGGGCTCTTGCAGCACGGTGGGGGGAGGGGTCCAGGGACGCCATCCTCTATGGAATCAATAAAGTACAGAGTTACACACACACACAGTATACATGGTCAAACACAGTGAACTAGAGCATTCCAAAGGAAACTAAATCTGACACTATTTAATACCTCAAATATTCCCATTTTTGTATCCCTCCCTATAAAACATAAGCAAGGATGGTACAGTTGTGGACAAAGTTTTGAGAATGACACAAATATTAATTTCCACAAAGTTTGCTGCTTCAGTGTCTTTAGATATTTTTGTCAGATGTTACTATGGAATAGTGAAGTATAATTACAAGCATTTCATAAGTGTCAAAGGCTTTTATTGACAATTACATGAAGTTGATGCAAAGAGTCAATATATGCAGTGTTGACCCTTCTTTTTCAAGACCTCTGCAATCCGCCCTGGCATGCTGTCAATTAACTTCTGGGCCACATCCAGACTGATGGCAGCCTATTCTTGCATAATCAGTGCTTGGAGTTTGTCAGAATTTGTGGGTTTTTGTTTGTCCACAAGTTCTCAATGGGATTAAGGTCTGGGGAGTTTCCTGGCCATGGACCCAAAATATCGATGTTTTGTTCCCCGAGCCACTTAGTTATCACTTTTGCCTTATGGCAAGGTGCTCCATCATGCTGGAAAAGGCATTGTTCGTCACCAAACTGCTCCTGGATGTTTGGGAGAAGTTGCTCTCTGAGAATGTGTTGGTACCATTCTTTATTCATGGCTGTGTTCTTAGGCAAAATTGTGAGTGAGCCCACTCCCTTGGCTGAGAAGCAAACCCACACATGAATGGTCTCAGGATGCTTTACTGTTGGCATGACACAGGACTGATGGTAGCGCTCACCTTGTCTTCTCCGGACAAGCTTTTTTCCAGATGCCCCAAACAATCGGAAAGGGGATTCAGAGAAAATGACTTTACCCCAGTCCTCAGCAGTCCAAACCCTGTACCTTTTGCAGAATATCAGTCTGTCCCTGATGGTTTTCCCGGAGAGAAGTGGCTTCTTTGCTGCCTTTCTTGACACCAGGCCATTCTCCAAAAGTATTCGCCTCACTGTGAGTGCAGATGCACTCACAACTGCCTGCTGCCATTCCTGAGCAAGCTCTGTACTGGAGGTGCCCCGATCCCGCAGCTGAATCAACTTTAGGAGGTGGTTCTGGCACTTGCTGGACTTTCTTGGGCGCCCTGAAGCCTTCTTCACAACAATTGAGCCGCTCTCCTTGACGTTCTTGATGATCTGAAATGGTTGAGTTAGGTGCAATCTCTTTGCCTGTGAAGCCCTTTTTGTGCAAAGCAATGACGGCACGTGTTTCCTTGCAGGTAACCAAAGGTTGACAGAGGAAGAACAATGATTCCAAGCACCACCCTCCTTTTGAAGCTTCCAGTCTGTTATTCGAACACAATCAGCATGACAGAGTGATCTCCAGCCTTGTCCTCGTCAACACTCACACCTGTGTTAACGAGAGAATCACTGACATGTCAGCTGGTCCTTTTGTGGCAGGGCTGAAATGCAGTGGAAAAGTTGTTTTGGGATTCAGTACATTTGCATGGCAAAGAGGGACTTTGCAATTAATTGCAATTCATCGGATCACTCTTCATAACATTCTAGAGTATATGCAAATTGCCATCATACAAACGGAGGCAGCAGACTTTGCAGAAATTAATATTTGGTGTCATTCTCAAAACTTTTGGCCATGACTGTACACTCTCCAACAGATTTATTTGGACAGTGAAGCTAAAACATTTAAATTTGGCTCTATACTCCAGCATTTTGCATTTGAGATCAGTTTTGATATATATATAAGATGAGGCCTGTAATTTTCATCATTGGTACACTTCAACTATGACAGACAAAATGGGAAGAAAAAAAATCCAGAAAATCACATTGTAGGATTTTTAATGAATTTATTTGCAAATTATGGTGGAAAATAAGTATTTGGTCAAAAACAAAAGTTTCTCAATACTTTGTTATATACCCTTTGTTGGCAATGACAGAGGTCAAACGTTTTCTGTAAGTCTTCACAAGGTTCACACACACTGTTACAGCCATTCAACTCTGTTATAAAGTCACCATTGGCCTCATGGTGAAATCCCGGTGTGGTTTCCTTCCTCTCCGGCAACTGAGTTAGGAAGGATGCCTGTAACTTCGTAGTGACTAGGTGTATTGATACACCCAAAGTGTAATTTATAACTTCACCATGCTCAAAGGGATATTCAATATCTGCTTCTTTATTTTATTTGTGCCCATCTACCAATAGGTGCCCTTCTTTGTGAGGCATTGGAAAACCTCCCTGGTCTGTGTGGTTGAATCGGTGTTTGAAATTCACTGCTCGACTGAAGGGACCTTACAGATAATTGGATGTGTGGGGTACAGCGATGAGGTAGTCATTCAAAAACCATGATAAACACTTATTGTACACAGAGTCCATGCAACTTATGTGACTTGATATATGTACATTTTTGCTCCTGAACTTAATTTGTAAAAATGTGAAAAACTTAATTCCACTTTGACATTATAGGATATTGTGTGTGGGCCAGTGACCAAAAATCTAAATGTAACAGCAAAATGTGGAAAAGGTCAAAGGGTGTGAATACTTTTTGAAGGAACCGTTTCTGTTTTACCGTTTGGAAATTAAAGCACTATGCAGCTAGTCCCCCCAATTGAAGGCACCATAAGTATTTGGACAAAAAATACCAATGGTGAGAGGTTAGCATGTATTTTTGGGGCATCTGTAACTTTCTCACTCATCATTATTCACGATTCATGATTGTATACAGTACCAGTCAAAAGTTTGGAAACCTATTCATTCAAGGGTTTTTCTATATTATTTTTTTTACAATTTTCTACATAGTAGAATAATAGTAAAGACAACAAAACTATGAAATAACACATATGGAATCATGTAGTATCAAAAAAATAAAATAAATACATTTTATATTTGAGATTCTTCAAAGTAGCCATCCTTCGCCTTGATGACAGCTTTGCACACTCTTGGCATTCTCTCAACCAGCTTCATAAGAGACAGGTAGCCTAGTCCTATTACATTTGGACTCGTCAGACCAAAAGACAGATTTCCACCGGTCTAATGTCCTGTTTCTCGTGTTTCTTGGCCCAAGCAAACCTATTCTTCTTATTGGTGTCCTTTAGTAGTGGTTTCTTTGCAGTAAATCGACCATGAAGGCCTGATCCACGCAGTCTCCTCTGAACAGTTGATGCTGAGATGCGTCTGTTACTTGAACTCTGAAGCATTTATTTGGGCTGCAATTTGAGGCTGATAACTCCAATGAATTTATCCTTTGCAGCAGAGGTAACTCTGGGTCTTCCTTTCCTGTGGCGGTCCTCATGAGAGACAGTTTCATCATAGTGTATGATGGTTTTTGCGACTGCACTTGAAGAAACTTTAAAAGTTGAGATTTTCCAGATTGACTGACTTTCATGTCTTAAAGTAATGATGGACTGTTGTTTATCTTTGCTTATTTGAGCTGTTCTTGCCATAATATGGACTTGGTATTTTACCAAATAGGGCTATCTTCTATATACCCCCCTACCTTGTCACAACCCAACTGACTGGCTCAAATGCAGAGGAAATAAATTCCACAAATGAACTTTTAACAAGGCACACCTGTTGATTGAAATGCATTCCAAGTGACTACCACATGAAGCTGGTTGAGAGAATGCTAAGAGTGTGCAAAGCTGTCATCAAGGCAAAGGGTGGCTACTTTGAAGAATCTCAAATATATTTAGATTTGTTTAACACTTTTTTGGTTACTACATGATTCCATGTGTTATTTCATAGTTTTGATATTTTTTTAAATATATTTTTTTTAACCTTTATTTAACTAGGCAAGTCAGTTAAGAACAAATTCTTATTTTCAATGACGGCCTAGGAACAGTGGGTTAACTGCCTGTTCAAGGGCAGAACGACAGATTTTGTACCTTGTCAGCTCGGGGATTTGAACTTGCAACCTTTCGGTTACTAGTCCAATGCTCTAACCACTAGGCTACACTGCCACTATTATTCTACAATGTAGAAAATAGTACAAATTAAGAAAAACCCTGGAATGAGTAGCTGTATCCAAACTTTTGACTGGTAGTAGATATTTTTTACTATCCAAACCGTTATTACGGAGACCGTGGACCAGAGATCTGGCTAGCCAATTAGCATCATCCAAAATACATGACTGTCACAGCCCAAGGTAAAACAGATATGAATGAAAATACCCTCAAATAAAAGGTGACATTCTTTACCGTCGCCTCAAAGAATGCTGGAGTATAAAGCCAAATGAAACATTTTAGTTTCACCGTCCAAATAAATACATAGGGGAGTGTATGAGAGGACAGTTGCATGTTTATTTTTTATTTCACCTTGATTTAACCAGGTAGGCTAGTTGAGAACAAGTACTCATTTGTAACTGCGACCTGGCCAAGATAAAGCAAAGCAGTGTGACACAGGCAACAACACAGAGTTACACATGGAGTAAACAATAAACAATAGTACAATAACACAATAAACAAATCAATGGCACAGTAGAAAAAAGAAAGTCTATATACAGTGTGTGCAAAAGGCATGAGGAGGAAGGCAATAAATAGGCCACAGGAGTGAATAGTTACAATTTAGCAGATTAACACTGGAGTGATAAATGAGCAGATGATGATGTGCAAGTAGAGATACTGGTATGCAAAAGAGCAGAAAAGTCAATAAAACATTTTAAAGTATGGTAATGAGGTAGATAGAATGGGTGGGTTATTTACAGATGGACTATGTACAGCTGCAGCGATCGGTTAGCTGCTCAGATAGTTGATGTTTAAATTTGGTGAGGGAAATAAAAGCCTCCAACTTTTTTTTTGCAATTCGTTCCAGTCCCTGGCAGCAGAGAACTGGAAGGAAAGGCGGCCAAATGAGGTGTTGGCTTTGGGGATGATCAGTGAGATATACCTGCTGGAATGTGTGCTACGGGTGGGTGTTATCGTGACCAGTGAACTGAGATAAGGCGGAGCTTTACCTAGCATAGACTTATAGATGTCTCTGAATAATTGTGAGATATGGTGTAATAACCCTAATCTAATTCTAGTGATGAATGTGGAAATTGTGCAAGTTGAGACTAAACTGCTTGATGTAAATCTAGATTGTAAACTGACATGGTCAAAACATATTG
This sequence comes from Oncorhynchus kisutch, assembly GCF_002021735.2. Classification (NCBI taxonomy): domain Eukaryota; kingdom Metazoa; phylum Chordata; class Actinopteri; order Salmoniformes; family Salmonidae; genus Oncorhynchus; species Oncorhynchus kisutch. The sequence continues at coordinate 13,611,858 of NC_034198.2, read as the reverse complement.
ATTCAACGGTTGCCAAGATGGGCAAAGGTCGGTACTTGACAAAGCACTGCTGTGCTTTCTTTACATCACAATCGACCAGATCAGAGCAGCACGGGTGTGGGTTCTACTAAACTGATATATGGAATTGTTTTAAGATGGTCATACCAAGGATCATTTAGCTATTTGATTTAGAATTTTAGCTATAAAAAAAAAAACATTTGCTTGAGGTGCTAGAAATCTGAATGCATTTCCAGTGTTAATGTAATGATACTTTCCTGTAGATATATTGTCTCACATTCCTACCACCAAAAGGGCCAACCGGTAAAGTATGTTAAAAAATAATTTTATTCAACATTCTGGCTTGTAGAGGTCATGAGGGTAAACTTTCCTGATTCAAAACGCTCATTTCTGCCCGAAATAGAATTCTATGTAATTCAACGTCGGGCTTACCGAGTGGCGCAGCAAGGCACTGCATCTTAGTGCTAGAGGAGTCACTACAGACCCTGGTTTGATTCCAGGCTGTATCACAACCGGCCGTGATTGGGAGTCTCATAGGGCGGCGCACAATTGGCCCAGCGTTGTCCGGGTTTGGCTAGGGTAGGCCGTCATTGTGAATAAGAATTTATTCTTAACTGACTTGCTAGTTAAATAAAGGTTAAATAAAAAATACATTCCAGGCAATAGTTAGCCCCGAAGGTAGCCTGACACGGAGCAGGTTAGATCTGAAGGATCCGCTGCCATAGAAATTTACCTGGCTAAAAGTTTAGCCACTTCCGTGGTACTGGTTATCCCAAGTTGACCTCAGAGTTTACCAAAGTTACCTCACTAACTCCTCAAACTACATTAGTAGTATAGGGCCTTGGTCTTTGTTAGCGATATTGACGTATTGAAACAGCCAAACTGTCTGTTCAATAAGTACATGACATGCCACCAGGGGTCTCTTCACAGCCCCAAGTCCAGAACATGCTGTCTTGGAAACAGCTAATGGGGATCCTAATAAAATACTAATAGACAGGTTACCTAACTCTTCCTGGTGCACGCTGTCATATAGCTCCGGACCGTTTCTGCACAGGGTGTCCTTGCAGCTCTTGGTTTTACGTTGGCTCGTCTCGTCATCAGTAGCATCCCCGCTGTATTTCTGTGTGATTTATGAAACACACTGTCAATGACACAAACTCAAAAAAATGTAAGACTATATCCCTCAAACTAAGACTATTTAAAAATATATTTTTATCCTAACCCTGACGAGAGCATTCTTCTTCTTCTTGGTGGTGGAGCTGTTCTTCTGCGTGCTGGGCTTCTCTGTGCCCATGTTCCAGCACCGCCCCCCAAACAGCTTGATGGCCTGAGCTAGGGTGGGACCCTCAAACCTGCCCTCCTCCTATTGTGGATGGGAGACAAACACACCACACAGCAGTGAGGAGATTGCTCACTCAAGGCTTATTGGCATTACGTGAGTCAAAATGATCTTCCTTGCATCTGTGCTCATGTTAGAGGCACACTGTTTCCCTTTTGAGTATTGATTCACAGGACATTAGACAAAACAAATGAATTCTACATACTTGTATATTCTAGACTGAGTCAATATACTTGCCATTCCATATTATCCACTACAATCTAAATTAAGTTGTTTTTTACCCAATAGAGGTGGATGTACTGCCTCCTGAGCCAGTGCAGCCTCTTATCTGGGAACTTCTTCAGCTTCCTCATGGCTTTGACCAGCTCCACCAGGCCCTCATACAGTATGCTGGCTGTGTGCCTGGGGGCCACAAAGTGCAGTAGCCTGTTGTCTGTAGTATGGAGCCCGTAGAGCAGACTGACCCCATTCTCCACGGCCCTCATGGTGTTACACAGCTTGTTCTGCAGACACACAGCGAACATGTCCACCCCCTGGTGGCCCATGAACACAGCCTTGACCACAGAGATGTCCAACAGGCCCTCCGCCAGGCCGCTCACAACGGGTTGACCCAGGCCTGGGGGATCTGTGGGGGGGCTGCCGCTCTGGGGATTAGCCCAGGTCAGAAAGCAGTTGTCAGGCTGAAGGCGGAGAAAGCAGCGAGCGGTGAGGTGGCTCTCCTGGTCGTAGTGGATGACGGTGGATCCCTGCAGGAGGAACTGGTGGATGTCAGGCTGGAGGGAGAGCACGTACCAGGGGATGAGCTCTGTGCCGTGGCTAAAGGCCCGGTGGGTCTCCTTGATGCCCTGGAATGCCACCTCTTTAGCCTGCTCAGAGAGGTCGCCCTCCACAAACCTGATGAGAGGATGAAGAATTGGGAGGACGTGAAATAGAGAAGCAGAACAAAAAACAATAGATATTTGTAGAAGAGTTAGTTGTCAACACTTCAATCTTCTGTCTCTTCTTTAGGACAAAGGAAATTGTCTCATCACCACCTTCTATTCAATGAGTGTAACACATCCCAGCCATGTTATCTACCTAAAGAATATCACTTTGAGGATAGCAAATCCATTGAATGCAACAGTCTCAAAACAGTTCAACTGTATTTAAAACATTTAGCACAGTTGAACAAGCATAAAAAAGCACCATGCAATTGTAATAGCAAATTCCACTCATACAATTAAAGCAAAGTCAGTTAGTGGGAAACCTCTAAAAAACGGCAGTCTAATACCTTACAAGACATGGTTCGAATCAGACCTGCTCCTGAAAGAGCTACGGTGGCGGGAGGAAGAACAGAGAGAAAAAGTCTGGAAGTGTCTAGCTACAAATAGTAAAACAGAAGAGTAAAAGAAGGATGATGGCTGTCACATTCGCCCTCATCTTCCCTCCAATCAGCCTTGTTGAGAGAACTTCCACAGAAATCCATTGACTGGACCCAGAGGCCCCCTGGAGTCATAAATCAGAGGCCTTTTCCACCCAGAGGACAAACCGATCTCCCATCAGGGTCAGGAAACTACACTGAACAAAAATATACAGTGCATTAGGAAAGTATTCAGACCACTTGACTTTTACAGCCTTACTCTAAAATGGATTAAACTGTCCAACCCCCCCCCCCCCCTCAATCTACACACAATGGCAGTAATAAAGCCTCTTGAAAAAGCCAAACCTTGACCCAGAAAATATAAAAAACTACTGGCCTATATCGAATCTTCCATTCCTCTCAAAATCTTTAGAAAAGGCTGCAACTCACTGCCTTCCTGAAGACAAATAATTCATACGAAATGCTTCAGTCTGGTTTTTAGACCCCATCATAGCACTGAGACTGCACTTGTGACGGTGGTAAATTACCTTTTAATGGCATCAGGCCGAGGCTCTGCATCTGTCCTTGTGCTCCTAGACCTTAGTGCTGCTTTTGTTACCATCGATCACCACATTCTATTGGAGAGATTGGAAACCCAAATTGGTCTGCACGGACAAGTTCTGGCCTGGTTTAGATCTTATCTGTCGTTAAGATATCAGTTTGTCTCTGTGAATGGTTTGTCCTCTGACAAATCAACTGTAAATTTCGGTGTTCCTCAAGGTTCCGTTTTAGGACCACTATTGTTTTCACTATATATTTTACCTCTTGGGGATGTAATTCGAAAACATATTGTTAACTTTCACTGCTATGCGGATGACACACAGCTGTACATTTCAATGAAACATGGTGAAGCCCCAAAATTGCCCTCGCTAGAAGCATGTGTTTCAGACATAAGGAAGTGGATGGCTGCAAACTTTCTACTTTTAAACTCGGACAAAACAGAGATGCTTGTTCTAGGTCCCAAGAAACAAAGAGATCTTCTGTTGAATCTGACAATTAATCTTGATGGTTGTACAGTCGTCTCAAATAAAACTCTGAAGGACCTCGGCGTTACTCTGGACCCTCTCTTTTGACAGCTTTTTTCCATCTACGTAACATTGCAAAAATCAGAGACTTTGTCCAAAAATGATGCAGAAAAATTAATCCATGCTTTTGTTACTTCTAGGTTAGACTACTGCAATGCTCTACTTTCCGGCTACCCGGATAAAGCACTAAATACGGCTGCTAGAATCATGACTAGAACAAAAGAAATGTGATCATATTACTCCAGTGCTAGCCTCTCTACACTGGCTTCCTGTCATGGCAAGGGCTGATTTCAAGGTTTTACTGCTAACCTACAAAGCATTACATGGGCTTGCTCCTACCCATCTCTATGATTTGGTCCTGCCGTACATACCTACAGGTATGCTACGGTCACAAGACGCAGGCCTCCTAATTGTCCCTAGAATTTCTAAGCAAACAGCTGGAGGCTGGAGACAGATCTTCCTGTCTGGGTTGGCGCCCACCCCCCTTGGGTTTTACCATGGCGGAGATCTTTGTGGGCTACACTCGGCCTTGTCTCAGGATGGTAAGTTGGTGGTTGAAGATATCCCTCTAGTGGTGTGGGGGCTGTGCTTTGGCAAAGTGGGTGGGGTTATATCCTTCCTGTTTGTCCCTGTCCGGGGGTGTCATCGGATGGGGCCACCGTGTCTCCTGACCCCTCCGGTCTCAGCCTCCAGTATTTATGCTGCAGTAGTTTGTGTGTCGGGGGGGCTAGGGTCAGTTTGTTATATCTGGAGTACTTCTCCTGTCCTATCCGGTGTCCTGTGTGAATTTAAGTATGCTCTCTCTAATTCTCTCTTTCCTTCTCTCTCTCGGAGAGAGTCCACCTGGCCGTACTGTTGCTCCAGTTTCAACTATTCTGCCTGTGATTATTATTATTTGACCATGGTGGTCATGTATGAACATTTGAACATCTTGGCCATGTTCTGTTATAATCTCCACCTGGCACAGCCAGAAGAGGACTGGCCACCCCACAAGGTTTCCTCCTAGGTTTTGGCCTTTCTAGGGAGTTTCTTAGCCACCGTGCTTCTACACCTGCATTGCTTGCTGTTTGGGGTTTTAGGCTGGGTTTCTGTACAGCACTTTGAGATATCAGCTGATGTACGAAGGGCTATATAAATACATTTGATTTGAATACCCCACAATGACATAGCAAAAACAAGTTTAGAAATGTTTGAAAATTTAGGAGAAAAAAAACACGGAAATATCACAATTACATACGTATTCAGACCCTTTATACTCAAGCTTGGCACACCTGTACCTTAGGCAGCGATTACAGCCTCAGGTATTCTTGGGTATGATGCCACAAGCTTGGCACACCTGTATTTGGGGAGTTTCTCAACTTATTCTCCGCAGATCCTCTAAAGCTCTGTCAGGTTGGATGGGGAGCATCGCAGCACAGATATTCTCAGGTCTCTCCAGAGATATTCGATTGTGTTCAAGTCTGGGCTCTGGCTGGGCCACTCAAGGACATTCAAAGACTTGCCCCGAAGCCACTTCTGCATTGTCTTGGCTGTGTGTTTAGGGTTGTTGTCCTGTTGGAAGGTGAGCCTTTGACCCAGTCTGAGGTCCTGAGCAATCTGGAACAGGTTTTCATCAAGGATCACTGTACTTTGCTCCATTCATCTTTCCCTTGATCCTGAGTCCTTAGGTGCCATTTGGAAAACTCCAAGCGGGTTGTCATGTATATTTTACTGAGGAGTGGCTTCCGTCTGGCCACTCTACCATAAAGGCCTGATTGGTGGAGTACTGCAGAGATGTTTGTCCTTTTGGAAGTTTCTCGGATCTCCAGAGATGATCTGGAGCGCTGTTAGTGACCATCGGGTTCTTGGTCACCTCCCTGACCAAGGCCTTCTTGCTCAATTTACCGAGCGGCCAGCTCTTGGAACAGTCATAGCAAAAGGGTCTGAATTTTGAGTCATAGCCAAGGGTCTGAATACTTATGTAAATAAGGTATATTATTTTATACATTTGCACAAAAAAAATCGAAAAAAGTGTTTTCGCTTTGTCATTATGGGTATTGTGTGTAACATAACAAAATGTGGAAAAACTCAAGGGGTCTGAATACTTTCTGAATGCACTGTAAACGCAACATGTAAAGCGTTGGTCCCATGTTTCATGAGCTGAAACCGATATTCTCCATACGCACAAAAAGCTTATTTCTCTCAAATTGTGTGCACAAATTTGTTTTCATCCCCGTTAGTGATCATTTCTCCTTTGTCAAAATAATCCATCCTGACAGGTGTGGCATATCAAGAATTTGATTAAACAGCACGATCATTACACAGGTGCACCTTGTGCTGGGTACAATAAAAGGCCACTAAAATCTGCCTTTTTGTCACACAACAAAATGCCACAGATGCCTCAAGATTTGAGGGAGAATGCAATTGGCATGCTGACTGCAGGTATATCCACCAGACCTGTTGCCAGAGAATTTCATGTTAATTTCTGTACCATAAGCTGCCTCCAACGTCGTTTTAGAGAATTTGGCAGTACTTCCCACCGGTCTCACAACCTCAGACCACGTGTATGGCATTGTATGGTCAAGTGGTTTCCTGATGTCAACGTTGTGAACAGAAAGCCCCATGATGGCGGTGGGGTTACAGTATGGGCAGGCACAAGCTACACACAATGAACACAACTGCATTTTATCAATGGCAATTTTAATGTACAGAAGCACCTTTAAGAAATCCTGAGGCCCATTGTTGTCAGTCACAGTCATCCTCCCCAATCACCTCATGTTTCAGCATGATAATGCATGGCCCCATGTTGCAAAGATCTGTACATAATTCCTGGATGCGGAAAATGTCCCAGTTCTTCAAATGGCCTACATACTCACCAGACATGTCACCCATTGAGCACGTTGGAATGCTCTGGATTGTTGTTTAATGACAGCGTTTTCCAGTTTCCGACAATATCCAGCAACTTCGCACAGCCATTGAAGAGAAGTGGGACAACATTCCACAGGCCACAATCAACAGACTGATCAATTATATACAAAGGAGATGTGTCACGCTGCATGAGGCAAATGTTGGTCACACCGGTTTTCTGATCCTCACACTTACCTTAAAAAAAAAGATGCATATCTGTATTCCCAGTCATGTGAAATCCATACATTAGAGCCTAATGAATTTATTTAAATTGACTCAAAGAATTCACATTATAAACACTCACAGTCCCCAGATAACCTGACATTAAATATTTTTTAAATTTTATTTATCTGTTATTTTACCAGGTCAGTTGACTGAGAACACATTCTCATTTGCAGCAACGAACTGGGGAATAGTTACAGGGGAGAGGAGGGGGCTTAATGAGCCAATTGTAAACTGGGGATTATTAGGTGACCGTGATGGTTTGAGGGACAGATTGGGAATTTAGCCAGGACACCAGGGTTAACACCCCTACTCGTACAATAAGTGCCATGGGATCTTTAATGACCTCCGAGAGTCAGGACACCCGTTTAACGTCCCATCCGAAAGACGGCACCCTACACAGGGCAGTGTCCTGGGGCATTGGGATATTTTTTTAGACCAGAGGAAAGAGTGCCTCCTACTGGCCCTCCAACACCACTTCCAGCAGCATCTGGTCTCCCATCCAGGAACTGACCAGGACCAACCCTGCTTAGCTTCAGAAGCAAGCCAGCAGTGGTATGCAGGGTGGTATGCTGCTGGCAAGTAGAGTGGTATGCAGTAGAGCGGTGTCGTCAAGTAGAGGGAAAGACTAGATGAAGGCCATCACAGTATAATGGCGAGAGGAATGGATGGACTCAATATTCTTCCTGACACTTTAGGATTAGCCCAGATCTTAGGTCAGTTTCGTGTTTTCCCCCTACAGGTCAAGGTTAGGATTTGGGGATCAGAGACTTCCTGACCCTGGTCACTTACTGGTTCCTGTCCATGAAATAGTTCCTGTGAGAGGTGAAGCCTTTGTGGTGGCCCCCTTTCTCTGTCTCCAGACTGCGGTTGCAGGAGCGGATGATCTGCAGGATGTTACTGACCGTGGCCTCCTTCACGTGGCTGTGCAGTCCGTCTGGCCCCGCCCTCTGCAGGAAGTGCTCCTGCCCGCCGTAGTCCGTCACAAACTACACAAAGAGAAACACAGTGAACCGGTTACTGTAGTAATAACTGTTACTACACAGGTAGAACAGCAATTAAATGTAAAGTGTACATCGCCAAACTGTTTATATAGTCTTGTTTCAGAAAAGCTAAAGTATTCAGACCCCTATACCTTTTTTCACATTGTTACGTTACAGCCTTATTCTAAACTTTATTAACATTTTTATTTTTCATCAACACACACACACACACACACACACACACACACACACACACAAAAAATCTATGACAAAGCGAAAACAGGATCCAGAAGAACCATCAAAGCGGTGTTCAAAGCTTTAGGGTGATAGCAGGTGTTGTCAATACACCTAGCTTTATTCAGCCACTCTGCTACAAGCCTGGCATGCAAGCCTGGGCCTGGCCCACTTTACCTCTGGCAAGTCATGCGGTGAGTGGCGCAGGCTGATAATGCTGGCTGCTCCATCCAACGCGTCACTCAGCTCTTTGAGGAAGACGCCACAGAAGGGCACCACCTTGCACCCTGGGATGTTAAGTGCCACCTTCCTGTACTCGGACAAAGACTTGTGCTGTGCCATGGCATCTTTCAGGCTGCGCATGGTCTCAATGTCTGACTGGTCCATGAACTGCCACATCTTCAGCACTTTACGAGACCTGGAACAGAGAATAATTCCATATTGATCTAACCACATCTTAACTTCTCTGGGATATGTGGGACGCTAGTGAAATCGCTAATTATCTTAAGTCAGCACCTAGCCACAGAAAAACATACAGCCATTTTCCAATCAAGGAGATGTGTCACAAAACTCAGAAATAGCGTTATAAATATTCACTTACCTTTGATGATCTTCATCGGAATGCACTCCCAGGAATCCCAGTTCCACAATAAATGTTTGATTTGTTCAATAAAGTCTATCATTTATGTCCAAATACCTCCTTTTTGTTCACGCATTTAGTTCACAAATCCAAACTCACGAGGCGCGGGCAAGTCCAGACGAAAAGTCCAAAAGGTTTTATTACAGTTCATAGAAACATGTCAAACGATGTATAGAATCAATCTTTAGGATGTTTTTATCATAAATCTTCCCTAATGTCAACCGGACAATTCCTTTGTCTGAACGCAGCTCCCGCTCACGGCCGCGCGCATAATTTAGCTCATGGCATTCTGCAAGACACCTGACTCAAACAGCTCTCATTCTCTCCCCCTTCCCAGTTGAAGCCTGAAACAAGGTTCTAAAAACTGTTGACATCTAGTGGAAGCCTTAGGAAGTGTAATATGACCCCATGTATACTTGATAGGCAAAAACTACAAACCTCAGATTTCCCACTTCCTGGTTGGATTTTTTCTCAGGTTTTTGCCTACCATATGAGTTCTGTTATACTCACAGACATCATTCAAACAGTTTTAGAAACTTCTGTGTTTTCTATCCAAATATACTAATAATATGCATATTCAAGCTTTTGGGCCTGCGTATAGCAGGCAGTTTACTCTGGGCACCTTACCTTATCCAAGCTACTCAATACTGCCCCCCAGTACCAAAGAAGTTAACTACATTGTTTTTGTACATTGTAGAAGACACTTATCCAGAAAGACTCAATAGCTGCGTTCTGAATATGACACTTTACAGATACTGTAGGAAGACTAAGCTAGATGTGTAATAAATGTATTTGTACTATAGTGTTGTCAGTCATAAATACCGTAGTCCAGCCAGGAACTCCATGACAGCGTTGTAGTTGCCCATGTTCCAGCAGCACTTGGCTACATGGACCAGGTAGGAGAACATCTCTCTCTTCTTCTCCATGGTACCCGCAGTCAGGATTAACCAGGTCACCCACAAGCTCACCTATTAGATGTAGCAAATCTCAATTAGAACATGGACCCCACAAGCTCACCTCTGGAGCACCTCGGTGTTAAAACAGACTACTTCATGATCTGCCAATGATCTGTAAAAGCCAGGCTGCACTTCAAGTAGCTACATAGTGCACTACCTTTATTAGGGTCCATAGGGCTCTAGTCTAATATAGTGCACTATATGGGGAATAAGGTGCCATTTTGGACATAACCCTAGAGTGAAAGACCAAGGACGAGGACTAGTGTTTCTCACTGCGCAGGTTAATGTTCTACACAGCATGATTTATGATGAACCAAGGTGAACTCATTGAAACGGAAATAAGCCTAAATTCAACCCAGGTTTCACTGTCACCATCTCCAACCAAATACAAAAAGATGCTGGTAGTTGGCGCCACAACAAGTCATGAAACTCCTGATTGCACCAGGTCTCGTTTGTTTCACTGGCACATAAATCCAACACAATAGTAGGCCTAAGGCAAAAGCTATATCGGCTTTATCCAAGTGCTGGCAGAAACCGTGGCCTGGACATAACAGTTGGCGCAAATATTTGCCAGCTGTCATGTTGTAGCTAACCACCCCCCTCACCCCCTGAAACAATGATGGTTAGATAAACAGTTCCACAGGCAGGACCCTGATTAGGGGTGTAATGGTACATGTATTTGTACCATTCTGTACAGGGACCTCAGTTTACAATAAAAATATATTTCCAACAAAAACACTAGGTCTGCATTGCAGTCCTATGCCTAGAGTAAATAAACATGGCAGTATTCCATTAAACTAGAGCTCACGTGCACCTCGTCAACAAAATCGAAACCCTAATTGGCGCATTTCAAACTGTCCTTTTGTGAGGCGCAGCCAGGAACTAGTTCTGTAGGACTATGACGCCGAGTGGTGGGGGGCTTCCCAGTAGATTATTTGAGTGGTGGGGGGCTTCCCAGTAAATTACAACCGATGGACAGAAAGTTCTGGATAAAATGAAAACAGTATGTCGCCATGCTCATCAAGAATATCCTATGCAGCTGCTAACACCTCAAATATGTTGACACAGTTATATGACATCAATGGGAAACATGGGTACATTCAAAATAATACAAACTGAGCAATCAGGAGAGAAGGGCCTTGGTCAAGGAGGTGACCAATAACCCACTGGTCACTCTGATAGAGCGCCAGAGTTCGGTTCTCCCATCTTTAAAGCACTCCACCAATCAGGCATTTAGGGTAGAGTCCTGTCCCCGCATGCAGCATATAGATATCATATAGATGTCTGGATTTCTAAGACGTTCTAAGATTTGTATCATATTCACAACTAAAGTTCCCAAAACTCTAAATCTAGCAAATAGGACCTTTTTCAAATGATCACTTTTAAGCTCAACATAGCCACTTCATACACACACTCGATCCGTAATGGGAAAAATATCCTTTCTATTTCATTCAGCTAAGTTCAATTACATTAAGTCATACAATAAAATAAAAGCATATATTGTCAGCTAAATGAAAAAGCCTACAGCCTATGGCGTGGAGTATAGCCAGATAACATAGGCCTACAACTCATTCTGTTCTTCTGAAATACATTTTCTTCATATCATAATGTTTCTTCAGACCCGACTCAAATAAATAATGGATTTATTGTGATTGTGTACAGTCGTGGCCAAAAGTTGAGAATGACACAAATATTAATTTTCAAAGTCTGCTGCCTCAGTTTGTATGATGGCAGTTTGCATATACTCCAGAATGCTATGAAGAGTAATCAGATGAATTGCAATTAATTGCAAAGTCCCTCTTTGCCATGCAAATGAACTGAATCTCAAAACAACATTTCCACTGCATTTCAGCCCTGCCACAAAAGGACCAGCTGACATGTCAGTGATTCTCTCGTTAACACAGGTGTGAGTGTTGACGAGGACAAGGCTGGAGATCACCCTGTCATGCTGATTGAGTTCGAATAACAGACTGGAAGCTTCAAAAGGAGGGTGGTGCTTGGAATCAGTGTTCTTCCTCTGTCAGCCATGGTTACCTGCAAGGAAACACGTGCAGTAATCATTGCTTTGCACAAAAAGGGCTTCACAGGCAAGGATATTGCTGCCAGTAAGGTCACACCTAAATTAACCATTTATTGGATCATCAAGAACTTCAAGGAGAGCAGTTCAATTGTTGTGAGGAAGGCTTCAGGGCGCCCAAGAAAGGCCAGCAAGCGCCAGGACCGTCTCCTGAAGTTGATTCAGCTGCGGGATCGAGGCACCACCAGTACAGAGCTTGCTCAGGAATGGCAGCAGGCAGGTGTGAGTGTGTCTGCACGCACAGTGAGGCGAAGACTTGGAGGATGGCCTGGTGTCAAGAAGCGCAGCAAAGAAGCCACTTCTCTCCAGGGAAAACATCAGGGACAGACTGATATTCTGCAAAAGGTACAGGGATTGGACTGCTGAGGACTGGGGTAAAGTCATTTTCTCTGATGAATTCCTTTCAGATTGTTTGGGCATTCAGAAAAAAAGCTTGTCCGGAGAAGACAAGGTGAGCGCTACCATCAGTTCTGTGTCATGCCAACAGTAAAGCATCCTCAGACCACTCATGTATGGGGTTGCTTCTCAGCCAAGGGAGTGGGCTCACTCACAATTTTGCCTAAGAACACAGCCATTAATAAAGAATGGTACCAACACATCCTCTGAGAAAAACTTCTCCCAACCATCCAGGAACAGTTTGGTGACGAACAATGCCTTTTCCAGCATGATGGAGCACCTTGGCATAAGGCAAAAGTGATAATTAAGTGATAAGGGAATTTATATGTTTAAAGTAATGACTAAAGAATTCCACCCTGAAATGTAATTATTAGACTATGTGAAATGTATTAGCATAATTAGACTCTAATCCAATAATGTAAGGGTGAGAAATGTGTGACTGAGAAAACAGAGGACAATTGAACTATACATGACCTGACCTGGTTGGAACTTACGACAGGAAAGAGGCCCTGTCAAGGCCCCTCTAATCTAGGGAGGAAGGGAACGGCATGGAACTGGCAGCTTGGTAGAATAGTGATAAATGAGGAATGTGAACTGTAGAAAATGATACAGCCCACCTACTCTTTGTATGTATATGGGGGGGTTATAAAGACTGCTCACATTTTGGTGGACTTTAGAACGTTCTCTGAATAAAGTTTACGAACCTTTTGCAGAATCTGAGTCTTTGCCTAATTATTATTAAACCCAGGGTCTTACAAACCTCGGGGATTGGTCAAAATAATTGTTAAGTTATCGTCATTGAAAATTCTCGTTACACTAAGTGGCTCGGGGAACAAAACATCGATATTTTGGGTCCATGGCAAGGAAACTCCCCAGACCTGAATCACATTGAGGGCTTGTGGTAAATCCTCAAGAGGTGGATAGACAAACAAAACCTCACAAATTCTGACAAACTCCAAGCATTGATTATGCAAGAATGGGCTGCCATCAGTCAGGATGTGGCCCAGAAGTTAAATGACAGCATGCCAGGATGGATTGCAGAGGTCTTGAAAAAGTTTTGAGTCTTTGCATCAACTTCATGTAATTGTTAATAAAAGTTTTGACACTTATGAAAAGCTTGTAATTATACTTCACTATTCCATAACATGTGACAAGAATATCTAGACACAGAAGCAGCAAACCTTGTGGAAATTAATATGTGTCATTCTCAAAACCTTTGGCCATGACTGTATATTGATTTAATATACCTTTAAATGTAGGATGTTCCAAAGGGCCACATCAGCAGCTTGTATGCATGGAGGCCTGGAGATGCTAAACATGTTAAATGTTAATCAATGGTCAAATACCATGAGACAGGCAGATTTCTGCATGACAGTAACCGCCACATCCCTAATGAAAGTCAAATGATACAGAGCGGGTGTGATACTGCATGCGATTGAACAACAGCCAAAGTGCTGGAATTATTGTTGAGCTGGAGAATTGACAGAACATTTTGGTGTCAATTGTTACTGCGGTCAAGAAAATTAGCCTATGTCCTGGACAACATTATGTCAAGATTCCTGAGGTAAGATTATGGTCCGTGTACATTTAGATAATTTGTTTTCTTGATTAAAATGGGGCAAATCGGGAACGTGAAAATGGCTTGTTTATTTGTTTTTGAATAGAAATAGAACACACTGAAAATGGCTCATTTGTTTTTGCACATCAAACAAAGAAAAAGAAAAAAGGATGGGGTTAAATTATTTATTTATTTTACCTTTATTTAACCAGGTAGGCATTTACAATTGCGACCTGGCCAAGATAAAGCAAAGCAGTTCGACAGATACAACGACACAGAGTTACACATGGAGTAAAACAAACATACAGTCAATAATACAGTATAAACAAGTCTATATACAATGTGAGCAAATGAGGTGAGAAGGGAGGTAAAGGCAAAAAAGGCCATGGTGGCAAAGTAAATACAATATAGCAAGTAAAACACTGGAATGGTAGTTTTGCAATGGAAGAATGTGCAAAGTAGAAATAAAAATAATGGGGTGAAAAGGAGCAAAATAAATAAATAAATACAAATTAAATACAGTTGGGAAAGAGGTAGTTGTTTGGGCTAAATTATAGGTGGGCTATGTACAGGTGCAGTAACCTGTGAGCTGCTCTGACAGTTGGTGCTTAAAGCTAGTGAGGGAGATAAGCGTTTCCAGTTTCAGAGATTTTTGTAGTTCGTTCCAGTCATTGGCAGCAGAGAACTGGAAGGAGAGGCGGCCAAAGAAAGAATTGGTTTTGGGGGTGACTAGAGAGATATACCTGCTGGAGCGTGTGCTACAGGTGGGAGATGCTATGGTGACCAGCGAGCTGAGATAAGGGGGGACTTTACCTAGCAGGGTTTGTGGGTTTGGAGACGAGTATGAAGTGAGGGCCAGCCAACGAGAGCGTACAGGTCGCAATGGTGGGTAGCATATGGGGCTTTGGTGATAAAACGGATTGCACTGTGATAGACTGCATCCAATTTGTTGAGTAGGGTATTGGAGGCTATTTTGTAAATGACATCGCCAAAGTCGAGGATTGGTAGGATGGTCAGTTTTACAAGGGTATGTTTGGAAGCATGTGTGAAGGATGCTTTGTTGCGAAATAGGAAGCCAATTCTAGATTTAACTTTGGATTGGAGATGTTTGATATGGGTCTGGAAGGAGAGTTTACAGTCTAACCAGACACCTAAGTATTTGTAGTTGTCCACGTATTCTAAGTCAGAGCCGTCCAGAGTAGTGATGTTGGACAGGCGGGTAGGTGCAGGTAGCGATCGGTTGAAGAGCATGCATTTAGTTTTACTTGTATTTAAGAGCAATTGGAGGCCACGGAAGGAGAGTTGTATGGCATTGAAGCTTGCCTGGAGGGTTGTTAACACAGTGTCCAAAGAAGGGCCGGAAGTATACAGAATGGTGTCGTCTGCGTAGAGGTGGATCAGGGACTCACCAGCAGCAAGAGCGACCTCATTGATGTATACAGAGAAGAGAGTCGGTCCAAGAATTGAACCCTGTGGCACCCCCATAGAGACTGCCAGAGGTCCGGACAGCAGACCCTCCGATTTGACACACTGAACTCTATCAGAGAAGTAGTTGGTGAACCAGGCGAGGCAATCATTTGAGAAACCAAGGCTGTCGAGTCTGCCGATGAGGATGTGGTGATTGACAGAGTCGAAAGCCTTGGCCAGATCAATGAATACGGCTGCACAGTAATGTTTCTTATCGATGGCGGTTAAGATATCGTTTAGGACCTTGAGCGTGGCTGAGGTCCACCCATGACCAGCTCTGAAACCAGATTGCATAGCAGAGAAGGTATGGTGAGATTCGAAATGGTCGGTAATCTGTTTGTTGACTTGGCTTTCGAAGAGCTTAGAAAGGCACGGTAGGATAGATATAGGTCTGTAGCAGTTTGGGTCATCCCCCCTTTGAAGAGGGGGATGACCGCAGCTTCTTTCCAATCTTTGGGAATCTCAGACGACACGAAAGAGAGGTTGAACAGGCTAGTAATAGGGGTGGCAACAATTTCGGCAGATAATTTTAGAAAGAAAGGGTCCAGATTGTCTAGCCCGGCTGATTTGTAGGGGTCCAGATTTTGCAGCTCTTTCAGAACATCAGCTGAATAGATTTGGGAGAAGGAGAAATGGGGAAGGCTTGGGCGAGTTGCTGTTGGGGGTGCAGTGCTGTTGTCCGAGGTAGGAGTAGCCAGGTGGAAAGCATGGCCAGCCGTAGAAAAATGCTTATTGAAATTCTCAATTATGGTGGATTTATCAGTGGTGACAGTGTTTCCTATCTTCAGTGCAGTGGGCAGCTGGGAGGAGGTGTTCTTATTCTCCATGGACTTTACAGTGTCCCAGAACTTTTTTGAGTTAGTGTTGCAGGAAGCAAATTTCTGCTTGAAAAAGCTAGCCTTGGCTTTTCTAACTGCCTGTGTATAATGGTTTCTAGCTTCCCTGAACAGCTGCATATCACAGGGGCTGTTCGATGCTAATGCAGAACGCCATAGGATGTTTTTGTGTTGGTTAAGGGCAGTCAGGTCTGGGGAGAACCAAGGGCTATATCTGTTCCAGGTTCTACATTTCTTGAATGGGGCATGTTTATTTAAGATGGTTAGGAAGGAATTTTTTTTAAAATATCCAGGCATCCTCTACTGACGGGATGAGATCAATATCCTTCCAGGATACCCCGGCCAGGTCGATTAGAAAGGCCTGCTCGCAGAAGTGTTTCAGGGAGCGTTTTACAGTGATGAGTGGAGGTCGTTTGACCGCTGACCCATTACGGATGCAGGCAATGAGGCAGTGATCGCTGAGATCTTGGTTGAAGACAGCAGAGGTGTATTTAGAGGGGAAGTTGGTTAGGATGATATCTATGAGGGTGCCCGTGTTTAAGGCTTTGGGGAGGTACCTGATAGGTTCATTGATAATTTGTGTGAGATTGAGGGCATCAAGTTTAGATTGTAGGATGGCTGGGGTGTTAAGCATGTTCCAGTTTAGGTCGCCTAGCAGCACGAACTCGGGAAGATAGATGGGGGGCAATCAGTTCACATATGGTGTCCAGAGCACAGCTGGGGGCAGAGGGTGGTCTATAGCAGGCGGCAACGGTGAGAGACTTGTTTTTAGAGAGGTGGATTTTTAAAAGTAGAAGTTCAAATTGTTTGGGTACAGACCTGGATAGTAGGACAGAACTCTGCAGGCTATCTTTGCAGTAGATTGCAACACCGCCCCCTTTGGCAGTTCTATCTTGTCTGAAAATGTTGTAGTTTGGAATTAAAATTTCTGAATTTTTGGTGGTCTTCCTAAGCCAGGATTCAGACACAGCTAGAACATCCGGGTTGGCAGAGTGTGCTAAAGCAGTGAATAGAACAAACTTAGGGAGGAGGCTTCTAATGTTAACATGAATGCGGAATGCCTGTCATTGGTTAACCCTTTGACGCATACGATCACATATTTGTGATCATTGTTTAGAGGTCCTTGCAGCATACCATCGCAAATAAGTTATTGGAACAGTATCAACAGAACGTATGATGCAACAAAACACATCTAAACAGCATTGTTGTCTGAAAAGCATCTAAACAATGTTTTTGTACTGATGGGAGATAAGTCTTCAGAACTTTATTCCACCTTTTATTGTAAAAGATAAACGCAAACTATCATCCAAACATCACACGGAACACATCGAAACTCATTCCATAAACCGCGGGAAGAAACAAGCTCCGACTGGTAAAAATATTTTTTATCCCTCAACAAAATGCAAATTAAAAATCATACAATGTGATTTACTGGATTTTTGTTTTAGATTCAGTCTCTCACAGTTGAAGTGTACCTATGATAAAAATTACAGACATGTACATGCTTTGTAAGTCGGAAAACCTGCAAAATCGGCAGTGTATCAAATACTTGTTCTCCCCACTGTATATACAGTGGGGCAAAAAAGTATTTAGTCAGCCACCAATTGTGCAAGTTCTCCCACTTAAAAAGATGCGGCCTGTAATTTTCATCATAGGTACACTTCAACTATGACATACAAAAAAAATCCAGAAAATTACATTGTAGGCAACATGAAGTCCTATGAGTGTCATCTGATGAAGATCAAAGGTTAGTTATTCATTTTCTCTCTATTTCTGCTTTTTGTGACTCCTCTCTTTGGCTGGAAAAATGGCTGTGTTTTTCTGTGACTAGGTGCTGACCTAACATAATCTTTTGGTGTGCTTTCGTAGTAAAGCCTTTTTGAAATCGGACACAATAAGTTACTTTAAAATGGTGTAAAACACTTGTATGTTTGAGGAATTTTAATTATGGGATTTCTGTTGTTTTGAATTTGATGCCCTGCAATTTCACTGGCTGTTGTCGAGGTGGGACGCTACCGTCCCACTTGTGCCAGAGAGGTTAAAACACATTTAGCATCTCATGGCTTCCAGACATGATACCACTGATGCAGTCCTTTGGAACACCTACGTTTTAAAAAAAAAGTATATTAAATAATATATAATTAATTAATATAATAAATAATTAAGTAATATAGCCTACACATTCACAATAAAGTTCTAAAGTTCTAAAGAAACAAAAGCATTGACTAACCTGTATATAGCCTCGAACAGAAAAGCATTCTTCTGCGTTGTCCTAATGTTAGACCCTGATCTGGCTATGCCATATGGCTGTGGGCTACACTAGTTCATTTTGCAAACAAAATTCTCTGAATTACGTGGCATTATTTTACAGTATGAAGAATACAATTGAAAATAGCTGAATAAAATATAACTAATATTTTCTCCAAACGATTGAGGCAGTGCACACACATGCGGCTATTCTATGTTGAGCAGTTAACAAAGAAACAGGTACACCTATGCTTAATTTAGCGTTATGTAAATTTAGATGTGATACAAATGTTGGACTATTTGTTTAGATTTGTAATACATTCTAAGGCTGCATGATGCAACTAATGTGGATTTGAAAAAAGGAGCATTAAAGCCATTAGCTTTGCTTAGTTTTTTGCATCATCTATCATCCTGAGCAAGCACTTCTCCCACATGGTGACCTCGGATGTCACCTACTAAGGAAATGGCGTCTATAACAGCATTTGCAACATTTAAATGCAACTAAACATTTATACAAAGCAAACTATTATTGTGGTTTTTTGAACTATCATTTGTTAACACGCATGACAGCTGTACTTTAAGTTTATGGTTGACACAAGTCCAAATCACATGAACGCATCCAACTGGTATTTATGGCTTCACAACTGGTAAATTCCCATCTCCTGCAAAGTTACAAACGCAGCATCAGATCTGGATCAAAGGCATTTTATTTTCCGGCTGTGCCGAAACGGTACCCTAAAACTGAGTACCAAACGTACCAAACTGTGGGTTTGGAGAACCGGGGGTGCAGTTTGATTTCCTCCAGAGAAAACACTTCAGAGACACTAAATAAAGTTACAGCCCCATTACAGACATCACCCACCCACCCATCCTCCTCCCTCGTTTCCAGGAACGACCGTCACTGAGAGACGGTACCAAAGTGATAGAGAAGAGAAAACATTCCTCTTCTCCCTCTCCAAGTGTTTGCAGTACATGAGATAGCTGTAATGTCCTTTTGGATTCAAATAAGTTATGTTTCTCAGCGTTATAAACCGTTTTGGCGGTGGACATGAAAGCACTGGTAGGCCAAGTAGATTAGAGGCAGGCACATACTTTGCAGAGCAGCTTATATTCTAGATATCGATGGGAGGATGGGAGTTGTGCTAAGTCAGTATTAAAATGGTGGGAGATCGGTGGTGATCTAAAATAGGCTCTAGCTGTTATGTGGTGTCCCTTTGATAATAACACAGGGGTTGCATCAGAATGACAACCTATAATCGACTGGACTGAAAACCAAGCGTCACTTTGATTTATAGTACATCATATTGGCGTCATTTGATCAGTGAATAAAAGCATACACAATGTATTTACAAACTTGATTCATTTGTTGTGTGCGCTATTGCATTATTAGGGTTCAGTTTTGCCATGATGGAACTATTACATATTCAAGGTTGACAGAGAGTTATTACAAACTCACCATAGGAGCATATTGTGTTTGTCAGAAATAACCACTCCAGAAAGCTACGACAGGCTCAAACGGTCCAATAACTTCCCCTAGTTTATCTGCTCCAGTTTGGGAAACTGGGACACAGCAGGTAACCCAGCACACAGTGAGTCCATCTCATCATGCTGTGGAGGTTGTCAGATTTGTTCTCTATTGGGAAGAGTCACTCATTTGATTCTAGCTCTGCCACATGCCCAAAAATGGTCAGGATGCACATTTGGGGAATCTATTTTTTTACTCCCTCTGCTTTGTTCACTTAATGAAAGCCAGCTGATGTTAAGGCATGCAACCTAAAGATGACATTTCCACTCCTCCGCTTGGTACTCCGTGCTTGGGACTGACCTCATTCCGATGTGGCAGATACGTTTTTCGTAGTTGTTTATTCTCAAAGTCGATCAGCGTAGAGAGTAGCTCAAAGGGCTCCATTTATAGTGTAATCACCGCAAGTACGAGAGAAACTGTCAGAATAAGATACACTATAGCACGAGGTGGTCAATTCTACAAAAAATTATAACTAACATTACTGTCAAGTGAGAACCTTGATAATCTAGTACAAGAGTGATCACCAATCTTGGTCCCGGAGAGCAACAATGTGCGCAGGCTTTTGTTCTAGCCCATCATTAACACACATGACCCAACTTCATTAACCATCAAGACCTTCCTTATTTGAATCCCATCCATTAGATATTTAGGACAAGGATTGTTATTGACCACTCAAAGCATAGTAACATTAGCAGATCCTCTCTACAATAGTCTCACCTCATTGAAACGTGTGACCAGGTCCTCCACAGAGTTCCTCTGGGTCTGCGTGGGCAAGGCCGGGCCCGACAGTGAGTCCTCGAGGCTGGGGTGCAGGTGCTTGCTACAGTCGGGGCTGCCCAGGTCCCTAGTGAGGAAGCAGAGGTAGTCCAGGGGTAAGATGCGTCGGTACAGCTGCCGCTCCTGCTCCGTCAGGATCCGAGCAATCTCCTCGGGGAACTGGATCAGGTGGCACAGCTCAGCCAGCTCCTTGCTGATGTCCATCATGTTGGGCGGAAGGGCGCTCGACACTGACATGCTGCACATCTGACGCTCTGAGAGACAGACAGATGTACATAGTCAACAAAAAATTTAAACTTCAATGTCAATGCCATGGTAATATTAAACATGGTGAGAAAGCTGAACACCACGGTCTTTCATAACACAAACATGTCTTAAACTCCGTAGTTCAGACATCAAACTTCAGGGCCCTCAGAATCCCACATTTATAGTACCTACTGAAAGTCTACCCTTGCACAGTTCACATTCTGCTGCCTTAAAATTTCAATCTAAAAAGGGATTCAATTGTGATTCATTCTCCATTAATCTACACATCTATTTGCAAAAGTAGTAGTTCTTCTGATTTAAGAATAACTTTCCCTGTCTCTGTAAGGTCCCGTTGGACCAATGAATGTCAAACAATGATTGAACCTCAGACACACCAATGAGCTTTAAAAAGCATGTCTAGAATACATTTTTAGACAGGCGTAGATCAGGGGAGATTAAGAAATAATTTGTTAACACAGAATATCCCTTTTAGTATGGTCCAGTATTATAATTCCTCTATGGGTGGTGGGTTCCCACTTGGGCTCCCGAGTGGCACAGTGGTCTGAGGCACTACATCTCAGTGCTAGAGGCGTCACTAGACACCCTGGTTCGAATCCTGATGGTATCACAACCGGCTGTGATTGGGAGTCCCATAGGGCAGCGCACAATTGGCCCAGCATCGCCCGGTGTAATCCGTCATTGTCCCCCCCTGCGGGACGGTTGAGCTAATGTGATTAGCATGAGGTTGTAAGTAACAAGAACATATCCCAGGACATAATCTTTCTGCCCATATCAGATATGTCTAACAAGAATTTAAGCTAACTGCAATGTCCAATTTACAGTAGCTGTTACAGTGAAATAATACCATGCTATTGTTGAGGAGAGTGCACAGTTATGAACTTGAAAATGTATTAATAAACCAATTTGGCCAGACTTGATACAACATTTTGAACAGAAATACAATGGTTCATTGGATCAGTCTAAAACTTGGCACATGCACTGCTAAACTGCGCCTAAACTGGAATAATGCATTGTGGCCTTTATCCTGCATTTCAAAGATGTAGAAAAATACTTTTTTTTCTTTGAATTATCTTTTACCATATATAATGTGTTATATTATCCTATATTCATTTCACATTTCCACAAACTTCAAAGTGTTTCCATTCAAATGTTATCAAGAATATGCATATCCTTGCTTCCGGTCCTGAGCTACAGGCAGTTAGATTTGGGCATGTAATTTTAGGTGAAAATTGAAAAAAAGGGTCTGATCCTTACGAGGTTAATTAACTGACTTGCCTAGTTAAATAAAGTTTCAATTTAACAAAAAAATTAATTGAATCACCCAAACACCGCAAATATCTGGCCATCCTTCCGCACTGAGCTGGGAGGGGAAAAAAATGGAAATTGCTCAGGGACATCACTACAAGGTTTAAGATCATTTTAAAAAGCCACTGAATTCATTGGCTGAGCTGATAAACTGTGCATGGATTAACATTGTATTCACTCCACATTACTGGCTTGCATGATAAAGTGAAAAGAAAGAAGTCTGTGTTAAAAAAAAAAAACATTCCAAATCATCCATTCTGTTTGCAACAAGGCTGTTGAACAATACTACAAAACAAAATGGCAAATAAAAGTTTTTGGCCTAAATGTCAAACTTCAAATCGAATACAACTCAGAGTGAAACAGGGATTGGGGAATTTGTCAGAATAACAATAAATATGAGGGAGAAAAACCCAGGTAAAAAGTTTAAGGAAAACCTGCCTCAGTCTTCTGAACACCTAACTGGGTGTAGTTGTACTTTCCAGTGAGACAATTAGGCCTCCTGTACACAAATTCTAAGGGTCAATTGCCGCTGAGGCAGTTTTAACACCAGAAAAGTTGGTTCTGTGTATCATCGATATGAGTCAGAAACATTATAGTGTCATAATTGACAACAAGGGGTAAATTAGATTTCAAATCTAATGTTATTTGTCACATGACCTGAATACAACAGGTTAAGACGTTACCGTGAAATGTTTACGTAGAAGCCCTTAACCAACGTAGTTAAGAAAAATAAGGGTTAAGAAAAAGATTGACTAAATAAACTAAAGTAAAATAAAAATAATAAAATTAAAATAACGAGGCTATATACAGGTTAGTCGAGGTAATATGTGCATGTACAGCGCATTAGGAAAGTGTTCAGACCACTTGACATTGAGCGTCGCTGCACAGCTATTTCAAGGCATCTTCAAAGATGTTCGATCGGGTTCAAGTCCGGGCTCTGGCTGGGCCACTCAAGGACATTCAGAGACTTGTCCCGAAGCCACTCCTGCGTTGTCTTGGCTATGTGCTTAGGGTCGTTGTTCTGTTGGAAGGTACACCTTTGACCCAGTATGAGGTCTTGAGCACTCTGGAGCAGGTTTTCGCCAAGGATCTCTCTGTACTTCACTCAATCTTTCCCTCGATCCTGACTAGTCTCCCAGTCCCGGTCTCTGAAAAATATCCCCACAGCATATTGCTGCTACCACCATGCTTCACCGTAGGGATGGAGGCAGGTTTACTCCAGACATGGCGCTTTGTATTCAGGCCAAAGAGTTCAATCTTGGTTTCATAAGAACAAAGAATCTTGTTTCTCATGGTCTGAGAGTCCTTAGGTGCCTTTTGGCAAACTCCAAGCTGGCTGTCATGTGCCTTTTACTGAAGAGTGGCTTCCATCTGGCCATAAAGGCCTGATTAGTGGAGTGCTGCAGAGATGGGAGAATTTTCCAGAAGGACAACCATCTCCACAGAGGAACTCTGGAGCTCTGTCAGAGTGACCATCAGGTTCTTGATCACCTCCCTGACCAAGGCCCTTCTCCCGATTGCTCAGTTTGGCCGGGCGGCCAGCTCTAGGAAGTGTCGTTGTGGTTCCAAACTTCTCCATTTAAGAATAATGGAGGCCACTGTGTTCTTGGGGATGGTCAATGCTGCAGAAATTTTTGGTACCCTTCCCCAGATCTGTGCCTCGACCCAATCCGGTCTCGGAACTCTGACAATTCCTTCGACCTCATGGCTTGGTTTTTGCTATGACATACACTGTCAACTGTGGGACCTTATATAGACAGGTGTGTGCCTTTCCAAATCATGTCCAATCAATTGAATTTACCACAGGTGGACTCCAATCAAGTTGTAGAAACATCAAAGGATGATCAATGGAAACAGGATGCACCTGAGCTCAATATCAGTGGATATTAAGTTCAGAATTAGCGATCTAGCTAATGTGTTTTAAGTTTCCACTTACTCAGATGGTGAATTAGCCCCAAATAAATGATCCTATGATATTAGTGCACATAAAGATGTAGGCAAATTCATATCTATTTAACAAAGGAAAAATCTGAATTCTGGAGCCCTATTTTAACAATAAAATAAACAATAACTGCCTATTTGTCAACATACAATTCATGTCAATCAATGGATTATATTACACATCAAAATATCTTGAATCATGCATTCCTGCATGAACAGGTTAGATTAAACAATGCATTTCTCGAAAGCCATATCAGAAGTCTATTGACCCTCAATAAAAGCACTGAATTACTTTATAAAGATGACTATTTTTTTCTATTGGGTGTGCGCCGCAATTTTTTTGTGGGTGCTACCAAATCGTGTGTTGGTGCCAACAACTAAGAAGCTTTCAATTACTGTAGCATGAACCATGGTATGATGAATCACCTGGCTATTTACAGTATATTGACCCGAGCAGAGCACAGAACCTTGAACATGAAGTCTGACGTTACTCATCGCTGCTGTGATGACAATCACGGCCGGATTAAGAAATTATAGCGACCCCCCCCACTGTTGAGTTAGATTATTAGGATACAGGTGCAATTTCGAAATGTAGTTGTGCATCAGCAGTTTCTCTTGTTATGTCAGTCACTGAATTAACCATGTCAGCAAAAAATATTTAGGCTAATTTACCAGTCTAGCCAGCTATCTAAACTTGTAGTAACCATGGCAGAACACTGACCAAGCATGCAGGGCATGTGCCCAGATGCCCTAACCTCCAGGGGCCCCCCTTGATTTTCTTAGTCACTCTCACTCAGATATCATTAACATGGCAAAATATGTAGAATTGCAGGTAATTACACAGTGTCTTCAGAAAGTATTCACACCCCTTGAATTTTTTCCACATTTTGTTATGTTACAGCCCGAGTTTAAAATGGATGAGATATGTTTTTCTTCCATTGGCCTACACACACACACACACACACACACACACACACACACGCACACAATACCCCATAATGTCAAAGTGGCCTTTTTCTAAATGTTTACAATTTAATAAAAAAAGGAAAAGCTGAAATTTCTTGAACCAATAAGCATTCAAACCCTTTCTGATGGCAAGCCTAAAGGAGTAAAAACATGCTTAACAAGTCAAATAATAAGTTGCATGGATTCACTCTGTGTGCAATAAAAGTGTTTAACATGGATTTTTTTTTAATGACTACCTCAATTCTGTACCCCACACATCCAATTATCCTATCCGTAAGGTTCCTTCAGTTGAGCAGTGAATTTCAAACAGATTCAACCACAAAGACAAGGGAGGTTTTCAAATGCCTTGTAAAGGAAGGTCACCTATTAGAAGATTGTTTAAAAAAAAGCAGATACTGAATATCCCTTTGAGCATGGTGAAGAAATCAATTACACTTTGGATGGTGTATCAATACACCCAGTCACAAAGACACAGGCATCCTTCCTAACTCAGTTGCTGGAGAGGAAGGAAACCACTCAGGGATTTCACCATGAGGCCAATGGTGACTTTAAACAGTTACAGAGTTTAATGGCTGTGATAGGAGAAAACTGAGGATGTATCTCCACAATACTAACCTAAATGACAAAGTAAATATGAAGTCTACTACAAACAGAATGCATGTTTTGTACAAGGATATAAAGTTAAACAGCCAAAAATGAGGCAAAGAAATTAAATATGTCCTGAATGCAAAACATTATGTTTGGTGCAAATCCAACACGTCACTGAGTATCCCTTCATATTTTCAAGTATGGGGGTGGCTGGATCATGTTATGGGTATGCTTGTCATCTGCAAGGACTATGGAGGGTTTTTTTGGATAAAAAGAAACGGAATAGAGCTAAACACAGACAAAATACGAAAGGAAAACCTGGATCATTCGGCTTCCAACAGACACTGGGAGACTAATTCCCCTTTCAGCAGGGTAATAACCTAAAACACAAGGCCAAATATACATTGGAGTTGCTTACCAAGAGCGTTCCTGAGTGGCCTAGTTACAGTTTTTACTGATTTTGCACCGTTGGAAGATTTGGTGCATGCTGCAGTTGGCAGAGAGTGTATTTTAGAGACAGGTGGGACTTTTTTGCAGAAAGTACAGATAATGTTTTCCAAAACCAATCTTACAGGATCTTTGCAAGGATTTAAGACCTACATTTTAAAAAAAGCATACACGTGCCATTCCAGTGCCATCCACCCTCAGGTTTTTGGCAACAGCACTTTTCAGCGGGAGCTTGTCGATTGGCATCTACAGCCCTCGATGAGCAAATTCTTTGGATGCAAGGAACAAAACTAACATACAATTTCCATACATTATCACGCAACAGGTTGAAGTCAAGAGGGGGTTCTTTGCCATCAATGCGTTCCGAAATATGAACAGAGCAATTGACGGCACCCACAGCTATAAAAGCACCATCGCAAAACGAGTTAAACTATGTGAACAGAAAAGGCTTCCACTCTTAATGTGCAGGTGATCGGTGCTGCTGAATGTGGCAAGGTGGTACGCACAACTCGTTCATTCAGCAGAACAGCAATGTTGGTCTATATGCCTACAGGAGGGAGCTGTTGAGGATGGATGGCTTTTTTGATGAGTGTTGCCTACTCATTTGAAGTATATTTGCCATTTCTAAAGCAACTAATTGTCTTAATGGTCTCTTCTTTGTAGCCACAACTGAGAAGCCAAACCCTTCGGTTGTACTCAATCTCTGACACCAGCGCGCCTCTTTCAGTCTCCGAAAAGAAAACTAATCGTAGTGTCTTTTTGGGTTGCATCGTTGTATTTCATGGTACAGGGCTGTATATTCCCCGCAGGCTTTAAAGCGATGATTGACCATATATGGTTAATTAGGGGCGTTTCAAAATGCAAATAGCCAAGGTCGCGCATGAGCACTGAGAATAATTGGTATTTAGCAATGGTTATCATCTACCAGTGTGCTTATACATAAAATCACATGTTTTCTATGGATACGAACATTGTAAATTCAGTTCGTAAGTAGTATTTTAGAAAAGTTTCTACGCCATATTGATACATTAAGCCCCAGGTTTGCAATGCCCTTAAGAGACTTACTCAGAAAGACTGACAGCTATAACCGCTGCCAAAGATAATACTAACATGTATTGACTCAGGGGTGTGATACTTACGTAAATGAGATATTTCTGTATTTCATTTTCAATAAATTTGCAAACATTTCAAAAAACATGTTTTCTCTTGGTCATTATGGGTTATTGTGTATATGAGTGCGAAAAAAAATCTATTTAATCAATTTTGAATTCAGGCTGTAACATAACAAAAAGTGGAATAAGGGGTATGAATACTTTCTGAAGGCACTGTAGCTTTAAAACGGCAAAAATTACTTTCGGTCCCATTGAAAAATACGTAGAATTGCAGAAAACTGTGTTTAAAACCGTCCTGATAAACTAGCTACGGACAGACCGACAGGAGTAGCAACAGTCAGTGACAGCACTGGAGACAGAAATCAGCCTGTGGAGACTAGTCACACAGGCAAGTGACAAACCACAGGGGCAGGCTATAGAAACTGAAGAAATCTCAGAAACTTGAGCAGGCTGCTAAGGTGCAGGGGCAGGCAGATGGGTAGCTTAAGTGAAGAGAGCCTCCACACACTGACCGTACAGTATGGTCCACCCACTCGCAGTATAGTCAATTCCGTATGATTAAAGCAATCCCGTCTGTCTTCACAATGTAATTCCGTCCTGCGGGAGTGCATCATGGCTGAGCCGCGGCCGGCAGGAGCAGCCCTTTCGTTACTGTTAGCTAAGTGCTTGTTCACACAGTACCGGCGACATGCACTTGTCCACATTTAAGCAGCCCAGGGGCGGAAGCTCCTCTCCAGCTCTCGTTTCTCTGCTGCTCCCCGATGTGACATGTACACACACACACACACACATCTCAGCCATGCGGCAGCAACACCTGCAGCCAGCCCACAACCCCACTATCCCTACCTCCACCACCAGCTAGCCCCCCCGACACAGAAACACATAGCCCCTACACTCTTCCCTCTCCTCTCACCCATGCTCCTCTCTGTGTGAGCCGTTTGCATACGAAGGCTGAAGGGTATGAAGGGAATCAAGTATCTAAACACGTCAGCTAAAAGCTCAGTATAACTTATTTCAAAAGTGGAGGGAAATCACTGAGAAAAGAAGTGTTCCATTGATTTATTGGTGGTTGTAGATTTCAGATATACAGTGGGGTACAAAATTGACACCCTTGATAAAGATGAGCAACATTCAAATAGCGAGCTATATTGTATGCTCCAAAAAAAAAAAAAATGGAAATTATATTATACTAATACAATTGCCCAGAAAAAATAGATTGTTTAACAAGTTGATTTATTTTTCAAAAAAAAGGGAGGTGGTCACAATTGACACCCTTAAAGATTTGCATAAATAGTCAAATGTAGTATTCGACTACATCAAGCTTGTAACTCTCCACACTTGTTGAATGCATTTGCAGTTAATTTTAGTTGTTTCAAATTATTTATTACCCAAAAGAAATTAAAGCTAAATAATTGAGTGTGTCATTTTGGAGTAACTTTTATTCGCTTACATCCTCAACACCAGTGCCCCTCAGGGGTGTGTGCTTAGTCCCCTCCTGTACTCCCCGTTCACCCACGACTCCAACAGCATCATTAAAGTTTGCTGATGACAACAGTGGTCACCGACAATGATGAGACAGCCTATAGGGAGGTGGTCAGAGAGCTGGCAGTGTGGTACCAGGACAACAACCTCTCCCTCAATGTGAGCAGGAGAAAAGGAAATTATCGTGGACTACAGGAAAAGGAGGGCTGAACAGGCCCCCATAAAAATCGACGGGGATGTAGTGGAGCGGGTCGAGAGTTTCAAAGTTCCTTGGTGTCCACCTCAACAAACTATGGATGTACCACCGCACATGGACTCTGTACTTTAGTTTATTTAGTAAATATTTTCTTAACTATATTTCTGGAACTGCATTGTTGGTTAGGGGCTTGTAAGTAAGCATTTCACAGTAAGGTATACCTGCTGTATTCTGCACACGTGACAAATCATTTGATTTAACCTTTAATTAACTAGGCAAGTCAGTTAAGAACCAATTCTTATTTACAATGACGGCCTTCCCCGGACAAACCCTAACGATGCGCTGTCAACTGTGTGCTGCCCTATGGGACTCCCAATCATGGCCGGTTGTGATACAGCCTGGAATCGAACCAGGGTCTTAGAGTACTGCGCCACACTGCGCCCTTTATAACCCACCCCCTCTTACCTTTGAGCATGGCGTGGCCAGTGGAGCACACAGTGACTCTGGGCAGAGCACTGCGGGCCCCGATGGCGGCGGTGGCCTCCAGCAGGGCCCCGGTCAGACAGGCATACACAGAGGTCTTCTGGGAGCTGGCCCGATACCCGTACCTAGGCTGAGCCGGGCAGAGGTAGGGAGGCCATTCCACCCTAAGACACATACATCTGGCAAAGGCTAGGAGCTTCCTGCATGGGTGGACCAGGTTGTCAACACTCAGCACATGGTGGATCTGTGGACAGAAGAGAAGAAATTTATTTATCGAGACTTTGGTATAAACAAGGTGTTAAAGTGACACTAACTTTAAACACATCTAATCCTGGCAATCTTATGTAAAACTTGAAAAGATCAGAGGATGTTTTTATAATGTTGTCCAAAAGCAATTATGCATCGAAGGAAAAAGTCTAAAGCAACAGCTTGACCTTAGAGGCCGGCCACCTCTTCCCAAGTCATTTCAGTCTCTTCCAAGAGCACTTCATCTCACTCTGAAAACGGTTCTGTGAATCCAGCTGCCATTAGTAACCCCGGAGCACTATTCTGCCAGGCGGTTTCAGGAAAACCATTTACTAGCCCTTCCTCTGAGCAGAATGACCCTGCTACTTTACAAGATATACAGCACTCTCAGATGGTGACAATATGAAAAAGGATGGACTGGATCAAACGGTTTGAACGGAGGGCCTGAGCAGGAGCTGCACCATTGCCAGACTGTAGTTTAGGAGGTTGTCAACTCTGGAGACAGCATGATATAAGAGAATGGAACACTGTGCTCTGTTAGCACTGAATACTTTCAAATCTCCTCAGGAGAGACAGAGCAAGACCGTTTGATTTTGTGAACTGCATGTTGGTTTTGAATGTATTAAGAAATGACTCATCCAGTTATGGTAAATTGTTGGGGAATAATCAGAATTAGTTGGTAACATAGGTAAGATGTTTTATATTCATCATATGTTTGTAAGTTACTTCTCATCAGAATGTTTATTTTTGTATAATACTGTGGCCGGGTTGCAGTCATCTGTTCTCTGTCAGGACTAAGTTACTTGGGCCGCAAAGAGAGGGAGGTCAAGCGTGTATCTCTTGGCTCCACAATGTCTGTGTGCCAGTCAATGTGTCTCTGTGATTTTGTCAAGGAGGGGTGGATTTGATATATGCCTGTTGATATGAGGATTTGTTTTATGGTTCTGAGTTTGAGAAAAGAACAGTTTAGGAGACAAAGCTGAACGATAAATTATGGCCAATGCTGTCTGGCTATGTGTATCTTTGCTATAAAGGATCTCCGTTGCAATGTGTAAGGGACTCAGAGAATACATTGATAGACACTGAATTGATCTGAGAGTCACAGGGTTGTGATGGAGCTCATATAATTAAAGATGGACTTTATGATAACTCTGACTTGTGTGTGGTTTGCTCTCATGATTTGGTAAATACAGGAAATTTCCAAGACAAAATGTATCTTCCAAGGGTTGACTAAATATTCATAACAGAAATCCTGAAATCATCAGGTAGATCATGTTTCAATATCATTACTCCAATAACACCATCCTTGCCTCGTTAAAGCCACATCAACCAGGATAAGAAGACCCTCTATAACAGGGTTCCCCAATAGGAGGCCCGGTGATTTTATTTGGCCCCCAAATTTGTATGAGCAAAATTGTTGGACATAAGTCTAAAAATCACTAAGAAAATCAGCTGAAAGTGATTTGAATTTAGAAAATGTTCCAAATTATTCCCATACATAAATGGAGGCATATGTGATCGTATCCTAATGTAATTAAGGTTGGAAATTATTCTGTTTTTGTCAAACACTATTGGCCCGCGGCTGAATGCAATTGGGGACCGCTACTCTTTAATACTTAGCAAATCAATTAGCTGCTTCTCATTTCTGCCTCTATTTCATTGCCACAGAAAACTACATATCACAGCTTATACATAAATATACAGTTGTCTGAACTGTTATAGAATACAAGGACAACTCTGATGGTCAGGGGCTAACAGTGTGACACTTTATATGTAATAAATCATGTTAGTCTCTTGTCCTTTTTAACCACACCTGGGTTCAAATATCATTTCAAATCATAAAAAAGATACATTAGCTGTACTTGATTGATCTTGCCTCTTGCAATGGAACTAATAGAATAGCCCCAAAAGTGCACACTGTGCCCCTAGATCCAACGCTCAAGTATTTTAAAGATTTCAAATAGCATTTGAACCCATGTCTGACTAACAGAAAGCCCCGATGTTGAAAGAGAAAGGGCAAAAACTTCCTGTTTTATGATAAAAGCAGGCCAGAAGCCATGACCTGGCAGCCACCAGCCTGAAATCTACCGGCTACACACAATTAGGCTAAAGCAGCCAGTCACAAAATTAGCTAGTTGCAAAGCTGCTGTGACTTTGTGGCCTGCATTGCATAAGCAGATACATGCAAGAAAACCAACCAACTGCAACTATAGGCAGTGAGTTGTCCACTGCCTCGTGTCAGACAACTCTTTTACAGCATATGTAGTAATATCAACCAGTTACGATAAAGCCGCGCAGGACAGACAGCAGAAGCCCAATAAATGCCACTTATTTTTCTGAACAATGTCCACACACACACACACACTTGAGCGCAAAAAGTTCATGCCAAAAAAAAGCAATAAGAAAGTTTCTACTGCATAAAATAGCCAGTCATGATCCAGTTAGGCAGATACGTCACAGTTAAATCCACCACAGTTAAATCCACAGGAGTTGGAACAGACACTATTGGACGCTCTAGTGCCAGATTTCATACCAAATAACTCTTTAAAGAAGGGTTAGAGAGGCAGCGCCTCGTATGCTCCAGTACCAAGTGACAGGGTCCCCATGTCACCCCTTGCAGACCAGACCGCCTTCAAGAATGACCCTCTCGGTTACAGTATAGAGACAACCTGGTCTATATTACAGCGTCAGTCTGCTCTATACTACAGCTAGTCAGGTACAGTATCTCAGCATAAAGATAAATAAGTTGTCCATCCAGACAGTGTAAACCAACCGATCCAGCGACCTAAGTACAGACGAGTATGTCCTTCTCCTACGAAAGCGGTTAGAACATGAGAACAATCTGAGAGAACGGCGTGCAGTCGTCCACTCTAGTCAAAGTCAATAACTGACAAGCCTATTTTATATGGTCTTTCAGGGTGACAGAGAGCCTCTCCCAAACTCCTGTCTACTGCTCTTCCGGTGTCTTCACAAGGTAATGTTTGTATTTCCTTCACTGGGATGTCTAGACTTTTCCAGCATTAGCTAAATATTTTAATGGCAAGGCCTCGTCCTCTTATCCTGGAAAGCAGAGCTGGCTTGGGCCTACTGAAAACAGCAATTCATGCTGTTTAGAGAGGCTGATCGCCACCATATTTACTTCACCAATACCAGAATACTGATTGACTACACATAGCACAGACATGTAGTACTGACACTCCACAGTGGTTGAGAGAGGGTACGGTGGCTGGACATGCAGTGACCCAGACCCCGCTACTGTCGGTGATCACACACACTGAATCAAGGTATTTGGGGAATGGGTAGACAATAATAAATGATGATGATGATGATGTCTCCACTCCACTGTGATAAATTACTGTACTGTAAACCTATGCTTGAAAACAAATAAAAAATATAGCTAAGTAAAATACAAAGAGGCTGAATATCCAGATAAAAGGAGTGACGTTCTTCATAAAACAGAACTAGGCTATGTAAAAGGCTCAGGGAAAGATCCAGAAAAATGTACCGTTTAGTCTCCTGAAAACTATTAACATAAAAAAACCTTGCACTGCTCTTATCCTCTAGGACAGATCATAATCCCCCATTGAATTTCACAAGTAGCTGTTTACGAATCCAGGGGCAGACCCTCCCCTACCCAGTGATGGAAAAAATACCCTATTGTCATACTTGAGTAAAAGGTAAAGATACCTTAAATAGAAAATGACTCAAGTAAAAGTGGAAGTCACCCAGTAAAATACTACTTGAG
This sequence comes from Oncorhynchus kisutch, assembly GCF_002021735.2. Classification (NCBI taxonomy): domain Eukaryota; kingdom Metazoa; phylum Chordata; class Actinopteri; order Salmoniformes; family Salmonidae; genus Oncorhynchus; species Oncorhynchus kisutch. The sequence goes on along the minus strand of NC_034198.2, from coordinate 13,578,516 downwards.
TAAAAGTCTAAATGTATTTGGTTTTAAAATATACTTAAGTATCAAAACTATTAATATATATATTTTTTAAATCCTTATATTAAGCAAACCAGACAGCACAATGTTTTTGTTTTTTTACAGATAGCCAGGGACACACTCCAACACTTAGACATAATTCACAAACAAAGCATTTGTGTTTAGTGAATCCGCCAGATCAGAGGCAGTAGGGATGACCAGGGATGCTATCTTGATAAGTGTGTGAATTTAACAATTTTCTGTCCTGCTAAGCATTCAAAATGTAACGACTACTTCTGAGTGTCAGGGAAAATGTATGCAGTAAAAGTATTTTTGGGGGTTAAGTACTTAACACCACTGCTCCTACCAAAAACTGTACACGTTTGAACAAGTTCAGGCTTAATTGGCGTGTGTGTGCGCATGTTGTGAGAGTGCGTGAGCTTGAGCGAGGCGACTTACAAGTCCAATGCAGCCGTTTCTCAATATCAAATCATTTCTGTCTAACAATTAAGTTATTGTTTTCAATTCAAATGTAACAGAATCAAAAATCGCTTCTTAGCAAAGAGCAAATCCTCCTCCAACTATTTGCTAGGACTGTCGGAGTGGTCTGAGTGAAAACTAGCCGGTATTGGCAGAGAAGTTTGGAACACTTTCTTATTGGTCTAATAACTAATTAACCAGGCTGGCCAAAACTCCATCCCACCTAAACAGGCAGACATTTCAGGTGGTCTTTTCAAACAGCTGTTACACTAAAAGGGCATTATCATCACAGAAACAATTATTCCAACAGTGTGGACTGCACTGGGCCTTTAAAACAACAAGCTATTATTCTAAACCCCAAACAAATTGCATGAGAAACCCTAACTATGTTCTGGTGTAGCATCACATTGAGTAAGAGAGCGTGTTGAACCCCACACCCTAGAGAACTGTAGGAGTTGAGAGAGAAAGCAGAGTTTGGTTCCCTCCAGACTCATCCTGAAACCCATTATTACCAGGCAGAGAGAGGGTATCTCACTGGGGCTCCCAGCACCACAGAACTACACCAGCTCATCAACTCATTATCATGTCTTATCTAGCTGGCCCTCTGCTACATTTTGCATACTTACAGTATTCCAGATATCCAGTAGGCTACTTGTGATTTCTTAAGTCTATAGTGTACAAGAGAATGTAACCTTTCAATACAGTACGGTTTAGTACTTAGCAGACTAGAACCTGCAATATATTTTTTTATACATTTACATTTTTTTACCCCCTTTTTCTCCCCAATGACAATGACAATCTTGTCTCCTTGCTGCAACTCCCCAAGTGAAGGTCGAGTCATGCGTCCTCCGAAACATGACCTTAACATCCGTCAGCTTAACCCGGAAGCAAGCTGCACCAATGTGTTGAAGGAAACACTGTTCATCTGACAACCACAGTCAGCCTGCAGGTGCCCGGCTCGCCACAAGGAGTCGCTAGAGTGCAATGAGCCAAGTACAGCCCCCACGGCAAAACCCTCCCCTAACCCAGACGATGCTGGACCAATTGTGTGAAGCCCTACGGGACTCCCGGTCACGGCCGGTTGTGACAGTCTGGGAACGAACCTGGGTCAGTAGTGACACCTCAAGCACTACGATGCAGTGTCTTATACCACTGCACCATTCGGGAGGCCTAGTCACCCATCTTCTAATGAGCAATGTACCTGTTATTACCCTTTAAATGTCACAAATATATCTGCCACATACACCCAAAAGTATGTGGACACCCCTTCAAATGAGTGAATTCACCTATTTCAGACACATCCGTTGCTGACAGTCAGTAGCGGTGCGTGGGTAAAATCACTGGGGAAGCCAATCACCCCCCAACCCCAATTTTGTTTTAAGCCATATTACAACCTGGGTTGTGATAACTGCATTGCTTGCTCTATAACCTGTTAATTTACATGCCTTGCGACCGTTATATATAGGCCAAGACAGTGGAATAATAAAGTCAACCACACCTTTGATGAATCACAAAACCAGATAGCAACCACTGTCCTGCGAAGTCCAAAGCATATTGCGTGTGCGCGTGTTCATGCAAGTAGAAAAACATGTTGGCTCACCCTACTTGTAGAGAAACACCAATGCCATCCTCTCTTTCATGTTGATGAAACAGTATCACTCTGTCATACAGTACACAATTGTTTTTTTGTTGTCCTAGACTACATGACTAAAATGCTAGCTTAACTTCCATTCATGGGCAACGTTAGCTAGTTAACATTAAAGGCATGAGCTCTGCTTTGTTTTTTTTTTGCGCAGGCTGTACACACTTTAGTCTCTCACTTACAATTTCCCGGCTGCATCCCCTTTGTGTGGCCATAATCCCTCATGCATTTTGTGGCCAGTGGCCTATAATTCCCTTCTCCCCGCTGTGTGCCGAAGCACACTCACATGGTTCTGTCATGTGATCAGGTCTTTCTCACAGGCTACAAGTGAAGACCGACACGTCGGGGACAACTATGCGCATCCTCATCCAATTCCGAGGAGCATATTGGAAGAACTGTCCACATTTACCATTCGTCAGCCAACAAAAGAGTCGGCCTAAACGAACAGCAAAAGCCTATGTCAATCTATTATCCCCCATAGAAAAAATAAATAAAATCACCTATTCTATTATGTGCGAGAAATAAATATTCCAAACATAGTCTGGGACAGTTGTGTGATGCGATAGATTCCAAATTATTACAACCACTAGCATAAAAATACACTGAGGCTGACACAACAGAACGTTTAGCTTAAAATGTTGATAGCCTAAGCATATTTCTTCACATTATAAGTGCAGCAATGAGCACACAATAGTAGGCTATAAGCAAGATTGTTCCATTAGAAAAACACCATACTCAAAAGTGACCACAAAAATCAATTAATGCATATAATGCTTTTATTATAAAAAGGTGCATTTTTAATGGTGAAAATTCTCTTCCCCAAACTTGCTGCGTATGTATGCCAGTTAGACTCAACACCCATTGTAAAGCAGACTAATGTGCCTTATTTTAAGATTTCTTTTGGCTACTTTAGTTGTGATACAGACGAAGACGTGGATGTCGATTAAGGAAGCCCCCCGCACCTCTCTAATTCAGAGGGGTTGAGTTAAATGCAGAAGACACATTTCAGTTGAAGGTATTCAGTTGTACAACTGACTAGGTATCCCCTATTCCCTTACTGCACGCAGAGACATAAGAGGTATCCATAGGATCCATAGGATCTAAAGGGAAAATGACTCATTTTCCCTTTAACAGAACAAGCTGTTAGATAACACTGATGTTGGAGACATCCCTGTGATTTTCAGGAAGGTGTAAGCACTTGCAGTGGGCGTACTGCACATTTTACGTGACAGTTAACACCCTACAATTTTACACATTTTGCAAATGGAGCAAAGACAAAATGCTGCCGTTGAAAAGCAAATTTCCTGCAATTCCACACGTATTTCCATGGAGCAGAGAAAGATTTGCAGTTTTATAGCTAAATCTCAGGCTATTATATACACACATGTAAAAAATATATATATTGCCGTTTTACAGCTCATTTCCTGTAATTATAAACATTTTCACCACGGTGCGTTCATATGCTATCTGGTGAGGGGGGGCTTCAAGGCACAAAGTTAACACTATATGTTTATTTAGTAACCTACTTGGTATGTCTAATTAAAGCAAGTCTCTGATAATAAGTGTGTGGGCCAATCATCTCTCCACCCATGCAATATGGCTGCCCACTAATGTCCCCTGAGACTGTGGGTAGCTGATGGAACATGCCACCCTGGGACGTCAGACCACTTGATCCTGGTCATTAACCAGCTATGCCCACATTTGGCATGAGAAACCTTTAGGAAATACCCATGTCAGCTTTCTTTCTGTTGAAACGCTTTGACACTTTGTTCACACTGCAACACAGAACGTCACACAATATCCACCATAAGCCATTACGTTTCAGCTTTTCTATTCAAATTATATATTCAGAATTCAAAAGCCTATACTAACCCTGACCCCAAACGAACATATTTTCATGTTTTTCACTGTTTTTGTCTTGCAACCTCTATCATCAGTAGCTGTGTGGCAGGAGGTGAAGACATTTACCTAAACACAGACCCTTAGTCCATCCACTTAATTCAAGTGGGAAAACTCACCCATTCCATGCTTTGTAAGCACCTAAGTGATCCCATGAACAAAGGACTTCCTTACACATCAATGCCTTTGATCAATACTTTGTCAAATGAAATGCACTACTGTAATTAAATTAGGTACAACGCCCTTCGATACGTTGAACACGATTCCCTTGACATAATCATTTTAGGAGGGGAGATAATTCCTTTTGTTTCCATGGAGCGATTGAGGAGCAGAGGTTCTGGTTCAGATTACATAAGTACTGCCACCATGTGGTGAAAGTACACTAACAGGCTAGATCACAATGCTGAATAAAGGAGCCTAAAATTTGCTGATAAAATGAACTGATAAAGCATAAGGAATATCAGGCTGAGGCAATACCTCCAGTATACAGCCTCACCCTAACAGTGTTCACTGTTCATACACACAAAACCACATTTGTCCAAGTAAAAGGAAGGACATGAAATCTGACCAAGAAATCTGCCTTGGGGCCAGTTTTCACAATCTAAGCTTTCAAATGCCAGCAAAACTTGAGAAGTCGTCCAAAAATACTGCCTGTGGTCACTAGATGGCACCCAATAGCAGCCATGCTGCTGGCTTACGAGAACTCAGTTTCCACAGCCTGTGCTCTTGTAAACAACCATCCATTCAATGAGGTACTAAATTCTATTTACTAAATCAAATGGCTTGTAAAATCGCTCTAGTAAAAAGCCAACATATTGTACTAGAGGGAGATTGTTGCAGTGCTTTCAGAGAATATTCACACCCTTGGACTTTCTCCACATTTTGTAGTGTTACAAAGTGGGTTTAAAATAGAGTTGTCCTTGTTTGACAACGATCTACACAAAGCATTCTGTCAAAGTGGAACAATAATTATATTTGTTAACAATTCATGAAAAATAACTCATGTCTTGATTAGATAAGTATTCAACCCCTACATGTTAGAATCACCTTTAAATCGCTGCCAAAGTTAATGAGCTTTGTCATATTTTTTGCAGTACTACAGTGCTCTGTAGTAAACAGGATGCATGTTTTGGAATATATTTTTATTTTGTACAGGTTTCCTTTTCACTCTGTAAATTAGGTTAGTATTGTGGAGTCAACGGTTGTTGATCCATCCTCAGTTCTTTTACCCATCACAACCATTCAACTCCGTAACTGTTTTATTGGCCTCATGGTGAAATCCCTGAGCGGTTTCCTTCCTCTCTGGTAACAGAGTTAGGAAAGAAGCCTGTATCTTTGTAGTGACTGGGTGTATTGATACACCATCCAAAGTGTAATTAATAACTTCACCATGCTCAAAGGGAAATTCAATGTCTGCTATTTTACCCATATACCAATAGGTGCCCTGCCTGGTGTTTGAATCTGTTTGAAATTCACTGCTGGACTGAGGGACCTTACAAGTAACTATGTGTGGGGTAAAGAGGTCGTCACTCAAAAATCAAATTAAAAACACATTGCAACTTTTTACTCAACTTATTTAGGCTTGCCATAACAAAAGGGGTTGAGTACTTACTGACTCAAGACATATCAGCTTTACATTTTTTACTAATTCAGAAACATTTCTAAAAACATAATTCCACTTTGACATTATGGGGTATTGTGTGTAGGCCAGGGCCAAAATCTCAATTTGATCAATTTGAACACAACAAAATGTGGAAAATGTTAAGGGGTGTGAATATGTTCTGAAGACAGCTATACCTGTTTTGCTGTTTGGAAATTAAAGCACTTTATGCATCTAGTTCCCCCATTTGAAGGGGTCATAAGTATTTAGACAAATTCACTTACAAAATTACATTTAAATCAAAAGTTTAGCATTTGGTCCAATTTTCCTAGCACACAATGACTATATCAAGATTGTGACTCTACAAACTTGTTGGATACATTTGTTTTGGCTGTGTTTCAGATTATGTTCTACCCAGTAGAAATGAATGGTAAATAATGTAGTCATTTTGGTAACATGTGAGTGACGAGGAACTGCGAGGCTCCAGTTCATGAGGTATGTAATGACTAAAGAAAACACTGACCAAGGGTGGAGGATACACACCCTTAGGGAGTAGTTTAATAAACCATATTCCCACATCAGTACTGTACTCACAGTATTCAATAATTAGGTTCATGGAAGCAGGAAGCTACTAGCTAGCAACTCCACAGGACATATACTACTGACTCCTATCCCCATTTCTTCATACTTTTCTTATGAGTAAGGCCATGGAGTCTCTCTCTCTCTCGCAAGTGACAGTGGTGTGCTAGTGAGTGTCCTTATCAGCGAATCCTGTCATTCTGCTCTCCTGACACCCAACAGACAGGAAGTGATACGGCCATGAAGATTCGTCAGGACTGTTGTTTTTGTGAATCAAACAGCAGACTGAGTTCCTGTAGTTAAGGGGCGCTCAGCTTAGCCAAGACTGAAAAAGACCCCAAATAATGAGAATTGTGTGTATAGTTGTGTGTGTGTGTAGTTAACGCGTCATTTCAAAGTTCAGATTTCAATAACGTCGTCGCTATATTAGTCAGATCCTGTCGGATATCCCACTCAATACAAGGTAAAACTGCAAAGCCTATCCTTTTATTCACATACTATAACAGCTGTGTGCCATCTATAATGAACAAAAATATAAATGCAACATATAAAGTGTTGTTCCCATGTTTTATGAAATTAAAGATCCCAAAAGTTTTCCATAAGCACAAAAAGCTTCTCAAATTGTGTGCACCCCTGCGTTTACATCCGGGTTAGTGAACATTTCTCCATTGCCAAAATAATCCATCCACCTGACAGGTGTGACATATCAAGAAGCTGATTTAACCTGTTGAGTGTAGGGGGCAGTATTTTGATGTTTGTATGAAAAATTTACCCAAATTAAACTGCCTATTTTTCAGGCCCAGAAGCTAGAATATGCATATAATTGTCAGATTAGGATAGAAAACTCTAAAAGTTTCAAAAACTGTCAAAATATTGTCTGTGAGTATAACAGAAAATCCAACAATGAAGTGCCTAAGAGAAACGAATCTCCCTGTTCCATTGCATGCCTTCCCTCCATTTAAAGGGATATCAACCAGATTCCTTTCCCTATGTTCCACATGGTGTGAACAGTCTTTAGACATAGTTTCAGGCTTTTATTCTGAAAAATGAGCGAGAAGGATCAAATCGTGTCAGTGGATGGCTGGGTGCCAGCAGAGTTTTGCATGCGCAAGAGCTTGGAGCAGACATTTTCTCTCTCTCTCCTATTGAAAAAGCTACGGTCCAGTTGAAATATGATCGATTATTTATTGTAAAAACCTGAGGATTGATTATAAAAAACATTTGACATGTTTCTACGAACTTTACGGATACTATTTGGAATTTGTGTCTGCCTCGTCGTGAGCGCTCGAGCCTGTGGATTTCTGAACAAAACGCGCCAACCAAATGGAGGTATTTTGGATCTAAAAATAAATCTTTATGGAACATTTATTGTGTAACTGTAACTCGTGAGTGCAAACATCCGAAGATCAAAGGTAAGCGATTCATTTTATTGCTTTTCTGACCAATCTACTTTGCTGCTAGCTGTTTGTAATGTTTTGACTGCTGATAGAGATGTTCTAACAAACGCTTGGAAAGCTTTTGCTGTAAAGCTTTTTTGAAATCTGACGCGCCAGGTGGATTAACAACAAGCTAAACTGTGTTTTGCTATATTGCACTTGTGATTATGAAAATAAATATTTTTAGTAATTTAATTTGAAATTGGCGCTCTGCAATTCAGCGGATGTTGACGAAAATGATCCCGCTAACGGGATGGGATGGGGGCGCCAAGAAGTTAACAGCATGATCATTACACAGATGCACCTTGTTCTGGGGACAATAAAAGGCCACTGTGCAGTTGTCACAGAACACAATGCCACAGATTTCTCAAGTTGAGGGAGCATGCAATTGGCATGTTGACTGCAGGAATGTCCACCAAAGCTGTTGCCAGAGAAATTAATACTAATTTCTCAATAAGCCGCCTCCAACGTCGTTTTACAGAATATGGCAGTATGTCCAACCGGCCTCACAACGGCAGACCACGTGTAACCACACCTGCCCAGGGGCCTAAAGTATTTCTGATTGTGGGGAAAAAAACTCACCGATTGGCTGGGACTGGCTCCCCAGTGGGTGGGCAGATTTTCTTACATGCTACTTTCTGTGAAGCAACCTACCCTTACCGCCATTCCCTCTGGCAAACTTAGAGATTAATGTTGGCATGAAAAACTGCTTTGGGGGGGAAATTAAAGGAGTCGGTCCGGTCTAATTGGTAGAGTCCTGAAAAGCAAACAGTAAAAAGCACCGTCTTCGCCCTGAAGATGTTTGATCCTGGGTGTACGTGAGCTGGGTGTGTGTTTTACAGGTAAAAACATTCATGGTCGGCATCCCGAGCGGCGCAGTGGTCTGAGGAACTGCATCGCAGTGCTTGAGGCGTCACTACAGCCCCGGGGTCAATCCCAGGCTACGTCACAGCCGGCCGTTACCAGGAGACCTATGACGCATGGCAGAGCAGAATTGGCCCAGCATCGTCCGGGTTAGGGGAGGGTTTGGCTGGCCAGGATTCCCTTGTCCCATCACGAGCCAGCGACTCCTTGTGGCGGGCCGGGCTCCTGCAAGCTGACCACGGTCGCCAGCTGGACGGTGTTTCCTCCGACACATTGCCAAGAAGCAAATGTGGCTTGGCAGGGTCGTGTTTTGTAGGACGCATGGCTCTAGGCCTCTTCATAAGGAAGTTGCAGAGCTGCGACAAGACTAACTACCAATTGGATATCACAAAATTGGTGAGAAAAAGGGGTAAAAGAACAAAAATATAAATATATCTTTCAATTATTAAAATCACATTAATGGTGGTGAATGTCAAAGCAGTGGTCTGGTCTCTATAAACAAACACTGCACTACAGGGCTGTTAAACTGAATTGATTATGTAGAGTTTCTCAACAGAGAAACAAATAAAGCTGTTGAGGAGAAGGTCTCATTTGAATAAAATCATGGAAACTTGCAAGGAACTAATACAGTTTGCATGAGAGGTTGATCTCTTGTCAATTGCCACAGCATGCAAATTAACATTCAAACTAGTTACAAAGATGAGCTACCAGCTTTCAACTACAATCTAGCTTGCTTCCCAACTCAACTAACTTTTGTTAACCTACTAGCCCAGCAAAAACTAAACAGAGAAAAGCTGGGTCTCTCGCTCTCGCCCTCTTTTCCCGTGGGCAATTCCATGGTAACTGATATACGCCGAGACTTCGATTTTTCACTTCACAAAATGTTCATCAAACAAAAACAATTGATTTGACAGTTCAACAAACCATAGAACTCCATGCACAAGCACTACTTTTAACTAATTCCACAGAAACTTTTACAAAAACACATTTACAGGAAGAACTGTGTAGGTACAAAGTTTGGTAACAGAATTACAATAAAATCTCCCTCAGTTAATTCTGCTAACTTTGTATCTGCACATTTTATCAAGTAATTTTGTTTTTGTGTAAATCATTCAAATTAGTCTGTGCATTGAGTTGCATTGTTTGTTTGGCATACAATACCAGTCAGAAGTTTAACCACACCTAATTCAAGGGTTTTTCTTTATTTTTACTATTTTCTCCATTGTAGAATAATAGTGAAGACATCAAAACTATGAAATAACACATGTGGAATCATGTAGTTACAAAGTGTGATAATTCAAAATAAATTTTACATTTGAGATTCTTCAAAAGTAGCCACCTTTTGCCTTGACAGCTTTGCACACTCTTGGCATTTTCTCAAGCAGCTTCACCTGGAATTCTTTTCCTACAGTCTTGAAGGAGTTCACACTTATGCTGCGTACTGGTTGGCTGCTTTTCCTTCACTCTGCAGTCCAACTCATCCCAAACGGGTTGAGGTTGGGTGATTGTGGAGGCCAGGTCAGAGGTAACACGCCATCACTCTCATTGGTTAAATAGCCCTGACACAGCCTGGAGGTGGGTTGGGTCATTGTCCTGTTGAAAAACAAATGATCGTTCCACTAAGCACAACCCAGATGGGATGGCTTATCGCTGCAGAATGCTATGGTAGCCATGCTGGTTACGCATCTAAATAAATCCTCTAATGAAATTATCCTCTGTGGATGCCAAGAGGTCATCAAAGTTACTTTGAATAATCTTGAAAATATATTTTGATTTAACACTTTTAGGGTTACTACATGATTCCATGTGTTATTTCATAGTTGATGTCTTCACTATTATTCTATAATGTAGGAAATAGTACAAATAAAGAAAAACCCTGGAATGAGTAGGTGTGTCCCAACTTTGACTGCTACTGTACATCTCAGCGTAAACTTGAGTTTACTACTCCAGTGTTGCCCTGCTAAGATCCCTTCACCATATAATCCTGTGTGTTGGCTTACTTAATTTGCTGTGGAAATAAACACAGGATACCTTGGAATTTCTCACATGAAACTCCACTTAAATTATTGTATAGTTAAAAACTCCAGGGGGGTTAGGCAGAGAAAAGCACAAGATTCAGTGAGCATTCTGTTTTGTTCCTATAGTAACACCATAGGAATAGCGCAGATCGAGTTGACAGGTGCTGTGATGATTAACCTTTTCAATGGGCTCCCTATTTGCAAAGATGCGAGCCTTAGATAAATGCAGCCCATATTGCACCACAAATGACCCATAACAACCCTGCATTTCTAACCACTGCAGTGGCCGGGTTGGTTACCACAGACTCTCTCAGATGTTCACTCCGTTGTTGTATTTAGTGTATGTACACACAGTGGTGTCCGTTAAACGTCCACGGCAGTGGTTTATTTGACAAGGGAGGTTGGAAGTCAGATAACTGCACTTTCTCCGGCCCTATTCATCTAAACGCTCGGTGACAGGTCCTCTCAGCGTCGCAAAAAGTCCTCACACCACATGTAGCACGTGGTCCATGGGAAATTAACCTTAACACGGAACCGGGCCTCTCCCGCTCTGTGGATATTACAGATTTCCATGGCTATAACTTCAATAGAATGGTAGCTCAGGCTCAGTAATATTGGGATCTGAACTAACTGGCCCTAAATAATTTTTCCACTGCTGCGGACTGCGGACAAAACGACAGTGTGACTGTGGTTCCGCTTACTCTTCCTGCAGAGTATAATAGGTGGAACATTTCAATCAGAGAAGAAAAACAACAAAAAACATTTTTTTTCTTCTTCTGTGAACCAATGATTTGTTGTTCTTGTTGGGAGGGATTGAATTGCTGATGCCTAATAATGAGCAAAATACTGCACACTACAGAAATATTTCAAGATAGTGTAACAATCTGATGGAGTAGATTTTGTGTGTGTGGGACCTAAACCGACACTTTCATAACAGAAAGCCGCTGCACAGAGCTCTGATAAGAGGGTTCTTACATGAAACCTGTAGCCTGAGGGTGAAGAACAAACATGCTTACCTCCGTGAGTCTGACTCCGGAGTAGCCGAGCAGCCCCCTGCAAACCCGTAGGCTGATGGCCAGAGTTTCCGCACCTTGCCCTCTAACTGATACGATGGGGTGCCAGGTCCTTCTGCAACCAGCCTTCCAGGCCCTAAAACCCAACCCTCCCATCCTCCACTCCCCCAGAGACATGGCGCTGAGCTGGTCTAAGGCACTAGCATGTTTAGGGTTAGAGTAATCCCAGCATTTGCATCCTGCATCCAAAAACATCCCCTGCCCGGTGTCATAAGATAACTTCAGAGACAGAGGGAGGGGTGAGCAGCAGCCTCTGCTACCCTGGTTGCTAACTTCTGGCTGGTGAGAAGGTGGGCGTGCTTTGCTTGGACTCCAAGACATGCTGTAGTCTGAAGTGATAAAGTCATTTCTGGTCTCGGCTGACACGGCAGACTCCAGCACGGTCCCACGACCCACAGCAGCTGCTATGTCCTCAGATGCCATAGTGACGCTCAATGTCCCAGCTGTCCCTTCCTGGCACGGAGCTTCAGATCACAGGCTATTTAAAAAGGTGGAGGATAGGGATGGTCTTTATCAGGAACATACACAGCCAGTCATACCCCTCCGGACAGAAGTGAAAATAGAAGCTTTTCCAGGTGTACAAACCAGCCCGGAGAACAGGTGACCCTTGGCAAAATTAAGAATTTCCTGAGAGATCTGTCCGGTGTTGAGAGCATGCATATCCCTTCTTCAGAGTGGGGTGTGTGACAAGGCAGTCACTGACGCTTTGGCTCACTCCTCCCGAGTCCAACAGCCATGCCTGCTTTCTGGATCTGAGAAAAGCAGAAGACAAAAGGGAAACACAGATTAGCACCAGAACAGACACAATCACATACTGTAACATAAGCCAAGTTCCTTTGATACTTGATCTTTGTAGAGACTATCATCATGCTGTTCGAATGTCAGTTATAACAACCTAGTTCTGTTGTCTCTGCATACACTATTTGGGTTTTGTCATTTGTGTTTCACATTAACACCAATGGACAGGGGGGGGGGGGGGTTCTGAAGTCTTTCGTCTGTCTCCAACCTGGACAACGTCCACTACTGAAGCACAGGTTGACTCATAACCAGTCCCCTCATTTACATCCACGGGCGGGCTGGTTTTGGGTCATGAAATATTGTATGGATGAAGACAGGTGGGTGGCGGTTGGATTGAATAAAGACAAAAAATAATAATAATGCAGAAACGCATCATTCTTGTGCAATCTATAAGCTACATTTAGATTTTCCTTTCATTATTTTTAGGCTATCTGGCATTAGGCCCTGAAGCTTAAGCACTAACTTTTAGTGCGCCAAATTGTCTAAATGTCAATTGTCAAAATGATTTAATATTAATTTCTATTATTGGGCACAAAATAATCTGAAACGCAACCAAAACAAACAGCAAATGCATCCAACAAGTTTGTAGTCACCAGCTTGATGAAATCATTGTGTGTTAGGAATACTACACCTTTGACTACTTTAATACACATAAGTGAATGTCCCAATACTTTTGGTCCCCTAATGTTGGAAGACTAGGTAAAATGATTAAACGGTTCACCCGATATGGAAGAAAATACCCTCAAATTAAAGCTGCACCTTAACTTCAGTCCTTGTATCATTTATCATTTCAAATCGAAAGTGCTGGAGTATAGAGGCCAAAAATTGTCACTGTCCCAAAACTTTGAGCTCACTGTATAGTCGGACAGTTGTGGGTGGGTTATTAGCCATAGTGGACAACAAACAGCTGATGTCCACATCCACTACTGCGGACTGCAGCAGAAAATCCTGCTGTAAAAAAAGGCGTGGGTAATTGGAATGTCAGGCCTGCACAAAGGAGGACCAGTTCAGAAAAGTTGGAGAATTGGGTCCATTGATCCTGGGTGAATTTATCTAGTAGTCAAGGCCTAGTAACCCACCAACTTCCCACACAGCAGACACACAGTAAAGCAAGGTGTCTGAAGAGCAACAGCCTCTTTTTACAGATACATGTCAAATTATGTAAGAAAAATTAAAGAACTTAGACCAATGGAAGAATCCATTAGTTTGGAAGTTGCAGCAATTCTCAATACAATGGAATTCAGTTGACTGCCCGACTCTCTGTGCCCTTTAATGAAAAGCTGTCATCAGCTGTAATCACAATGACAGAAAACAAGTACCAAGTGATCGGAGCCTGTGTTAGTTTAAATCTCTTTATTAAAAGGGGCAAACCTAAACAACAAAGCCTTTTGAGGCTATGCAGAGTTTGTTTATACTATGTTACAAAGCATTGGAGTAAAACAAGTTTAGGCCTAAATTCACTGGTCATTGAGTAGAATATATTTGGGGTCCTGATGGGGTTTCACAGTTAAACTAAGCTCATGAAGCATGTAAAGGTTATAATTCTTCAAGAATCACTGGTCACCCCCAAAGCCAACTCCTCCTTTGGCAGCCTTTCCTTCCAGTTCTCTGCTGCCAATGACTGGAACGAATTGCAAAAAATATATAAATAAATCACTGAAGCTGGAGACCCATATCTCCCTCACTAACTTTAAGCAACAGCTGTCAGAGCAGCTCACAGAGATCACTGCACCTGTACATAGCCCATCTGTAAAAAGCCCATCCAACTACCTCATCCCCAATCTGTTATTTATTGTTTTGCTCCTTTGCACCCCAGTATCTCTACTTGCACATTCACCTTCTGCACATCAATCACTCGTGTTTAATTGCTCAATTGTAATCCTTTCATCAATAGGGCCTATTTATTGCCTTACCTCCCTTCTCTTACCTCATTTGCACACTGTATATTGACTTTTTCTCTATTGTGTTATTGACTATGGTTGTGTATTCCATGTGTAACTCTGTTGTTGTTTGTGTCGCACTGCTTTGCTTTATCTTGGCCAGGTCAGTTGTAAATGAGAACTTGTTCTCAACGAGCCTACCTGGTTAAATAAAGGTTAAATAAAAATGAATTAAAAGTTTGTACTGAGGAAAGTCGTATTGCATGCTCATGAATGTGCTGGTTGTCATACTGATGCCACCATTTCAATGGCATTTGAGAACATTTTTGAAACATGAACACGCTAGCTAGCTCCATTCGAACAACTGACTGGAGAAATAAGCTCATCAACTACGTCTACAGCAAACGCGATACCCTCTGGCATGGCATTGAAACGCCTGCTCAACAAAACTGCCGACATAGGCTGTGAACAAGCAATTGTTGGCACTCTTTACTGTGTCGCCACCATGCTCGATGCCATGTACAAGGACCACTACTTCGATGCAGACAAGAAACAGGGTTTACGTGAAATGTTACATACACAGCTGGACAAGATGGAAACGGACAGTGACAGGAAGAGAGAGGCCATGGACAGACAGAGCTGAAACTTCACTGCTTGACATGTAGGGCGAAATCCTGGTTGAGAATGAAAACGACTGAACAACAAAACAGCACAGCAAGTAAGTTAAAGATATGGATTTTAATTATGTTTTACTGGTAATGGGGACATCCGTAAATGCCAAGAAAACTTTTTGGTCAATGGGTGTGTAACCTTTATTTAACTAGGCAAGTCAGGTAAGAACGTATTCTTATGACAGTCTACCCCGGCCAAACCCGGACGACACCCTATGAGACTCCCAATCACGGCCAGATGTGATACAGCCTGGATTCGAACCAGGGACTGTAGTGATGCCTCTTGCACGGAGATGCAGTGCCTAAGACCTCTGCGTACATGTGTGTGTAACTATTTAACTGTACGAGAATGCTTAAAAGGCCGCTAAAATGTTAAATATCGGTTATCGGTATCGTTTTTTTGTCAAGGAAAATATCGAATATGGTATCGGCCATAAATGTAATATCGGTGCATCACTAGAATCATGTAGTAACCAAAAAAATAAAATAAGTGTTAAACAATTTTAAAAATATTACATTAGCAGTCCAACTCATCCCAAACCATCTCAATTGGGTTGAGGTTGGGTGATTGTGTAGGCCAGGTCATCTGATGCAGCACTATTACTCTCCTTGGTCAAATAGCCCTCATACAGCCTGGAGGTGTGGTTTGTGTCATTGGTTTTTCAACAGGACAATGATAGTCCCACTAAGCGTAAACCAGATGGGATGGCGTATCTCTGTAGAATGCTGTGGTAGTCATGCTGGTTAAGTGTGCCTTGAATTCTAAATAAATCACTGACAGTGTCACCAGCAAAGCACCAGCAAAGCACCCCCACATCTCCTCCTCCATGCTTCACGGTGGGAACCTGTTAATGGGTTGTTTTAATAAATTATTAGAATATTACACTGAAACCATATTGTATGAAATTCATTAGAATCATTCGATTATTTTAATGCCGTGTGTGGTTTTAGTCAGTAGAATTATATCCTGGAGTGTAGTTCTTAGTCAGAATTAATGTTTTGGTGACAATATGTCTAGTACCTTGATAACAGACTGTCTGAGCAAGATTCGGTGCAGACCTTGGCTGGGGGTACTGAGAACTTCCCAGGGTCTCTCCCGATCTTAAGGGAGGGTGGGAAGAAGTTATTCTCACGGACTCCCCTAATCTTTGTCGGCTGGGTAGCAGGACAGTGTGGGCGTAGGATACCTAATGTTTGGTGTGGAAGTATGTGTGTCGCTATAAAACGAAGGTTTTTGTACTGTTGCACGCCAGAACGTTCCCGTGAATAAACATTGTACTATTGTGGACTGGGCCTCTGTTTTTATTCCAACCAGTATATTACAAATCCTGGTCACAGACTGAGTAATTTAAATGAATTGGTTTATGAACATTGAGAACCTAATTCTCGGGACAGAACCACACATGCGGAACCGCATCATCCGTTCACCTACTCAGCGTCTCAAAGACACGGCAGTTGGACCAAAAATCTCAAATTTGGACTCAGACCAAAAGGACAGATTTCCACCGGTCTAATGTACATTGCTCATGTTTCTTGGCCCAAGCAAGTCTCTTCTTCTTATTGGTGTCCTTTAGTAGTGGTTTATTTGCAGCAATTCAGCCATGAAGGCCTGATTCACACAGTCTCATCTGAACAGTTGATGTTGAGATGTGTCTATTGCTTGAACTTTGCGAAGCATTTATTTGGCCTGCAATCTGAGGTGCAGTTATATCTAATGAACTTGAGTCTTCCTTTCCTGTGGCGGGCCTCACGAGAGCCAATTTTATCATAGCTTGATGGTTTTTGCAACTGCACTTGAAGAAACTCAAAGCTCTTGATATTTTCTGTCTTCAAGTAATGGACTGTCCTTTATCTTTGCTTATTTGAGAGGTTCTTGCCATACTATGGACTTGGTCTTTAACCAAATAAGGCTACCTTGTCACAACACATTTGAGCAAATCAGTTAAGGAAAGAAATTCCACAAATGAACTTAAAAATGATAATTGAAATGCATTCCAGGTGACTACCTTGTGAAGCTGGTTGAGAAAAAGCGACAAGTGTGCAAAGCTGTCAAAGGGTGGCTACTTTGAAGAATCTAAAATACATTTTGATTACTACATGATTCCATATATATTATTTCATAGTTTTGATGCCTTCACTATTATTCTACAATATAGAAAATAGTACAAATAAAAACCTTGAATGAGTAGGTGTGTCCAAACTTTTGACTGGTACTGTAATAAGGGAATAAGGTAATTCAGAGATTAGTTAAAATAATTAAAAATCCACTGGAAACTCCTATGATCCATGAATCACACTAAACTAACAGATCAGATGAGGAAAAACATTAATCTTGAAAGCAAAGGAAAGCTGGGAAAGCAAGCAACGTTTTTTTTAAGGCCAAATCACCTTTAAGAAACATCAAACCAAATATGGAGTTGATCTGGACATTGTTATTTTTTTAAATCATGCTCACATGCCCCCATCAGTTCCATTAATTGGTAGCTTGTAGTGGCTAAGGTTCGCCGATGTTTGTGGTGGCTGTTTAAAGAAAACTGTAGTCCATGGTTGTTTCGACTTGGCCCATATACTACTTTCAGGGTGAGGAACTATCTAACATCAAGTTGTAAAATAGTGAACCACTCCGTTAACACTCAATGGAAATTAGCATTGGGCACCCATACAGAATATTGCAATGGCGAAGCACTAATAGCTTAAATTGCAGAGTTCGGGACTCAACCGCCTCAGTCCACATGTCAACTGATCAAAGTTCCTTTGTTATCGGCTTAGCTGCAATTATGACTATACAAACAGAGCTCTTGAACGGCAAATCACAGCTTGGTGCAATAGAAATTGGGGAGGGGGAATCAGGTCAGGTCACCGAGAAGACACTGCAGAGACAGCAGATATGAACATATTCAAAACTATTTTATATAGCCTATAAATAGTCAATTTCGGTCCTTACCTCTACAGTTATTAGTGCTAAATGAGACATGCTTTAGAAAATACAGATTGCTATTTTATAGATTAGAGATTGAAAATATATTGATAATGAAATGGCAATGTAAGACTCTACACCTTCTCCCTATGAGAGGAGTACGGGTATGAAGGGGTTAGGCTAACCCTAACCCTTAAAAAAAAAAAAAGTTATTTATTTAACTAGGTCAATCAGATAAGAACAAATTCTTCATTACAATGACACCGTACCCCGGCCAAACCCTAACCTGGACGACGCTGGGCCAATTGTGCGCCGCCCTATGGGCCTCCCAATTATGGCCAGGTATGATACTGCCTGGAACCGAACCAGAATCTGTAATGACACCTCCAGCACTGAGATGCAGTGCCTTATAATTCAACTCAAATTATGCTCAAATTTTCTGTAGAAAATACATTAGTAGTCATCCTTTAGGACCTGCCTAAACAAATGTATAATGGATCTCTTTGTGATGGTGTATAAAATGAATTTTTTTTTTTACAGGCAACATATCGTTTACATATGTATAGATTGCATACTGTACTGTTAGTGATATTTGGGTTGTTAGATTTGTTTCCGACATTTCTTAAAAATATACAGTACTAGTCAAAGGTTTGGACACACCTACTCATTCAAGGGTTTTTCTTTATTTTTTACTATGTTCTACATTGTAGAGTAACAGTAAACACATCAAAACTATGAAATAGCACATATGAAATAGCATATAGTAACCAAAAAAGTTTTTTTTTAAAGTCTTAAAGATATCTAAATGTACTTTATACTTGAGACTCTTCAAAGTAGCCACCCTTTGCCGGCTTTACACACCTTTGGCATTCTCTCAACCAGCTTCATGAGGTTGTCACCTGGAATGTGTTTTAATTAACAGGTTTTCCTTCTTAATTTGTGGAATTTCTTTCCTTCTTAATGCATTTGAGCCAATCAGTTGTGTTGTGACAAGGAAAGGGGTGGTATACAGAAGATGGTCTTTTACCAAATAGGGCTAAGTCCATATTATGACAGCTCAAATAAGCAAAGAGAAACGACAGTCCATCATTATTTTAAGACATGAAGGTCAGTCAATTCGGAAAATATCAAGAGCTTAGAGTTTCTTCAAGTGCAGTCGCAAAAACCAAGTGCTATGATGAAACTGGCTCTCATGAGGACCGCCACAAGAAAGGAAGAACCAGAGTCACCTCTGCTGTAGAGGATAAATTCATTATAGTTAACTGCACCTCAGACTGCAGCCTAAATAAATGCTTCAGAGTTCAAGTAACAGCATATTTTAACATCAACTGTTCAGAGGAGACTGCATGAATCAGGCCTTCGTGGTCAAATTGCTGCAAAGAAACCAATACAAAAAGGACACCAATAAGATGAAGACTTGCTTGGGCAAAGAAACACGAGCAATGGACATTAGACCGGTGGAAATCTGTCCTTTGGTCTGACGAGTCCAGGGGCGACCCGTCATTCAGAGCAGGTGGGGCTTGCCTGTTTTGCATATTATTTTGCCATTAAGACGAGTCACATATCAATTTGTAAACAAAGTAAAAAATATATAATTTAGTTTAAAAAGTTAAAAAGTTGCATACAAACATGGTCTCTTGTTTTCTTGAGTAAGGCAGCTCCAAAATGCAGGCGTTTCAGCCTAGCTCAGTGATTTCTGTTGTGGTGCGGCAAGCCAGCAGAAAATGCGCCGTGTTTGGCGCAATGTTCTGTCACCCATGGGGACACTACATCACCGCCAAGTCTAATGGTAGAGCTAGAAAAGTCTAGCCCCTTGGATGCTGCCATAGAGTTACAATAGAAGTGCCCATCCATGAAGGAACAAGGTCATTGGCCACGATAAAATGATATCAAATCACATATGTACAGTAGCATTGATTCGTCATGTCGTCAACATACTTTCAAAAATCTTAGCTAGCAGTCATCATGAATCAAATCGACAATCTACTGGCAAATCATTTTTAAACCTTGTCATAAGAAGAGAAATTATAGATAAAAAGTATCAGTGCTCATCTGCCATTGGACATAAACATTACGCAACAAGTTGGAAATCGCAACTTCAACAATGAGTGGTTTGGAAGGAATAAGTGACAGCCAGTGGCTAACTGCTAGCATTGCAAACCAATCACTAGCCTGCTATTCAGTAGAGTGTCTGTGTGGTCCCAAATCTGGGATTAAGGGCTCTTTTCCAAGTTAAAATTATAAACATTCAACATTGGCCATGCTGTCAATGAAGCATGATTTGTGCTGCTCTCAAAACAACTTAACTTGGAACTATGAGGTCTTGAACTCCCTGAAGTCAAGTTACCTGGGAAGTCGGGAATAAACGAGCTCCGACTGGGAAAATAGGTTATGAATCAGAATTGTAAAACCCAGCCTTTTTCTAAAGCTAAGACCTGACGTCATCATGATTCAACCTTGATTTTTTCCCCGAGTTCCAAGTTGTTTTGAAAGCGCCATAAATGCAGAGAATACCAGACTTTGATTACAAAATTTGCCCACGAAGGACTGCCGCGCCATCTTCCTGTTCAAGTGAGCACAGGACAAGGTGAGTCCAAAAATGTATTTTATGCTGCTGCATAAATTAATGTAATATGCCAGGGAGATATGTAACACTGTAGCTAAGAAACTAATAAATGTATGTTGTGAAGTAAGCCGTTAGTAGCCCATGTGCCTCACCCTAATAATTTGGTCCCTTTCCCCTCTTAATTAATTTTGCCTACTGTTCTGATTTGTTGGTGCATATGAAGCCTATAGCCTGTTTTAGAGAAATGTAATCATTGAATATTATAAGAGCTTTCATTGTCTGCCTATGTGCCCCCTTCATTTATCTTACGGTTCTGACTTGGTGTACAGGGAGAATACTGGAAGAACGACCCATGTTCTGAATTCTGTCGCTGTACATTAAGTGATAAACAAATAGTTATATTGACTATGTCCGTCCTAGCTCTTAATCAAAATGACGGATTGCCTCTTATCTGCTTGTCGTCGCCTTATGCCATAGTTTGTACATCTCAATTGTCATTAGAAACCACATTTGTTTAAGCAAGTCAGCCATATCAGCAAAAAAAAAATTAAAGGCAGTAAATGAGGCTGAAAGAACTGTTTCACTGCCAGACAAGGCTCAGCTGATAGCCAGGTGTAGCGTTGGTAAGATTCTGTTGATGGGACAGCTTTATGTAGGCCCTAACAGTTTGTGGGCATCATTTGTCACCATTATAGTGCAATTAACATGTTGTTTAGTGGCTTTGCTGGCATGCATCCCCCCCCAAAAAAATGTGTGTGTGGGGGGGGGTTACCCCACCAAGATTTACATGGCAAAATCGCCAATGGCTCAGTCTAAATTTGAGATTTTTGGTTCCAACCGCCGTGTCTCTGTGAGACGCAGAGTAAGTTAACAGATTATCTCTGGTGGTTCCCACAATGAAGCATGGGGGAGGTGGCATGATGGTGCTTTGCTGGTGACACTGTCAGTGATTTATTTAGAATTCAAGGTACACTTAACCAGCATGGCTACCACAGCATTCTGCAGCAATACACCATCCCATCTGGTTTGCGCTTAGTGTGGACTATCATTTGTTATTCAACAAGACATTGATCCAAACCACACCTCCGGGCTGTAAAGGGGCTATTTGACCAAGGAGAGTGATGAAGTGCTGCATCAGAGGACCTGGCCTCCACAAATCACCCGCCCTCAACCCAATTGAGATGGTTTGGGATGAGTTGGACCGCAGAGTGAAGGAAAAGCAGCCAACAAGTGCTCAGCATATGTGGGAACTCCTGCAAGACTGATGGGAAAGCATTCCAGGTGAAGCTGGTTGAGAGAATGCCAAGAGTGTACAAAGCTGCCTTCAAGGCAAAGGGTGGCTACTTTGTAGAATCTCAAATATATTTTTGATTTGTTTAACACTTTTTTTGGTTACTACATAATGCCATGTGTTATGTCATAGTTTTGATGTCTTCACTATTATTATACAATGTAGAAAATAGTACAACAAAAACAAAACTTGAATGAGTAGGTGTCCAAATGTTGACTGGTACTGTATACAAACATTTTACTGCAATGTTAGGAGTAAGTAACATAGGCAGTTTCATGCACCTGCTATAACATCTGCTAAACTGTGTATGGACCAATAAAAACTTTGATTGGATGACTAAGTCAATTCAAACATGGATAGCATTGGCTGTGACACCCTGTCCTGAGCAAATGATTCATTTCTGAGTCAACAATGAAATCAGACAATTAGGCCTACATAACTCATCTGTGCAGACTGAGGTTCATTTAACAAATTCATTTCAATGAATGGACTTAAAATAATCACCAAGATGAGACACACAAGAGCAGAGCATCGTGATAAGTCTGTACCCATAAACATTATGAAAATCGATAGTTACAATGGCAGTAAGGAATCACTAGTCATTTGAAGCATGCCTTGGCACGTGTATGCATATGCATGTGCGCTCCAACTTGCTTTCTCTACACTTAGCCAAGACTTAGCTACATCTCCCAGAAAATGTGTATAACGTACCAAAAATGTAGGCAAATGTAGTGGAAACTCACGGTAAACAGTCCTCAAAAACGATTCAATTAAAAAGTTATAGGACTTTTATCGCCCACGACGAATCACGAAACCGTGAAAGTTGCCGAGTGAGATGAAAAGGCCACCCCTTAGTAGCATTGATTAGGACCTGCTGCTGTTGTGTTGGTAGTTGGTAGCCCATTCTGCGGTGGCGGTTGGACAATAGCCGCTGGGTAGTTAAAATATGCAAATTCAATGCACTGTCACTACATTGGAATGTCTGTGGCTAGTGTTTCACGAGGCAATTAGTTTGACAGTGGCCTTGTCCAAATACTTATACTTGCGTTTTAAATAGTATGTGATAAAATAACGTTTTATAGTATGTGAAAATGTTGTGTGCTTTTAATTCCAGGATTTCATACACATTTCGGATTTTCATCTAGTAGGATTTTGCAGCGCACTATTGAGGAAGATACTTATCTTTCCAGACCCACGTGTATGACAATAGCTGAAGGGACAAGCTGTACCAAAATTAACGATTGGTGGGAAACAACGGAATTGTGCATTAGATTATGCATTCTCAGTGGGATGAGCCTAGCATGCAGATATGTGTTGCTTTACTACAGTCGTTTTTACTAAACAGTACGTTGTAAATAGTATGTAGTATGCAGTTTAAGTAGGCAATCTAGCATTGGGAATCTGTATATTGGTTATACCCCCTGAGTTGTGCATCATTCTGGTGTGTGGTGAAGGAAAATAACTCTACCACTATAGAGCTCCACAGTGGTGGTGTCGTAATATCCATAAAACCTTCCGGTCAAACAAAGAAATGATTCCAATCGTTTTTTCCACCACTCATTTTTCCCATGAGGAATTTTAGAAACACTTACAATAAGGGCTGTGTTTCTTGTCAGTTTACCCCTGTGTGATGTTTTGATAACCATGCAAATCTCAATCGGGCAAGGTGACTTTTATCAATATATTCGGATCTATTTACTCTCAGAATTGAAAATACGAATTCACATCAAAATAGACCTCATGCAGATATTGTGTAAATGTAAAACTTGCTCAAGACAGTTCACAAAATGCACTATTTAAATAAATGTAGGTAATTAATGAATTGCTAAATTTAACTAACAATAGATAATTATCCAGAGATTCTTACCTTTGCCTCAATTCGGCAGTCTCGTCCAGACATCATGGCATTTGTAGTTCTTTATGATAGCCACATTAGCAGCTAATTAACATTTCATTTTGGGGGGGGGTAAATACAGGTGACTATATTGATTAAAAATCCCCTTGTCCTAGAGAAGTGTACACGGTTATCAAAGCGTCATGCCAGGGTAAACCTACACGAAACACAGACGATATTTTAAGTGTTTGTTAAATCCCCTATACTGTGCAAATTTGCCCATTAAGGACCGCCGCGCCACCTTCCTGTTCAAGTGAGCACAAGGTGAGTCCAAAAATGGATGGTAAGCTGCTGCATAAATGATGTAATATGCCAGGGAGATATGTATACTGTAGCCCTGTCTTGCTTCCAGACAAACTAAACAACTTTTTTGCTCGCTTCGAAGACAATACAGTGCCACCGACACAGCCCGCTACCAAAACCTGCGGCTCTCCTTCACCGCAGCCAATGTGAGTAAAACATTTTAACCCTCGCAAGGCTGCCGGCCCAAACGGCATCCCTAGCCGCGTCCTCAGAGCATGCACAGACCAGCTGGCTGATGTGTTTACGGACATATTCAATCAATCCCTATCCCAGTCTGCTGTTCCCACATGCTTCAAGAGGGCCACCATTGTTCCTGTTCCCAAGAAAGCTAAGGTAACTGAGCTAAACGACTATCGCCCCGTAGCACTCACTTCCGTCATCATGAGGTGCTTTGAGAGACTAGTCAAGGATCATATCACCTCCACCCTACCTGACACCCTAGACCCACTCCAATTTGCTTACCGCCCCAATAGGTCCACAGACGACGCAATCGCAATCACACTGCACACTGCCCTAACCCATCTGGACAAGAGGAACACCTATGTAAGAATGCTGTTCATCAACTACAGCTCAGCATTTAACACCATAGTACCCTCCAAACTCATCATTAAGCTCGAGACCCAAGGGTCTCAACCCCGCCCTGTGCAACTGGGTCCTGGACTTTCTGACGGGACGCCCCCAGGTGGTGAGAGTAGGAAACAACATCTCCACCCCGCTGATCCTCAACACTGGGGCCCCACAAGGGTGTGTTCTCAGCCCTCTCCTGTACTCCCTGTTCACCCATGACTGCGTGTCCATGCACGCCTCCAACTCAATAATCAAGTTTGCAGACGACACTACAGTGGTAGGCTTGATTACCAACAACGACGAGATGGCCTACAGGGAGGAGGTGAGGGCCCTCGGAGTGTGGTGTCAGGAAAATAACCTCGCACTCAACGTCAACAAAACAAAGGAGATAATCGTGGACTTCACGAAACAGCAGAGGGAGCACCCCCTATCCACATCGATGGGACAGTAGTGAAGAAGGTGGAAAGTTTTAAGTTCCTCGATGTACACATCACGGACAAACTGAAATGGTCCACCCACACAGACAGCGTGGTGAAGAAGGCGCAGCAGCGCCTCTTCAACCTCAGGAGGCTGAAGAAATTCGGCTCGTCACCAAAAACACTCACAAACTTTTACAGATGCACAATCGAGAGCATCCTGTCGGGCTGTATCACCACCTGGTACGGCAACTGCTCCGCCCACAACCGTAAGGCTCTCCAGAGGGTAGTGAGGTCTGCACAACACATCACCGGGGGCAAACTACCTGCCCTCCAGGAAACCTACACCACCTGATGTCACAGGAAGGCCAAAAAGATCATCAAGGACAACCACCACCTGAGCCACTGCCTGTTCACCCCGCTACCATCCAGAAGGCTAGGTCAGTACAGGTGCATCAAAGCTGGGACCGAGAGACAGAAAAACAGCTTCTATCTCAAGGCCATCAGACTGTTAAACAGCCAACACGAACATTGAGTGGTTGCTGCCAACATACTGACTCAAATCTCTAGCCACTTTAATAATTAAAAATGGGATGTAATAAATGTATCACTAGTCACTTTAAACAATGCCACTTTATATAATGTTTACATACCCTACAATACTCATCTCATATGTATATACTGTACTCTTTACCATCTACTGCATCTTGCCTATGCCGCTCGGCCATCGCTCATCCATATATTTATATGTACATATTCTTATTCGTTCCTTTACACTTGTGTGTAATAGGTAGTTGTCATGAAATTGTTAGATAACTTGTGAGATATTACTGCATAGTTGGAACTATAAGCACAAGCATTTCACTACACTCACATTAACATCTGCTAACCATGTGTATGTGACCAATAAAATTTGATTTGATTTGAAGAATGTAATGCTAAGTGTATGTTGTGAAGTAAGGTGTTAGTAGCCCATGTGCCTCACCCTAATAATTTTGTTCATTTTCCCCTCTTAATTTAGCCTTCTGTTCTGATTTGGTGGTGCACATGTAGCCTATAGCCTGTTTTAGAGAAATGTAATCATCAAATATTGTTTGAGATTTCATTGTCTGCTTATACGCCCCCTTTATTTATCCTACGGTTCCGACTTGGTGTACAGGGAGTATACTGGAAGAACGTCCCATGTTCTGAATTCAGTCGCTGTACATTTTCAAAAGAGCTGAACAAATTGTTATATTGACTGCGTCCGTCCAAGCTTGCTCATTAATATCTTAATCGAAATGACGGATTGCCTCTTACCGCTTGTCATCCCTTTATGCCATAGTTTGTACATCTCAATTGTCATTAGAACACATTTGTTTAAGCAAGTCAGCCATATCAGCTATGTTTTTTAAAAAGGCAGTAAATGAGGCTGAATGAACTGTTTCGCTGCCAGACAAGGCTCCGCTGATAGCCAGGTGTAGCAGTGGTAAGGTGTTGATCACACCTATATTGTTCAAGCCACACCTCACCACACCCACCAAATTGGAGCAAATGTACTGCTACGGCAGTTGAAGTACAGTGCGTGCTGTTTTGAGGAAATGTGTCATTCAGTCAGGGCCACAACTTTGGTTTTAGAAGTTGGGGGACATAAAAAAGAAATTATATTTTTTAGATCAGCTTACTTGGACACAATATAGCTAGGTCACCCCGTCCTGCCCCTATGGGTCCACAGCCCTGTAGCGCCCCAACCCAACACACCCCACTCAGCTTTAGGATCTTATTGGTTTCAGGTGTGTTAGGCCAAGGCCAGAGTGATCAGAAGAATAGCGCAGGAGGGGATTGCTGCCGTTTTACGCGCTCCTAACCAACTGTGCTATTTTATGTGTTTTTTCGCATTGTTTGTAACTCATTTTGTACATATTGTTGCTGCTACCGTCTCTTATGACTGAAAAGAGCTTCTGGATAGCAGAACAGCGGTTACGCACCTCGCACTGGACAAAGATTTTTCTTTAATGAGCCCGACACGAAGGATATACTGCTTCTCCGAGACCAGTCCCAAATACCTGTCGTTCGCGTGAAGAAAAGACGGAAATACAGGGGGCGGAGATCAGGGTGCCTTGTGAGAATTTGTCGGCAAGTGGGTAACCCGCCACTACCATCTGTTCTATTGGCCAACTTGCAATCACTGGAAAATAAACTGAAAGATATCCACTCTAGACTATCCTTCCAACGGGACATTAAAAACTTTATATCTTATGTTTCACGAGTTGTGGCTGAATGACGACACAGATAATATACAGTTGGCCGGGTTTTCCGTGCATCGGCAAGACAGAACAGCTACGTCTGGTTAGACGAGTGGTGGTGGTGTCTTTTTGTCAATAACAGCTGGTGCGCAATGTCTAATATTAAATAGGTCTCAAGGTAATGCTCGCCAGAAGCAGAGTACCTCAAGATGAACTGTAGACCACACTATATACCAAGAGAGTTTTCATCTATTTTTCATAGCCGTCTATTTACCACCACAAACAGATGCTGGTACTAAGACCACACTCAATGAGCTGTATAAGGCCATAAGCAAACAAGAAAATGCTCACCCAGAAGTGGCACTCCTAGTGGCCGGGGACTTTAATGCAGGCAAACTTAAATCTGTTTGACCTCATTTCTACCAGCATAATACATGTGCAACCAAAGTGAAAAAAAACTCTAGACAACCTTTACACCACACACATAAATCTTTCCCTCACCCTCCATTTGGCAATTCTGACCATAATTCTATCCTCCTGATTCCTACTTTGAAGCGAAAACTAAAGCAGGAAGTACCAGTGACTCACTCAATATGGACGTGATCAGATGACGCGGATGCTACGCGACAGGACTGATTTGCTAGCATAGACTGGAATATATTCCGGGATTCATCAAGTGAAGTTGTGGAGTATACCACCTCAGTCACCAGCTTCATCAATATGTGCATCGACGACGTCGTCCCAACAGTGACCATACGTACATATCCCAACTAGAAGCCATGGATTACAGGCAACATCCGCCCCGAGCTAAAGGCTAGAGCTGCTGCTTTCAAGGAGCGGGACACTAATCTGGACGCTGATAAGAAATCCCGCTATGCCCTCAGATGAACCATTAAACAGGCAAAGCGACAGTACAGGACTAAGATTGAATCCTACTACACATCGTCGGATGTTGCAGGGCTTGCAAACTATTACAGACTACAAAGGGAAACCCAGCTGTGAGCTGCCCATCTGAGCCTTCTCAGATGGGCTAAATGCCTTTTATGCTTGCTTCAAGGTAAACAACACTGAAGCATGCATGAGAGCACCAGCTGTTCCGGATGACTGTGTGATCACGCTCTCCGTAGCCAATGTGAGCAAGACCTTTAAACAGGTCAACATTCACAAAGCTGTGGGGACAGACGGATTTCCAGGACGTGTACTCCGAACATGTGTGGACCAACTGGCAAGTGTCTACACTGACATTTTCAAACTCTCCCTGATCCAGTCTGTAATACTTCTATGTTTCAAGCAGACCACCATAGTCCCTGTGCCCAAGGAAGCAAAGGTCATCAGTCAACTAAAGAGTAGGCCGTTTCTGTTTTGCTACCTTTACAACTCGGTGAAAGAGTGCAACACGTACACACTGAACCATGCTCAACTCTCCCATGCTGGTCCAGCCAGCCATCCAGAAGCCTTGCCTTCACACAGCCTGGCAGCACGATCTGTGGTGTCCTAAAGCACCCCGGAGCCACGCTTTGTATCACATTCCAATGTTAAAACTGGGGGCGACCAAAATGAAATTTCAGTGAAAGTTGCGCCCCTGCATTCATTACAAACTACCACTCAATGTAGAAAATGTAATATCTAACTGAACGCACCTCTGGCGTGTGTGTGTGTGTGTGTGTGTGTGTGTGTGTGTGTGTGTGTGTGTGTGTGTGTGTGTGTGTGTGTGTGTGTGTGTGTGTGTGTGTGTGTGTGTGTGTGTGTGTGTGTGTGTGTGTGTGTGTGTGGATGGATAAGACTGGGAGGGAGGGAGTCATATTTCATCTAACCACTTCCCAAAATATTGCTAGTTGTCAGCTGCACTTAAGTTAACCTGGAAAAGGTGAGATTGTTTTCCATTATCCTCCTCTGAAAGGAACTTGTATGCCATCCAGGAGGAATGTGCAGCGCAAGCCCTCAACTCCCAATCAAATTGCCACATTAAATTCAAATGATTTACCATAAATATTTTTTATTTCAGTTCACCAATTAAACCAGATTCTTCACAATTGACTGTAAAACTGCAGCATGAATCAGATACACATGTATAAAAGACTTGATGGGGCTTTCATAATTCATGTCCACAAGTTATTTTGCAACATGAGTGTAAGGCAATATCATGACAGATAATTTACCACAAAGGAGATGGTGGAGATCTCTGCAAAAGACACGACACTGCTATTGTTCACCTTTTTAGCTACCAGTCTTTACGATATCTGCACAAACAGTTCAGTAGTTATTTTAAAGATAATTGCTTAACTTTTATTAAGTTTAAAACAAGATGAATATGCTATTTAAGCCTACCTATTTTATTAACACATACCACATACCACTAATAGCATTTTAATTGCAATTACACAGCGGGGACTGTTTCAATTATTCCGCTTCTGTAATAACATAAACCGCTATGCAATTGCAAAGCTATACTTACATTATTATGCATTAACAATGTTACCAAAGTAATTAGTGTTACTACACAGGCATAAGCAAATGAATGTTACCCATATGTTTAAATTGTTTAGAAAAAAATCTATGCATGAGGAGTTTGTTGAACCAATGATGTGTATAAACCCTGGATGACTGACAGAGGCGCTGTGTTGAAGCCACAGCGCAGCCATCTTGGCACTCCTCAATTGTAAAAAATATTTTGGAAGCTATAGAAATGCATTTATTAATGTCTACATTAGTTTCTGACATGTTTATTATATTAAAGACACCTTAATGCATACTTTTACATTATATTATGTGAGCTAAACCTAAAAATGTTCCTTAATGATTTTTTTTCTACTAATGTTACAGTCCCCACTATATCAAAACAATACTTAAATACATGTAATTTTGTCCTTGAAACATTTAATTGAAATACTGTAGAATTCCAGAAATTCCAATAGGGGACTGCTCTACTAGAGAGTGCCAATATGGCTGACTGATGGCTTCAAAGCCTCTCCATGGCAACTACACAACAGCATCTGCAACCGAGGGTTTATTTATGTCATTGGTCTGAACAAATGGTTTATATATACACTAGCTGACAGATGGGGGGCTGTTTTGAAGCCACACGCCTCCATCCAGGCACACCCCCACCGTTTAAATATTTAGGAAGATATAGAAATGCATGTATTACTATCTACATTTGTTTTGGACACTTTTATTCTATTACAGACACAAAATGCATACTTTTACATTTAAAGATGTAAAATAAAAAATATATAAAAACATTTTCCTGACAGTATAATTTATTTATAGTACTGATGCTACTGTCCCCACTACAACAAACAAATACTTAAAGTAACTGCCCAATGTTTCCAGATTTCTAAGAAATATGACCTATAATTACTCATAATATGAATGAAGTAGTTTCCCTTCAATATGAGAGAAATAGTTTTCCCTCCAAAAAATTGTTATAAGTATGTTAAAAAGCATATTTTCTGTGGGCGTATACTGGTCATTAAAAATATTCATGCAAGTAGTGTTTGGCTAGCTCATCCTTCCTCTAGACTGCTGATTGGCCAGCTCATCCTCCTCAGGGAGATTACATCACTGGCAATTTTAGCATGTAAATCTTGGTAGGGCCAACCCCCCTCCACAGGTTGTGGACAGGTGTCTTTTATACTGATAACAAGTTCAAACAGGTGCCATTAATACAGGTAACGAGTGGAGGACAGAGGAGCCTCTTAAAGAAGAAGTTACAGGTCTGTGAGAGCCAGAAATCTTGCTTGTTTGTAGGTGACCAAATACTTATTTTCCACCATAATTTGCAAATAAATTCATAAAAAATCCTACAATGTGATTTTCTGGATTTGTTTTTCTCATTTTGTCTGTCATAGTTGAAGTGTACCTATGATGACAATTACAGGCCTCTCTCATCTTTTTAAGTGGGAGAACTTGCACAATTGGTGGCTGACTAAATACTTTTTTGCCCCACTGTACATATCTCCCTGGCATATTACATAATTTTTGCAGCAGCATACAATACATGTTTGGACTCACCTTATTGTGCTGTGCTCACTTGAACAGTAAAGTGGCAAGGCGTCGTTCGTGGGCAAATTTTGTCATCAAACTCTGTCCACAAAGTCTGGTGTTCTCTGGATTTATGGTGGGAACTCTGAAAAAAACAAGGTCGAATCATGATGATGTCAGCTCTAGAAAGAGGCCTGAGTTCCTGACTTACAATTCCGAGCTGGATGACCGTTCAAAACTTATTTTCCCAGTCTGAGCTAGTTTTTTCCTGAGTTCCCAGTTGTCTTGAACTCACTGAAGTCAGATTTCCCAATTCTGAGTTAACAGTTGTTTTGAGCACAGCAGAAATCATGCTGGATTGACAGCATGGCCAATGTGGAATGTTTATAATTTTAAGCTTGGAAAAGAGACCCAGAAACCGAGAATTGGGACCATACAATTGCAAATTCAACTATGACTGGTTTGGAAGGAATCAGTGGCTAACTGCAAGCATTGCAAGCAATCACTAGCCTGCTATTCAGTGAATAGTATCTGCAATCCAGAGTTTATATACATCATTAGTCTGAACACATTGCATGATTTTAAAGTTCCTTCTGCCCTCTGCTGGCTACACATTTTATACATGGGTTACACAGAAAATAATCTATACTGTATCAAATTATCTGTCCCATCTACAATACAACAATACAAGCATTGCATTGTTGTTCAATGAAGGGTCAAGGGAGAACCATGGAAAGGTCATGGCAACAACAAAAAAAGTCCAAAACCTCAAACGCAGGGTAACATGACAATGGTTCCCCTTAGAGGTACTACTCTGAAAGGCTCTGACTCAGTGTTTTGTGAAAAGCTATAGTGTCGTCTTGTTTCTATCATTGTTCATAACTGAGTACTTTGTTTAGCCAGGTTGGGACAACTGTGTGCAACATTGGCGTAAACATCATTCTGTACGATCTGTTAAATCACAACAGGAATTGCAGCCCTGCTCATGTATGATCAAATGGAAAACGGAAAACGTCCTTAGTTCAAGAGATCACGACACATAGGTGAAATGTATATGTAATTTATTTTAGAATTAAAAAATGACATCCGGCATTGTGTATGAATATACAACTTTTAGAGTAATCCTTAACTCCAATAAAACAATCTGAAATAGTAATATAATAATTACATAGTTAAGAAAGGATTTAGCAAGGCATGAAGGTGGTAACATTCTATTCAACTGTCAAAAAATAAGTTTTAAAAAACTCATCTGTTATGCTCTCTCCTTTGTGCAAATGCATCCAACTTTTCAGTGTCAATCAAATCCGTATCAATCAAATCAAATCGAACATGAACCACACAAAGGTTTAGATATCCTATATGTCTCTGTGTCCACCTTAATTGAGGACAAACACATTGTGAATTATGGTCCCATAAAGAAGTTAAGTTATTTCAAGTTGTAGAAACAATATATGAAAGAGCAGGGCACAGTAGGCTCAGAATTACATTGAACAATTAAATGGTTCATTTAAATTGTTCATACTGTTGTTATAACCAATTTATGTAGACCTACAAGAAAATGATTGAACACAGTTAATGTTAAGAAGCATTTTTGCCACATATTTGATAAACAAGTCATACATTCAATCAGTCTGAGAAAGTGCTTTTGATAGAGAAATATGTATTTGATTTCTATTGATAAATAAATACTATAAAATAGCAGTCACGCTGGCATAACTAGGAGTATAACACGTATACAAAGCATCACAACTGACACGGTATGTAACAGAAATGTGCAAAGTCAAGTGAATAGTTCTAAATTAGTAGTACATATTTCAAAAGGAAGGCACAACAAGTTGTTTTCTGTGGTATACTGTCATAAAGCTATTTGTACTGTAAATGTCAAGTTTCCATCATATTATACTATTTAACTACTGTAGGCAGCATAAATATGAGATGCACAAAGTCATCTGTCTATGGGTCAACAAAATATTATTGCTAGCTGTGACACATTGCACAAAGCAAATCTTTTAAAAATCTTTGCATTTTGTAAAAAATAATGTCACACTTAACATTTCCACAAAAAAACTATTCTGACCAGCAGTGTATTAAAATAAAGGACATCAGCCCATTTGAAATATAAATATATGCTAATATAAGCTTAGCTGATTAACCTCAGTGTCACGCCCTGGCCTTAGTTATCTTTGTTTTCTTTATTATTTTGGTTAGGTCAGGGTGTGATATGGGTGATTTATGTGTTTTGTCTCATCTAGGAGTTTTTGTAGATTTATGGGGTTGTGTTCAGTTTAGGTGTCTAGGTAAGTCTATGGTTGCCTAGATTGGTTCTCAATCAGAGGCAGGTGTTTATTGTTGTCTCTGATTGGGAACCATATTTAGGCAGCCATATTCTTTGGGTATTTTGTAGGTGATTGTTTCCTGTCTTTGTGTTTACTGCACCAGATAGGGCTGTTTCGGTTTTCACGTTTATTGTTTTGTAGTTTGTTCATGTTTGAGTTTTCTTATTACAGAACCATGAACTATAACCACGCTGCGTTTTGGTCCGCCTCTCCTTCCCAGGAA
Source organism: Oncorhynchus kisutch (assembly GCF_002021735.2). NCBI lineage: Eukaryota > Metazoa > Chordata > Actinopteri > Salmoniformes > Salmonidae > Oncorhynchus > Oncorhynchus kisutch. The sequence continues at coordinate 13,544,860 of NC_034198.2, read as the reverse complement.
GAAAACCGTGACACTCGGTACAGGTGCAAAAATGGTTCTACAGTGCCTTCAGAAAGTATTGATACTCATTGACTTATTCCACATTTTGTTGTGTTTGAGTCTGAATTCAAAATGGATAAAATTTATATTTTCTCACCCATCTACACACAATAGTGAAAATGTGTTTTTAGAACTTTTGCAAATGTATTGAAAGTGAAATAAAGACATATCTAATTCACATAAGTATTCACACCCCGGAGTCAATACTTTGTAGACGCACCTTTGGTGATGATTACAGCCTTGAGTCGTCTTGTGCAAAGCTGATACAGACATACTCATCTATATTTGGGGATTTTCTCCCATTCTTCCTTGCAGATTTTCTCAAGCTCTGTTAGATGGAGAGTGGCGGTGAACAGCAATCTTCAAGTCTTTCCACACATTTTCAATGGGATTCAAGTCTGGGCTTTAGCTGGGGGCCTCAAGGACTTTCAGATTCTTGTTCTGAAGCCAATTCAGCATTGCTTTTGCTGTATGCTTGGGGTCATTTGTCCTGTTGGAATGTACATTTTTGCCACAGTCTGTTGTTTGCACTCTGAAGCAGGTTCTCAAGGAGTTGCCTGTATTTGGCTCCATTCATTGTTCTCCCTATCCTTACCAGTCTCCCAGTCACAGCCACTGAAAAGCATCCCCATAGCATGCTGCTACCACCATGCTCCACGGTAGGGATGGTGTTCAATGTGTGATGAGTTATTGCTGTTTTTTCCAGACTTAGCGCTTTGCATTTAGGCCAAAGACTCAAATCTTTGTCTCATCAGACCACAGAATATTTTTGTATTTCACTTGCCTTTTTGGCAAACTCCAGGTGTGCTGTTGTGCCTTTTTTTTTTTTGAGTGGCTTCAGTCTGGCCACACTCCCATAAAGCCCAGATTTGTGAAGTGCTGTAGACATGGTTGTCCTTCTGGTAGGTTCTCACATCTCAGCCAAGGAACTGTAGTTCTATCAGAGTGGTCATTGGGTTCTTGGTCACCTGCCTTACCAAGGTCCTTCTTGCCTGTTTGCTCAGTTTGGTCAGACGGACAGCTCTAGGCAGAGTCTGGGTAGTTCCATATTTTTCTTTATATCTCAGAGATCTATGGACAGTTCCTTTGACTTCTTGGTATAGTTTCTGCTCAGACATGCAAGTTGTAGTGACATCTAAAGGATGATCAAAGGAAATAGGATGCACCTTAGCTCAATTTGGAGTGTTATAGCAAAGGAGTGTAAATACTTATGTTAAATGAATTATTTCTGTATTTTATTTTCAATCAATTTGCTTATATGTTTTCACTTTGTCATTATGGGGTTTCGATTTTGAATTCAGGCTGTAACACAATAAATTGTGCAATAAGTCAAGGGGTATGAATACTTTCTGAAGGCACCGTATATAGTGCCACTGCCAAATAAGGGTAATTTGTCTTGTAACCATAGTGGAACCCTTTTTGAAGGTTCTATAAAGAACCATGTTCATGAGGTTCTAAATGGAACCTTTATGGTGCTATAAAGAGGGTTAGCCATATATTACCTTTAAAATTACATGGGTGTTAATATTGTGTTAATTTACAAGTTAAATCAGGTGTGCTAGCTCTGGACCGGCTGGGTGGTCCCTGAGGAGATAATTGAGATTTAGTCAACCGTTGACACGAGGCCTTACATAAGTCTCTCACAAGACACTATTACTGGCCAGTCATATTTAACATGCAGTGACATAATACAACAGATTATGTCAACTGGAATGACACTCACTCTCGGCTGCACAAAAAAAGCTGTGAGAAAACCACGCCCCAAAATATTAGAATGAGCCACCTCCCCTACATTTGAATTATCACTAAAAGATTAAAGCTCCGTTTTCTGAACGGCAAAGAACCATTGAAGAGCTCAAATGGTTATTTTGAGTCCTTATGGTTCCACATAGAACCATCACCCTTACCAAAGAACCCTCTTTTCTAAGTGTGTTGATGTAAATACTAAAACATTTCCAGTTTTGTGCTCAAAACCTCACAGTAACATTTGGATGTAATATTGCTTCTTTGGTTTACATAACACTCTTGACTGCTGAACATTAACATATTAATTGATAACCTTTCATTTATTCCTGGAATCAAATATTTGTCTGATGCGTGGTTCGCGGCTCTTTCTTGGGTGTGTGTTGCTGTACCACTTCCTTAGAGCCACACCACAGGTACTGACGACCACACAACATGCCCCACCGAGACTCCACATGGTGGGCTTACGGTTGAAAAAAAAGAACTGGAAAATAAAGGCCAGGACCACGTCAACGGTCCTCATCAAGGCCACAGGGCCGGCCTTCTCAATCTGAAGTGCTTTGGTGAGGAACGTTTGGCCAGCAATACCCAGGATTGCTATCAGCATAAGGATCCACCTGTCTCTCCCACAGAATGGAATGGTCCATTCACCAAGTATAAACAAAGTGATGACACACTCAATGAAACCAATGACCGCATAGTACCACACAGACAGATAGTAGTGGACGCTTTTGCCCATTTTCCTGAGTATAACTAAAGTGCAGGCTGCTCCTAACGCTCCACCGAAGGCTGCAATAGTCCCCTTGAGATGATTGGTGTAGTCTCCCTCTATTCCCTCTCTACGAGCACCAAATATGAAGGGAGGCCTGGCTATCATTATGACACCAGCCAGTGTGAAGACAGTGAAGACACAGTCCCAGATTGTGCATTTCTCTTTGAGGAAGATCCAGGCTAACAAGGCGGTGAACACTGGGTTGCTGAACATGATGACTGTTGCATCAGCCAGGGGCATCTGCTGTACTGCATAGAACAATAGGATCATGGCGTTGGAACCCAAGAACCCTCTCATCACCAAATAGATCCGCTTGTCTCTTGGTCCAAGGAAGCCAGTCCTGAAAAACAGAAAATTGATAGGTTAAATATTTGTATGGGATTATCAAGGTTCAAGGGGTCAAGTGGTCCAATATAGTATAAATACAGTTATGTAATAACTTACTTGTAATAGATAAGCATAGGCATCACAAACAGCATCTGGAAGAAGCAACGAATGGCACTGATTTCTACAGCATGGACTCCATCTATTGTCTTCACCAGAAGAGCTATAATGGAGAATAATACTGTTGCCAGCAGGCCATAAAACAGGCCCAGTCCTGGACAATGTTTATTCTCTGAGGACAGAGGGAGAAGGACACATGAACTGGTTAAAATAGCTTGAATGGAACTGAACATTAACCCACTAAGAGGGAAGTAATTTAATGGTTGTTTGTCTGAGATGGGGAAGAGGTACAGTACTCAAATGTGATATCAAATGCCACTTCGTTGAAAATAATCCCTGCTAAAGCTTAGTTACTGGCAGCTTCTTGACAAATTGAAAGCTGCACGGTGATTTGAGGTGTTGAATATTATTAGATATATCTATCTACCTGGGAGTTGGCCTGTCACACACTGTACCTACTAAATGGAGTGAGACTCAAATTGAACAGGAAGTATAAGAAGGGGCCATTTTAGCCTGTACTGACTAGATATATGGAAAACAGTGTGGAAGGACGCAGAAGAGCATTACTCATCTGAGAACAGACAACACCATTGTTAGACTTCCTTGTGAGTTTGATTAACACCCTGTGGGCACTGCAGGTGCTCATTCTTTCCCATTTTGTAATCATACCTTAAATCAGGGGTCTCCAACAGGTAGATTGCAAGCTACCAGTAGCTCGCAGCGCACCTACTGTATCAATAGCTCGGCCAATCTATTCTGAAAGTACATTAATTTTTTCATGTGTTCCATCTGTCATAAACATAAAGCTCCCGGCTACTATCCAATCAAAGTCACATTGACAATATCCCTGGTTAGGCACTTTTGTCTTAAAAAGTCAAACGTAACACAGTCTGCCAATTAATTTCCAGCAATATTTCCTCTGTCTGTTTGGTGTGCACGTCTAGCTAGGCTGTATAGCTGGCTATTTGTATGTAACCAGGTCAGTTGCCCCAGTATCTCTGTCTGAGAGACCTCTCTAACGCCCAGGAAGCTCAGATTCAAACTCCCATTCACCAGCTCTGCAAGCGTTATAAAAAACGTTCGTTACTCACCAAATATGGACTATCTCATTTACTCCCATTACGGCCAGTATGGACATCCAAAAAAGGTATAATTATAAATGTACAAGCAACAGAAAAAAATGCCTCTTCGGCACCACCATTGTATTGAGCTGTTGTAGACCTCCGACCTGAATACAAAGTATTATGTTTGGGGCAAATCCAACAAACACATTACTGAGTACCAACCTCAATATTTCCAAGCATAGTGGTGGCTGCATCATGTTATGGGTATGCTTGTAATTGTTAAGGAGTGCAGAATTTTTCAGGATAGAAAATAAATGTAATGGAACTAAGCACAGGCAAAATCCTAGAGGAAAACCTGGTTTTCTGCTTTCCACCAGACACTGGGAGATGAATTCACCTTTCAGCAGGACAATAACCTAAAACACAAGAAGACAGTGAATGTTCCGGAGTAGACGAGTTTCAGTTTTGATTAAATCTACTTGACCTGAAAATGGTTGTCTAGCAATCATCAACAACCAATTTGACAAAGCTTGAAGAATTTTGAAAAGAATAATGGGAAATTGTTTCACAATCCTGGTGTGGAAAGACTCAAAGCTGTAATCACTGCCAAAGGTGCTTCTACAAAGTATTGACTCAGGGGTGTGAATACTTGTGAATGAGATTTCTGTATTTCATTTTCAATACATTTTGCAAAAATGTCTAAAAACATGTTTTCATTTAGTCATTATGGGGTATTGTGTATAGATGGGTGAGAACATTTTGAATTCAGACTGTAACACAACAAAATATGTAATAAGTCAAGGGGTATGAATACTTTCTGAAGGCACTGTACTGGCCGTAACGGGAGTAAAGGAAGATAGTTGATCAGTGAAACATATTTATTGAGTACAGAATGTATTTTGATATTATAACACTTGCAGAGCTGGTAAATGGGAGAGCTTCCTGGGTGTTAGAGAGGTCTCTAACGCACATCAATTTTTGTCATTTCTCTATGAATAAGTGTAATATGAGAGTAAAAAAACAGAAAAGTCCCATACCATGATTTTTTACTGAAAACAGAATTTGGGAAAACACAGAAGATTATTTTATGGGGCCTGTCATTCCAAATGCTGTTTATTAGCCATTACACTGAGTGTACAAAACATTGCCCTCAGAACAGCTTAAATTTGCTGGGGAATGGACTCTACAAGGTGTCGAAAGCGTTCGACAGGAATGCTGGCCCATGTTGACTCCAATGCTTCCCACAGTTGTCAAATTGGCTGGATGTCCATTGGGTAGTGGACCATTCTTGATACACACGGGTAACTGTTGAGCGTGAAAAACCCAGCAGCATTACAGTTCTTGACACACTCAAACCGGTGTGCCTGGCACCTACTTATCATACCCCGTTCAAAGGCACTTCAATCTTTTGTCTTTCCCATTCAGTGAATGGCATTCGCCCTCTGAAAGGCACACATTCTCTGTTCTCTCAAGGCTTAAAAATGCTGCTTTAACCTGTCTCCTCCCCTTCATCTACACAGCTTGAAGTGGATTTAACAAGTGACATTAATATGGGATCATAGCTTTCACCTGGATTGACCTGGTCTGTCTGTCATGGAAAAAGCAGTTGTTCTTAATGTTTTGTACACTTAGTGTATCTTACCAGGTATAACAGAGCAACCTCTTGTTACCGGGGAAGAGGGGAAGAGTTGCAGAGTAGAGAAGAAGACAAGAATGTTCCTATTTGAAAGCTATATATACAAATATAAATAAGTAGCTACTACACATTTTTTAAGTAGAAAAGGTTATAAAAAATGATAGACAAGGTTGGAGACCCCTCCCTGCCTATTAAATTATAAGGGAGAAACTCATGTTACATGTTTTTAAATAAATGCCCGCCATCCTAGAGGTTTGAGCTACATAATATAAATAATCCTGGTGGGAAATGTTTAAACGGATTACCATTCAATAATTCATAATCAGACAGATTAAAGTGGGGGTGAAGCGGCCACAATGATGCAATGTAGGCTATTAGCTAGTTTAATCTGAAAGAGTTTGTGAGGCAATGTTTATTACCAGTATAGTAATTAGAGAACCACGATTAGGTCCATTACATAACGTGCTGCTACGGAGGTCGTCATTGGCTACTCCGCTGGTTATAATTTCTCATTCCCATCTACCTCAAAAGGTCATACAACTTTACCTAGATGGAAGCAGATCCAGTCATAAAATGGACTGTGTTAATAAACCGTAAACAAGTGTGTTCAAGTGGTTACGTTGGTAGACCTCTAAAGATAGCTAGCTAAATTATATAAATGATCTCTAGTTTTAGCTTGAAGGCTACCTTTGGCAACTGTGTCTCCTGGGTCCGTTGAGATGGGATCCCCGCCGCCGCCAATTCTACAACACAAGGGAGGACATAATCTTTGCTTCGCACTGCTTTCCACTGTTCTAGTCCTTGCCTCTTCATTACCCCGCTCGTCATGACTGTTACTTTGTAAATTAATCCTCTCAGTAGTGCGTTCATCGTCGTCCTCATCGCCAACTTTGTGAAATACAACTTTAATGTCCCCCTGTCTAAGGGGAACGGCCGATAGAACTCTGTCGTCTATACTATTACTGTCCTTCAAATCCCCCATTGTAAAATGCAACTGCAACAGGTGAGCATGCCTTGGATGTATTTTACACCCTTTATGTCTGAGGGTGAGTGAGTTGTCAGACCGGTTTAATATGTAACCTTAGTGGCCACTGTAGTAGCATGCAATCGTTACTTTAACCACGGGGGACAGCTCCAGTGGGCAGCTCTCCGGGGTCATGGCTAGAAAGGATCCAGCGTTTGTCAAATTAACCTCAGATTTGACTTTTGGTAGCAGGTTAGGAGAATTCGTTTTGGGGTAGGAAAAGAGTTAGGGGTAGTTAAAATGTACAAAAAAAATACACTTTTGACGTTAATTTGTCAAAAGATGGATCCCTTCTAGCCGAGCTCAAGCAAATGACATACCGGTAAGGGGCAAGCCAGTTGGCCAACCAAAACGTTACCCTAAATACAGGTCTAGTTCAAAAAACGGTTCAACCTTCACCTTATTAAAAAAATATGAAAGAATAGTGGACATTATTGGGGTACTAAACTAAAGTGCTTTTCTTGTTATAGAATGATCAAGATTTGAATATGTGTAGGCCTGTGGAGGCTGGTGGGAGGAGCTATAGGAGGATGGGCACATTGTAATGGTTGGAATGGAGTTTTTGGAACAGGGTCAAACACAGTTTCCATACGTTTGATACTGTACAATTTATTCCATTCCAGCCATTACAATGGGCCCATCCTCCTATAGCTCCTCCCACCAGCCACCACTAGTGTAGGCTAATGCAATTGTGATGTTTTATTAAACAAGGACATGAAGATAACGCATTTATGGTTTTATGAAATGTGTTTATTACTAGCCTACTATACATAAAATACAGCTACATTAAAAACAAAAGACACTTTTACTACAGATTAGAATACACATGTTTTTTTGTAGTATTGCAGTTATATATCTTGGCCTACATTAGGTTAAATTCAAAATGTAATTTCAAAATCTAAAACTAGCTCCATATGAAAGATATAACATGATTGGAGTGGTCCCCTCTACATACAAAATGCGGTATCGTATAAATGAATTGGCTCATTATAAAAACGTAAACATTTCATTTGGCAAATTGTTCGTCAATTAAATGTTCAATTTAACATTTGAGTTACATGTGAATGTATTCTTGTTATTTTCTTTACCTAAAGCACAGCTATTGTCGTAGTGTAAGGGCTTAGTTGCAGTCAGTCAATAATTGCTTTGTCTACGAGGAAGAAAAGAGGAGAGTGCTGTGAAAGAAAGGGATACAGTAGATGTTTCTAGCAAGGCATTCATCAGGAATTCTTATTAGTGGACTATATCATGCATATAGCCCTACAGTATAGTCACCCCTCCAGTGTTCAGTGATACTGCATTTATCAACTACACACTCCATAATTGTTTTCATTAATTAATTATTACTCAGGTCAATCATTATGTGCTCGTATATCTGAGTTTTCCCTCTAAAGCTGGAGGCCAGCAGAAACTCTCTGTTGTCAATGGACACCACAGAGAATGCCCTTGGTGCCTGGATGTTCAGGTCCTGGAAGTGAACAAATTGGCCCCTCTTCAAATCCCACTGATAGACCTGCGTCAGGGAGTAGTCGCTGCCGAGGATGGCGTACTGCCAGTTGCCGATGGAGACTGGCTGGAAGACCATGGAGCCCCGCGAAGGCATTGTCTGTACCTCTTTGAACATGGCGCCGTCCCACCTCATCACCTTGGAGTCCCCAATAAAACGCGTCAGGCAGATGAAAAGATCACTCTTCACCTTGAAGTGCTTGACCGCATACACGTCCTCCATTTCGGGGATATCAGTGCGCCTGTCGAACTGCTTCAGACTCTTGCTCCACTGGTAGATGACAGGCCTCTGGGAACTGCTGGCTAGGATCAGATGGGGCTTTCCAGAGATCTCCAGGTACTCCACGTCTGTGTCACGGTACCAGAGATGGAGGGACTGGTGAGAGTAGAACCCATAGCCGTTCCACTTGTACACTGTGGTATAACCGGCCTTGGAGCTGTCGGCGATCACGAAGAAGGACTCACCGTCTATGAGGAAAGTCTCAATGTCATTAGGTTTCCTGATTTTTAGGATGTCAATATCCTGGATTTTGATGAATTTGTTGGCTGAAATGTCCCGCTTGTAAATGTGAGAGCCACCAAAGAGCTGGGCTACGAAGATGAACAGCTGATTATCAATCACCATGGGTTTGCATACCACAGTGGATGTACCTGTAAAACAAGGACCAAAAACAAAGTATTAGAACATAGGAACATGAAGTCAACATTTGCGAGAAACACTAAATACATATACACTATACATTTTAGGATGCACAAGATATAGTACGACACTGTATTCATGGCATATCATTTCGACATCTAGTGATATAAAATAAACATTGCTCACTTTGAATGCTGTCATAGGTTCTGAAAACAGTTTCAACGTGATCCCATTCCAGGAAGCTGCACGTTCCAGTAAAGGGCTGAGCAAACACAACAAACGTATCCATACCAAAGGTAAAGGACTCCACTGAAATGGACTCAAACATCAGTGGCTGATAAGAGGCAAACTCTGCAATACAAAACAGATCACTGTATTAGACTAAGCATAAAATCGAATTTGTCACATGCTTCATAAACTAACAGTGAAATGCTTACTTACGAGCCCTTCCCAACAATGCAGAGAGAAATAAAATAATAATAATAAATAATAACACGAGGAATAAATACACAATATATTTTTTAATGTTTTGGCAGTGTTTACAGCCTCGAGTCTTCTTGGGTATGACGCTACAAGCTTGGCACACCTGTATTTTGGGAGTTTCTCCCATTCTTCTCTGCAGATCCTCTCAAGCTCTGTCAGGTTAGATGGGGAGCGTCGCTGCACAGCTATTTTCAGGTCTCTCCAGAGATGTTCGATCGGGTTCAAGTCCGGGCTCTGGCTGGACCACTCATGAACATTCAGAGACTAGACCTGAAGCCACTGCTGTGTTGTCTTGGCTGGTCGTTGTCCTGTTGGAAGGTGAACCTTCTCCCCAGTCTGAGGTCCTGAGCGCTCTGGAGCAGGTTTTCATCAAGGATCTCTCTGTACTTTGCTTCGTTCATCTTTCCCTTGATCCTGACTAGTCTCCAAGTCCCTGCCACTGAAAAACATCCCCAAAGCATGATGCTGCCACCACCATGCTTCACCGTAGGAACGGTGCAAGGTTTCCTCCAGACGTGAAGCTTGGCATTCAGGTCAAAGAGTTCCATCTTGGTTTCATCAGACCAGAGTTTCTCATGGTCTGAGAGTCCTTTAGGTGCCTTTTGGCAAACTCCAGGTGGGCTGTCATGTACCTTTAACTGAGGTGTGGCTTCCGTCTGGCCGCTCTATCATAAAGGCCTGATTGGTGGAGTGCTGCAGAGATGTTTGTCTTTCTGGAAGGTTCTCCCATATCTACAGAGGAATTCTGGACCACTGTCAGAGTGACCATCGGGTTCTTGGTGACCTCTCTGACCAAGGCCCTTCTCCCCCTATTGCTCAGTTTGGCAAGGGCGGCCAGCTCTAGGAAGAGTATTAGTGGTTCTAAAATTCTTCCATTTGAGAATCATGGAGGCCACTGTGTTCTTGTGGACCTTCAATGCTGCTGACATTTTTTGGTACCCTTCACCAGATCTGTGCCTCGACACAATCCTGTCTCGGAGCTCTACGGACAATTCCTTCAACCTGTGGACTTGGTTTTTGCTCTGACATCCACTGTCAACTGTTGGACCTTACATAGACATGTGTGTGCCTTTCCAAATCATATCAAATCAATTTAATTTACTACAGATGGACTCCTCTATCAAGTTGTAGAAACATCACAAGGATGATCAATGGAAACGGGATGCACAATTTTGAGTCTCATAGCAAAGGGTCTGAATACTTATGTAAATAATGTATTTCTGTTTTTTATTTTTAGTAAATAATGCAAAAATGTAGAAAAACCTGTTTTTGTGTAGATTGAAGATAAACATAAATCATTTAATAATTTTTGGAATAAGGCTGAAACGTAACAAAATTTGGAAAAAGTCAAGCGGTCTGAATACATTACGAATGCACTGTAGGTGGGCTACGAGCCACTGGTAGCTTGCGATCTACCTTTTGGAGACACCTGGACTAAGGTGTCTGGGATGATGGAGTTGATGTGTGCCATGACCAGCCTTTCAAAGCATTTTATGATTACAGATGTGAGTGCTACAGGGCCATAGTCATTGTGACAGGTAGCCATTGAGTTCTTGGGAACAGGAATGATGGTGGTCAGCTTGAGACGTGGGGATTACAGACTGGGACCAGGAGAGGTTGAAAATGACTGTGAAGATGACTGTGAACCGTCTGGCCCCGTGGCCTTTCGAGTATTGAACAGATTAAAAGCTTTACTCACGTCGGCCTCAGAGCGAGATCACCCAGTCCAATGAAATGGCGGGGGCCCTCATGCACAGCTTGGTGTTGTTTTTATCGAAGCGTGCATAAAATGCATTGAGTTCGTCTGGTAGAGAGGCATCGTTGGGCAGATCACGGCTAGGCCTTCCTTTGTAATCCGAAATGGACTGTAGCCCCTGCCACATACGTTGAGTGTCAGAGCCGGTGTAATAGGATTCCCATATTGTCCTTTTGTCTGTTTGATGGCTTTGCGGAGGTTGTAGCGGAACTTCTTGTACGTGTTCGTGTCAGCCATAGTGCCGGGATTGGCTGTGGTAGCCCTGTGTGTGCAATATTTCTGTCCTTTATTTTAGCACTTACCTCAGTGTTAATCCAGGGCTTTTGATTGGGGAAGCAGCAAACCTTCACTGTGGGGAAAGCGTCTGCAATGCGTTTCCTGATGAAGCCGGTGACTGTGGTTGCCAGCTCGTTGATGTGGGTTGAGTAACAGTGGTCTAGGACTTTATCGCCCTTAGTGGCAAAGGAGACGTGTTCATAGAAGTTGGGAATCAAGTGTCTTAGTGACACGGAAATAAAATGACTGGCAACAAGAAAAGCTGCCTCGTACAGTTCGTTAAGTGCCAGCTTGTTGTTGTAGTAGGCCTGAGGTGGAATATATACATCAACACTCTCGAGAGGTAGGAGGGTCTGCATTTCACCATCGTGGAAATTCCAAGACGGGTGAACAATACATTGTTGGTGATGAAGAGACATACCCCTCCCCTATTGATTTCCCTGAATCCAATGTCCTGTACGTTCAGTGAATGGAGAATCCACCGAGTTGGATAGCTGCGGGGGGGTCTGAAAGCCATGTTTCAGGAAAACAGAATATTGCAGTTACGAGAGTCCCGTTGACAACAAAGCTGCGATCAGTCTTCCATCTTATTATCAAGTGGCCAATAGAATACAGGGAAGTGGTGGCCGGTTTTCCCTTCGCCTTAGTCCCACCAGGATGCCCGCTCTTCTCTTTTTCGCCTGCATTTCCTCTTGGGTAGCCCGAAGATTGGGTCAGAGGTACACAAAGAGCCCAGGGCAGATGACTTGAAGTCGAAGTTGATAAGGATTACCATCACTACCAGAGAAGGCAACATTACTGGCATTCTTCCTTGGTGACTGTTTTTAGTGTTCTGTAGGCTACTCTAGGTACATACTCTACAGTATTAGTGTGATCATTTTCACTTTGTAATTCATTTACAGTCTTTGAGTCTATTGTGTAATGGCCACTGCTGAATAGCATGAAGCAGCAGTGGTTAAGGAGATTAACATTGCAAGATGTGCAATGCATAGTCACTTTAACTTTTCCTACATGTACATATTACCTCAATTACCTCGACTAACCTGTGCCCGAGCACATTGACTCTGTACCGGTACCCCCTGTATATCGCCTCGCTATTGTTATTTTACTGCCGCTATTTAATTATTTGTTACTTTTATTTCTTATTTTTTACTCAACTATTTTTTCCTTAATAACATGTCTTTTTCTTAACTGCATTGTTGGTTAAGGGCTTGTAAGTAAGCATTTCACTGTTGTATTCGGCGCATGTGACAAATAAAATTTTATTTTATTTTAAATAATTGCACCAATCACCTGCAGTTATGCAGTCAAAAGACCCGGGCACAAGGTCATTGATCAGTTTCCCTTGAAAAAGCAGGGGCCCACTGCAGAGGATCTGATCAACCATCGCATTGGTGGTATGCATCCACTCCACCAGCCACTTTAGTTTGCAGTCACATTCCAGGTTGTTCCCTTTCAGATCCCTGGTAAAACAGGTTAACACAATATGCATAAATCAAAACCTGAATATTTTGAATGAAAATAAAACACTTTTTTTTATTTTACATAAGTGCACTTTAGATGGCGATGTTGCAGATTAAGCGGCTGGTTATGTGAAGAAAAGAAAAAATACTCACACTTTCACCAAAGCATCCATGCCCTTGAAAACATCTTTGGGTAATGTACCCAGGTTATTATAGGCCAGGCTCCTGATTTTTTTTTAAAAGAAAGGAAAACATTGTGTTTTAGACCACAAAATACAGTATGTCCTGAATCAACACAATACATTGTGTCTGACTTCAAAAAAGAGTTGTTCTTGGAACTCAGCATTATGTTTCCCCCTGTCACTGGGTGGGCCCTGACTGTCACTTCGGTCCAGAATGAGTAAGGAGGAGAGGTTACAGAGCAGATATCATGTTTTGTTTTGCACCCCAGGACATATTGTTCTTGGTTATAATTTGATTGTCAAGAGTACACAGTACACTCAGACAATCTACTGAAAATAGTGAAAGGCGATACATTCTTAGAATAACGATTCGGCAAACTTATATGTCCACTCATGTTTGTATTTTTTTTTTCTATACAAAGGAGTGTAGGGGAAACGGGATGGTGGTGACACGGGACAGTTGTAAACACTTGCAATTCCTCCAATCAGGAGCGAGGTTGAATCATATGATTCACTGTGCACATGCTCAGTTTAGTCCTGAATCCTTATGTGAAAAAGCTAGTCACTGTGATAAACTGCAAATTCTATTGACAGAAATCTGATTTTGAGGTAAGAAAGTCATTATTTTGACCGAATGTGTTTTTGTGATTGTATAAAAGTGTAGCTTCATTCACCGAACTTATATCAGGTTTATAACCAGTCTGTGTAGAGATATTTGATGCAAGTTAGCAATGGTAAAGTTTTAACATTTAGCTAAAATGGAAGCTAGCTAATGGCTGCAAGGGTCAGGGTTAGTTGTAAACATGTTACAATTAACCCTGACTAAAACTGGATATTTTTGGTACATGTTTTCTTTTACTTTCAGCATGCCTAGATCATGGAAAAGAAAGACAGACAGGGAGTACCTCTCCACACTTTGAAAAGAACGTAAAATGATGTAACAGAGCGGTGGGAATCAATCAGATCAGTTGCAAAGTTGTATGGCATATGTCATGTGATGCTGTGCAGATTCTGCAAAGAGAGAAAGAAACCACTGGAGAAGGGGTCGAGAGAGCTTGTAGGCTACCGTAGTGGAAACAGGGTCTTCGTTGACGAGCAGATGCAGAAGTTGTCAAGAGTATCTCTTGAGGGCAGCTGATTTATGCCCACTGTGCCCACTGCTATCCATGCCACCTCTCCAGCTGCCTCCCAGGCCACCTCTCCAGCTGCCTTCCAGGCCACCTCTCCAGCTGCCTTCCAGGCCACCTCTCCAGCTGCCTTCCAGGCCACCTCTCCAGCTGCCTTCTAGGCCATCTTTCCAGCTGCCTTCCAGGCCACCTCTCCAGCTGCCTTCCAGGCCACCTTTCCAACTGCCTTCCAGGCCAACTCTCTAGGCCAGGTGGAAACGCCTGATTACTCTTCTGATTTCAACCCAGTTGATGTACCCATTCAAGCACTCAGAAGGCAAAACAAATGTTGCTCTTCCTAAAAGAAAAACAGATCGAAAGAAGCAAGCCAAAACAAACCACACCAAACAACAACAAAAACTGTCCTGCTTCAGAAAAAAACTAACAAAATAAAGCAGATTGAACCAGAAGATTCAGATTCCTTCATTGAGGAACACTTCTGCATGGAGTGCATGGAGCACTTTAACAATTCCAAGTCTGAGGAGGTCTGGTTGCAGTGCTAGGAATGCAAATTATGGAGGCACCAAGCCTGTACCACTGTCGCAACTGTGACTGATTAAATGCTCAACATACAATCACACACACACCAGAAATGTTCAGGTGTTTAGTTTAGCCTAGTTGTTGTCTGGTTGAGAAAGACCATTTAGTGGAGGGTTAAATAACATGCCTAGTTAAAAAATTACAAAAAATTACATTTTTATTATTTATATTTATTATTATTTCTGCCAAACAAAATGTTAAACATGGCAATGTTGCTCTCATGGTCTCAATGAAGGCGTTCAACAATTAGTTGCATGTCATGACAACAAACCCAGATCATGGGGAAGATTGTAACACTCCTTGTATTTAAGACAACACCATGCATTTGCAGTTTGTATATATAATAAAGTGTTACAACCATCCCCAGTCTCCCCTATTAGCAAATATTCTGATATGAAAACTGGAAGTATTCCCAGTCAGCGAGGTCACCAAGTTTACATAGAACCACCACAGTGTCCTTTGGCAACTTGATATGGCAGAAGTGAGGGAGGCTAACCTTGCTTAACATCACTGAAATAGGATTTGCATCATATGCAGTTTTCACAATAATACAACTGAGGTACATTTGGTTAATATTTGAATGTACCTAGGGGAGGCCTCAGTGAACAATGGTTTTGATAATGCTATGCACCATGGGAAAAGCAACAGAGGTGCGGACTAGAGTCACATGACTTTGACTCAAGTCACAAATTTGATGACTTGAGACTGGATTTGGAAACTCAAGACGTGGAACTCAACTTTGCCTTGAGACTGATGACTTGAAATGATCTGGCCAGGTTGTGTAATGTTTTGTCATTCATCTTGTGGGACACTTACTCTCCATGCAGCCAGAGACGTTTGACCAATGACCAGACATCAGCATTGGCGAGCAAAGGCACATTTCCCGATTAGTGACCATAAAGCGCTTGTTTCATTTTCTCTGGTTTTGTTTGTCAAAAAACTGAGTAGCCTGTGTTCATATTATCCATATAAAATACAGTTTAGCAATCTGCAACGGATCTTTGCCAGAACAATAGGCTACCTGGTGATTTAATTGTTAATTTTCATATTTCAGATGATAGGCCTTGGTTGGGTGAATTATATACCTCAGTGGTGGGTACTGGTTATATGTCTAAAGATAACTAACCTAGCACTTCCTTCAATGCTTATAGGATGAAGATGTAACATATTAAATAAATCACGATATTTATGAGGAAGAAAAAGGCTACAGACAGACCATGCCTTCCAACTGATCCTCAACCTCCGCTGCATAGGTGATAGGTGAGAATTGTCTGTTAATTGAATGATTAGAATATTCCGCCCTGAAACATATAATTGTATGGAATTGATTAGAATGTATGAAATCATAATCAATGAATGTGTAGTCATAGTCATAATTAGGTCAAAACAATATGTCTTTATGGTATTTCAAACACAGACTGTCTTGAGCTTGGTGCCGACCTGACTGGAGATTTGGGAGAGAACTGGGAGTACGTCTCAAGGACAAAGTCACTATCTCTGTCGGCTGGGAAGTGAGACAGACAGTGTGTGCGTAGCAGGACATGTGTATGCGTATGTTTGTGTGTATGTGTGGGCATGAGAAGTCAGTATAAAATGAATTGATTTGTATTCTTGACTTCAGAACGTTCCCGTGAATAAACATTTAACTTTGGTAGACTGGGCCTCGGTCTGTTTTCGTTTCTATCAGTATCTTACAAATCCTGATAAAACAGACTGAGGGTAACATAATTGAATTGGTAAATTAATAGGAGTATAGAATTCTCCTGACAATAGGCTACATGTAGGCGGTGACATTGCAAACATGAATGACGTTCAGCTCAAAATGCTGGTGGAAAACATCGTTTATTTGTGAATATTGCGTTTTAAAAAAATGCATCACCGTTTACGGCTGTAATGACAGGCAACATTCGCGCAGCGATTGTGCGCGCTTGTTCGACCTGTGTGCGTGCGCGTGCTTGTACGTGATCAAACAATTTTTGGAACTGCATGTATGGCAATCCTCTCCCTACAATTTGACGCAAATCAGCAATATGTTCGCTCGTTCATAGGTTCACAAAGTCTTTGATCCGCAACCTCTAAAAATGAGTGTTTCAAAGCTTGCGGGTCAAAAAGTTTGAGAACCTATGATTTGCTGTAAACTATAGGATCGGGTGCGTTGGATTGTCATATGCAGCTCCAAAATTGTTCGGTGATCAAAAATATTAGGCTAACTGTTTACTTTGCAATCTCACCCGCAATGTGGCATCAAGCAACAATTACTAGCATAGGCCTACGGATCTTTTGGTAAGTCAATATAGCTTGAAATGCATAATTTACTTTTGAAGCTTGCATTTGGAATTTGTTGTTAAAATGAATTATTACATCATCAAAATGTGTTGCTGACAAAATAATGAAAAATGCTGTCTGGTAGCCTCAATTGACAAATATTTGTATTTGAACAAGTCATTGCATGTATAGATATTTTTTTTTAAATCTTGATTTGAAACTTGACTTAATAAAAAACGTGTGACTAAGAATGCACGTCTTGGATTTGACTCGAGACCCGACTCGTTCTACTTGGGACTCAACTTGAGACTCAGACATTGAGACTAGCTTGTGACTCGAAAAATGTTCAAGGATGGTTAACACAATATGCAAATGACACAAGTCCATTGTTCTAACACATTTTCCATGATTTCGGATTGTAATCAAGTAAAAAAGGACATTCTTATACTTACAGGTGTATAACTGCTTTTAGGCCCCGGAATGCATATTGTGATATTGTTGCAATTTTGTTGTTTTCGATAAACCTGTGAATGAGTTAACATTTAATAACATATTTTGAGATTTAATCATCATATGATGCATTTGAGGATCGTATCCAATAGAGAGAGTACAACTCACAGGTACTCCAGATGCGGTAGACCTAGGAATGCATCCTCATCAATTGAGTCAAATGTGTTGGCAGTGAATAGGCTGTTAAGAAAATAGTTTACATTCCATCATTTCTATAACATTTTTGCTTTTACTCACACTTGAATATAAATATTTCACATTGTGGTTGAGTTTCCAAGCAACCCACTGCTAAAAAAATGTGAACCACTTCATTTTCATGTAGCCTAATCCTTCTGTTCACACTTGTAATATTTTCTTACTCTGCGTTTCCAAAACAACTCTGTTTCACAAGCCTATAACAATAACATATGTGGTCCCAACATAACTTGTCATAACATAGCCTATTCAGTATTATTAATATTGCCCACAAACTCTTGACTCATTTTGCATCATTAGGCATGAGGGAAACCACCATGCCACAAATGCATGTTTTCCTGAAATGTTTTCACACTGTAGCCTATCATGGTGAGATATGGGTGGGTCCTCAGACAATGGATTTACTGCAGTGGAGTAACAGTATTCCCGAGAAAAGTTTTTTGGTTTCATTTCATTGGACAGTTTTTATTTCAGCTAAGCAGCCAATATCCTACGCCCCACTGAGTTCATGTAGTGTGTTATTACATAATCCTGCTCTTCCTCCGAGGGAGCAGAACTGTGCTTTGTTAATGCAAATGGACCATCATGTTAACGTATATTATAAAACATCGTTTAGTAACGTCAAAACTCACAGAAGATGTAGCGCTGGAGAGTGTAAGAAGCTTCCTCCAGTGATTTGGGTGAATCCTGATTTGAGAAAAGATCTGAATAGAAACATGGTAGAAAATATTCACGTTATTGATAATATATCAACCATTTCATTTGATTGTAGCCGTACATTATTTAAATTAGCTGCTTGGTTTGCGGTGTTATTTATTCCATTCAACATGTTCCTAATACTCGACAAAAGAGAGATCATACGATATCCCCATCATAATGCCATTGCCAATATTATTATTTAAATAATTTACAATATTTAATTCCAAGCACTTACAAGGAAAAGACATCAGGTGGAAAGCTGTGAGGGACCGATCTTATATTTTCACACAATGCATTATCTTTGGTGCACGTACAAGATGCGGGGCATCTAGGTTGCTTCACTCTTCTGCTCTCCGCTAAAAGCAGGATGGTGGCGACGCAAAGCAAGACCGTGCATTCTTTCAGGGTTTTGTTTCCATATCCCATCCTTTTGGTGCTCTCTGGTGACAACCAGTCCGTCGAAGATTTCTGAACATGAACCTCAATTAAATATCCAAACTTAAAATGTTTCAATGTCAAATCTTGAATGTCTGTATTTGCTTCGAGTTATGCAGTGATGCATGCAGCTTGTATCTCAATGACCAGGCACTCATCCAAAAGATTCGTTCTGCAAGGCGCAGTATGTAAATGCAGGACAGGGAAAATACGGCAAACGTCACCGATCCTTGGACGGATTAAAATCCTCCAAAATACGTTGTAATTCCAAAAGTGAAAATGTACACAATGTAGGCTACACAATTTTATATTGTATATTTTTGTAACTAGGTTGGCTCTGTGTTTTATTATGAAGCTCTGACTGAGCATCTATTTGGCTTGTGCATATATATAAGAAACAATGAAAGCCTCAGTCCCTGGAGAGAGAGCTCAGAGAGCTGCGCTTATTTTATTACTATGAGGTATGGAGCCCCACAGTGGAGGTGTCCTAGTACCCATAAAACGTAGCTGTCGAACAGGAAAATGGTTCCAATTGTTTTTCCACCATTCATTTTTTTTCCATAGGGGACTTTAGAAACACTTAAAACAAGGGCTGTGTTTCGTATAGGCTAACCCTGGCGTAATGTTGTCATAACCATGTACATTTCTCTGACAATGTGACTTATCAAAATAATTGGCTCTATATACACTCAGATTTGAAAATGCTAATTAGCATCGAAGTAGACTTCACACAAGACTACAAATCCCTGCAAGCTACTGCACGTCATCTCTAGCTGACACCTTTGCTAACAGGTATTGTCAATTTAAAACCTGCACAAGACACTTCACAGTTCAGTCCATTTAAAGAAATGTAGCCAATTATTCATTACTACATTTAGCTAACATGATATCAATAATACAGAGACTCTTACCTTTGCCTCGATTCAAGCCTACACGTTACACACATTTGAAGTGTTTCTAAAAAACTCTATGGGGAAAATGAATGGTAGGTTTTATGGGTTTTTCTGCGTTCAAAACAACTGGGAACTTGGGGAAAAACAAGCTCTGACTGGGAAAAATAGATTTGAACAGTCATCCAACTTGGAATTCCAACTCGGGAACTCTAGCCTCTTTCTAGTTCTACGACATTCCGACTCGAAGATCACTGACATCATGATTAGACTTCGTATTTCTGAGAGTTCCCAGTTACCATAGCAGGTTAGGAAAATAAATGTAGCAGGATAGGATAATTAGGTTAAGGTTAGGTAAAGGGTTAGCTAAAATACTCTCCTTACCAGCTACGAAAAGACACTTCCAGTCGTAGCTGTACTCCTAGTCACAACCGGGACGCAGGCTATTAATAATGCTCGCACAAAATCCATGAATGTTTCATGCGGAACGGCTCCTATTCATTAGGAGGATCTGTGGAAACAGCCAGTGGGACATCCCTAATGTAAACACTAACTTTAGCCCCTACCCTTACCCTAACCATCCTTGGGACATCCATACCCTACATAAGGGACACTTGTGTCATTTCCCTTATGGTTGATGAGGATCTCCATATGGCAAATGGAAGGTCCCTTACTAGAAATCCTCGGGTGTTATTACAATAGGCCGATGGCCACAGGTCATCCCCCAGGGCCCGGTCTTCCGGGAAGTCATCAAATAAAGTTTCCAGGACACATCATTTCCGCAATATATTTTTTTTGTGACTTTTTTCTGCTATTCCTGAAAATTCCACCAGATGGTGACTGGCTGTATATGGCAAATGGACATCACCAAATGGACATGGCCGTTTCTCGGAAACGGAACAGACTTCGAAGACGAAACTCGGTGAGCACAGGGGTGGCCAAATGTACTTTTAGCCCAGAAACAAGATGGCGTCAAGGCCACAATGCTCTTTGAGTTAATGCACATTTTGTGGGATTAAAGGTAATAAAAACATTTTTTTTAAACGGTAATACAGCGCTAATTTGACCGCTTCACATCAAAGTACATAAACCTATGGTGTAAGGAAAAATAGAATCAGATATTTAACGATCATACTTTACGAGAAATCGTTAAGTTATAGATCCAGTTGAGGCGGGTTTCAGAGCTCTATGTGATTTCTGTGATTTTTTTGTACTCACACACACACACACACACACACACACACACACACACACACACACACACACACACACACACACACACACACACACACACACACACACACACACACACACACACACACACACACATACACAATATGGAGTGACACAGCATGGAGCTTACAGACACACAGAGCCTGCAATAGTTACCTGTGTTCGAACCATCAAAGAACCAGCTGAAAAATGTGATAGTTGGCTTCTAAACGAGTTGGACAAAGTGGGTTTGGTGTCAGTATGTATCAGTTTGGTGTCAGTATGATATCTTATTGACTGATGGATGGCTGGCTTGATGGCTGAGTTATTGTTCATTTCCAATAAGTTTAAACAGTGATGAACCTACACCAAATGAACATGCTGAAATCAACACTGAAAGTGTCGGCAAATGGCATCACCGTAGTCTCCATTCCGTGCCTTGTTCAAGGAGATGCCCCACTTGACCATAGTTCATGAAGCCTACATGTACATGTAGTCAGACACATCTGAGTTTCTCCCTAAGGATAACGTTGGTTTACAGGTTAAGCTCCAACTCTGCTTCTGTGCAGGCAATTTTCAAAATTCCTTTTGCCACCTGTTCAGGGTCACCTGTACCTCTACAGATATCAACATGAAAAGATTGAATGGTCCTTCATACCCTAAAGGGGAAGTATGAACTTCACCGTCAAATAAGGCTGAAATCCCAGAATGTGCAGGCTTAATTCATCACAGGAAGGGAAAAAATGGCATCAACATAGTCTTTAGGCCGTGCTGAGTTCAAAGAGATGCCCCACTTGACCATAGCTCGCTCGGTCTGACAACCGTGCAAAAAAACAGGCCCAAAATGAAGTCTGACCGTATCCATGTATAGTCTGAATTGTATATATTTCCAGATTATGTTTGGGGGGCATGTAAAGAGCCACATGTGTGAATAGCAACTGTCTCTAATGTTATTGGGGTAATATATTGACATCCAGAAAGGTCATAGAACAAGGCCCAAAATGAAGCCTGACCTACATTTGAGGTGCTTTTGGATGACAGTGGTAGAACCGTTAAGGCTAGAGGCACAATTCAACAACAGGAACCTTTCTAAGGTCCTCCCGATCTCTACCATGTGGAATTAACCCTTAACAGTGAAAACATGGTGCTTTCTTCTAACAGAATATATTGCCTGCTCCCCTAACTTCAACCTGATGCCTATGTGGGTTATGATTGCCATATCAAACTGGCTTCAATGACATTCCATCAGGCCACTATGAGGATTACCTATGTTGATTTTAAGCTTCCTGGGGCAACCGAAAGTGGTTTAATTGACCCTACAAGTGGTTTTTATTTCACAACCTACAGTTAGTGAAAAACACTGCATTCAACCCACTGTAAATCCGTCAGACTTTAAACTCAGGATTATGTAAAAACCTGCCCCAATGAGGATATGTGTTTACTTTCGGCTTTCTGTGACATCATGAAGTGCCTTAAATGGGAGATAGGAGATGTTTCGAAGGGTTAAAAAGGTCACACATTTCCAAAATGTGTGATTAGGCAACCCTCATTAACTGTAAATCAGTCAGTTCTCCAATCAGATGTCCAAGAAAAAACTCACACACACAGAGCCTGCAATAGATACCGATGTCCGAACCATCAAAGAACTGTCAGACCTAGAGCTCTGAAACGTTATAAACCTGTTCTAGAGCTTAAGTTGGTAGTGCACAGTGAGTTATGTGGCTTTAGAAGGTTCTCAGGCCGAGAAACAGCCTCGTTCATTTGCAATGTACTCAATTCATCTTTAACATCGCAAAAATTATGATATTTAGAAAAGTCCCAGAATCACAAGACTAGGTGCATTGAAACTGCCTTGACCCATAGAGATTGACCCTACACATTACTGGCCATTAATTAAGGTCCCTGCTCGGGCTCTGAATGACCTATCGACCCGAAACTCGGGATTCGGGGTCGCCTCAGCTATGCCTACACAAAATGTCAGAACTGGATTTACCATCACCAAATGGACAGGCTGAAATTAACACCAACGCGCGATTGGACAGTGTCCATTACACATATGCTATATTGTCACTGTGAACATGCTCAACTGCAAGTTGACAGTGTACATTGCCAATATATATCCATAAGGACTTCCCATTACGAAATGGACATGCTAAATCAACACCAACGAGAAATTCTGACCTAACATAGTGATATACAGTTGAAGTCGGAAGTTTACATACACCTTAGCCAACTACATTTAAACTCAGTTTTTCACAATTCCTGACATGTAATCCTAGTAAACATTCCCTGTCTTAGGTCAGTTAGGATCACCACTTTATTTTAAGAATGTGAAATTTCAGAATAATAGTAGAGAGAATTATTTTTTTCAGCTTATATTTCTTTCACCACATTCCCAGTGGGTCAGAAGTTTACATACACTCAATTAGTATTTGGTAGCATTGCCTTTAAATTGTTTGACTTGGGTCAAACATTTCGGGTAGCCTTCCACAAGCTTCCCACAAAAGTGAATTTTGGCCCATTCCTCCTGACAGAGCTGGTATAACTTAATCAGGTTTGTAGGCCTCCTTGCTCGCACACACTTTTTCAGTTCTGCCCACAAATTGTCTTGGGGATTGAGGTCAGGGCTTTGTGATGGCCACTCCAATACCTTGACTTTGTTGTCCTTAAGCCATTTTGCCACAACTTTGGAAGTATGCTTGGGGTCATTGTCTATTTGGAAGACCCATTTGCAACCAAGCTTTAACTTCCTGACTGATGTCTTGAGATGTTGCTTCAATATATCCACATAATTTTCCAGCCTCATGGTGCCATCTATTTTGTGAAGTGCACCAGTCCCTCCTGCAGCAAAGCACCCCCACAACATGATGCTGCCACCCCGTGCTTCACGGTTGGGATTATGTTCTTCGGGCTTGCAAGCCTCTCCCCTTTTCCTCCAAACATAACGATGGTCATTATGGCCAAACAGTTCTACTTTTGTTTCATCAGACCAGAGGACATTTCTCCAAAAAGTACAATCTTTGTCCCCATGTGCAGTTGCAAACCATAGTCTGGCTTTTTTTATGGCTGTTTTGGAGCAGTGGCTTCTTCCGTGCTGAGCGGCCTTTCAGTTTATGTCGATATAGGACTCGTTTTTCTGTGGATATAGATACTTTTGTACCTGTTTCCTCCAGCATCTTCACTGGGATTAATTTGAACTTTTCGCATCTCTAGGAGACAGAACGCATCTCCTTCCTGAGTGGTGTGACAGCTGTGTGGCCCATGGTGTTTATACTTGCATACTATTGTTTGTACAGATGAACGTGGTACCTTCAGGTGTTTGGAAATTTCTCCCAAGAATGAACCAGACTTGTGGAGGTCTACAATTTGGCAGATTTTTTGGGATTTTCCCATGATGTCAAGCAAAGAGGCACTGAGTTTGACGGTAGGCCTTGAAATACATCCTCAGGTACACCTCCAATTGACTCAAATTATGTCAATTAGACTATCAGAAGCTTCTAAAGCCATGACATAATTTCCTGGAATTTTCCAAGCTGTTTAAAGGCACAGTCAACTTAGTGTATGTAAACTTCTGACCCACTGGAATTGTGATACAGTGTATTATAAGTGAAATAATCTGTCTGTAAACAATTGTTGGAAAAATGACTTATGTCATGCACAAAGTAGATGTCCTAACCAACTTGCCAAAACTATAGTTTGTAAACAAGAAATTTGTGGAGTGGTTGAAAAATGAGTTTTAATGACTCCAACCTAAGTGTATGTAAACTTCCGACTTCAACTGTATGGAAGCGACATATTTGACGCTGTTCCATTCCAGCCATTCCAATGAGCCGTCCTCCTATAGCTTCTCCTACCAAGCACCACTGCGCAGCATGTACCTACAGTATGTGTCCTCTGTTGTTGCTTGCCTTTCTTTGTTTGCCGAAATCCAAACTTTTGAAAGGGATAATCCACCCCAAACCACAAATTCCTATGTTTAACAGTGTTGAACAGTGTTAAATAACACTAATATGTGAAAACATATTTTTTTTTGTGTGTAGGGAAATGTGGTGGAGAAGTAACCATTAATCATATCTGCTACCTGACTGTACTTCTGTGTGCTCATAGATTCCAGCAAAGATTCCGTTATAGATCAGTTATGCCAAATGGGAACAATAGATCTCTTATTCTTCTGAATGCTGTAATTGAAGTCCTCGGAAAATGGTGGGATAGTAGGAGTGAACTTTTCCAGTCTTGAACAGAACTCCACTGTTATTGGGGTTGATCCCCCATTAAAGTCAACAAAAAAGACACAGCATGTGATTCAGCATGTTCGCTGAGAGAGCTGCAAAGAAATAAACATTTGGTTGAGCACAGAAATGTAACTGGTAAGTAAGCCCCCTGGGAACAAAACTGATTAAAATAAGATCTGTGGGGAGGATCATATATTTAGCTGCATCATATTACATAGGCTATTACAATTGTATTATTATTATGATTTTGATTTGGGTTTTGATTATATTGTTATTAACCTACTGTAAAACTTCAATTAAATCGGCAAGTCTCAAATAGCTTCATCTTCCTTCTTATAGCTGCGCAATGGCACACATTTCAGCAAATAAACGCCTGTATCAAATACATGTTGGGTCTAAATTAATTGTTTACCAGGTTACCATAAATTACCATTAGTTGTTTACAAGGTTTAATGTTTGATTTAGTAATGACTCGAAAAATGATGGGAATCAATCAGTTTTTAATGCCAGTCAGACGCTGCTAGCCATTGGCTGCTGACAGCTGAGAACTGCTAGCTAACTGGCAAGCACAAAAACAGTCAACCACTTCAGGAGTACAGAACCCATTGTAATTGGTTAATAAACCTCTATTGGCGAAAGCATAAATGCAGAAAAAAGATGTGACATCCTTGGGATGTCCCTACCCATTAAAGTTAAAATGTTAAATGGTTAAGATTAAGTAAGGATTATGGTTAGGGTAAGGGTAGGGGTTAAAGTTAGTGTTCAGGTAAGGGAAGACCCCCATGAAATGGACAAAAATGAATGGCATCTTATTGGCATTGGGCAAACCATATACACGATCGCAAATACCATTCAAACGGACGGCAGTTCATCAAAAACATATTGCAACCGGAATATTGCAAATGCCAAGCTTCATAAACCAAAAATCCCATTGGGGGGCGAGAGTGCCCCATTGTAGGATTTCATATGGGAAATGATCACAAAGTCAAGGCTGAAATATTGCCAATTATACATATGTAGTAACCGTATGGACATACATTTGTCTTATTTTATTGAGTTTGTCCATAAGGCCTATGTTATGTCCATTTGCCATATATGATCATAGGAAGTTGGCTCCCGAACCCAAAAGTCAGTGAACCAAGTCCAAATGGAATAAGAAATGTCCAAACGGCATATAAAAGTATTGAAAGTACCAAATCAGGATTTTATGTCCATTTGCCATATATGATCATAGGAAGTCGTCTTCCGAACCCAAAAGTCAGTGAACCATGTCCTAATGGCATAAGAAATGTCTAAATGACATATATACGTATTGCAAGTACCAAATCAGGATGTTATGTCCATTTGCCATATATGATCATAGGAAGTCCGCTTCCGACACCCAAAAGTCAGTGAACCATGTCCTATTGGCATAAGAAATGTCAAAATGGCATATATTGACCAAATTATATACAGTTGAAGTCGGAAGTTTACATACACTTAGGTTGGAGTCATTAAAACTCATTTTTCAACCACTCCACAAATTTATTGTAAACAAACTTTAGTTTTGGCAATTCGGTTAAGACATTTTTATTTATTTTATTTAACCTTTATTTAACAAGGTAGGTTAGTTGAGAGCAAGTTCTCATTTGCAACTGCGACCTGGCCAAGATAAAGCAAAGCAGTTCGACACATACAACAACACAGAGTTACACATGGAATAAACAAACATACAATCAATAATACAGCAGAAAAGTCTACACTATTCAAAAAAATAAAGGGAACACTTAAACAACACAATGTAACTCCAAGTCAATCACACTTCTGTGAAATCAAACTGTCCACTTAGGAAGCAACACTGATTGACAATACATTTCACATGCTGTTGTGCAAATGGAATAGACAACAGGTGGAAATTATAGGCAATTAGCAAGACACCCCCAATAAAGGAGTGGTTCTGCAGGTGGTGACCACAGACCACTTCTCAGTTCCTATGCTTCCTGGCTGATGTTTTGGTCACTTTTGAATGCTGGCGGTGCTTTCACTCTAGTGGTAGCATGAGACGGAGTCTACAACCCACACAAGTGGCTCAGGTAGTGCAGCTCATCCAGGATGGCACATCAATGCGAGCTGTGGCAAGAAGGTTTGCTGTGTCTGTCAGCGTAGTGTCCAGATGCTGCAGCATCCTTCAGCATGACCGGTTTGGCGGTGGGTCAGTCATGGTATGGGGTGGCATTTCTTTGGGGGGCTGCACAGCACCTCCATGTGCTCACCAGAGGTAGCCTGACTGCCATTAGGTACTGAGATGAGATCCTCAGACCCCTTGTGAGACCATATGCTGGTGCGGTTGGCCCAGGGTTCCTCCTGCAAGACAATGCTAGACCTCATGTGGCAGGAGTGTGTCAGCAGTTCCTGCAAGAGGAAGGCATTGATGCTATGAACTGGCCCGCCCGTTCCCCAGACCTGAATCCAATTGAGCACATCTGGGACATCATGTCTCGCTCCATCCACCAATACTACGTTGCACCACAGACTGTCCAGGAGTTGGCGGATGCTTTAGTCCAGGTCTGGGAGGAGATCCCTCAGGAGACCATCCGCCACCTCATCAGGAGCATGCCCAGGCGTTGTAGGGAGGTCATACAGGCACGTGGAGGCCACACACACTACTGAGCCTCATTTTGACTTGTTTTAAGGACATTACATCAAAGTTGGATCAGCCTGTAGTGTGGTTTTCCACTTTAATTTTGAGTGTGACTTGAAATCCAGACCTCTATGGGTTGATACATTTGATTTCCATTGATCATCTTTGTGTGATTTTGTTGTCAGCACATTCAACTATGTAAACTATGTATTTAATAAGAATATTTCATTCATTCAGATCTAGGATGTGTTCTTTTAGTGTTCCCTTTATTTTTTGAGCAGTGTATATACAGCATGTGCAAATGAGGTAGGATAAGAGAGGTAAGGCAATAAATAGGCCATGGTGGCAAAGTAATTGCAATATAGCAATTAAACACTGGAATGGTAGGATGTGCAGGATGTGCAGAAGATGAATGTGCAAATGTGCAAGGAGCAAGATAAATAAATAAATACAGTATGGGGATGAGGTAGATTGGATGGGCTATTTACAGATTAGCTATGTACAGGTGCAGTGATCTGTGAGTTGCTCAGACAGCTGGTGCTTAAAGCTAGTGAGGGAGGTACGAGTCTCCAGCTTCAGAGATTTTTGCAGTTCGTTCCAGTCATTGGCAGCAGAGAACTAGAAGGAGAAGCGGCCAGAGGAAGAATTGGCTTTGGAGGTGACCAGTGAGATATACCTGCTGGAGCATCTACTGTGTGCATGACACAAGTCATTTTTCCAACAATTGTTTACAGACAGATTATTTCACTTATAATTCATTGTATCACAATTCCAATGGGTCAGAAGTTTACATACACTAAGTTGACTGTGTCTTTAAACAGCATGGAAAATTCCAGGAAATTATGTCATGTCTTTAGAAGCTTCTGATAGGCTCATTTACATAATTTGAGTCAATTGGAGGTGTACCTGTGGATGTATTTCAAGGCCTACCATCAAACTCCTCTGACTCTTTGCTTGACATTATGGGAAAATCAAAAGAAATCAGCCAAGACCTCAGAAAAAATATTGTAGACCTCCACAAGTCTGGTTCATCATTGGGAGCAATTTCCAAACACCTGAAGGTACCACATTCATCTGTACAAACAATAGTACGCAAGTATAAACACCATGGGATCACGCAGGAAGGAGATGCGTTCTGTCTCCTAGAGATGGTGCGAAAAGTGCAAATCGATCCCAGAACAACAGCAAAGGACCTTGTGAATATGCTGGAGGAAACCGGTACAAAAGTATCTATATCCACAGTAAAATGAGTCCTATATCGACATAACCTGAAAGGCCGCTCAGCAAAGAAGAAGCCACTGCTCCAAAACCGCCATAAAAAAAGCCAGACTACGGTTTGCAATTGCACATGGGGACAAAGATTGTACTTTTTGGAGAAATGTCCTCTGGTCTGATGAAACAAAAATAGAACTGTTTGGCCATTATGACCATCGTTATGTTTGGAGGAAAAAGTGGGAGGCTTGCAAGCCGAAGAATACCATCCCAACCATGAAGAACGGGGGTGGCAGCATCATGTTGTGGTGGTGCTTTGCTGCAGGAGGGACTGGTACACTTCACAAAATAGATGGCATCATGAGGCTGGAAAATTATGTGGATATATGGAAGCAACATCTCAAGACTTCAGTCAGGAAGTTAAAGCTTGGTCGCAAATGGGTCTTCCAAATGGACAATCACCCCAAACATACTTCCAAAGTTGTGGCAAAATGGCTTAAGGACAACAAAGTCAAGGTATTGGAGTGGCTATCACAAAGCCCTGACCTCAATCACAAAGAAAATTTGTGGGCAGAACTGAAAAAGTGTGTGCGAGCAAGGATGCCTACAAACCTGACTCAGTTATACCAGCTTTGTCAGGAGGAATGGGCCAAAATTCACCTAAGTTATTGTGGGAAGCTTGTGGAAGGCTACCTGAAACGTTTGACCCAAGTTCAACAATTTAAAGGCAATGCTACCAAATACTAATTGAGTGTATGTAAACGTCTGACACACTGGGAATGTGATGAAAGCAATAAAAGCTGAAATAGATAATTCTCTCTACTATTATTCTGACATTTCACATGATTTAAATAAAGTGTTGATCCTAACTGACCTAAGACAGGGAATTTTCCTAGGATTAAATGTCAGGAATTGTGAAAAACTGAGTTTAAATGTATTTGGCTAAGGTGTATGTAAACTTCCGATTTCAACTGTATATACAGTTTGATACAATTCAAATCAATTCAAATGTTATTTGTCACATGCACTGAATACAACAGGTGTAGACCTTACAGTGAAATGTTTACTTACAAGCCCTTAACCAACAATGCAGTTTTAAGGTGGAACTGGAACTGGAAACACTTATCTCCCTCACTAGCTTTAAGCACCAACTGTCAGAGCAGCTCACAGATTACTGCACCTGTACATAGCCCACCTATAATTTAGCCCAAACAACTACCTCTTTCCCAACTGTATTTAATTTTTATTTATTTATTTATTTTGCTCCTTTGCACCCCATTATTTTTTTATTTCTACTTTGCACATTCTTCCATTGCAAAACTACCATTCCAGTATTTTACTTGCTATATTGTATTTACTTTGCCATCATGGCCTTTTTTGCCTTTACCTCCCTTCTCACCTCATTTGCTCACATTGTATATAGACTTGTTTATACTGCATTATTGACTGTATGTTTGTTTTTACTCCATGTGTAACTCTGTGTCGTTGTATGTGTCGAACTGCTTTGCTTTATCTTGGCCAGGTCGCAATTGTAAATGAGAACTTGTTCTCAACTTGCCTACCTGGTTAAATAAAGGTAAAATACAAAATAAATAAATAAATAAAAGGTGGGGGGCAATGCAGTCCCGGTTGCCATTTAATTAGTCGTTCAGGAGTCGTGTGGCTTGGGGGTAGAAGC
This sequence comes from Oncorhynchus kisutch, assembly GCF_002021735.2. Taxonomy (NCBI): domain Eukaryota; kingdom Metazoa; phylum Chordata; class Actinopteri; order Salmoniformes; family Salmonidae; genus Oncorhynchus; species Oncorhynchus kisutch. The sequence continues at coordinate 13,514,178 of NC_034198.2, read as the reverse complement.
TGTTTAGAAGCCTCTTGGACCTAGACTTGGCGCTCCGGTACTGCTTGCTGTGCGGTAGCAGAGAGAACAGTCTATGACTAGGGTGGCTGGTGTCTTGGACAATTTTTAGGGCCTTCCTCTTGGACAATTTTTAGGGTCTTCCTCTGACACCGCCTGGTATAGAGGTCCTGGGTGGCAGGAAGCTTGGCCCCGGTGATGTACTGGGCCATACGCACTACCCTCTGTAGTGCCTTGTGGTCGGAGGCCGAGCAGTTGCCATACCAGGCAGTGATGCAACCCGTCAGGATGCTCTCGATGGTACAGCTGTAAAATATTTGAAGATCTGAGGACCCATGCCAAATCTTTTCAGTCTCCTGAGTGGGAATAGGTTTGTCGTGTCCTCTTTACGACTGTCTTGGTGTGCTTGGACCATGCCAGTTTGTTGGTGATGTGAACGCCAAGGAACTTGAAGCTCTCAACCTGCTCCACCACAGCCCCGTTGATGAAAATGGGGGCGTGCTCAGTCCTCCTTTTCCTGTAGTCATATGATCATCTCCTTTGTATTTGAGTGCACTATGGTGTTGAACGCTGAGCTGTAGTCAATGAATAGCATTCTCACATTCCATTTCATTCCATGCATTACAATGAGCTCGTCCTTCTATAGTTTCTCCCACCAGCCTACTCTGGTACACGATAAGGGTTTAAGAATTTTTATTTAAGTATCGACTGCATAGCGGATCAAACAAGTCGGAAGTTCATAGAAAAAGGCTAGTCTGTGCTCTACTCTGGATTTCTCTGTATGCATGTTCAAAATAGACTAGGGGCCTTCTGTATTTATGTGTTTTTCTTCTCAAAAACAACTTTGTTTTTTTATTATTAAAATCAGCACCTGAATATCTGATGTATCTTGTGTATTCGGTATTAGGCTGTGGTTTGATTCCAGCATCACATTTGTTGGAAACTCTTTGATTTGGAAAGGACCTGCCCTCAACTTTGGTTGTGGCCAATGGTGTTTATATATATATATATCATTGGTTGTGACAGTTCACTGTTAGAAATACATTTAACCCACCTTTCTTTTGGTGTGACACACGTTCTCCAGGCCATATAATTAGGAATTAGAGCTAGAATTGAATAGGATCTCTATGCTCCAGCCCCTCCGATCATAAACGTTCTCTTATACGTAATCAATACGCGACTTTGCCAATACGACACCCGTTGAGGCATTGCAGCTGGATAGTGGGGAACTGCCACTGAGGATAAGGCCCGGGACAAACTTGCATTAGCGTACTGGGCGAGGTTGAAAGAGTTCAAAAAGGACATCCTGCAGTCACAGAAACTGGGGACTGCTGGGAGTGAGGAGTGGGTAAGCAGAGCGTGTACTGGTGAACAATTGGGCAGAAAGTGGTAGAATATGGACTGGGGGAGAGAGAGGTAGGGCCGGCAATTGCATTGGGGAATGTTCCTCTGTGGCTGTTTACGAAACCAAGTGTAGATGTGGATATAGATGTGGATCTGATTGTGGGTAGCAGAGAATGGGATGAGGACGTGAGAAGGTGTGTGGAGAGATATATATACTGTATACTGTTCACCGTTTTTTAAGGATATATACAGATGATTCAAAGGATCCAGTTAGTGGTAGGGTACGGGGCAGGGGTGTATATCCCAGATTTCAACGTTAGAGTATGTAAGCGGTTAACTGATTATGTGTCAGTGTATGCGGCCGAGTTGATGGACATGATTATAGGTCTGAGATGGGTGGAGAAGGTGAAACCACTGAGTGGTGATTTGCTCTGATTCGGCTGCAGTGTTGAGTAGTGTGAAGGCGGGCAGGTCGGATAGGGGAGACTTGTTTGTGGAGATGATGGTGCTGTTCATGGGATTGGAGAGGATGGGAGTGGTGGTAAGCTTTTGCTGGGTTCCCGCCCATTTGGTTGTGGAGGGTAATGAGAAGGCTTGATGTTGTGGCTAAGAGTGTGGCGAGGAGAGAGGGGGTAGATATTCAGGTCCCGCTGGGCCGCAGGGAAGTCAAGTCCTTGGTCGGGGCAAAAGGGCTTGATCTTTGGCAAAGGGAGTGGGATGCAAATAGTAAGGGGAGGCAATTTTATTGTGTGCACTGGTCAGTAAAGGAAGAGGTGGGGAGCATGGGATGTAGAAGAGAGGAAGTTGTGTGGAGTAGACTACGGTTTGGGCACACAGGTTTGAATGCCACGTTGTGGATGATAGGGAGACATGAAACCGGGCTGTGTGATGAGTGTTTAGTGGAGGATACGGTGAGCATATTTTGTGAACTGTATGACATAGAGAGGGAGATATTGTGTAAAAAAGTTAGAGGTTGGACAGGGTTGGAGTTTGGGTGGTGTAGTGGGGGGAGGGAAGTGGTGTCTAGGGCTCTATTTAACTTTCTTAGAGGAACAGGACTAATGAAGATAATTTAATGTGGGTAGGCTGTGACTGGCCTCCCACTCCAGTACAGTAGGTGGCGTTGTACGCACCTTAAACGTCGAATGCAATCTGTCAACCCAAAGAAGAAGAAGACTTTCCAATGTAAACAAACCGTAGGCTAATCGTGAGCATGGCGAGAAATATGGACAGTCTCGTAAAGGTAGTTGTATCTCGACTTTATCTTAGGTCAGACAAAAAATGGACTACTTTATAGTGTATTTATACTTGATCCATTTGTTTCATCCATGTCACATATCTAGCTGTATCTGGACCTAGTCAACACGCTAGCTTCAATGCTTTATGGCTAGCTGCACATGTTACACATTGTGTGCAACTTAGGAGACAACGCTAGCTACTTATATACTGTACCTTGCCCTAAAAAAATGCATATTGTCGACAGCAATTGTCAACAGCAGCAAGTAGCTAAAGCTAGCAAGCAAGTTCCCTGGCTATTACATTTGGGCGAACGTTAACTCTCTAGCCAGAGTCAAAGTAAAGTGAGTGCCAATTTCTCAATTCCTTGCTATATGTCAAATGTAGTTACCTAACCAATTCAGCCCCACATCCTGACCTTCACGTTGCAGATGTTGACAAAACAGCATCCTAACCAAGTCAGCCCTTCACGTTGCATATCACTGCAATGCAGCCCTGGTGTGATGTTTCATCCAGTCTGCTGAGATGGCCATTTGATAAAGCTGACCTTGTAATTTTTTAAATCTTTATTTAACTAGGCAAGTCAATGAAGAAGAATTTCTTATTTTCAATGATGACATGGGAACAGTGGGTTAACTGCCTTGTTCAGGGGCAGAACAACAGATTTTTACCTTGTCAGCTCGGAGATTCGATCCTGCTCTAACCACTAGGCTACCTGCCGCCCACATAGAGTCACACATGCTTCCAAAACAACAAATATTTCATAAGCTACCGTTCCTATTTCTGTAGATTTAGCCTACCTGTGCTTGATAGCTAAACAATAGATTATAGGCCTACTATCGTGAGGGTCTAACAAGCTATATGGCATGATGACAGAAAGGTTACTTTTCTTGCAGGTCCATGGAGGCGGAGGGTATGACTCCGACTTCAGTGATGACGAGGGCCAGGGGGAGACGTCTCAACGTGGAGTGAAAAGGTAAGGGCCAGATGACCATATAGCAAACTCAAATCCAAACAATTAGCCTACTTCAAGATACTACATACCATTTTTTTTTCTTTTTTCTCATTAATGTTGACTTGCAGGAAACGTGAGGATGATCTTCTGCGGAAGCCCTTTCAGAAAGGAAGACACACAAAGGTGGCACATAGGGATGTTGCCACTCATGAATATGACAGGTACAGTATCGGTCTCTTTCATAATGAAGCATCGTTGCCTGACGTCAATTATGTTTTCTGTTAGTGACTGCAAGTGTTTTGTGTTCCCACACAGGGAGGAAGCCAGAAACCGACGTCATCACCTGATATCAATGAATGCTGTATCCTTCTAAAATTGGCGATGAAGAGTTTTCACAAGTAAGAAAACGATAAAAGGTCCCCCGTCGTATGTTAGAGTGCATTGTGATTGACGATTCATGTTTGGGAGTGTGTACCTGCCAGAATAGCAGCAAAGATCCCCCTGAATGTGCTTCACCCAGCAACAATGTTCAATATCTGTTGTTTTTTTCCCCCAGGATGCAATATTAATTAAGTTGCTTATTTTTCTACATGATTTTATTACCATTGATTCCCTAACCATTTACCTTCAGTTTGAGAGACATAAAAAGTTTGTCAGTGACTACATATTGTATTATGGTGGGAAAGTGGAGGATCTCAGACGCTCCACGTAAGTTTTGCTTTTGTTTTTAATGTTGCCTAATATGTGGAGTAGAGATCTTCCTAATGATACATTTCTGTGTGATATGAAAAAATGCTGACACGTCATTTGTCATTGTAAACCTAAGGGCCAATGATAAATCGGACCTGGATGTGGTGCGTGAAAACCATCGCTTCCTGTGGCGGGATGAGGATGAAGAAGAAATGACATGGTAAGTACTGTGAAACAAAATACTTTTATTTGCCACTGTTGGAAATATTGGTCACCAATAGCTGCTCTTTTATTATCAGGGAGAAAGAACTAGCAAAGAAGTACTATGACAAGCTCTTCAAAGAGTACTGTATTGCTGACCTAAGCAGATATAAAGAAAACAAGGTATGTGGTATTTTTTTATATATATACAGTACCGTTCAAATGTTTGACTTGTTTTTGAAAGAAAAGCACTTTTTTTTTGTCCGTTAAAATAACATCAAATGGATCAGAAATACAGTGTTAACTTTGTAAATTACTATTGTAGCTGGAAATGGCTGATTTTAAATGTAATATCTACATAGTCGTACAGAGGCCCATTATCAGCAACCACCATCACTCCTGTGTTCCAATGGCACGTTGTGTCAGCTAATCCAAGTTTATAATTTTAAAAGGCTAATTGATCGTTAGAAAACCCTTTTGCAATTATGTTAGCACAGCTGAAAACTGTTGTCCTGATTAAAGAAGCAGTAAACCTGGCCTTCTTTAGACTAGTTGAGTATCTGGAGCATCAGCAATTGTGGGTTTGATTACAGGCTCAAAATGGCCAGAAACAAAGAACTTTCCTCTGGAACTCGTCAGTCTATTCTTGTTCTGAGAAATGAAGGGTATTCCATGGGAGAAATTGCCAAGAAACTGAAGATCTCGTACAACGCTGTGTACTACTCCCTTCACAGAACAGGGCAAACTGGCTTTAACCAGAATAGAAAGAAGAGTGGGAGGCCCCGGTGCACAACTGAGCTAGAGGACATTAGTACATTAGTGTCTAGTTTGAGAAACAGACACCTCACAAGTCCTCAACTGGCAGCTTTATAAAATAGTACCCGCAAAACATCAGTCTCAACATCAACAGTGAAGAGGTGACTACGGGATGCTGGCCATTAAAAATCAGTGGTTTCCAGCTACAATAGTCATTTACAACATTAACAATGTCTACACTGTATTTCTGGTCAATTTGATGTTATTTTAATGGACTTTTTTTAAGTGACCCCAAACTTTTGAATGGTAGTGTTTATGTAAGTGTGCATACATAGTGTTCTATTGGTATTATGTGATTAATGAGGATGACTGCACTTTTCCTCCAGTTTGGGTTCCGATGGCGCGTAGAAAAGGAAGTCGTCTCTGGCAAAGGTAGTCTTTATTACATTTTAAATTCAGAGACATTTATACATTATAAATGTATACATTGATGAAAGTTCTGTTTATTCGTTTGTTGTTTATTCAGTTAATGGCTTATACAGTTCACCATTAAAATGCCAATACCTGGAGTCGGGGACATATGTTTGTACATATCAACCAACTATTCTAGTCAGAAGTAATGCGATACTCTACCACTAGATGGCGATAAAGGTCAAGGCGTGCTTACTTTTGACTCAGCTTTCAGGGGTTGACAACCCTGTTCTTGTAATACCACATGGCAGGCACGTAAGGTTTTTAGTTTACCTCTTTGGATTTCGACTGGGGAGAGGAGGGTGAAATGTATCCAACCACTAAGAATAGTCAGTAAGCTTAGTTGGTGAGCTGATTTCTAGAAGTAGGTGTGGTATCTGGTTGGAACAAAACTATATGGTGCCTGCGACGCTCCAGGATCAGAGTTAACCACTTTTGGTTAACATTAATCTCGGAAATCCAGAAATAAAATCTACCGTAATTGTGTCAGACGCTCAATTAGGTTCTGTGGGAGATGTATGAGAAAATATACTAGATACTAACTGAACTAGCAAAGTCTCCACTCCCCTAAATGGAAACTCTCAGCCAGAGCATGGATTGATCATTGCATCCCATTATGTGGAAAATAATCACCAGATAAATGTATTTCCCCAAAACAAATAGATGTGTGATGTCTGCCATTGATGCTTCCAAATAAATCTCATCCTTCCCTTGGTACTCAGGAAGTAACTGCACAAATAGAGTAGCCATTCAATTATCCACTTGTAAATGATTTTAAAAAAGCTTTGTGGATGATCGCTTTGTGGATGATAGAAAGTATAAATAGATTAGGTTATTGGGAAATGCTACAAGGTGAGTGCACTGAGAGACTTTAAGTAATGCATTGAACAGATCTATTCTTGCCACTCCGAGAAAGCTGAATAAGCCAATATGTTGTACCAGATTAAGTCACTAGCTAATCCCGCCCTTGTATTTTCGTTTACTGCTATTCTGTAGGCAGTGCCACGGGATTAAAAGGCTGACTCAGAACATCAAAGTTCACAGCCGATGCTCTGTTCTATCATTCCCTCTTCGATGGGATGCAATGACCAATCCATGACCTCGAATCCGATCGTCTACATGTGTAAGAGGCCAGTCATGTTCTCTCTCTGGCCAATGCTAGTCATACTTTAGTTTCATGCTATCTCTGTGTCCCAGGTCATGTTGCTTTGGGTTAGGTCAAGTATTGATCTAATCATGTGTAATGAACGTTAGTTACCCGTTTTGGCCACACCAGGAAAGATTCAGCAACAGCACTTCTTTCTTACTATTATACACAAGGTTTTCTAGAAAGCCTTTTACAGCTGTTGTTTTGCCAAATCTTTTTTCACCCTCTATACAGCACGTCATTCATTTGATAAGAAAAGGACCCGATGCTTTTGTTAAAAGGACCGTCTCTCCACATCCTTATGTTTCTGTCTTCTCCTCACTGGTGGCGGTGTCAGAGGAAGGCCCAAAACAATTGTCAAAGACTCCAGTCACCCAAGACCTAGACTGTTCTCTCTGCTACTGCACGACAAGCGGTGCCGGAGCACCAAGTCTAGGTCCAAAAGGCTCCTTAAGAGCTTCTACCCCCAAGCTATAAGACTGTTGAACAATGAATCAAATGGCCACCCAGATTATTTACATTATTTACCCCCACTTTGTTTTTACACTGCTGCTATTCGCTGCTTATTATCTATGCATAGTCACTATACTCGTACCTACATGTACAAATTACTCTGACTAACCTGTACCCCCGCACATTGATTCGGTACTGGTACCCCATGTATATAGCATCGTTATTGTTATTTTACTCTTTTTTTTGGTACTTTTTAAATGATTTCTTAACTCTATTTCTTGAACTGCATTGTTGGTTAAGAGCTTGTAAGTAAGCATTTCACGGTAAGGTCTACATCTGTTGTATTGGGCGCATGTAACATAACATTTGATTTGTTCTCGTGTCTGCCGCTGGAGTGCTAGGGCCCCTAAACCCTCTTACCGTCTGAGCCTTAGCATACTGTTTACATGCCATCTGTCTTAGCTAAGACCATGTCTGTCCATCCCCATATGGCAATGGTGTGACCGCCTACTTTAGCATGTGACAATGTGTGCTCCTTGAAACCGAGTTGACACGATTCAACAAAGTGTGTCCTAAATCAACACTGTTGCCAACCAAGCTGGTGTTTGGAGAATCGCCCAGTCTGAAGTAGGTAGGGCCTACGTCATGATGAGACTGGAGTGCAAACCGTAGAATCTGTCGAGACTGAATGGGATGCGTGGGATAACGAGTAGTTCCGGTGTTTGGGTTTTGGTCACTGGTTATTTGGATGTGTCAGGTTTGGGTTTGGCTGAGAGTTTCCTTTTGCAAGGGCAGAGACTTCGCGAACCAGAACTCTCCATTTGTAACATGACCCAATTACGCAAGATTTTAGTTCTGGGTTAACCGAGATTAGTACACATGTGAAGATGTATTGATCAAGCAAGGTCAGTAGTTCATCTTTCGACATGTCTGTCTGCAATCACTTTGTAATTCCATGAGTTGGATACTTTCTGTTCAAAGGTCCCAGACATAAAAATATGTTCGCTTATATAATATTCTAATTCGTTTATTTAGCTCACTTTGAAACAGCAGATATCTTTCAATATTGTAACGTAGACGCAGGGAGTCAGGAAACCGGTGCAAATGGCGAGTTTAATAATAGCGAACATGGAGAGTACAAAACAAGTACAAAACAAGCATCCGGACATAAAAACTGAACCAATACTGCCTGAAGAGAGATGCTAGGGAGTGCTAGATAAAGGGGAAGTAATCAGGGTAGTGATGAAGTCCAGGTGTGCATCGTGAGGGGTTGCCAGGACCGGTGGTTAGTAAACTGGCGACGTCGAGTGGGGGAGCAGGAGTAGACATGACAAATATGCTTCTTTATTTTTTTTATCGGGCAGACCCCCAATTCTGAGTGTTGGACCACTTCACCACTGTTGACTCAAGCAGCATCAGCATTGGTTTTTTATAAACAATATTTTATTTAACAATAGAATTATTTATGACATAATCATCATTTATCTCTATTATGGCGAGAATGTTTAGACCACTGCGCTACTCGGGAGGCTGTAACCATCCACATCTGATGCTGTGAGTGCACGCCGCTGGTCAAAGGGCGAGCGATTAACTCTTAATGTTAATCGCTCATGTGAACCACAATCCAGAAGCTGTGTTTGAGCATTTAGAAACGTCAATAATCATTGCTTGCGATGCAGCTTTCAAAACATATGGCCCATGTCTTTTGTCTGCGAGAAAGAATCCTTAAAAAAATCAAAAGGCTACACTTACTGTAGCAGTGTTGCACAGATCCATACAGCTGTGAGTGCCTCCATCCGATGAAACTACACTTCCTCTACACAGAGTTACGCTTATACACAGGTGTTTGGCACATGCTAGATGGCTAATTAGCACAGGTGGTCGCCTCGGTCTTCTGTTTGTCCTCCGTAAACAAGCGCTGTAACATAGAGATGTCGTGTTGCAGCCCTAACTCTGTAAAGGTGTGTTTCAATTGAACCTTTTTTTTTTTTTTGTAAATTATCTCTTGCTAAGGCCCCCCTGTGGGGGGGGCGCAGTGGTTAAGGGCGCTGTACTGCAGCGCCTGCTGTGCCACCAGAGACTCTGGGTTCGCGCCCAGGCTCTGTCGTACCTGGCCGCGACCGGGAGGTCCGTGGGTCAACGCACAATTGGCCTAGCGTCGTCCAGGTTAGGGAGGGGTTGGCCGGTAGGAATATCCTTGTCTCATCGCGCACCAGCGACTCCTGTGGCAGGCCGGGCGCAGTGCGCGCTAACCAAGGTTGCCAGGTGCACAGTGTTTCCTCCAACACATTGGTGCGGCTGGTTTCTGGGTTGGATGCGCGCTGTGTTAAGAAGCAGTGCGGCTTGGTTGGGTTGTGTATCGGAGGACGCATTACTTTCAACCTTCGTCTCTCCTGAGCCCGTACGGGAGTTGTAGCGACGAGACAAGATAGTAGCTACTAAACAATTGGATACCACGAAATTGGGGAGAAAACGGGGTAAATAATTATATATATATATTTTTTAATCTCTTGCTGATTAATGTCATGTGATGCGGCGTGTTAATGTTCAGACCAAGCATCGAGGCTCTTAACAAAACTCCCCCGTACAGAAGACGCCTTCGTCCAATGATTCTTAGGGGTAAATGTAATGGAACGGAGAGACGTGATCAGGGGCTAGTTTTGGGAACAGTTGTTGGTGGGACTTTTACAGCATGTTTTTGGAAAGTCAAACGGCATAGAAGCCAGCCACAGTGTGTCCGAACTAAAAGGGCACTAGAGATCCATTCCAGTGAGGTCATACGCTGTATCTCTTAAGACGGGGCGGGGCCTCTCCCTAGAGAGTAACTCCCTTTTCATTGCTTAACATGCTTTATAATCACAGCTACCAGAGTCGTTCCACTGAAAAGAGTGCCTTTTGGGTAGTGTATTTCTTAAAAATAAATTTAAAAAACGTTATTTCACCCAATTATAATATTCTGACATAAAAGAGCACATGTTCCACTTCATAAAAGAAACATGTTTTCCTATCTCAAAAGGTCAAAATAAGTCAAATTACAATTAAAGTAACAGGAAAAGGGCCAATTAAAGATTCAGTCGACCTTAACAGGGTTGATGATTTTATCTTAAATCAGACATAACTCCCCTTGTGACGGGAAATGGAAGCATGTTGTGTACAACAGGGAGGGGCAATTGAAAGCAAGCGTTTTTAAAATTTAAAATTTTTAATTTATTTCACCTTTATTTAACCAGGTAGGCTAGTTGAGAACAAGTTCTCATTTGCAACTGCGACCTGGCCAAGATAAAGCATAGCAGTGTGAGCAGACAACAAAGAGTTACACATGGAGTAAACAATTAACAAGTCAATAACACAGTAGAAAACAAAGGGGGAGTCTATATACAATGTGTGCAAAAGGCATGAGGTAGGCAAATAATTACAATTTTGCAGATTAACACTGGAGTGATGAATGATCAGATGGTCATGTACAGGTAGAGATATTGGTGTGCAAAAGAGCAGAAAAGTAAATAAATAAAAACTGTATGGGGATGAGGTGGGTGAAAAAGGGTGGGCTATTTACCAATAGACTATGTACAGCTGCAGCGATCGGTTAGCTGCTCAGATAGCTGATGTTTGAAGTTGGTGAGGGAGATAAAAGTCTCCAACTTCAGCGATTTTCGGAACCATCCAGGGTGGTGATGCTAGTCGGGCATGCGGGTGCAGGCAGCGACCGGTTGAAAAGCATGCATTTGGTTTTACTAGCGTTTAAGAGCAGTTGGAGGCCACGGAAGGAGTGTTGTATGGCATTGAAGCTTGTTTGGAGGTTAGATAGCACAGTGTCCAAAGACGGGCCGAAAGTATATAGAATGGTGTCGTCTGCGTAGAGGTGGATCAGGGAATCGCCCGCAGCAAGAGCAACATCATTGATATACACAGAGAAAAGAGTCGGCCCGAGAATTGAACCCTGTGGCACCCCCATAGAGACACACTGAAGACATAGAGACAGCATGCCCTCCGATTTGACACACTGAACTCTGTCTGCAAAGTAATTGGTGAACCAGGCAAGGCAGTCATCCGAAAAACCGAGGCTACTGAGTCTGCCGATAAGAATATGGTGATTGACAGAGTCGAAAGCCTTGGCAAGGTCGATGAAGACGGCTGCACAGTACTGTCTTTTATCGATGGCGGTTATGATATCGTTTAGTACCTTGAGTGTGGCTGAGGTGCACCCGTGACCGGCTCGGAAACCAGATTGCACAGCGGAGAAGGTACGGTGGGATTCGAGATGGTCAGTGACCTGTTTGTTGACTTGGCTTTCGAAGACCTTAGATAGGCAGGGCAGGATGGATATAGGTCTGTAACAGTTTGGGTCCAGGGTGTCTCCCCCTTTGAAGAGGGGGATGACTGCGGCAGCCTTCCAATCCTTGGGGATCTCAGACGATATGAAAGAGAGGTTGAACAGGCTGGTAATAGGGGTTGCGACAATGGTGGCAGATAGTTTCAGAAATAGAGGGTCCAGATTGTCAAGCCCAGCTGATTTGTACGGGTCCAGGTTTTGCAGCTCTTTCAGAACATCTGCTATCTGGATTTGGGTAAAGGAGAACCTGGAGAGGCTTGGGCGAGGAGCTGCGGGGGGGGCGGAGCTGTTGGCCGAGGTTGAAGTAGCCAGGTGGAAGGCATGGCCAGCCGTTGAGAAATGCTTATTGAAGTTTTCGATAATCATGGATTTATCAGTGGTGACCGTGTTACCTAGCCTCAGTGCAGTGGGCAGCTGGGAGTAGGTGCTCTTGTTCTCCATGGACTCGTAACAAACATGTACTTGTTAAAAAAATAAACGTTTCTTTGCCCATCTATTTATGGATAACAGGGTTGATGTGTTATGCTCGACTCTCAGTTTTCTACCACAAAACAACAAGAAAATGACAAAAACATTTTTTGAATCAGCTCACCTTCTTTTACACTATGATTTGACTATTAGATGTTCAATGTTTTTGCTATTAAAACGAGAGTTCAGTTTACATGACAGGGTTGACCTTAAAATGAAGGACAAACGTAAATGAATCCCTTATCGTATGAAAAAAACATTCATCTTCACAAATTACTTATGTAACTCAACAACATAGGGCAAAACTAGGGTTTTACAATGATGGTGAAAGCTTGGAGAAATGTTGGGGTTAAGTGGGTTAAAATCTTCCACGAAGTCAGAAAAAACATGAGGTGGAACATGCCAGAAAGCAGATAGTTTTTTGCATATATATATATTTTTTCATATAAAAATAACCATGTGGTTTATATTAAAGGTCACTTCATTTAATATAACAGGCTTTTAAAAGTCAATATTAGTGCACAATTAAAATTTCTACTATTGTTAGAACGACTCGCCAACATCCGGGAGAAGGGAGCCTTATCTGGCAGATAAGGTGTTAATTAGCCTGCACGTGCAGCTCATGGCATGTAGCCATCTCCAGCGGCCTAAAGTCATGTTGACACGGTCTCTCTAGAAGTCACCGCTAACTCTTGTTGCTTATGCTCTTCCATTGGTAAGTATAAATCACAGCTGTCAGCATCGGAGAGAATGGTCTTTATTCTGGCAGATAAGGCCTTCATGTGAAGAAGGCAGCTCATGGCATGTTGCCAGCTCCAGTAGCCTGGGGTCAGGTGAGGTCTAAGGACTCCTAAACAGCAGGATGACAAGAAAGAAGGGGGGAACAGTCCCGGCCGCTCATGACACTTTTCCTCCTGGGCAATCTGGAGGATCCATCATTAAGCCTGCTAAAGATAAACCCAGGCTGTTGATGGTCAATCAGGGTTAAGGCATGGCCACTGGCCAGTTCCTGCTTCATGTCTCCTGCTGCAGGAGGAGAGGACTAAAAGGAGCCCTGGTGGTGCAACATAAGATTAGACCGCAGCAGTAGGAACCTCGGCAGGTCAACCACAGCTCTTGACTGTTGATAGGAATGGAGGTGTCTTCTGACTAGTCACATCCTATATACAGTGCCTTCAGAAGTAGTAAATACCCTTAAAATTATTACAAATTTTGTTGTGTTACAGCCTGAATTAAAAATTGATGAAATATATTTTTTCTCACCAATCTACACACACTACCCCATAATGACAAAGTGAAAACATGTTTTTCCAAATTTTGGAAAATGGATTGAAAATGAAATACAGAAATATCTAATTTTCAGAAGTATTCACATCCCTGAGTCAATACTTTGTAGAAGCACCTTTGGCAGCGAAACTGCAAAATGCAGGTCGTCATGAGAGTACATTTGTTTTTACACGATACAGATTATTACTCAATCACTCTCTATTGCTCTACTCTGTGTGGTATGGAAATGCAGTTGAATCCTGTTTCTGTTGTGTTGACACTCTAGGCCAGTTTCTGTGTGGGAACAAGCGCTGTGAGAAGGAGGATGGCCTGAAGAGCTGGGAGGTGAACTTTGCCTATGTGGAGCAGGGAGAGAAGAGAAACGCACTGGTCAAACTCCGTAAGAGCTCTGTTGTTTACTGGCCGTCTAAGCTAGGGCCGGGACTTTTAAATCCTCGCTCCAGTAGCATGTCGAAGCAAATCGCATTCGTAAAGCCAGAAGAATAACTCCCTTCTCTCATTGTGAGGAAACTCCGACATGCGAAATCAACTTAGTTTACTTAAAAGTAAATGTAGAAGTCTGTCACAGTAATTCTTTCCTAGGTCACATCCTTGATTCTAATTGTTTGCCATACTGACCGAGATGGTATTTTCTAGGACTCTGCCCCGAGTGCTCCTTCAAACTCAACTATCATCACAAGTAAGTTGAACCTCTAATTGTTCCTTGTCAGTTTATCATCGTCTATTGAAGACGTGGGGTCTCTGGCCCCTTTTTGTGCTGTCAAGATGTCACAGTTAATGTTTGACGATTGGCAGAATTGAAACAAGTGACTTTTTTTTCAGGAGAAAGGAGGTGATCGCCAAGAGAAAAAGACCAAAGTCGTCTGAGGAAAATGAAGTTGAGCCACAGTCAAAAAGATCCAAGAAAGGCTCCAAGAAACACAAAAACAAACATAAAAGGAAGCACAAAGGCAAGACTCCACCGTTTCATATCTTTGTACAACCATGGTTATAGGTAAACAAAAATAACAGGCCATGGTGATAAAATTAAAAGTGCAGAAGGTGTTTGTACTAATGTCTTGATGGTGTAAATGTAATTAGGATTTGCCGACTCACAACCATGAACAACTTGCAGTGAGTATTCCAAACATTAGGAACACCTTCTTAATATTGAGTTGCTACCCCCTTTTGCCCTCAGAACATTTGCCTAGTTAAGTGAAGGTTCAAAATAAAAAATAGGCCTACTACAGTGTTGAGATATTAGGGCAATTCCACGTTAACAGTGACACTGAGACACTTAAAATGCGTGGCAAACAAAAACCAATGAAGTTAAACAAAACATTCAACTTTATGCACAAGGGCTACTACTTTTTAAAGATGATCACTGAAAACTTTACAAAACACATTTACTGGAAGAATGGTGCAGAAACAGAATGATGGTACAAACAGCACAAACCATCATTCTGTTACCAAACTTTTAGTTTGCGCTGTTCTTAAAGTACATTTGTTTTTGTGAAGTTTTCTGTGGAAATTGTGAAAAGTAGTCCTCATACACAGAGTTGTATGGTTTGTTTAACTTTTCAATCATAGGTTTTTCATTTTACGTTTTAAAGTGAAAAATCTGACTCTGTTACTGTGGAATTGTCCATTACGTAATAGCTGAGATATTACATAATAGCTGGCTGAACACTTTTTGCTTGTTAATGACCCTTCAACGGTCATGTTGCTTTTTTTTTTGTTACTCAATGTCAACTGCGCATAGTTGGCTGTCCAAGTTAAACTGACTGATCCCTTCCTGTGTTCCCCTTCTCTCTCCCCTTGCAGACCACTCCTCCCCCAGTAACTCTGAGGACGACTCCCAAGAGTCAGACAAAGGTACCGTTCGTTCTCACTCTCCACCTCCCTACCAAAGTCGAGCAGTTTATTATCTTACACCTTCAGAGCAAGCAGAACAGACTGGGCCTAGTGTCCACATTCAATACAGGTGCCTTTTAAAACATGTGTGCGAGCTTGGCCCTTAAGCCTCAAGGGAGTCTTCCCTGCAGCTCCGCAGAAAGTCCGACAACGGTCATGCTATTATTGTGGCTTCGATCCATTCACACTGTCAGCTGCACTTGAAGTATGGGCCTGCTTACCCTCGGTTGTCGGTTTAACATGAATAAAAGCCCGTCGTTGCACACGAAGGCCAAACTCTAAAGCCAAGGCGCAGACCAAGGGCCATATACTCTTATACGTTTAAGTCAGGACTTGACTCTTCAGACCCTCTTCAAACCTTAAGCGCTGTACCTATTTTTTTTCATGTGCTGCAGTTGACGCTTCTTATACGTGTTTGTTTATGAAAGCATTATGATTGAATGTACTACATGAAAATCTCTTGATGAATAACATTTGTCTGATTTGTATGGTCTCCTTCCCGCCCTGTAGCAGAGGGAGAACACAGTGAGGAGCCAGATAGCCTGTCGGAGGCAGACCACTGGAAAGGCCCAGCCCCCACCATGGAGGAGAAGTCCAGGTGAGCTTAGCACTCTCACATTAGCTCACCTTTACAATGTCCTGTTAGGCCTTGGGCCACTAATACCAGCCATTTAAAGTCTGACGTGACTATTTTCTGTCTTCCAGGGAGGAGAAGTTTGACGAGTACTTTGAGGACATGTTTCTTTGACCACCCTGACCTTGGATTTCTGACAGCAAGAGTCTACGTGTCCAGACATTGATGTTATTGATTTGGTTTTAGAAGTTGTCCTCGTTGAATATTTGAGTTTATCTGAAGCTAAATAAATAGCTAAATCTCTGTTTTTTTTATTTTTACAACTGAAATAAAGACTACAATATGCATAGAGTGCCATGTAAAACCACGAAGAACTGCCAAGAAAGATCAATATCAGAAAACTAGAGGAAGCAAAACATTCAACCATGGTGGTAGAGACACCAAATAAAAGCCAATGCATTGGAAAGTGCATGTATTAACACATCGTTAATGTTCTTCCTGTAGGGTTATAGTTGACCAATGTTCTGTCTACAGGGTTATAGATGTCCAAACCAATGTTCGATGCTGTAGCGCTACGATTTGGAAGCTGTGAATTATGCCTGAAGTGGCCCGTGTGCTCTTTTCGTCAGGAAGTTCAGATGCGTGTCCATTGCCGGGGGATTAGACACAATGGCTTTAATCTTCAGTAATTACTCTCTCTTCTTTCTAAAGGAGTCCACAGATACAGTGAGTTAACCTGCATGAACGGTTATCGTGCGTTAAAGAGGAAGTCGACCATAGTACATATTCTACTTTGATCGGTGTTTCTCTGTGCTAATAAATGTACCCTATTACCCAATTAAAGAGTTTGGATGTCATATTACAATACTGTAGGCATATGTTGTCGCAGAGATAAGATTGCATTTGATTGAATAACCTTTTGCTCTGAATTGTCCTTGATTGAAAAATGTACAATGTCTTACATAATATGTGTCATATAGTTAATGCAGTATACTGTAAAAAATATTTAAAAAAGGTGCTCTATAACGGCTGTATATGATGACACGGGATGATATTGATCAGGAAACACCTCATGCAGGCATCGCTCAAGGTGCTTACTCAAAGTGCGTCAAAGTGCATTGGTCTCGTCAGCAACGCAATTGGCTGATCTTCTTTTCCCAGGGCTAATCCAGCTTTATAGGGTAATCTCCATGCACGATACAGGAGTCATGAGGACTGTCTACCCCAAAGTGTTTCAAGTTAGTCCTGCGTCTACTGTATATCAATGTGCTATTCCATTTCAAGGGTAGTGGGTAAAATTGTTCAATTCAGTGGGCAAGTTTAAAGAATGTGACAAGAATCTCACAGACTTTGATGAATGCCTTTATTTTGTTAACATGTTACATCTTATGACACGTACATACAGTAGAATTCCTTTCATCAGATGTCAAATTCTAATCTCTCAATGATAACGCAATAGAATTAGTAGATATACATTTTGTGTCCTTTAAACGTAAGTGCAGAATAGATTGCTTCTCATACTGTTCGCCTTATCCCATTGTGGAGCCCAAACCCAAGCAGCCTTCCCTGCCTAGCACCTCTAGGAACAGAAATTCAGAGAACCCATTTAAGATGAAGAGTGGCTGTCAAAGCCACCCTCATTGGATTACTGCTCTTGATTGATTTTCCATTGATTTAGTGAGGGCACGTTGCATAAGCAAGGGAGTCAAACTTTGCCTGCCCTGTGTTTCCTGCTTAGGGCAACTCACGGATGTCTCCGCAGATGTCTTGGCCACCTGTTACAGTAGGTCAAAAGGAGATTGCTTGGCAGGATTTCTAAGGAGGTTTTCTTTATGGAAATCCCGTTGCAATTCACTTTCTCATTGTTGCTTAAATAAATTTTACACCGGTCCTCAAATAAGCCTCAAATGGTCAAACAAAGAGAAGAGGAACTTTGGTCTGACTGAGGCCACATTGCAGGCTTGTCCCCATCAAACAAACATGGTGCCTTTCACACACAGTAGATATAAGACTTCGGTAGCCTGCTTTATCTACAGTAAGTAGGGTATTTAAAGTTTCAAGCTGTGCAGATCTCAAAAGCCGACTGACAAGTAAACTCAATCCCATCAAATCATCTTATGGTTAGGTACCTGAAGATATTTACAACGCTGATGGAGCCTTACCAAGGATTGCCTCCTAAT
The DNA here is from genome assembly GCF_002021735.2 of Oncorhynchus kisutch. Classification (NCBI taxonomy): domain Eukaryota; kingdom Metazoa; phylum Chordata; class Actinopteri; order Salmoniformes; family Salmonidae; genus Oncorhynchus; species Oncorhynchus kisutch. The sequence goes on along the minus strand of NC_034198.2, from coordinate 13,496,193 downwards.
AGCAAGCACAACAATTTGGGGGGGATTGTAGGTTTCATTTTCACATATTTTACATTTATGTGATGAACTACTTTTCTTTGGAGCATAAACATACATGATACAGTAGCATCATCTCAATTTTATTTAAAGATGATTGAATTGCAATTTATGACACACCAATATATTATCGTCATATATATTACATTTTCAAGTTATTGGGAGAAATGTGCAGTTTAAAATTGAACACAAAGTTTGCAATGGATACCTGATGCTCAAATGTGACTTCGAACCATATCAGTTCATACAATCTAAAGACTTAGGCTTTGAACTGACTCAGCTCCACTCATAAAATACATGAAGTAGAAAATCTCTGACAATCAAAAAATATATACTTTTGCATATCAACATAAATGCAACCTCACAAGGCTCAGGAGTGTGTACACATTTTGAGCATTGCTATTATATTAGCCCTCGGGTAAAGTCAATTGTCATTTGCTAAAACAAGTTTCAAGTTTGAGAAGTTTGAGTTTTTCCTGTTCTAATAAAACAGCTCAGTTATAAAAGTTTGTCCACTGAACTGTCCCCCTAATATCTTTATGGATCATCAGAGTATGGATACAAATGTACAGGGAGATATTTCCCAGAACAGAATACATGTCTAAATATATTAAATACAGTATATGCCATTTGACAGATGTTAAGATGTAATGTTTGTTTCATTACTTGGATTATGTTAGTTGTCGATAAAGTCGTACCTATAGTTATCTGCGAAAGGTAAGCTCTACTTTAAGTGCGCTGTCAAGATATGGTAATGCATCAGCTGCGGGTACATCTGCGATGAGTGTGTCGATCCATCAGGATTGGCTTATCAAGTCCTGAGAATGAGGGGAAGTGATTAAGTCAGTCCACACAGGGACACATCTTCACACGGTCTCCCCACTGACTGCTTGCTGCGCCCAGGGATCCTCTGCCACACGGCCGGGACTGGGGCACAATCCAGGAGGTTAGGCGATGGTGCAGGTCTTGGACTTTCCAACCTCTGCTGCCTCCTCTACTGTTCAAACAGAAAGCAGGACAGCAAGGCAGCAAGCAGCAACAACATACACGACAAGACAAATCAAATTTTTAGATTGATTTGTGTTCAAAGCAAGACAGCAAGCAGCAAGATAAAGAGTAAGAAGGTGGTCTTAGTTTGTTGATAACTTAACTGAGGTATCTTCAGGGGTGGACTGGCCATCTGGCATTTTGGGCAAATGCCAGATGGGCCGGTCCGTTTTCAGCCCTGTCTGACATGTTTAGCCCAGTCCGGTGGCATGCTGTGCCACTGGTGGCTTGGCATCTGTGTGCATGGACAAGCTTTAGGCACTGTGTCTAAAAGAATGGTATGCTATTTACCGGTGTTGCTATTTCTTGGGAGATTGTACAATAGTGTTTCTTGCAAGGTTGGGTCCATTCTGCAAATAGCCCTTTAATTCTAATTCAATTGTTGAATTAGAATTGAATTCGAATTGGCCACAATAGAATATAATTTATATCAAAGTGGCAATCAGCACTTGAAACAATAGCAAAGCGTACACCCCACCCCTGTTATGGTAAAAAGGGATGGGGATGGGGATGGGCCTGGAGAAATGTTACAACTCTGAAATTCATTAACAGAGCTATGGATGCAAGGACTGACCATCTATCATATCACAAATATACTTTTAACCATGTTTTGAGGCTATACAGTGTTTGTTACATTTACTTTGTTTACAGACATTGGATTAAAGCAAGTTTATATTTTGGTTTCGGACAGTTGAACTAAGCTCATAAGGCATTTATAAGTTATATTCTTCAAGAATCAATGGGTATATATAGTTCATTTATGTCCACAAATGGTTGTAGCAACTGCAAATTTAATTCAATAAATATGTTATGGTTAATGTCTTCTATACATCACTATATCACTTTATTAAGCAAGTATGTGGACACCTGCTCTCCGAACATCTCATTCCAAAATCATGGTCATTAATATGGAGCTGGTTCCCCCGTTGCTGCTATAACAGCCTCCACTCTTCTGGGAAGGCTTTCCACTAGATGTTGGAACATTGCTGCTGAGACCTGCTTCTATTCAGCCACAAGAGCATTAGTGAGGTCGGCACTGATTTTGGGCGATTAGGCCTGGCTCGCAGTCGGCATACCAATTAATACCAAAAGGTGTTCGATGGGGTTGAGGTCAGGGCTCTGTGCTGGCCAGTCAAGTTCTTCCACACCGAACTCGACAAACCATTTCTGTATGGACTTTGCTTTGTGCACGGGGACATTGTCATGCTGAAACAGGAAAGGGCCTTCTCCAAACTGTTGCCACAAAGTTGGAAACACAGAATCGTCTAGAATGTGATTGTATGCTGCCGCGTTAAGATTTCCCTTCACTGGAACTAAGGGGCGTAGCACGAACCCTTAAAAACAGCCCCAGACCATTATTCCTCCTCCATCACACTTTACAGTTGGCAGTATGCGTTTGGGCAGGTAGCATTCTCCTGGCATCCGCCAAAGCCAGATTCGTCCGTCGGACTGCCAGATGGTGAAGCTTGATTCATCACCCCAGAGACCGCGTTTCCACTGCTCCAGCCGACAGCTTGTCATTGTGCATGGTGATTTTAGGCATGTGTGCGGCTTCTCGGCCATGGAAACGCATTTCATAAAGCTCCCGGCGAAAAGTTATTGTGCTGAAGTTGCTTCCAGAGGCCGTTTGGAACTGAGGACAGACGATTTTTACACGCTCCACGCTTCAACCCCCGTCGATCCCGTTCTGTGAGCTTGTGTGGCCTACCACTTTGTTTCTGAGCCATTGTTGCTTCTAGACGTTTCCACTTCACAATAACAGCACTTACAGTTGACCTAGGCAGCTCTAGCAAGGCCATAAATTTGACGAACTGACTTGTAGGAAATGTGGTATCCTATGACGGTGCCTCGTTGAAAGTCACTGAGCTCTTCAGTAAGTCCATTCTACTGCAAAAGTTGATCTATGGAGATTGCATGGATGTGTGCTAGATTTTTTTATACCTGTCAGCAACGGGTGTGGTTGAAATAGCCGAATCCACTAGTTTGAAGGGGTGTCCACATACTTTTGTAGATATAGTGTATCTTATCTTATACAAATGTTTAAAAAAAAATTGTGTACATACACTGAGTGCACAAAACATTAGGAACATGTGCTCTTTCCATGACGTAGACTAACCAAGTGAATCCAGGTGAAATCTTTGAACCCTATTGAGGTCACTTGTTAAATTCACTTCAATCAGTGTAGATGAAGGGAAGGAGACAGGTTAACAAAGGTTTTTTAAGCCTTGAGACAATTGAGACATGGATTGTGCATGTATGCCATTCAGAGGGTGATTGAGGCGGCAGGTAGCCTAGTGGTTAGAGCGTTGGGCCAGTAACTGAAAAGTTGCTGGATCAAATCCCTGAGCTGACAATATCAAAATATGTTGTTCTGCCCCTGAACAAGGCAGTTAACCCACTGTTTCCTGGTAGGCCGTCATTGTAAATAGGAATTTGTTCTTATTAACTGACTTGCCTACTAAAATAAAAAAAATGGGCAAGATAAAGATTTAAGGGGGAGTAGGTGTCAGGTGCACTGTTTTGAGTGTGTCAAGAACTGCAATTCTGCTGGGTGTTTCATGCTCAACAGTTTCCCTTGTGTATCAAGAATGGTCCCCCACCCAATGGACATCCAGCCAACTTGACACAACTGTGGGGAGCATTGGAGTCAACGTGGGCCAGCATCCCTGTGGAACATCCCTTTACGAGTCCATGCCCCGATGAATTAAGGCTGTTCTTAGGGCAAATGGGGTTGCAATTCAATATTAGGAAGGTGTTCCTAATGTTTTGTGTACACTCTTGTACACTCATGGGTTGAATTTAATTTAATTCAAAATTGACTCCAACCCTGATTTCTTGGCTGAGACCTGACTGTATTTCAAAAGTTACCTGCTGGTGCTTCAAGCTTCTTTTTCTCTTCTTCAATGGCCGCCATCTTGGCGGCGTGGATGTCGGCCAGCTCTTTCCAGTTCTTTAGGTTGTTGTTCAGCCCATCAAACATTGGGGTGATCTCTACGTGGAACCTCGAGAATTCCTGCACACAAGTAGGCCCCATTATTGCAAGCATTCTCGTGCTCGGGACTGTCACTCAACCTGACATATTCCTCACAGTGCAAAAACATTCCCGCTGTGGAGTTCAGCTGATGCAAACTTGGAGATGGATAGGCTTACTGGTCACTCATGGTGGTCTAAACTGGATGACCTCCTACTGAAGATGACATTGATGGTTCACAGAGACACTGATCTCATCTATTTTTCAAAGGATGATTCCGTTTCCAAAAACAATTGATAGAACATTATACCCAATGACAAATAACACAAGCTGAGTTCTTTCTAATCAACAGATTCCAATGAATTAAGACACAAAACAGGGCTTTGTTGAGCTTCAACCAGCCAGGCAATTACCTTGTATACGAACGCACACACAAACTGAATGAAACCGCACTGCATCTTGGGTAACTCCGCTGCACAGTTTCTGTCCATCATGGGCTGAGGATCAATGAAATTAATGGGGAAGATCAACTCAAACAGAGAACGAACAAAAATTTGTGATTACTCTATAAACATATAGTATATTGTAAAGAAACAGCGGTTTTCTTCACAAACTCACAATGGGTTGCTGATCGAGAACGGACCTTTCCAAGTCACCTTGCTCCCAGAACTCAGCTGCGACCATTAGAGCCACCTAGGAGGTAGATAATTCATAGAAAAGATTGTGTCAGTACTAATTTAAACATCAGAGCATCCTGTGGTCTATATTGTCTTGAGGAAATTGGGATATATATATATTTCTTTGCTGTGTTGTTTTGTTTCATGACATGGTGGACAGAAATAGTATCCACCTTGCTCTGGACCTCCCATGGTTTGGTGATGGCAGACAAGTCACAACCTGTCATCATCATGGCCCTGATACACAAGAAGGTTATATTGTTATATTGATATTATATATTATGTAAAAAACCGAGAACTGCGACAATGTGCACAACTGCCTCAAGTGTAGTAAATCCCTGAGATGGAGGAAAGAATAACATTCCTACTCACATGATAATTTCCTTCCTGATGGCGTTGTTGGAAATGTGCTCGATTTTGTCCTTCTCGGTTTCCATTGGCTCAGTGGCGTTCACAATATTCTGAAACATTGTTCTTTTTCTGGGGGCCAGACCAACAGTCAAGTTAGAACATTGCACACATCAAAAGTGATACTGATTCAGTATATTTAAAAGCAGCTATATCAGAGACCATAACAATTGTTAAAAACCCACTTGAAGTACAAAGCCAGATCAGTGGCAATGATGCAGACGTCAAACAAGTGCTGTACAGTCTCAAATTGGCGCTTCTGGAGATTCACAAAAATGTTCAGGCTCTGAAGGGGGAGTAGAGAAAAAGGTAAGAATTCAACTCCCACAATTACCTTGTATGCAAACGCTGGCCAAAAGTAGTGCACTATGTAGGGGTAGCGGGTAGCATAGCTTTGCCATGCTTGCGTTGCTCTGACTTCCCTTATTTTGCTCTGCTCTGCCTTGCATGCTACCTCAGGGAGTGACGCCCCTGCCCCACGCGAATCTCGGGCTCAGCTGGCTCCGGCTGACAGCACCCGGTTAGGGCCCCCACCCAGGGTTACAGGAAAATATAGGGTAGACTGGGCTCTCAAACCCTGGTGTGCAGCCAGTCTAGGAGATGGACAACTCCAATTACAAAGCCACAAGTCCTCAACAGCTGGCAAGGCGGATACAGGAGTCCTATCTCCTAAACGTCTGGAAAGGTGGATGAAGGCGACAACTGATAACTGGCAAAATTGTATGCACTCACTACTGTAAGTCGCTCTGGATAAGAGCGTTTGCTAAATTACTCAAATGTAATAGGGAACGGGGTGCCATTTTGGCCACAGCCGTAACAGGAGTCGGGGTCTCGAACCTCCTCAGCCATGAGCGTCTTGCTATATTCCAGATGGTGCCTCTCCATGATGGAGGATCCGTGCAGTTTGGCTAAAGGCGATCCACTCCTGCAGGTCAGAGAGAGCGGTAACACAATCATTAGACCCCAAACAACACCTTCCAAACCAAGAACAGACAACTAAACAGTGATTATTTAGGGAGTGGTTTGAGTGCTCATAGGTAAACAGAGGGGGTCTTACTTTGTCTGGTATAAGTTGTTGGTCCCCCTGTGGTCAATATCGTGGCAGAATGCAGCAGCCACCATGGCAAAGGCATCCAGGTCAGAGTAATATTTCCTCAGCCTGCCTGTCTGAAGAAGCAAAAGGGTGGTCTGATTCATTATCAAACTAAATGGGAAGGGTGGGGTGATCCACTATCGAACAAAATGGATGTGTCAGGTGATAGGTCAATTATCATTAGTGGGCAGCCTTTGGTTGGCATCATCAATGTTTCTCTAAATAAATAGGAACTTTGAACTACTCTTCTTTTGGTGATTTAATGTCCAGATATTCTGCACAATCTACACTTAGCCATGTACAGTGCAGTGAAAAGTATTTGCCCCATTTCTAATTTTCTCTACTTTTGCAAATTTTTTGATACAAAATGTTATTAGATCTTCAACCAAAACCGACTATTAGGTGAAGGGACCCTAAGTGAACAAATAACACAACAATTACATATTTATTTCAGAAACAAAGTTATGCAACACCCAATGCCACTGTGGGGAAAAGTAATTGCCCCCCTTACACTGGTTGTGCCACCTTATGCTGCAATGACTCCAACCAAAGGCATAGTGGTGCCCATGTCATCCAAAAAGTTATACTTTTGACTCATCTGTCCATAGAACTTCCTTTCAAGAGTCTTGATGATCATCCAGGTGCTTCCAGGTGCTTTTCGACAAACTTGAGTCAACGTTCTGGACGTTTTGGACATTATGTCTGGCGAAAACCAAGCACTGCATTCCACAAAAAGAACCTTATACCAACAGTCAAGCATGGTGGTGGTAGTGTGATGGTTTGGGGATGCTTTTCTGCCTCAGGACCTGGATGACTTGCCTTAATAGAAGGAACCATGAATTCTGCTCTGTGTCAGAGAATTCTACAGGAGAATGTCAGGCCATCCGTCTGTGAGCTGAAGCTGAAGTGCAGCTGGGTCATGCAGCAAGACAATGATCCAAAACACACAATCAAGTCCACATGAAAATGGTTAAAAAGTAACAAATGTGAAGTTTTTCAATGGCCTAGTGAAAGTCCAGACCTAATCCCAATTGAGATTCTTTGGCAGGACTAGAAACGACTAATTCATGCTTGAAAACCCACAAATGTCGCTGAGTTAAAGCAGTTCTGCATGGAAGAGTGGGCCAAAATTCCTCCACAGCGATGTGAGAGACTGATCAACAATTACATGAAGCATTTGGTTGCAGTCATTGCAGTTAAAGGTGGCACAAACAGTTATTGAGTTATTGTAAGGGGGCAATTACTTTTTCACCCAGGGGAATTGGGTTAAAAATGTAAAAAATTGAACTTTTTTTGGTGAACTCAGGTTCCCTTTATTTAATATTACAATTCAGTTGAAGATCTGATAACAGTATCAAAAATATGAACAAATTGAGAAAATCAGAAAGGGGGAAAATAATTGTTCATGGCACTGTAGGTATCAGGTGGTATTATTGGTACTGAAGGAGTAGAGGGACTCACCTGTAGAAGACAGAACATGGTCTGGCCCACATTGAAGCCGTGTCTCCAGTTGTGGTAGGTGATGTCACGGTAACCTTTCCGGACAGTGTACATCCATCGGGTCAGGGTCTGGTTGTACATGTGGAGAGGAAACAATTAGCCATGACTTTACTAATGATCTATATCAGTGGTTCCCAACCTTTTTCGGGTTACATTACCACCAACAGAATGTTTCTCTACCCGGAGTACCCCTGAAGTACCCCCTCATGGGCATTTTACCAGTAGGCCTATGGTCTCATGAGTCTTCTCAAGTAGTGGATGGTCCTAGTGCCCCTGGTTGGGAACCACTGCTCTATTTGACCAAACCAGTAGGACATGGCCTTGTATTTGGAAAACATTAGGCTCAACAAAATAAATTAGATACCAAAAAGGCAAAAGCTTTGTTAATATATTGAGTCATGTACAGTACATACATTGCATGCATTCTGGGGACACGTAATGTATAATGCTGAGGTCACAACAAAATAAATACCTCTAAATGAACATGATTGTTTTACTAGCCAGGGGCTTCATGACTGACCTCTGCGGGCACTTTGAACTTCTCCACCACGTTCAGCTCAAAGAAGCAGCGAATTCCACACATGATAAGGCCGTGCTCTGTCACAGGGAAGTCACTGAAGGAGAACAGCAGCAGGTCTACGTCTATGGCCACGGGGCAGTTCGATCTCTACAGAAGGGCAAAATAATAGCCATGTATTTATTGATTGATCATTCAAACACCACTCTGGGCTACATTATCACTGTGTCTCTACCCACTTTCACTGACAGTCTTATACATGGGTCTTACCAAGAGCTTGTACATCTCTTTCTGGTCACAGTCCTCTGGTTCGGCATCAAACTTCTCCTTTGTGTTCTGTGGAAAGAGAAAAGGGTGAAATAAAAAAAACATGAGCTGGCACACACCCAGAGAAAACAATTTTATGTAGAGGTCCTGACTAACGGCAGATAAACTATGAGCTATAAAAAAATAAGGAGAGTCGCACACTAATTCTGTTTATATTTATTTTTATAGCTTAAAGAGAAAAGAGTATCAAAGGTTTGTCCCATGAGGCTAGTTTCCTCTATGAATCTAACATGTCTCAGGTCTCACCAGGATACTCTGCATTTCAGTGTTAGTGCATCTGCTCTGACACATGAGCATCTCCTGGGCGATGTCCTTTCTCCACTCCATCCTGTTCAGTCTGTCGTACGTGTCGCAGTTGAGCACCGACCATCCCAGGAACTGAGTGAGGGCCTGGAACAATGCAGACAGGCATTTACCAACTCATACATTCACATGTAACTCGTGACAGAATTTACGAGTGAAGTGGTTGATATGACTGATGTCTATGCACTCACCTCAGTGATCTGTTCGTCGTGCTCATCGAATGGTTTACCATCTTTCCTGTTGAAGAAAGTGGCAATACCCACGATTTCTTCCTTTTTGTTGACGATGGGAAGGGACAAGACGTTCTTGATGACGAAACCTGTCTCATCCACAGCCTCTTTCTGAAAGACAAAACAGCATGAAGTCGATTTGTAAACACTTTGAGAATTATCCCTAGAATATTGCATTTTAAGAATACAACACCAATTTGAGGGCTGGTGGTCCTCTTCAAATAGCACGTGTTGCTGAGGACTCAATATATTGTAACACCAAGGTCATCCTATACCTAATACCATCCATCCAATTGGGGCCCAGACTCCTCACCTGGAAGGTGAAGTAGTCATCTGCGGCAACATTCATCATGTTACAAATCTGCAGGGGAAGAAGAAGACCTATTTCAGTAAAATCCCTGTCTACAGTAGGCCCTACATGCTTGTGGATAGTATATTGTCTGTGGTTAATGTACAGAATACATGCACTCATTCACATCAACTTACAAAGCCATTCTCAGAAACATAGGTGGGGAGCCCACTGACCAGGGCCCAGTGGTCAATAGGAGGTCCCCTGCATGGAACAGAGGGAGGGAGTAAGAGAGTGAGTGATAGGTTTTGGTACTTTGAGACTTTTTTGTGTTCATTCAGAGAGCATAATAATAATAATGAATGATTTCTAACAAGAAGCTACTGGTATTTACGGTATGACTTTGATTTCCTCTTTGGGTCCTTCTAAGAGATAGTCAATAATCTTGTAGAAGATGACTTCCTGCAGACGCACAGAACAACAGTCACCGGCTGTGAGTGTGCCATAGACAAGGCAGTAGAGGAAAGAGCAGAATGCTTGGCGAAAATCATATCAAAGGAAAATCGGTCCTTTACCCTTCCGTCGGGGGTCTTTGGTCCGCTGTATGGCGGTACGTCTCCCAGCTTCACTGGCCACTCATCGTAGAACTCCTGCACGAAGAGAGGGAAGACAGCAGTCAGGACTTCAGTGTATCCATTTAGCAACCACAGAGGGAGCAGATCCAAAATGGCACCGATATCAAGACAGTGACAAAACAGCAATATGCCTCAGCATATTATACACTAGTAACAAACCTTCTCTTTGGTCATGTCCAAGAGGCCCACAGAGTATCTTTCACAATTGAGGTAGATTCTCACAGTGTACAGAGCTTTGTGGAACTGTCTCTCAATGTCTGTCAACTCTTCAAACACTTTGCTGGCAGACCACAGAAGTACCTAGTGAAACAAATGGAGCAAAATTAATCATTTTCTTTAGGGAAAATGTTATAGTGGAATAACATGGCTGTACAGGAAACTTTAACTGACATGATGATATATTATGATGATCATTGATATATTACTGATATATTATACCACTCATCTTATCATCTTATTCTTGTGTCAGACACTAATAGAAAATTACCTTGGTGAACTGTGTCTTTGTATTCAAGGGCCAGCATGATTGACACAGTTGACGGACAGCTCATGTTGAATGATGGGGTTCACTGGATTCTTACCTGACTCCTCCTGGATTCCACGTTGTACATGTATGCAGTGTGATGCTGCAGGGCAATGACGTGTGCAAAGACCATGTACTTGTTCCAGAGCTGAAAACCAAATTCAATGAAATCAATCATCAGTACAGCAGACAGGCATTCATCTGAGGTGATGTCCAGACTACTGATGTCATACATCCCTCACACCGTGCAACATTGAATATGCAGTATCGCCACTTCTCATGATCGAGAGAGAACCTAATAGTTTTGTGGCAGTATCAGTGTGGCTTTTAAACAGTTGAATTATATGGCAAAACAATTTTTTCCGCCTAAATAGACAGAGCAAAACGTAATTACTTTTCATGAGTTGGTCATAAACAACAACTGGTAAAGTTGCATAGTTTTATAAAGGTCTGGAACTCACCTTTCTAGTAAAAATAGTTATTCATTGCTGTGGTGTACTTTGTAGGACACAAGCTCAAGTACAGTATATGATTTTCTTCCTATTTAGAAAAAGTGGGGCATTAGGGCTTGAAATGACTGAAATGCTTTCTAAATATAGCAACAATCACATTATAAATGACTTAATATAAGATTTCACGTTTCTTAGAACTGTAAAATAAATATGATTATACTTAGTGACAGTTAAAGGATTACTATTTTCCAGAAAATTGATCAAGTTTCTATACCAGGATAATTCAATAATAATTTGATAATAGCGCCGTTTTTACGATCCCGTAACTCTATGATTGAATCGTACTACACCGGCTTTGACGCTCGTCGGATGTGTCAGGGCTTGCAAACTATTACAGACTACGAGCTGCCCAGTGACACATACCTACCAGACGAGCTAAATTACTTATATGCTCGCTCGAGGCAAGTAACACTGAAACATGCATGAGAGCACCAGCTGTTCCAGGCGACTGCGTGATCACGCTCTCCGTAACCAATGTGACTAAGACCTTTAAACAGGTCAACATTCACAAGGCCGCAGGGCCAGACGGATTACCAGTACGTGTACTCCGAGCATGAGCTGACCAACTGGCAAGTGTCTTCACTGACAATTTCAACCTGTCCCTGACTGAGTCTGTAATACCAACATGTTTCAAGCAGACCACCATAGTCCCTGTGCTCAAGAACACTAAGGTAACCTGCCTAAATGATTACCGACCCGTAGCACTCATGTCTGTAGCCATGAAGTGCTTTGAAAGGCTGGTATAGGCTCATAACAACACCATTATCCCAGAAACCCTAGACCCACTCCAATTTGCATACCGCCCCAACAGATCCACAGATGATGTAATCTCTATTGCACTCAACACTGCCCATTCCCACCTGGACAAAAGGAACACCTATGTGAGAATGCTATTCATTGACTACAGCTCAGCATTCAACACCATAGTGCCCTCAAAGCTCATCACTAAGCTAAACCCTGGGACTAAACACATCCCTCTGCAACTGGATCCTGGACTTCCTGACGGGCCACCCCCAGATGGTGAGGGCAGGGAACAACACATCTGCTACGCTGATCCTCAACACGGGGGCCCCTCAGGGGTGCATGCTCAGTCCCCTCCTGTACTCCCTGTTCACTCATGACTTCTTGGCCAGGCACGACTCCATCACCATCATCAAGTTTGCCGATGACACAGCAGTGTTAGGCCTGGCAACCGACAACGATGAGACAGTCTATAGGGAGGAGGTCAGAGACCTGGCCGTGTGGTGCCTGGACAACAACCTCTCCCTCAACGTGATCAAGATAAAGAAAAAGGAGGACCGAGCACACCCCCATTCTCATCGACAGGGCTGCAATGGAGCAGGTTGAGAGCTTCAAGTTCCTTGGCGTCCACATCACCAACAAACTAACAACAAACTAACAAGCACACCAAGACAGTCGTGAAGAGGGCACAAAAAAACCTATTCCCCCTCAGGTGACTGAAAAGATTTGGCATGGGTCCTTAGATCCTCAAAAGGTTCAACAGCTGCACCATCGAGGGCAACCTGACTTATTTATATAAACAATGGAATTATTGATATAAAAAACGTGTTTCTCCATTGAATCCCATGGGGAATTATCGATACCAAACATTCCTATAGGATTGTAGGATCTTGTCACCCCAATCAGAATCCTACTACAACATATTTTCTTAATTGAACCCATTAAATGGTAGTTTGTTGTCATTTGTTCTAGTACAAAGAGCAACTGTTGTATATTAATTTCAGTTTTATTCACCACCACAATATGGGAGATATTCAAGGCTGTAAGTTCATTTACAGTCTGACCACCAATACAGTACACCTTTTTCAACAAACTCTCCAACACTCACTTGAGTTATTTGATATGATGCTTATTCATGCAACTTCTTGTTTTTGAATCAGACATTACAATATGACATACAATACTACAGACAATGTTACAATAACACAAGATGTTTGGGGGGGTTTCCCCCTTAGAATGTACAGAATCTTTACATTCCTTATATGCAAATAAAAAGTAGAAGGAAAATAAATGTTTAGGTACAGTAGCACAAAGATAAGCATATATTTAATTTTATATACAGTTGAAGTTGGACGTTTACATACACCTTAGCCAAATACATTTAAACCAAGTTTTTCACAATTACTGACATTTAATTCTCGCAAAAATTCCCTGTCTTAGGTCAGTTAGGATCATCACTTTATTTTAAGAATGTGAAATGTCAGAATAATAGTAGAGAGAATGATTTATTTCAGCTTTTATTTCTTTCATCACATTCCCAGTGTGTCAGAAGTTTACATACACTCAATTAGTATTTGGTAGCATTGCCTTTAAATTGTTGAACTTGGGTCAAATGTTTCGGGTAGCCTTCCACAAGCTTCTCACAATAAGTTGGGTGAATTCTGGCCCATTCCTCCTGACAAAGCTGGTGTAACTGAGTCAGGTTTGTAGGCCTCCTTGCTGCACACGCTTTTTCAGTTCTGCCCACAAATGTTCTATATGATTGAGGTCAGGGCTTTGTGATGGCCACTCCAATACTTTGACTTTGTTGTCCTTAAGCCATTTTGCCGCAACTTTGGAAGTATGCTTGGGGTCATTGTCCATTTGGAAGACCCATTTGCGACCAAGCTTTAACTTCCTTACTGATGTCTTGAGATGTTGCTTCAATATATCCACATAATTTTCCAGCATCAGCCTGGTGTGATCATAAAAACATACAGGAACTCAAGTCCTTCTGTTCACCTGACTTAGAATTCCTCACAATCAAATGTCGACCGTATTATCTACCAAGGGAATTGTCTTCGATTATAATCACAGCCGTATATATTCCCCCCCAAGCAGACACATCGATGGCCCTGGACAAACTTTATTTGACTCTATGCAAACTAGAAAACACATATCCCGAGGCTGCATTCATTGTAGCTGGGGATTTTAACAAGGCTAATCTGAAAACAAGACTCCCTAAATTGTATCAGCATGTTTCCGCTACGGAGCCGCAGTCAAACGACCACCCCTCATCACTGTCAAACGCTCCCTAAAACACTTCTGTGAGCAGGCCTTTCTAATCGACCTGGCCCGGGTATCCTGGAAGGACATCGACCTCATCCCGTCAGTTGAGGATGCCTGGTCATTCTTTAAAAGTAACTTCCTCACCATTTTAGATAAGCATGCTCCGTTCAAAAAATGCAGAACTAAGAACAGATACAGCCCTTGGTTCACCCCAGACCTGACGGCCCTCGACCAGCACAAAAACATCCTGTGTCGGACTGCAATAGCATCGAATAGTCCCCGTGATATGCAACTGTTCAGGGAAGTCCGGAACCAATACACGCAGTCAGTCAGGAAATCTAACGCCAGCTTCTTCAGGCATAAGTTTGCATCCTGTAGCTCCAACTCCAAAAAGTTCTGGGACACCGTGAAGTCCATGGAGAACAAGAGCACCTCCTCCCAGCTGCCCACTGCACTGAGGCTAGGTAACACGGTCACCACTGATAAATCCATGATTATCGAAAACTTCAATAAGCATTTCTCAACGGCTGGCCATGCCTTCCGCCTGGCTACTTCAACCTCGGCCAACAGCTCCGCCCCCCCCCGCAGCTCCTCGCCCAAGCCTCTCCAGGTTCTCCTTTAACCAAATCCAGATAGCAGATGTTCTGAAAGAGCTGCAAAACCTGGACCCGTACAAATCAGCTGGGCTTGACAATCTGGACCCTCTATTTCTGAAACTATCAGCCACCATTGTCGCAACCCCTATTACCAGCCTGTTCAACCTCTCTTTCATATCGTCTGAGATCCCCAAGGATTGGAAAGCTGCCGCAGTCATCCCCCTCTTCAAAGGGGGAGACACCCTGGACCCAAACTGTTACAGACCTATATCCATCCTGCCCTGCCTATCTAAGGTCTTCGAAAGCCAAGTCAACAAACAGGTCACTGACCATCTCGAATCCCACCGCACCTTCTCCGCTGTGCAATCTGGTTTCCGAGCCGGTCATGGGTGCACCTCAGCCACACTCAAGGTACTCAACGATATCATAACCGCCATCGATAAAAGACAGTACTGTGCAGCCGTCTTCATCGACCTTGCCAAGGCTTTCGACTCTGTCAATCACCATATTCTTATCGGCAGACTCAGGAGCCTCGGTTTTTCGGATGACTGCCTTGCCTGGTTCACCAATTACTTTGCAGACAGAGTTCAGTGCGTCAAATCGGAGGGCATGCTGTCTGGTCCTCTGGCAGTCTCTATGGGGGTGCCACAGGGTTCAATTCTCGGGCCGACTCTTTTCTCTGTGTATATCAATGATGTTGCTCTTGCTGCGGGCGATTCCCTGATCCACCTCTACGCAGACGACACCATTCTATATACTTTCGGCCCGTCTTTGGACACTGTGCTATCTAACCTCCAAACAAGCTTCAATGCCATACAACACTCCTTCCGTGGCCTCCAACTGCTCTTAAACGCTAGTAAAACCAAATGCATGCTTTTCAACCGGTCGCTGCCTGCACCCGCATGCCCGACTAGCATCACCACCCTGGATGGTTCCGACCTAGAATATGTGGACGTCTATAAGTACCTAGGTGTCTGGCTAGACTGCAAACTCTCCTTCCAGACTCATATCAAACATCTCCAATCGAAAATCAAATCAAGAGTCGGCATTCTATTCCGCAACAAAGCCTCCTTCACTCACGCCGCCAAGCTTACCCTAGTAAAACTGACTATCCTACCGATCCTCGACTTCGGCGATGTCATCTACAAAATGGCTTCCAACACTCTACTCAGCAAACTGGATGCAGTCTATCACAGTGCCATCCGTTTCGTCACTAAAGCACCTTATACCACCCACCACTGCGACTTGTATGCTCTAGTCGGCTGGCCCTCGCTACATATTCGTCGCCAGACCCACTGGCTCCAGGTCATCTACAAGTCCATGCTAGGTAAAGCTCCGCCTTATCTCAGCTCACTGGTCACGATGGCAACACCCATCCGTAGCACGCGCTCCAGCAGGTGTATCTCACTGATCATCCCTAAAGCCAACACCTCATTTGGCCGCCTTTCGTTCCAGTACTCTGCTGCCTGTGACTGGAACGAATTGAAAAAAATCGCTGAAGTTGGAGACTTTTATCTCCCTCACCAACTTCAAACATCAGCTATCTGAGCGGCTAACCGATCGCTGCAGCTGTACATAGTCTATTGGTAAATAGCCCACCCTTTCTCACCTACCTCATCCCCATACTGTTTTTATTTATTTACTTTTCTGCTCTTTTGCACACCAATATCTCTACCTGTACATGACCATCTGATCATTCATCACTCCAGTGTTAA
This sequence comes from Oncorhynchus kisutch, assembly GCF_002021735.2. NCBI lineage: Eukaryota > Metazoa > Chordata > Actinopteri > Salmoniformes > Salmonidae > Oncorhynchus > Oncorhynchus kisutch. The sequence continues at coordinate 13,479,805 of NC_034198.2, read as the reverse complement.
TCTGCAAAATTGTAATTATTTGCCTACCTCCTCATGCCTTTTGCACACATTGTATATAGACTCCCCCTTTGGTTTCTACTGTGTTATTGACTTGTTAATTGTTTACTCCATGTGTAACTCTTTGTTGTCTGCTCACACTGCTATGCTTTATCTTGGCCAGGTCGCAGTTGCAAATGAGAACTTGTTCTCAACTAGCCTACCTGGTTAAATAAAGGTGAAATAAAAAAAAACCAGGGCTGGTAAAACCCTAGATCATTATTATTATTATTATAATAATAATAATTATTCTATTATTGTCTATTATTATTATTATTATTCTAACTTCCGCGACGCATATAAGGCCCTCCCCTGACCCTCCTTTTGGAAAAGCTGACCACGACTCCACGAAACTAAAACAAGAAGCTCCCGCCCTCAGGTCTGTTCAACGCTGGTCCGACCAATCTGATTCCACGCTTCAAGACTGCTTCGATCACGTGGATTGGCATATGTTCCGCATTGCGTCCAACAACAACATTGACAGGGCCTCCCGGGTGGCGCAGTGGTTAAGGGCTCTGTACTGCAGCACCAGCTGTGCCACCAGAGACTCTGGGTTTGCGCCCAGGCTCTGTTGTAACCGGCCGCGACTGGGAGGTCCGTGGGGCGACGCACAATTGGCCTAGCGTCATCCGGGTTAGGGAGGGGTTGGCCGGTAGGGATATCCTTGTCTCATCGCGCACCAGCGACTCCTGTGGTGGGCTGGGCGCAGTGCGCGCTAACCAAGGTTGCCAGGTGCAGTGTTTCCTCCGACACATTGGTGCGGCTGGCTTCCGGGTTGGATGCGTGCTGTGTTAAGAAGCAGTGTGGCTTGGTTGGGTTGTGTATCGGAGGACGCATGACTTTCAACCAAGGATATCGGTTTCTGGTTTGGGAATGTTTTAATCGTTGCTATGGGTACGACATCGTCAATGCACTTTCTAATGAACTCGCTCACCGAATCAGCGTATTCGTCAATGTTTAAAAAAAAAAATGTTTTACTTTACGTTTTTCCCCCAAATTCGTGGTATCCAATGCTTTTAACCAGGGCAAGGTGACCGGAAACATGAACGAATACAAACAGTGTAGCTATTCCCTCCGTCAGGCAATCAAACAAGCTAAGCCGTCAGTAATAGAGACAAAGTAGAGTCGCAATTCAACGGCTCAGACACAAGAGGTATGTGGCAGGGTCTACAGTCAATCACGGATTACAAAAAGAAAACCAGCCCCGTCGCGGACCAGGATGTCTTGCTCCCAGACAGACTAAATAACTTTTTTGCTCGCTTTGAGGACAATACAGTGCCACTGACACGGCCCGCTACCAAAACCTGCGGACTCTCCTTCACTGCAGCTGACGTGAGTAAAACATTTAAAGATGTTAACCCTCGCAAGGCTGCAGGCCCAGACGGCATCCCCAGCCGCGTCCTCAGAGCATGCGCAGACCAGCTGACTGGTGTGTTTACGGACATATTCAATCAATCCTTATCCCAGTCTGCTGTTCCCACATGCTTCAAGAGGGCCACCATTGTCCCTGTTCCCAAGAAAGCTAAGGTAACTGAGCTAAACGACTACCGCCCCGTAGCACTCACTTCCGTCATCATGAAGTGCTTTGAGAGACTAGTCAAGGACCATATCACCTCCACCCTACCTGACACCCTAGACCCACTCCAATTTGCTTACCGCCCAAATAGGTCCACAGACGACGCAATCGCAACCACACTGCACACTGCCCTAACCCATCTGGACAAGAGGAATACCTATGTGAGAAAGCTGTTCATCGACTACAGCTGAGCATTTAACACCATAGTACCCTCCAAACTCGTCATCAAGCTCGAGACCCTGGGTCTCGACCCCGCCCTGTGCAACTGGGTACTGGACTTCCTGACGGGCCGCCCCAGGTGGTGAGGGTAGGTAACAACATCTCCACCCCGCTGATCCTCAACACTGGGGATCAGTTCACCCATGACTGCGTGGCCATGCACGCCTCCAACTCAATCATCAAGTTTGCGGACGACACTACAGTGGTAGGCTTGATTACCAACAATGACGAGACTGCCTACAGGGAGGAGGTGAGGGCCCTCGGAGTGTGGTGTCAGGAAAATAACCTCACACTCAACGTCAACAAAACTAAGGAGATGATTGTGGACTTCAGGAAACAGCAGAGGGAGCACCCTCTGGAGAGGGTAGTAAGTTTTAAGTTCCTCGGCATACACATCACAGACAAACTGAATTGGTCTACCCACACAGACAGCATCGTGAAGAAGGCACAGCAGCCCCTCTTCAACCTCAGGAGGCTGAAGAAATTCGGCTTGTCACCAAAAACACTCACAAACCTCTACAGATGCACAATCGAGAGCATCCTGTCGGGCTGTATCACCGCCTGGTACGGCAACTGCTCCGCCCACAACCCTAAGGCTCTCCAGAGAGTAGTGAGGTCTGCACAACGCATCACCGGGGGCAAACGACCTGCCATCCAGGACACCTACACCACCCGATGTCACAGGAAGGCCATAAAGATCATCAAGGACAACAACCACCCGAGCCACTGCCTGTTCACCCCGCTGTCATCCAGAAGGCGAGGTCAGTACAGGTGCATCAAAGCAGGGGCCGAGAGACTGAAAAACAGCTTCTATCTCAAGGCCATCAGACTGTTAAACAGCCACCACTAACATTGAGTGGCTGCTGCCAACACACTGACTCAACTCCAGCCACTTTAATAATGGGAATTGATGGAAATTGATGTAAAATATATCACTAGCCACTTTAAACAATGCTACTTAATATAATGTTTACATAACCTACATTATTCATCTCATATGCATATGTATATACTGTACTCTATATCATCTACTGCATCTTTATGTAATACATGTATCACTAGCCACTTTAAACTATGCCACTTTGTTTACATACCCTACATTACTCATCTCATATGTATATACTGTACTCTATACCAAATGCAACAGTCCCTCCTGCAGCAAAGCACCCCCACAATATGATGCTGCCACACCCGTGCTTCGACACATTGGTGCGGCTGGCTTCCGGATTGGATGCGCGCTGTGTCACCTAGTCACTTTTTGTGACTAGGGGGCAGTATTTTCATTTTTTGAAAAATAACGTTCCCGTAGTAAATGGGATATTTTGTCAGGATAAGATGCTAGAATATGCATATAATTGACAGCCTAGGATAGAAAACACTCTAAAGTTTCCAAAACTGTAAAAATATTGTCTGTGAGTATAACAGAACTGATATTGCAGGCGAAAGCCTGAGAAAAATCCAATCCGAAAGTGCCTCATGTTTTGAAAGCGTTGCGTTCCAATGCGTCCCTATTGACCAGTGAATGGGCTATTAACCAGATTACTTTTTCTCCGTATTCCCCAAGGTGTCTACAGCATTGTGACGTAGTGTTACGCATTTATGTTGAAGAATACCTGTAAGCGGCTACATTGCGCAACTGGTCACCTGATGCTCTCAGAGTGATTCTCGAGTAAAATACAGGAGGTAGCCATTATTCCAATCGGTCCTACTGAAAAACCAATTGTCCCGGTGGATATATTATCGAATAGATATTTGAAAAACACCTTGAGGATTGATTATAAACAACGTTTGCCATGTTTCTGTCGATATTATGGAGCTAATTTGGAATACTTTTTGGTGTTTTCTTAACTGCAATTTCCGGGCGATTTCTCAGCCAAACGTGAAGAACAAAAGCTATTTCGCCTACAAAAATAATATTTTTGTAAAAAAGGAACATTGCCTATCTAACTGGGAGTCTCGTGAGTGAAAACATCCAAAGCTCATCAAAGGTAAATAAACTTACACAAATGCTTGTCTAGCTTTGGCTGTAAAGCATATTTTGAAAATCTGAGATGACAGGGTGATTAACAAAAGGCTAAGCTGTGTCTCAATATATTTCACTTGTGATTTTCATGAATAGGAATATTTTCTAGGAATATTTATGTCCGTTGTGTTATGCTAATTAGTGTCAGTCGGTGATTACGCTCCCTCATGCGGGATGGGGAGTCACTAGAGGTTTAAGAAGCAGTGCGGCTTGGTTGGGTTGTGTTTCGGAGGAAGCATGGCTTTTGACCGTCTCTCCCGAGCCCGTACGGGAGTTGTAGCGATGAGACAAGATAGTAACTACTAACAATTGGATACCACGAAATTGGGAAGAAAAGGGGGTAAAACATTTTTTTTTAAGAATGTAATGTAATGCCCATCAACAAAATCAATACAAATCGTATAGGAGAAAAAAAACATTGAAATTCTACAGGATTCTGGGTGGCTCACTTGATAGAGCATAGCACTTCCAATGCCAGGGTTTTGGGTTCGATTCCACGGGGGACCAGTATGAAAATGTATGCACTTACTACTGTAAGTCTCCCTGGGTAAGATTATCTGCTAAATGACAAAAATGTAAATAGAAAAATCATATCTGATTTTGGAACTAGTCCGATTGGATTAAATCCTTAAGGATTTTATTTCGATTTCTAATTAAACATTTTTAGTGTTAGTGGTTTTTTTTTGACTACGGAGATATGGGGCTTTCTGACACTATAAGACACGGGACCCTACGACGTTCACAGAGCGATTTGTCCACCAAAATGTCAGTCGGAACCGGTCCAGAACCACCCAAATAGGGGACTTAACATCATGAATATTGATTACTGGGGTAATATAGGCTATACAGTATCTGTATATGTCATGTGCTGTGTGAATTGTGCTATTATGTATTAATTGTACATATTAAAAAAAAGTTATTCCCATAATTACTAACACTGAGAAACCTTTCTAAGACTGGTATTTTTCTTTTGAGAGCTCAGGACTTACTTCCTCGTCGGCTTTTGAGAATTCTTCGGCCCCAATTTTGTTTAGTGCCATTACAACACCAAGGCATTCTTTATCAGCCATGATGGGGTATGTGAGCATGTTTTTGGTTTTGTATCCTGTCTGCTTGTCCACAAAGTCACTGAAGCGGTTATTCTGGAAGTGAAAAAGAAAACAGTATATTGGATCAAGACATTAGCTGCGTTCACACTGCAATAAAGCCCAGGTCTAACAGACTCCTTAGCCCTGGGCAAAGATAATGCCATGTGGAAAGGCCTATTGAGTAGAATTAACAGTCGCTAGATAAAAAAACGACCCCTGCTAGCTATGGTTTTTGCAGCCTGCACATAATGGATGTCATGTAAATGGCCCAATTCTATAACCATTGTCTTAAAAGTAATAAAGATGATTTTCAATCAATGAAAATATCATGGGCTAATCAAACGAGAAACATTATGAAAATGGCTAAAAAAAGCATAGATTGAACCCCTACTTGAATTCTGTAGTTAATTTATACATGTAATAAGGGTGTTCATCCAGTAATCTACAGTATGTTGACCAATTGCAAATACAGATTTGTTTTAGCTGGTTGGCATTTATTGTCATAAATCTTGTCCTGGAGGCAGCTCTGCAGAATGGTCACTAGCTGGCACAGCCACAAATGTAAACCTCACCCCAACCTTAACCACACTGCTTACACTAATGCCTAACCCTAACCTTACTGTAAGTTATGTCCAAAAAGCAAATTTTAGTTTAATGAATTTGTACGATATAGACAATTTTGACTTTGCAGCTGGCCCATCTAGCAGAACTCGCTCAGTTTGCCTCCAGGGCAAAATTCATGACAATAAATGTCAACCTGTCGTCCATACTGTAACATCAACATCTTTGCAGTCATACAACTGGACATTTTTGTTTTGAATATGATACAATATATTATCATGATGACTTGAATTAAATTATACAAATATATATTATACATTAATGTATTCAATTAGCAAATCAACCAGATAATGACACTTGTAGGGCTTCTGGAGGTAAAAGCAATTTTCTGCACTACACAGGGGAATAACAGCCATTAAAACCACAATTTTATTGTAGAAACTCAGTGGTCAACATTAACATTTAGAATGAATCCCTCATTCCATCATACTTGTAATTTCACGTATACTTGTTGAAGCTGACTTTACTGTACACCTAATCAGACTAGGAAGTTTGCCTTGGTCAGACTTCTGGATAATCAAAACTATTAGGCAACACCATCAAGAAATCCATCAAGTGAATTTAACAAAAAATTTAACAAAAAAAAATAAAAAAATTAACAACAATCATTAAACTTCATGGGCTTACGCCTTCAGAGACATGCATGAACACTTTATATTTCTTTAACTATCTTCTCAAATCTGCATCAATTAAAATGTCTAACGTATGTGAGAAACAAAATACATTTTTAAGAATTTTGATCTGACACAAACAATTGTGTGTAAACTGCGACTGCTTTTGGACATTTTATGGGTGCTTTGGTGGCGCATGTACAATCTTTACACACACTTTGGCGGGTGGGCACCTGCTGACAATGGCACTCACCTTGGTAACATCCGGAATGTTTTGCATCTTTTTGGAGTGCGCTGTGTATCCAACTACACCCATATCGATTGGAAACACAATCTCACCAGTGGGGTTGACGAGGTTCTCCTCAAATTTGGTGCCAGGGGTGACATTGAAGAGCATCGTTGTAAGCTCCGGTATTCCGTTTCTAGATCGAAGATCAAAGTAACTGCACCGGTCGGCGTTCAAAATCATGCAAACTCTCTGCAGGACCTTGTGCAATGCTTTTTCCATAACGATTTCTGATTGCATTTCTTTGACAAGGTCAAAGATGAGGTTGGCCTCCTGAATTTGGGAGACATCTTTGAACGAAGTCAGATCTTTGATCTCAAGATTTTCTGTGAACGCTGTAGAGATTAATTCGGGGCGCAACTTTTTATCGAAGTACTCTTTAGCGAACTGGGGATTGTTCTCCAGGTACTTTTCCACACTATCCTTGTCTCCCATTTTGAATGGTTTGCTTTTCCCTCCCTTCTCTTACAGACGCATCACACGGGAAAGTCGAAAGGGAAGTGTAAAAGGTGCTTAGTTAGTGGCCTCCGTTTACGCCGACGTGCATCCTCTGCTGTGGTCCCAGACAAATCACCAAAACGTCCTGTACTACGCTACAAGCTGACTGAATGTGGTGGCTTACAGGCTGAAAGGATCAAAGTGTCCACTAATTAATGTGACGTCATGAAATTAAAGCCCTTAAGCTTTCTTAACCTGCAAATCCCAACACAGATCATTTTATATTGGACAATCCAATCTGAGGCAAGGGAGGCAGGTTGTTGGAGCTCTATCTCTTACTGCAGCTGTGGTATAGAAAGTTCATTTTGGGACAAAATGGTTGACTCATCAATAGACTATTTACCCAATTGGCCCACTGAGCAGGAAATATATGGACAGTTGACCTTGAAGAACAATGCTTCAGTTCCCCACTATAGTTCCAAGCAAATATTCCAGCCGCAGAACTCTCTCACAGTGATGCATGTTTATAAGAATACCCTATGCTATATTTCCAGTCAAAGTGAACCCAATTGAGTAATAGCATCAGTGAAGCAATTCAAAAAAAGAGCTCAATTAAATCAGTTCCCTCTATAATGTTGTTGGGGTTCGTTCCTTGTTCCTTGTCAATCATTGGCTCATTGGTGAAACTAGCATTCTGACAATATCTTTAATTAATTAATTAAAAAACCTTTATTAATACAATTGCAGACAGAAGTTGACAGCAGGAACATGCACATGTTTCCGAGTAAGTTCTGAAAAATATAAAAAGGTCCCAAGTTATTTTATTAAACCTGAAGTCCAGCCCTTGTGATGTCACTGCATACGCCATTACCTTCTACTCATCAGACCAAGCCCATGCATACACAGCTATATAAACTTGCAAGAGAATTACAATAGTTCCAGTGTTTTCTAAGGCCTAGGCAATAAATGTCCACTCCCCAAAGTTGATATATTATGGAATGTCTGACTAGTCTCTTATCTCCTACACTCCCCTGCAGAGTTCTGTCTCAGTCACACATTTCTCAGAGGTGTCTCTTTATAAGAGGCAGACAGAAATGAAAACAACTGTGGAACAATACCAAACCTCTATAATGAATATATATTGTTAATCTGTAGTCTAGGACCCTATAAATGTAAGGAGGGCAGGGTCTTATAACCCCTCCCCTTCTTTTAATACAACATAAGCATAATCAATTATTATAATACATCAAACATTTGGTACAGCCCATATCATGACCACTAGGTGAACCCGACAATGAACCCAAATCATTTTAGTCTTGGTATGGTTCAAGTGTGATAAACATACTGCAGAACAAAAAACACCTAAACATTATGAGCACAATTGTAATGGGGTGCGTACTGGCGGCAGAGAAGTCAGGCGCAGGAATGCAAAAACTGATTTACAACAGTGTTGTTTAATCAACATAAAACCACCGTCAACAGAACAATACATGAAATGGGTCAAAAAAAAAACGGTAATCACCAGCATACCGTGCATAAGCACGACAAGAAACAATTCCGGACAAGGACATGGGAGGGGGGGGGGCAGAGGGTCAAATACACAACATGTAATAGATGGAATTGGAACCAGGTGTGATGGAAGACAAGACAAAATCAATGGAAAATGGAAAGTGGATCGGCGATGGCTAGAAGGCTGGTGACGTTGATCGCCAAACGTCGCCCGAACAAGGAGAGAGAGGGACCAACTTCGGCAGAAGTCGTGACAACAATGTTGGTAGAAGTATTTTATCTTAATTATCTTAATCTCACTGTCCTCATAGGGCAATCTGGAAGCCTTGCTAAGTGAGGAAAATTAGAGATCTTGTCACGTTCTGACCATCATTCGTGTGTGTTTTCCTTGTTTTAGTGTTCGTCAGGACGTGAGCTGGGTGGGCATTCTATGTTGTGTGTCTGTTTTGTCTATTTCTATGTTTGGCCTGATATGGTTCTCAATCAGAGGCAGGTGTTAGTCATTGTCTCTGATTGGGAACCATATTTAGGTAGCCTGTTTTGTGTTGGGTTTTGTGGGTGATTGTTCCTGTCTCTGTGTTTGCACCAGATATGGCTCTTTCGGGTTTTCACGTTTCATGTTTTGTTAGTTTGTTCATGTGTAGAGTCTTTATTAAAGAACCATGAATAGAAACCACGCTGCATTTTGGTCCGCCTCTCCTTCAAGTCAAGAAAACCGTTGCAGAATCACCCACCAACCAAGGACCAAGCGGCGTGGTAAACAGAGGCAGCAGCAACAGCAGCAGCAGGAGAAGCGACAGGTGCAGCAGGAGCAACAGCAGCAGCAGCAAAATCAGCAGCAGGAGAAGCAACAGAGGCAGCAGCAGCAGCAGCAGCAGTGGGAGAGGCTGCACTATTTGGAGAAATGGACTTGGGAGGAGATCCTTGACGGGAAAGGACCCTGGGCAGAGCCAGGGGAATATTGCCGCCCCAAAGCCGAGCTGGAGCCACACCTCCAGCCGAGCTAGCACGGCAGAGCGGCTGGAAGCCCGAGAGGCAACCCCAAAAATTTGGGGGGGGGGGGGGGGGGGGGGGGGGCGGGGCACAGGGAGAGTGTGGCAGAGTCAGGAGCCAGACCTGAGCCAACTCCCCCTGTTTACCGTAAAGGAGCCATGGATGTTATCGGAGCTATCGGCGAAGCTGAGGGCTGAGTCTGAGAGGGTCGAGGAGTTATTGGACAGAATGGAGGAGAGTGAACGGATGGGAGATGAGAAGACACTCGAGGAGGTGTTAATAGAATTGGGGGAGTGTGAAGAAAGAGAGCAGTTGATTTGGCGTAGTATGCAAGGCATTCGCCCTGAGGTGCGTGTCCCCAGCCCGGTACCACCAGTGCCGGCATCCCGCACCAGGCTGTCTCTCCGTCCCATCAACACAGGTGCTCCCGCCTGTCCGGCGCTACCAGAGTTTCCTCCCCTCCGTCCAGAGGCGACAGAGCCCCTCAGTCCAGAGGCGCCAGAGCCCCTCAGTCCAGAGGCGCCAGCGCCACTCAGTCCAGAGGCGCCAGAGCTTCTCTGTCCGGCGCTGCCAGAGCTCCCGCCCCTCAGTCCAGAGGCGCCAGAGCCCCTCAGTTCAGAGGCACCAGAGCCCCTCATTCCAGAGGCGCCAGAGCCCCTCATTCCAGAGGCGCCAGAGCTCCTCAGTCCAGCGCTGCCAGAGTTTCCCGTCTGCCCAGCGCCGTCTGAGCTACCCGTCTGCCCAGCGCCGTCTGAGCTACCCGTCTGCCCAGCGCCGCCTGAGCTACCCGTCTGCCCAGCGCCATCAGAGTCGCCAGTCTGCCCAGCGCTGCCTGAGCCACCCGTCTGCCCAGCGCCGCCAGTGCCGCCAGTCTGCCCAGCGCCGCCAGTGCCGCCAGTCAGCCAGGAGCCGCCAGTCCCGCCAGTCAGCCAGGAGCCACCAGTGCCGCCAGTCAGCCAGGAGCCGCCAGTGCCGCCAGTCAACCAGGAGCCGCCAGTGCCGCCAGTCAGCCAGGATCTGCCAGAACTGCCAGTCAGCCCGGATCTGCCAGAACTGCCAGTCAACCAGGATCTGCCAGAGCCGTCAGTCAGCCAGGACCCGCCATTCAGCCAGGATCCGCCATTCAGCCAGGATCCGCCATTCAGCCAGGATCTGCCAGTCAGCCAGGATCTGCCAGAGCTGCCAGTCAGCCAGGATCTGCCAGAACTGCCAGTCAGCCAGGATCTGCCAGAACCGCCAGTCAGCCAGGATCTGCCAGAACTGCCAGTCAGCCAGGATCTGCCAGAACTGCCAGTCAGCCAGGATCCGTCAGTCTGCCAGGGTCCGCCAGTCAGTCAGGACCCGCCATTCAGCCAGGATCCGCCATTCAGCCAGGATCCGCCAGTCAGCCAGGATCTGCCAGAGCTGCCAGTCAGCCAGGATCTGCCAGAACTGCCAGTCAGCCAGGATCTGCCAGAACCGCCAGTCAGCCAGGATCTGCCGGAACCACCAGTCTGCCAGGATCTGCCAGAACCACCAGCCAGCCAGGATCTGCTAGATCCATCAACCTGCCTGAGCTTCACCTCAGTCCCGAGCTGCCCCTCAGTCCAGTGGGGCCCGTTGTTAGGGTTCCTAGGCCAAGGTTAGCGGCGAGGGTCGCCACTTAAGGGACGCTAAGGAGGTGGACTAAGACAATTATGGAGTGGGGTCCACGTCCAGCGCCAGAGCCGCCACCGCGGCCAGATGCCCACCCAGACCCTCCCCTATAGGTTTAGGTTATGCGTTCGGAGTCCGCACCTTGGGGGGGGTACTGTCACGTTCTGACCATCGTTCATGTGTGTTTTCCTTGTTTTAGTGTTGGTCAGGACGTGAGCTGGGTGGGCATTCTATGTTGTGTGTCTGGTTTGTCTATTTCTATGTTTGGCCTGATATGGTTCTCAATCAGAGGCAGGTGTTAGTCATTGTCTCTGATTGGGAACCATATTTAGGTAGCCTGTTTTGTGTTGGGTTTTGTGGGTGATTGTTCCTGTCTCTGTGTTTGCACCAGATAGGGCTGTTTCGGGTTATTTACGTTTCATGTTTTGTTAGTTTGTTCATGTGTAGAGTCTTTATTAAAGAACCATGAATAGAAACCACCATGCATTTTGGTCCGCCTCTCATTCAAGTCAAGAAAACCGTTACAGATCTGATAAAGATGGTCCAAACAAAGGTGTGCTTTTATTAGATTGTCTGGCAAGACAGGACGGACAAAGTTCCCGTGTCTAATTTCACATGTGGGATTAAGACAGGCTCATGATGCGTTTACGGCAGGGGTGGTAACAGGCGGCCGTCAAATCCGGCCTGTGAGTGTGTTTTTTTTCACCCCCTTTGCTATGAAGCCCCTAAATAAGATATGGTGCAACCAATTACCTTCAGAAGTCACATAATTAAATAAAGTCCACCTGTGTGCAATCTAAGTGTCACATGATCTGTCACATGATCTCAGTATATATACACCTGTTCTGAAAGGCCCCAGAGTCTGCAACACCACTAAGCAAGGGGCTCCACCAAGCAAGCGGCACCATGAAGACCAAGGAGCTCTCCAAACAGGTCAGGGACAAAGTTGTGGAGAAGTACAGATCAGGGTTGGGTTATAAAAAAATATCTTAAATATCTGCCAAGAGAGGGCCGCCCACCAAATCTCACGGACCAGGCAAGGAGGGCATTAATCAGAAAGGCAACAAAGAGACCAAAAATAACCCTGAAGGAGCTGCAAAGCTCCACAGTGGAGATTGGAGTATCTGTCCATAGGACCACTTTAAGCTGTACACTCCACAGAGCTGGGCTTTACAGAAGTGGCCAGAAAAAGCTAATTGCTTAAAGAAAAAAATTTGCAAACACATTTGGTGTTCGCCAAAAGGCATGTGGGAGACTCCCCAAACATATGGAAGAAGATACTCTGTTGAGACAAATTGTGACCCTAAGCATACTGCTAAAGCAACACTCGAGTGGTTTAAGGGGAAATATTTAAATGTCTTGGAATGGCCTAGTCAAAGCCCAGACCTCAATCCAATTGAGAATCTGTGACTTAAAGATTTCTGTACACCAGCAGGAACCCAGGAACCCACCTCCCAAAAATCTATTTTAATTCCAGGTTATAAGGCAACAAAATAGGAAAAATGCGAAGGGGGTGAATACTTTCACAAGGCACTGTAGTAGGAAGTCCACTGTGTGCAGCGTACCCTGCACTAACATAAATAACATGAGCATGTCTACTTCTGCTAAGCTTCCCAGTAAAGCAATGAAAACAATCAAGTATCCCAGAAAAGTACCAAAGTCTAAGTTAACAGATGTATCTTAAGATGCAAGGTTCATGAAATCAATAATCAATAAACAGATGATATTCATATGACAATCTCTGAAACTCATTTAGATAATACATTTGATGAAAGCGTGGTAGCAATACATGATTATAACATCTACAGAAAATACAGAAATGCCAAAGGAGGAGGTGTGGCTGTTTATATTCAGAACCACATTCCTGTTAAACCTAGAGAGGATCTGTAATATGGCTACAGGTTCATCTGCCTCACCTAAAGCCCATTCTGGTCAGAATCTGCTATAGACCACCAAGTGCTAACAGTCAGTATCTGGGTAACATGTGTGAAATGCTTGATAATGTATGTGATATCAACAGAGAGATATATTTTCTGGGTGATTTAAATATTGACTGGCTTTCATCAGGCTGTCACTCAAGAGAAATCTTCAAAACAAACTGTAACTAGTGCCTGCAACCTGGTTCAGGTTATCAGTCAACCTGCCAGGGTAGTTACAAACAGCATGTATTGATCACATCTTTACTAATGCTGCAGAAATGTACTTTAAAGCAGTATCCAAATCCATCGGATGTAGTGATCACAATATAGTAGCCATATCTAGGAAAACCAATGTTCCAAAGGCTGGGCCTAATATAGTGTATAAGAGGTCATACAATAAGTTTTGTAGCGATTCCTATGTTGTTGATGTAAATCATATTTGTTTGTCTGTGGTGTGTAATGAGGAGAAACCAAATGCTGCTCTTGACTCATTTATGAAATTGCTTATTCCAGTTACTAATTTGCATGCATCCATTAACAAAAATAGTTTAGTTGAAACGGATGAGGCAAAAGGAATGGCAAATAAGTCTGGCTGCTCAACCGATTTGCTAATGTACTGCAAATTGAGATATCATGTGACTAAACTGAATAAAATGAAGAAACTACACTATGAAATAAAAGTTACATGACATAAAGATTGATAGTACAAAGCTTTGGAGCACCTTAAATTACATTTTGGGCAAAAAGGCAAACTCAGCTCCATCATTCATTGAATCAGATGGCTCACTCATCACAAAACCCACTAATATAACCAATTACTTCAATGATTTTTTCATTGGCGAGATTAACTACATAGAGCCATGGCTACATGAAACTCCATTCCACATCAGGTAAGTGATGCAATCAGTAGAATAAAAAAGACAGATAAAAAATACACAGATCAGCAGGGACCGTGAAGAGACAGACACAGGCACTGACATACATACACATGATAAGACACACACTCTACACACGCGCACACATGGATGTTGTGTTGTAAATATGATAGTGGAATTGTGGCCTGAGGGAACACACAATGTTTTGGGGAAAGTGTTATGAAATGTGATATCATGTCATATTTTAAACTGTATATAACTGTCTTAATGTTGCTAGACCCCAGGAAGAGTAGCTGCTGCCATGGCAGCAACTAATGGGGATCCTTAATAAATACAAACACAATATGTGATCGTGTCTCAATGTAATCAAGGTATGAAATGATTGTTATACCACTTATACAATCTATTTTTGTGTTTACTTGTGGTCAATTTGCAGTGTACAAATTATTATAATTATGTTCTGGCCCCCACGACAATCCCCTTGGACAAAAATCATCCCACGGCTGAATCTAGTTGCCTACCCCTGGTACGGTGTACAAAAGGTCTTTCTCTCTCCCAGCCAACACAGCATAGCACTGAATCAAAGTCAGACAACAGGCCAAAGAAATAGCTGCATCACTTAATCCCAGATTAAGTAAAAGTGATTTGTGGGATGTCCTCCCTGAAAGAGAGCGAGAGAGCAAGAGAGAGAGAGCGAGCGAGAGACAGGGATAGTCTAACACAATGGAATGGATTAGTTACATGGACACCCTACCTAGGAGTTAATCTCATTGAGAAAGCCATATGGTAATAGTCTCGCTGGCTGCAATGAGACAAATAAACAAACATTCAATGTTATCACGCTGAGGAAGCTTTCTTCGTGTCCAACAAGCTTTCTCTGCCCTTCACCTTGTTCTGAACACCTCCAAAACAATGGTCATGTGGTTCGGTAAGAAGAATGCCCCTCTCTCCACCGGTGTGATTGAGGGTTTAGAGTTTGAGGTAGTCACCTCATACAAGTACTTGATTGTATGGCTAGACGGTACACTGTCCTTATCTCTACCTTCTTGCCCTTAGTACAAACATTATTGGGCACAGACAACCGCACTATGTTTTGTGCTGTTACCATGTCATGCTGCTGCCATGTTGTGTTGATACTGTGTTGTTGTCATATTGTGTTGCTACCATGCTGTGTTGTCATGTGTTGCCAAGTGAGGAAAATTTGAGATCTGATAAAGATGGTCCAAACAAAGGTGTGCTTTTATTAGATTGTCTGGCAAGACAGGACGGACAAAGTTCCCCTGTCTAATTTCACATGTGGGATTAAGACATGTTTCTCTTTATGTGTCTTAGGTTTCTCTTTATGTAGTGTTGTGGTGTCTCTCTTGTCGGTATGTTTTGTCCTACTTTTTTATTTTTTTTATTGCAAACCCGTCTCCGCAGGAGGCCTTTTGTCTTTTGGTAGGCCGTCATTGTAAATAACAATTTGTTCTTAACTGACTTGCCTAGTTAAATATACATAAGAGGAAGAAGAAAAGAGACACTGTCAAAGCGTTAGACAACATTAGACCCTCATAAACTTGATAACTAAAGTCTGCAATCGATTTGGATTGGATGCGTTCAAGAAACTCTCCCATTCCTTCAAAACCTCTCACTTCAGTAGTGTGTGAACCAGCTGCTGCTTATCAGTTATTTTATTGTCACCAGCCTCCACGTGGAAAACATGTGGCACTGTGTTCAGAAAGGCCACGCTGCATGCACTGTGCTGTCACACTGGGATGCCCCACCACACCAGCCAGGTGACTTGTGTTGAATAAAAACCACCATCTGCTACCTGCTGTATAGTAGACATGTAGGAACTTAATTTAATCACTCTTTTGTTGCTGATAATTTCCTTGCACAGCAGGAACTGCAAACTTGTAGTGCATTTGAGTTTTAGAAAGGCTTCTAAAGTTTGTTATTTCTATTTTGACATTTCAGACTTGATTTGCCCTCATGAAAAATGCATCAACCCCTACAAAAAAGGCCATGAAATATAATCCAAGATGGCGTAGCAGTCAGGTGTCTTTGTCTTAGTCTTGTTGTGTACTGTAGAAAAATCCATTTTATATATTTTTTCTTCACATATATTTTACAAATATTTTTAACTTCAACATACTCTCCTACAACCCGCCTTACCCAATGTGGTATGGATCTGCTATTTTCTTTACTTTAGAACCGGAACCCCCAACAGAAGCTAGCTGCCCGAGGTTTTCTTTCAACAGGCTCCTCCTTCGCGACGTACCCTGAATGCCCAGCTGCTAGCCTGCTAGCAGCGGCCCGCTAGCTGTCTAGAGCATATCGGACTGTTAGCTGAATAGGTCCATCAGCCAATTTCTTGGGCTACTATACCAATTTTGCCAATTGGCCTGCACCCTTTTACTACACAGAGCCCTGCTGACGTAAACGTAAACGCACAGGGGGGGCTACAACAGACATCGTCTGTCGCGACGTCCCTCTAATGCCCTTCTGCTAGCCTGCTAGCCCCAGCCCGCTATCTGTCTGAATCGCCGTGCCTCCAACTCGCCTAGCTACTCACTGGACCCCTATGATAACTCGGCTACCCATGCCTCTCCCTAATGTCAGTATGCCTTGTCCATTGCTGATTTGGTTAGTGTTTATTGTCTTATTTCACTGCAGAGCCCTAATCAATATGCCTTAGCTAACCCTTTTGTTCCACCTCCCACACATGCGGTGACCTCACCTGGTTTAAATGGTGGCTCCAGAGACAATACCTCTCTCATCGTCACTCAATGCTTAGGTTTACCTCCACTGTATTCACATCCTACCATACCTTTGTCTGTACATAATGCTTTAATATATTCTACCGCGCCCAGAAACCTGCTCCTTTTACTCTCTGCTCCAAACGTACTAGACGACCAGTTCTTATAGCCTTTAGCCGTACCCTTATCCTACTCCTCTTCTGTTCTTCTGGTGATGGAGAGGTTAATCCAGGCCCTGCAGTGCCTAGCTCCACTCCCATTCCCCAAGCGCTCTCATTTGTTGACTTCTGTAACAGTAAAAGCCTTGGTTTCATGCATGTTAACATTAGAAGCCTCCTCCCCAAGTGTGTTTTATTCCCTGCATTAGCACACTCTGCCGACACGAATGTCCTAGCCGTGTCTGAATCGTGGCTTAGGAAGGTCACCAAAAACCCTGAAATTTCCATCCCTAACTATAACCTTTCCGGACAAGATAGAATTGCCAAAGGGGGCGGAATTGCAATCAACTGCAGAGATAGCCTGCATAATTCTGTCTTACTATCCAGGTCTGTGCCCAAACTATTTGAGCTTCTACTTTTAAAAATCTACCTATCTAGAAACAAGTCTCTCACTGTTGCCGCTTGCTATAGACCACCTTCTGCCCCCAGCTGTGCCCTGGACACCATATGTGAATTGATTGCCCCCCATCTATCTTCAGAGCTTGTGCTGTTAGGTGACCTAAACTGGGACATGCTTAACACCCAGGCCATCCTACAATCTAAGCTTGATGCCCTCAATCTCACACAAATGATCAATGAACCACCAGGTACAACCCCAAATCCGTAAACACGGGCACCCTCATAGATATCATCCTAACCAACCTGCTTTCCAAAAACACCTGTGCGGTCTTCAACCAATTAGCATCGAATAGTCCCCGCGATATGCAACTTTTCAGGAAAGTTAGGAACCAATATACACAGGCAATTAGGAAAGCAAAGGCTAGCTTTTTCAAACAGAAATTTGCATCCTGTAGCACAAACTCAAAAAAGTTCTGGGACACTGTAAAGTCCATGGAGAATAAGAGCACCTCCTCCCAGATGCCCACTGCACTGAGGCTAAGAAACACCACTGAAAAATCCACGATAATTGAGAATTTCAATAAGTATTTTTCTACAGCTGGCCATGCTTTCCACCTGGCTACCCCTACCCCGATCAACAGCCCTGTAACCCCCACAGCAACTTGCCCAAGCCTCCTCTATTTCTCCTTCACCCAAATCCAGATAGCTGATGTTCTGAAAGAGCTGCAAAATCTGGACCCCTACAAATCAGCCGGGCTAGACAATCTGGACCCTCTCTAAAATGATCTGCCGAAACTGTTGCAACCCCTATTACTAGCCTGTTCAACCTCTCTTTCGTATCGTCTGAGATCCCCAAAGATTGGAAATATGCCACGGTCATCCCCCTCTACAAAGGGGGAGACACTCTAGACCCAAACTGCTACAGACCTATATCTATCCTACCCTGCCTTTCTAAGGTCTTCGAAAGTCAAGTTAACAAACAGATCACCGACCATTTCGAATCCCACCGTACCTTTTCCACTATGCAATCTGGTTTCCGAGCTGGTCATGGGTGCACCTCAGCCACGCTCAAGGTCCTAAACGATATCATAACTGCCATCGATAAGAGACAATACTGTACAGCTGTATTCATTGACCTGGCCAAGGCTTTCAACTCTTTCAATCATCACATTTTTATCGGTAGACTCAACAGCCTTGGTTTCTCAAATGTCTGCCTTGCCTGGTTTACCAACTAATTCTCAGAGAGAGTTCAGTGTGTCAAATCGGAGGGCCTGTTGTCCGGACCTCTGGCAGTCCCTATGAGGGTCACACAGGGTTCAATTCTCAGGCCGACTCTTTTCTCTGTATACATCAATGATGTTCCTCTTTCTGCTGGTGATTCTCTGATCCACTTCTACGCAGATGACACCATTCTGTATACTTCAGGCCCTTCTTTGGACACTGTGTTAACTAACCTCCAGGCGAGCTTCAATGCCATACAACTCTCCTTCCGTGGCCTCCAACTGCTCTTAAATGCAAGTAAAACTAAATGCATGGTCTTCAACTGATCACTGCCTACACCTGCCCGCCCGTCCAGCATCACTACTCTGGACGGTTCTGACTTAGAATATGTGGACAATTACAAATACCTAGGTGTCTGGTTAGACTGTAATCTCTCCTTCCAGACTCAGATTAAGCATCTCCAATCCAAAATTAAATCTAGAATCAACTTCCTATTTCGCAACAAAGCATCCTTCACTCATGCTGCCAAACATACCCTCGTAAAACTGACTATCCTTCCGATCCTTGACTTTGGCGATGTCTTATAGAACATAGCCTCCAACACTCTACTCAGCAAATTGGATGCAGTCTATCACAGTGCCATCGGTTCTGTCACCAAAGCCACATATACTACCCACAGCTTCATATTTGTTGCCAAACCCACTGGCTCCAGGTCATCTATAAGTCTTAGCTCGGTAAAGCCCGAGCTCACTGGTCACCATAGCGGCACCCACCCGTAGCACGCGCTCCAGCAGGTATATTTCCCTGGTCACCCCCAAAGCCAATTCCTCCTTTGGCTGCCTTTCCTTCCAGTTCTCTGCTGCCAATGACTGGAATGAATTGCAAAAATCACTGAAGCTGGAGACTCATATCTCCCTCACTAACTTTAAGCACCAGCTGTCAGAGCAGCTCACAAATTGCTGCACCTGTACATAGTCCAGCTGTAAATAGCCCATCCAACTACCTCATCCCCATACTGATATTTTTTTATTCTCCTTTGCACCCCAGTATCTCTACTTGCACATTCATCTTCTGCACATCTATCACTCCAGTGTTTAATTGCTAAATTGTAATTGTTTCGCCACCATGGCCTATTTATTGCCTTACCTCCCTTATCTTACCTCATTTGCACACACTGTATACAGACTTTTTTATTGTGTTATTGACTGTATGTTTGTTTATTCCATGTGTAACTCTGTGTTGTTGTTTGTGTCGTACTGCTTTGCTTTATCTTGGCCAGGTCGCAGTTCTAAATGAGAACTTGTTCTCAACTAGCCTACCTGGTTAAATAAAAGTGAATTAAAAATAAATAAATGAATATCTATATAATAATTCACATTTCCTGTTGCTGCAGAACTATTGTCCTGCAAACCTGCTCAAATTAAGATCCTACATCTATATGTGACAGAACTGAAAACCTGCATTGAAGGGGCGGAGTTATGTCAGATTAATCCACCCTCTCCTATCATCACATTCCCACACTGTAGATATCTGATCTGATGCTGCTTGGCAGTGATAGTTTTTTTTGGTTGTTAAAAAGCTTCACAGGTGACTGTAACCAACCTGATAAATTGTACAGTTGGGGTTGTACTTCATAAAGTTACAAAACACCTCATAATGTTACAAAAAATTCCCAATATGCTTTGTCTTGCCCCTACACATACTGTATATATCTAGTTTGGAATACTATATTACATACTCAGCAGGTAAAAGGTATGACTTTTTCATGACTCTGGCACTGGTTCAGACATTATTTGGAGCAACAAATTATGCTTTTTGCGGTTAGCCGTGCCAAGTTACATAACGGGGCCCCTGAGTTGCGTTTGTACGATCCTAGAAAAAAAAAAAGTTTAATTGGAAAGCACAATCAAGGTTTTGTCGGCCAAAAAAGTAAGTACACACACCCCCATTTACTGTATATGCCCATTTCATAAACCTTTCCATAAAGCCTGCAGGTATAATGCTTTACAACTTGTTAGCTTGTATGAGCCTTTATAATATCTTATGGAATTTGCTGGCGTGTTATGATCAATGGAATTCAACAATTTATTAATTCTGTTTGATCACTCACTGCATTCTCTTTTCCAAGTTCCAAATGATTAGTTGAGATTTCAGGTGAAAGCACACAACACAAACAGTCAGGCCCTTCACCGTAATCAGATCAGCATTGATTGAGTGGCGTGAATCCAAGAGGATCTGGACTTTGGTTTGAACTACAAGGTATTTCTCTTTGATATTGGTTGCATAGCAAACCAGAAGTCAATGTTTTTTTTCTCCACAGGCTATCCTATAGGATAGCAACCATTAGAGATGTCTTGGACATACAGCAATAATCAATGTACTGTACATGATTGCCTAACATGGTTTTCCAGTGAAAAAAGTGAAACATTTCAAGAAAAGTGGAGAAATGACATGACTAACCAGAAAGAACATTATGTAGCTGTTCCAGGGGGAAAAAACGTGCTGAAACATGCCTTTTAAAAGTCTGGATCTGGACATTAACGTGGGCCTCGTACTGCTGAAGCATAACATTTCACGGTTAGTGATTGATAGTGAGTATGTATAGCATTCCAGATGTTCTCTTGGCTTTACCCACAACAGCTCTTTCATTAGGCAGCAAAAACACATGTTTGGGACAAGGGTCAAATGGGAGTCTTGTTTGGAGTTATGTAATGTTTGCCCAATTTGAGGGGAGGCTCCTGCTTGGGGGCTGTCTCAAATCTGCAGTTGCTCTTACACAACCCGGGTTGTGGCGGGACCCTACACTATAAAAAACCCTGTCTGGAGAGGAAAAGTACCTCAGCCCTTTTTTGGACAAGGTATGTACTACATGAATAGTAGGTTTTTACATCTATTCCTCTTGTGGGTTTTTTTTTCTTTCAAAAAAATAACTTTTAACATTTTGGATTAGTTTGCACGCTTTTTAGAGTGAAGCTGTAATGGAGTGGGATATGGCTCTTCTATTGACCTGATGGGATGTACTGGTGTTAATGTTGTGATATTTTTTCATGACTCTGGGCACTGTCTTCCACAGATCCATCAACAAGGCAACATGCTGAGGATCTGTGTGGCCCTCTGTGCCCTGGCAACATGCTGGGCACAGGACTGTCAAGTTTCAAACATTCAGGTCATGCAGAACTTCGATAGGAGCAGGGTAAGAACACAATTCTAATTTCAGAAATGTAACTTCTCATAAAGTATCTCTGCTCTTGTCCAATTTATTCTATCAGCTTTGGAATGTTAAATGTTGAAGAACGGAGCTGGAATGTCATTGTATGGTATGCAGGGATTGATAGAGCTCTCATTTAATTTTACAGTATACTGGTAGGTGGTATGCTGTGGCCAAGAAAGATCCTGTTGGTCTGTTTCTCTTGGACAATGTCGTCGCTCAGTTCTCAGTAGATGAAAGTGGCAAAATGACTGCAACTGCCCACGGCAGAGTTATCATCCTGAAGTGAGTTCTGTTCACTTACAAATGATAAAAATTGTTCCTGAACATCATTATGCTTTCACTTCCACTGAACTTCCCCATTTATCCTCCCCTTTTCCTCCCTTTAGCAACTGGGAAATGTGTGCCAACATGTTCGGCACCTTCGAGGACACTCCAGACCCTGCCAAGTTCAAGATGAGATATTGGGGCGCTGCTTCATACCTCCAGTCTGGAAGTAAGAAAGACTACAGGCTCAAACTCAAGACTAACGTCTCCTATTGTTGTGCAGAATATTCCATTGAGTTACTCCATCCCACGTTGATGATAACTGAACTCTTCCTTATTAGTATATAATAGCATGCCATTGATGAAGCCTGCTGTTAAACCAACCATTGCTATGATTCTATCTCCTCTCTCCTCCACATAGACGATGACCACTGGGTCATTGACACCGACTACGACAACTACGCCATCCACTACTCCTGCAGAGAGGTTGACCTGGACGGCACCTGCCTGGACGGATACTCCTTCATCTTCTCCCGTCACCCCACTGGCCTGAGGCCCGAGGACCAGAAGATTGTCACAAACAAGAAAAAGGAGATGTGCTTCCTCGGCAAATACAGACGCGTTGGACACACTGGTAAGAGTTGTAATAACTACATTTAAAAATGAAAAGTAATACTTTCCAAAAAAACGATTGTGTAGCAAGCAATTGTGCAACTTTGGGTCTAACTTTTGTTAGCTAGTGTGTATGATGAACTCTTATTGAATCCAAATATCAGTTATAAGTTCATTATATTCTTTATGTGTATATGTTTTATTCCTCCGTTGCAGGTTTCTGTGAAAGCAGTTGATCTTTAACTACTCAGAGGGATATCGTGGGAGTAGAATTCCACAAGACTGTAAATATAAACCATGTTCCACAACAACAACAAAAAGAAACCATCCGTCAAGAACCAGCCCCTTCTAGCAGTTGCAGAACTTTGCCATTACCAAAGATGACACCAATCAACCAAAGCAAATTATGTGTATCTGAATGTAAAAGGGAATGGGATACTTTACTGATTGTCATTGTATGATGTAGTCTTGAACCTCTTTTTGAAATAAAACCCCCCACATATGTACTAGTTCAGTGTTTATTTTGTATTATTAGTATCAATGGTTTCAGTCATATTTTGTGCTCTGATGTCATCAGGTTTGCTTGCTATTCATACAACTGCATTGTCCCACATGGTTTCCATTCGACTGTGACAAACAGACAACGAATACTCAAAGATTGTGTTGATACAGGACAATGGCTATAATCTTTATTGCAAATGTTTGTACAGTGATTAACAAATAAAGAGCAAAGACATCTTTTGTATACAGGCCAAAACAAAAAAATTGAATCAAAGCTACCCAATTGTCTGAACAAAAAGTATATTATATATGTTTCTCTGTTGCAAATTGTCACAAATTGGCATCAAACACAGAATTATTCATAACACAGTGCTTGGAACCAACCATATGGATATTCTGCAGCAGTAACCTTACAGCTAAGGCCATGTTGTCACATTCCTTGAATAGAGACACCTCAACCTCTTTTCCACTACCCAGAGAAGCCTCGCTAATCCTTGGCCTTAAATCGTTTCAGTCTGGGTTATAGGATTTGCTCATGAAATCTCATTCAAGCTTTAGTTTTGCTGGTTTGCAAAGTAAGAACTGAGGCGGAAGTGGGCCTTGTTCACACATTTACAGTACCTTCAGAAAGTAAGCACACCCTTTGACTTTTTTCCAAATGTAGTTTTGTTACAGCCTGAATTTTAGATTATTTTGTGTCACTGGCCTACACACAATACCCCATAATGTGAAAGTGGAATTATCTTTTCGACATTGTTACAAATTGATAAAAAATGTAAGGCTGAAATGTCTTGAGTCAATAAGCTTTCAACCCTGTTGTTATGGCAAGCCTAAATAAGTTCAGGAGTAAAAATGTGCTTAACAAGTCACGTAATGAGTTGCACGGACTCTCTATGCAATAATAGCGTTCAGCATGATTTTTGATTGACTACCTCATCTCTGTACCCCACACACAATTATCTGTTAAGTCCCTCAGTTGACCAGTGAATTTCAAACACAGATTCAACCACATAGAACAGGAAGGTTTTCCAATGTCTCGCAAAGAAGGGCACCTATTGGTAAAGGGGTAAAAAAAGCAGAAAATAATAAATTCCTTTGAGCATGGTGAAATTATGAACTACACTTTGGATGGGGTATCAATACACCCAGTCACTACAAAGATACAGGCTTCCTTCCTAACTCAGTTGCCAGAGAGGAAGGAAACCAAGAGGCCAATGGTGACTTTAAAACAGTTACAGAGTTTAATGGCTGTGATAGGAGAAAACAGAGGATGTATCTCCACAAAACTAACCTAAATGACAGAGTGAAAAGAAGGAAGCCTGTACAGAATGAAAATATTCCAAAACATGCATGTTTGTAATGTGGCAAATACATTACCTTTATGTCCTTAATACAAAGTCTTATGTTTGGGGAAAATCTAACACAACACATCACTGAGTACCACTCTTTATATTTTGAAGCATTGTGGTGGCTGCATCATGTTATGGGAATGCTTGTTAACGGCAAGAACTATGGAGTTAAAAAAAGAAATAGAGCTAAGCACAGGCAAAATCCTAGAGGAAACCCTTGTTCAGTCTGAAACTGGGAGACAAATTCACCTTTCAGCAGGACAATAATTGAAAACACTTGGCCAAATATACATGTTTTGCTGAAAATAGACTTGCGAATTTATGGCAAGACTTGTAAATGGCTGTCTAGCAATGATCAACAACCAACTTGACAGAGCTTGAATAATTAACAAATAAAATAATGTGCAAATATTGTACAATTTAGGTGTGCAAAGCTCTTAGAGACTTACCCAGACAGACTCATAGCTGTAACTAACATGTATTGACTCAGGGGTGTGAATACTTATGTAAATGAAATATTTCTGTATTTCCTTTTCAATAAATTGGCAAAAAAGTCTAAAAACATGTTTTCACTTTGTCATTATGGGGATTGTGTATAGATGGGTGAGAACATTTTGAATAAGTCAAGGGGTATGAATACTTTCTGAAGGCACTGTACCATTGACTATTTACCATTACCCAGTGCGGCTGTTTCGATCTCAATATCAAATCATTTCTGGGTAACAATCTAGTAACTTACTGTGCTAGTTTTCCATAAAAATGGTCAAAGACAGAAAAATGTATTTTTCTAAAAACAATATTCTCAAGCAAAAAAATGGCTAGGACTAAAACTGAGAGTGGTCTGAGTGGAGGGCACATTAGGATTGTGGTGTGGGTATCAATCCAGCGGTCAGATTTATTTCATACTTTTACAGTGTTAGTTTCATCAGCTGTCAACCAGAAAAAGTGAATTTTGACTTCCCTGGGCCTTTAAAACTTTGATGGAATACAACTTAGGGACACAAACATTTCTTATACAGACAAAGTACAACGTAAAAAATATTTTGGCCATACTTGCAAACATTAGAAAAAGTTTAATTTGAACCTGGACCTCAAAATACGCATCAGCCAATTACAATCATTGACGTAGTTGCACGTGATATAATGCTACATTGTAGCTGGTCCCATCAGCTAGCCTGGCACACGTGAGCCCTATGGTAACATCACCAGCTGACAGTGATTATTTCCTGTAGCAAATTCTGCATCAAAGACCTTAGACTTTATATCCACCAACCAATGGCATTTCTTAAAGGTCATTCTGAGAAGTAATTTCTCTCTCATGGCTAACTACCAGGAAGTTTGAAAAGACAGGCTGATTGGGCGGGGAGCTTATATTCATGAGCTCGCCTTGACTGACAGCTCTTTGAAACACCTACGTTGAGCAACTTGGAAGCAGTGAGCAGTGTTGCAGTAAAATCATCTAAAGCACATTTTGTGACACAAAGGAACTCATATAATATTGGAATTGCATCAATGATATAAATTATTTTAATACATCTCCCATTTGGCATGTCTCCTGTGATTCACAGCAGCACTGATGCATGTGTTGACTTGACAGCTGTGTCGGAGTTTTGAACAACCCTTCCCCCCGTTTTGTTACATGCTGGCTGAAGACCTAGCTAGCCAGTAACTAGCTAACGCCAGACAGATGAAGACCTAGCTAGCCAATAACTAGCTAACGTCAGACACAGATGAAAGAGGAAACATATAAATACCTTTGCCATAGATGAATAGGGTACATACAGTCAACATTTGGCACCAGTAGAGTAGCTATCGAGCTATATAAACCACGGCCCTCTGCAAACACGTTTTCTCCAATGTTTGTGACAAGGTGGTACTTATTTAAATTAGATAAGCGAATATCATGTTGCCATTGGTGTATTAAAATGAGAGTTAAGGTAACATGTGGGAAGGGACCAGTAAGTTTATTATCAAACGTAATCAATGTAGAAGCAACAGTCATTTTCCATACTTTGGTCATAATACTTTCATCTGGTTTCCGTCAAATATCATCCTATTGTCATCTAATTTCCTGTTGGAACACAAATATTTGCCCCAGTCTAAGGACATTTGCACTCCGAAGCAGGTTCCCCTCCCTGACCAAGGTCCTTCTTGCCCGGTTGCTCTGTTTAGTCGGACAGCCAACTCTAGGCTGGGTAGTTCCATTTTTTTTTCACTTCCCAATGATGCAGACCACTGTCCTCTTTGAAATTTGAAACACTCTAGAAATTGTTTTATACCCTTCCCCAGATATATGCCGTATCACAATTCTATCTCAGAGATCTATGGACAGTTCCTTGGACTTCATGGGATAGTTTCTGCTCTGTCATGCACTGTCAACTGTGGGAACTTCTGTAGAAAGATGTGTTTCTTTCTAAATCAAGTCCAAACAATTGAATTGGCCACAGGTGGACTCCAATCAAGTTGTAGTGACATCTCAAGGATGATCAAAATCAATTGGATTAACCTGAGCTCAATTCGGAGCGTCATAGCAAAGGGTGTGAATACTTATGTAAATTAGATATTTCTGTATTTCATTTGCAATAAATGCGCAAAAATGTATAAATTATGTTTTCCCTTTGTCATTATGGGGGTATTGTGTGTAGTGTATTAAAGCATATATTTAATCCATTTTGAATTCAGTCTGTAACAACAAAATGTGGAATAAGTCCGTTTCACACAGATGCATGTGTTTTTACAGCAATAAAGATGTAGGAGGATTATACAACATGTAAGTTTATATTCGTATGTTGTATATAGAAAGTTAAAGCACTCGTGGTCTTCTCAAATAGCTGTAAATGACATGTTTACTGTAATCACTAATTGGTGGTGTGATCAACTAAGGCCAGAAGCAGTGAAATACAATGGCTGTAAGTTCAAATCCGACTTGGAGCAAGGTTTTTATTTGAGGAAAATAGTCAAATAACGCATACAGTGCATTCGGGAGGTATTCAGACCACTTGACTTTTTCCACAATTTGTTATGTTACAGCCTTCTAATATTGATAAAATAGTTTTAATCCCTCATCAATCTACACACAATACCCCATAATGACAGAGCAAAAACAGTTTTTTTGAATTTGTTCCACATAAAAAATAAATAAAATGAAATACCACATTTACATAAGTATTAAGACCCTTTACTCTGTACTTTGTTGAAACACATTTGGCAGTGATTACAGCCTTGAGTTTTCTTGGGTATGACGCTACAAGTGTGGCACACCTATATTTGGGGAGTTTCTCCCATTCTTCTCTGCAGATCCTCTTAAGCTCTGTCAGGTTGGATGGGGAGTGTCGCCGCACAGCTATTTTCAGGTCTCTCCAGAGATGTTCGATCAGGTTCAAGTCCGGGCTCTGGCGGGGCCACTCAAGGACATTCAGTCACTTGTCCCGCAGCCACTCCTGTGTTGTCTTGGCTGTGTGCTTAGGGTCATTGTTCTGTTGGAAGGTGAACCTTCACCCCAGTCTGAGGCCCTGAGCGCTTTGGAGCAGGTTTTCATCAAGGATCTCTCTGTACATTGCTGTGTTCATCTTTCCTTCGATCCTGACTAATCTCATAGTCCCTGCCGCTGAAAAACATCCCCATAGCATCATGCTGCTACCTCCATGCTTCACTGTAGGGATGGTGCCAGGTTTCCTCTACACGTGAGGCTTGGCATTCAGGCCAAAGTGTTCAATCTTGGTTTCATCAGATCAGAAAATCTTTTTCCTCATGGTCTGAGAGTCTTTAGGTGCCTTTTGGCAAACTCCAAGCGGGCTGTCGTGCCTTTTACTGAGGAGTGGATTCCTCTGGCCACTATACCATAAAAGCCTGATTAGTGGTGTGCTGCAGAGATAGTTGTCCTTCTGGAAGGTTCTACCATCTCCACAGAGGATCTCTGGAGCTCTGTCAGAGTGACCATCGGGTTCTTGGTCACCTCCCTGACCAAGGCCCTTCTTCCCTGATTGCTCAGTTTTTCCGGGAGGCCAGCTCTAGGAAGTGTCTTGTTCGTTCCAAACTTCTTCCATTTAAGAATGACACAATCCTGTCTTGGAGCTCTACGGACAATTCCTCCGACCTCATGGCTTGGTTTTTGCTCTGACATGCACTGTCAACTGTCAATCGACCTTATATAGACAGGTATGTGCCTTGACAAATCATGTCCAATCAATTGAATTTACCACAGGTGGACTCCAAACAAGTTGTTAGCAATATCTCAAGGATTACCAATGGAAACAGGATGCACCTGAGCTCAATTTCGAGTCTCATAGCAAAGGGTCTGAATACTTATGTAAATGTCTAAAAACCTGTTTTCACTTTGTCATTATGGGTTATTGTATGTAGATTGGTGAGTACGATTTCTTCTTTAATCCATTTTAGAATAAGGTTGTAACGCAGCATTTCCGAATGCACTGTATATGACAAAGTAGATGATTAAATGCATATAAAACATTGCGTGTACACGCCCATGTAAAATAGCCTATGCAATATGACTATTAGGCCATAGCAGTATGTTTATCTGCAAGGCTGAAAGACGTAGCTCCTCATTAAATTAATTCTTAATCCTCATTTACAGCCTGTTGGCTGCACTTCTCTTCTCAACACGCTAACATAATAGGATGGATGGATAATACCCATCTCTCGTGCCAGAGGGAGGGTGCCGGATCTTAGCTACACACAAACTAACCTTTTGCCTGACTCAGACTTACATATGGTTCAGGCCTGTAGTTCTCTTTGACAAGAGTATATGTTCTAAGTTTAGGTTTAAACCAAATATCAGCTGCCCATTTTTCCTTTTTGATCAGAAAGAGCTAGTCCTTGCTTTGGACCACATGGCACCTGAATATATACATACCTCATATCAGTTTCACAAAACAATGTATCATTCTCTAGCCCACGGATAGTTAGGAGTAAGCTTCTAGTCAAATACATTTTGTGATACTGTGTTCTGGCATATGTATCAGTGTATTCCATAGATGCACCATGTCACCCTTTTGCCTAACTACTGTGCACACTGTTCCCAACTCATACCTCCACATACGGCCAGGTTTGGAGTCAGTTTGTGCACACACCAAGAAAGCTGTGGCTTGCTCTGTTTTGAACATTGTTACAATTAGTACGTACTTTGGATCCCCATACCCCAGCAGGATAGGCCATCACAGGACATAGGATTTATACAGCTGAGAATAAGCACAGTAACCAAGGTCCTTACTTAATTTTGTTTAACACTGACCCAAAGGCTCTACCTGCATAATTTGCTAGTGATCTCATGCCGTATTTAAAGGTCATGTGGTCATCCATGTTATTTATAGAGCCCAGTGTAGAATAATGGGGGTTGTACCCAAAACAAAAGTTGTGTGCACTTCTCTGCATGCCCTTCTTTCTGAAATGAGCAACCTGGGTTTTCTCTCGATTTATCGTTAGTCTCCATTTAGTACACCATAAATTAACAATATCCAACATACACTGGAGGTCATCTTCGGTCTCAGCAAGGAGAACCATGTCAACAAGATGACCGGGAATATATCTGCAACTTCAACACCAAGTTTAGCATGTTTG
Source organism: Oncorhynchus kisutch (assembly GCF_002021735.2). Lineage (NCBI taxonomy): Eukaryota > Metazoa > Chordata > Actinopteri > Salmoniformes > Salmonidae > Oncorhynchus > Oncorhynchus kisutch. The sequence continues at coordinate 13,449,943 of NC_034198.2, read as the reverse complement.
ATTTGTAGGGCTAAAATGAAAATTTAGTGCAAATAAAGTGGGTTTTGAGTACATCTCCCTGCTTCACACTGTAAGGGGTTGGAAACCAGACAGTCCTAAGGTCACTGACCTGGACACATGTAACTGGAGCCCGATAAAGAGCTTTCATAGCATCAGAAAACCTTACATGAATTGCCATTTTAATTAGTCTAAAAGCAAGGTCTCTATTCACCCAATCGAAGCGTTCTGAAAATCAATAAATCAGCCAAAAGTTGGTTCTCTCTTGAATTCTAGCCCGGACCACTGTAGAGACAGTATAGCTATGGTCTATACACGCTCAGGCTTTCCTAAAGCCGTTCTGTTCATCTGGAAGCTGACCGGACAGTTCTAGATAGTGGGAGAGCCTGTTATTCGGGATGCAGGACTACAGTTTACATGAGGTGCTAATGTGACTAATACCTCATTAGTTCAAAGGGATTTTAGGGTCGTTTTTGGAAGATTTGGGGATAGGGATGATTATGGATTGGTACCATACAGATGGAATAATGCCATTCTCAAAACAAGCCTGGAAGAGTTCAAATAGTGTTTGGAACAACATAGGCGATTACAAAACTTCATTAGACAAATCAATTCATGTAGCTTTCTTTGGTTAAGCAAGCTAAATCACCTTTCTGATCTCCTCTAGATTAAGACAGGCATTCGGATACTGGTTAGGGGAGTATGACTGTGTATTTCCTCCTCCAACTTAAATCTAATATAAAAGTGCTGTTATCGCCTGAAAATAAAAGTGCAACATCTCTTTCCCATTTCCCCAAAACAATATCAGTTTGACAGTGAAACTCGCCATTTTCCAGTGCAATTTTGATGTGAAATGTATCTCCCTCCAAAACCGTTGTGGGTTGTTGGTCTGTAGCTGTAAATAAATGTAATTCTACATTTAAAAGTAGAAAAATACTAATGTGGGATTTAAACTCTTGCCACAATCTGCGACAACTGTGAGCTATATGAGCAGTCAGTCAAATGCATGTGATCCATAATGAACAAAAATAGAAAAGGAACATGCAAATGGTTGGTCCCATAGGTCATGAGCTGAAATAAAAGATCCCAGAAATGTTCCAGAAAACTCTTTCTGATTGGCTGTGCCTGGCTCCCCAGTGGGCGGGCCTATGCCCTCCCAGGCCCACCCATGGCTGCGTCCCTGCCCAGTCGTGAAATCCATAGATTAGGGCCTAATGAGTTCCAATTGATAATGATATTCCAATTGACTGATTTCCTTATATGAACTGTTACTCAGTAAAATCATTGAAATTATCACGTTGCATTTATATTTTTGTTCAGTATAGTTGTTTATCAGAACGTGCCTTTGGACTTCTGTTAAGTATGCTTTCATGAATAAGTGTTGGATCACGTTGCTGATATTAATTGGCCGATACGGAATTTGAACCGGATATAATCATGGCCAGCTGTGCAGATTATCACAGGGCAAAGTCTGCCAGGTTATCTGATTGTAATTCACTGAGGCAGAGTGAGAGACTGAGCAAGTGTTTAAACTTAGACTTTTCTAATGTTCACAAATATGGCCTGTAATGGGACATTTTAATGATATGGCTTTAACCTTGTGAAACTGTCCTATTATAATCTCCTGTTCTTGGGAGTATCAACCTGCATTGCAATCCAGCATGCACCTTCATCCTTGTATAGATAAAGTTCTGCCAAAGAACAGGAAACTATAAAGATATGCGCTTATCACCAAATACTGTCTACACTGCGCTGTGTAACTCTTATTCTCAGAGCTCAGAAATAAAGAATATCCACCACAGGCCCCAAAGAAACAGTGTGGGAAATACTTTTTTCATGTGGTTCTAAATCAGCTTCAGGTAGCCTAATCTGTTCAAAAAACAAAAACCTTAAATAAAATAGAAGACAATACAATATGCAGATAGACAAAGGAAACCCACTTAAAAAGCCATAAATAACTGTTTTACATAAGTTCTATCAAAACAATCCACACAACATTTTCCATCTAAAAAAAGATTTCAGAAAATGGTTTATTCTTGTCAAAAAGTCACTGATTTCTTTTGAAACAAAAGACTGGTAAACAAATCTTCAGGATCTTACAGTTAGATCACTGATGTTTCACTTTAAAAACAACACGGCATGAACAAAAAAAAAGTGCAATGTAAAAATAATATCTTAAAGACAAAAGCAAGACAGACTGGACAGATGTACTCCCTTTTTAATCCCCTATAGGCTGTTCAAGTGAAACAGAAGTCGAGGTGGGCCAGCAGTTCTCTGTGCTGACTGGTGGCGTATGGAGCTCTGCACTTTGGACACTCCAGGAAACTCTCGTCCAGGAGGTTTTTGGAGGTTGAGGTGGGGATGGGATCCTCAATGGACAGCCTCTCAAACTCAGGCTTGTAAGAGCTTGGCTCAGAGAAACGAGACTCGCTCTGCTGTTTCTACAATAAATACAAAACAATATCTGAAGATAGCAAATGTATTCATGATGACTCATTTGAAAAGCAGAAATGTCAAAAGAATTGATGCGTAAAGAAACATTTCACAACACTTACTTGATTGCTAGATTCTAGTCTTGCGATTTGGTCCCGGGCCTTGCGCAGCTCTTTCAGGACCTTGTGCAGCTGATGCTGTAAACTCTGTCGATCAAGCTTCTCGTTCTCAAAGTCTTTGGCAGATAGCTGGATCTTGGGGGAATAGACAAGAGCAAATCAAGAGAGCACTGCAGATTAGAGGTCGACCGATTATGATTTTCCCATGCAGATACCGATTATTGGAGGACCAAAAAAAGCCGATACCAATTAATCGGCCTATTATTTATTTATAATAATGACAATTACAACAATACTGAATGAACACTTATTTTAACTCAATAAAATCAATTTAGCCTCAAATAAATAATGAAAGATGTTCAATTTCGTTTAAATAATGCAAAAACAAAGTGTTGGAGAAAAAAGTAAGTGAAATATGTGCCATGTAAAAAAGCTAACGTTTAAGTTCCTTGCTCAGAACATGAGAACATATGAAAGCTGGTGGTTCCTTTTAACATGAGTCTTCAATATTTCCAGGTAAGAAGTTTTAGGTTGTAGTTATTATAGGGCTATTTCGCTCTATACCATATTTGTATTTCATTAACCTTTGACTATTGGATGTTCTTATAGGTACTTTAGTATTGCCAGTGTAACAGTATAGCTTCCGTCCCTCTCCTCGCTCCCACCTGGGCTCGAACCACCTGGTTAATATTGCCTGCTAACCTGGATTTCTTTTAGCTAAATATGCAGGTTTAAAAATATATACTTGTGTATTGATTTTAAGAAAGGCATTGATGTTTATGGTTAGGTACACATTGGAGCAACGACAGTCCTTTTTCACGAATACGCACCACATCGATTATATGCAACGCAGGACACGCAAGATAAACTAGTAATATCATCAACCATGTGTAGTTAACTAGTGAATATGATTGATTGTTTAAAGATAAGTTTAATGCTAGCTAGCAACTTACCTTGGCTTACTGCATTCGCGTAACAGGCAGTCTCCTCATGGAGTGCAATGTAATCAGGTGGTTAGAGCGTTTGACTAGTTAACTGTAAGGTTGCAAGATTGAATCCCCCGAGCTGACAAGGTAAAAATCTGTCGTTCTGCCCCTGAACAAGGCAGTTAACCCACCGTTCCTAGGCCGTCATTGAAAATAATAATGTGTTCTTAACTGACTTGCCTGGTTAAAGATTAAATAAAGGTGTAAAAAATATATAAAAAAATAATCGGCCAAATCGATGTAAAAAAAATACAGATTTCCGATTGTTATGAAAACTTGAAATCGGCCATTCCGATTAATCAGCCGACCTCTACTGCAGATCTTGGATGTTCCATTGCATAAGAGATGTTATATAACTGATTATTTCACAATCTAGAGTCAGGAATGGTTTACGTTGCCAATACATACATGTTGCTCCAGTATAGCAACTCTCCTCCGCTCCTCGTTTTGGTTTAACAGAGTTTTCTGGAGTAGATTCACCTGATGAGAAAAGTATGTCTTAAAAATAAAATAAGGACATTGGAACAGTGGGAAAGTGTACAGGGGGGGGCAAAGGTCAGACAGGAAAGTGGCAGAGAGAAAGGGATCAAACTCCCTTCTCCAGAGGGTATACTATATATATATATATATATAGAAGACGTGAGTCTACATACACTTAGGTTGGAGTCATTAAAACTCATTTTTCAACCACTCCACAAATTTCTAGTTAACAAACTATAGTTTTGGCAAATTGGGTGAGGAAATCTACTTTGTGCATGACAAGTCATTTTTCCAACAATTGTTTACAGACGGATTATTTCACTGTATCACAATTCCAGTGGGTCAGAAGTTTACATACACTAAGTTGACTGTGTCTTTAAACAGCTTGGGAAATTCCAGAAAATTATGTCATGGCTTTAGAAGCTTCTGATAGGCTAATTGACATAAGTTGGCTTAAGGACAGCAAAGTCAAGGTTTTGGAGTGGCCATCACAAAGCCCTGACCTCCATCATATAGAAAATTTGTGGGCAGAAGTGAAAAAGTGTGTGAGAGCAAGGAGGCCTACAAACCTGACTCAGTTACACCAGCTCTGTCAGGAGGAATGGGCCAAAATTCACCCAATTTATTGTGGGAAGCTTGTGGATGGCTACCCGAAATGTTTGACCCAAGTTCAACAATTTAAAGGCAATGCGTCCAAATACTATAATTGAGTGCATGTAAACCTCTGACCCACTGGGAATGTGGTGAAAGAAATATAAGCTGAAAAAAAAAATGTCACTCTACTATTATTCTGACATTTCACATTCTTAAAATAAAGTGGTGATCCTACCTGACCTAATTTTTACTAGGATTAAATGTCAGGAATTGTGAAAAACTGAGTTTAAATGTATTTGGCTAAGGTGTATGTAAACTTCCGACTTCAACTGTGTGTGTTATATATATATATATATATATATATATATATATATGAGAGATATATCTATCAATCTATCTATACACACACAAAAATGTCCGAGCAGCCGCACACAATGCTAAGATCACCAAGCGCAATGCCAACTTCTGGCTGGAGTGGTGTAAAGCTCGCCGCCATTTGATTTTGGGGAAGTGTTAACGCGTTCTCTCGATGGATGAATCAAGCTTTACCATCTGGTCGTCCGACAGACAAATCTGTGAATGCCGGATGCCAGGAGATCACTACCTGCCCCAATGTATAGTGCCAACTGTAAAGTTTGGTGGAGGAGGAATAATGGTCTGGGGCTGTTTTTAATGGTTCGGGCTAGGCCCCTTAGTTCCAGTGAAGGAAAATCTTAATGTTACACCATACAATCACATTCTAGACGATTCGGTGAATCCAACTTTGTGGCAACAGTTTGGGGAAGGCCCTTTCCTGTTTTAACATGACAATGCCCCCGTGCACAAAGCAAGGTCCATACAAAAACTGTTGAGATCAGTGTGGAAGAGCTTGACTGGCCTGCACAGAGCCCTGACCTCAACCCCATCAAACAACTTTGGAATGAATTTGAACGCTGACTGCGAGCCACCTAATCGCCCAAAATCAGTGCCGACCTCAGTGCCGAAGTCCCCGCAGCAATTTTCAACATCTAGTGGAAAGCCTTCCCAGAAGAGTGGAGGATGTTATAGCAGCAAAGGGGGGGGGGGGGGGGGGGGACCAACTCCACAATAATGCCCATGGTTTTGGAATGAGATGATTGACGAGCAGGCGTCCACATACTTTTGGTCATGTAGTGTATGTGGTCTGGCACAGAAAACTGTCATTAAATCCCCAACCATATTGAACTGCAACTTTTCCACAGGCCGTGGTTGCAAAAGAGAATTCTTTATAATCAACTCACCTGGTCAAACAACGTTGCATAATAAACACACCAAGACACCATCTCCCTGGCGTATAACTATACCTGCAGCAGCAGCTCAGCAGACCTCTTCCTCTCCTCCTCCAGCCTGGAGTCCATGCTGTCCAGCTCGGACCGCATTCTGTCGGCGCGGTCAGCCGAGCACTTCCTCTCCTCGCCGACTGTGTGTCTGCTGCTGAGGCGCTCGGCCCGGAGCTGCTCCCGGGCCTCGACCAACTCCATGCACCGCTCCTCGTACCGCCTCTGGAGCTCGCCCAGCTCCCCCTGGGCCCGCGCCGCCGCCTCCTTCTGGGCCTCCACGTCCTGCTTGGCCTGCAGCAGCAGCTTGTCGTAGTGCTCCTGCAGCTGGGACGAAGACATCTCTGGTGCTGGGGGAAAAGGAAGCCGGGTTAGAGTCTTACATGCTCCTATGCCAGGGGTATTCAACTCTTACCCTACGAGGTCCGGAGCATGCTGGTTTTCTGTTCCGCCTGAAATGTAACATTTCACCCACCTGGTGTCCCAGGTCTAAATCAGTCTGTGATTAGAGGGGAATGATGAAAAAAAGCAGTGGAACTGGTTTCGGGGTCCAGAGATGAGGTTGAGGGCTCTATGCAACACTTATAAAACGGCCACTAGGAAATACTATTTTCAAGTAGACTGTGCTTTACCAAAGCAATAGCTTATTAGTAATGGTTCATTAATAGCTAGTTGACAACAGATAATTAATTACATTTCTAGTCTAAACATAGGTTAATAAGCATTAGCCCCTAGAGTAGGGGTATTCAACTCTTACCCTACGAGGTCCGGAGCATGCTGGTTCTGTTCTACCTGATAATTAATTGCACCCAACTGGTGTCTCAGGTCTAAAATCAGTCCCTGGTCAGAGGGGGAACAACTGAGAAAAAAACCCCAAGTGGAACTGTCTTTGAAGTCCAGAGTTGAGTTTGAGGGCCCTAAAGGATCATTATTTTAACCACATGGGAAAAAATGTCTAGTGTTGAATCAGCCTTTATAATGCATTTTCGGATCTGCCGATTTAAAAGTGGATTTACTCTTGACAGCAAACGCATTCCAAATCCCACACTGCGTGGAAGGCTCACAGGCCCCCTTTTTTTTACCGTCCAAACTGCCTTCTTTGTGTTGTTGTTGGAGTGCTTCGTTGGCTTGATTTAGTTGCTGCTCCATCTCAAGGGTCCTGGCCAGGACTCCCTTGACATAGGCCTCTCGCTGCTGATCATAAACCAGCCACTGTTGATTCTTCTCCAAAGCCTTTTTGTAAACCGAGGAAAAACACATACTTGGGGGGGTTAGGGTTAGATTATACCATTTTCCTTAGCACTCAAAGACAATTTCATTTTTAATCTTGACAAGTTGTTCAACTCACATCTCTCAAGTGATCCTCAACTACTGCAACCTCACCGGTGAGTCCCTGACCATTCTATCAAATCGTAAAGAAAACACAGGTATTAGCCAATATCAAAATGATGACATAGGTGTAAACAACCTCTTTCTACATGAAGACGTGGTCTGTTGTGTGTGTGTGTGTGTGTGTGTGTCTGTGGGATACTATTCTTGGTTGCTAAGAGACCCTTATAATCAAAACATAAAAAAGGGAAGAAAGCATCTAGCGACAGTATGTACTGCATACAATAATCTAATGCCTTGGGTGTCCTTTAACCAGCCAGTGACCTGAATATACACTTACCTCTGTATGTATTTTAAAAATATATATCTGCCGCTATACTCCAGCATTTTGGATTTGAGATGTTTAAATGTTTCATATGAGGCGACATAGTACAGGACATCACCTTTAATTAGAGGGTATTTCATACACATGCGTTTCACCTTTTAAAAATTAAAACACTTTATGCATCTGGTTCCCCCCATTTGAAGTCATAGGTATTTGGACAAATTCACTTACAGGAATGTCAAAATTAATTCCATCGTGGGCCTAGTGTCCAGTGGTGTAAAGTACTTAAGTAAAAATACTTTGAAGTACTACTTAAGTAGTATCTGTACTTTACTATTTATATTTTCACTACATTCCTAAAGAAAATAATGTATAGATTTTCCCTGACACCCAAAAGTACTTGTTACATTTTGAATGCTTAGCGGGACAGAAAAATGACCCAATTCACGCACTTATCAAGAGAACATCCCTGGGAAAAACTCTACTGAGTCTGATTTGGTGGACTCATTAAACACAAAAGCTTCATATGGAAATGATGAAGGCATGTTTTAGTGTGCCCTTGGCTATCCGTAAATAATATAAATAAAAACATTGTGCTGTCTGGTTTGAATAATAAGCCATTTGAAATGATTTATACTTTTACTTTTGATACTTAAGTATATTTAAAATCAAATACTTTTACTCAAGTAGTATTTTACTGGGTGACTTTCACTTGAGTCATCTTCTAGTAAAGCATCTTTACTTTTACTCAAGTATGACAAAATCGGGTACTTTTCCCACCACTGCTAGTGTCTGCAGGTTTTTCCTTTCAATTAAGACAGACAATCAGGTGAGGGGAGTTCCTCAGTAATTAGTGGCCTTACCTAATCAATCAAGGAGAAGAGAGGAGTGAAAATCCGCAGACACTTGGCCCTCTGTAGAATAAGTTTGACACGTGACATACAGGGTTTTTTCTGGATCAAAATGGGGCTTAGGGGGCAGTCGTTCTCCCCTGGCTCAGGCCCTTAACTACACTTCGAGAGTCATGGTTCATAAACTTGTGAACTCCTTCTAGATGGTAATCCCATCCTGTAATACCGAGACTGACTGATCATATGGGGGGGGGGCTCCTGGCTTTCCTCATATCGCAGAGCCACCTGATCTGAGAGTAAACAAGTATTATGTCGGACGACATGACATTCAGAAAGAAACTGCTGCCATCTAGAGTGATAAAAGAGATTTTCACATTGAGATTTGGAATGCCCCCATGAGCACAACATTCATACAGGAAACTAACATCTTAATATAGAGGGGTGTGAACTACAGTGTCTTCTTGTTACACATACACTACATGGTCAAAAGTATGTGGACACCTGTTCGTCGAACATCTCATTCCTAAACCATGGGCATTAATATGGAGTTGGTCCCATCTTCGCTGCTATAACAGCCTCCACTCTTCTGGGAAGACTTTCCACTAGATATTGGAACATTGCTGCGGGGACTTGCTTCCATTCAGCCACAAGAGCATTAGTAAGATCGGGCACTGATGTTGGGTGATTAGGCCCGGGTCGCAGTCGGCATTCCAATTCATCCCAAAGGTGTTCGATGGGGTTGAGGTCAGGGCTCTGTGCAGGTAAGTCAAGATCTTCCACACCGATCTTGACAAACCATTTCTTTACAGTTGACACTATGCATTTGGGCAAGTAGCGTTTTCTTTGCATCCGCCAAATCCATATTCATTCATCGGAATGCAAGATGGTTAAGTGTGATTCATCACTCCAGAGAACGCGTATCAACTGCTCCAGAGTCCAATGATGGCGAGCTTTACACCACTCCAGGAGACGCTTGGCATTGCGCATGGTGATCTAAGGCTTGTGTGCGGCTGCTCGGCCATGGAAACCCATTTAATGAAGCTCCCGATTAACAGTTCTTGTGCAGACGTTGCTTCCAGAGGCAGTTTGGACCTCGGTAGTGTCTCTCGCAACCGAGGACAGACTACTTGTACGCGCTACAGCACTTGGCCGTCCTGTTCTGTGAGCTTTTGTGGCCTACCAATTCATTTACACTTCTCAATAACATTTATTTTTTGCGTACTTTGCCTCTTTTTCTCCCCAATTTCATGAAATTCAATTGGTAGTTAGTCTTGTCCCATTGCTGCAACTCCCGTAAGGACTCGGGAGAGGCGAAACACGACCTCGCCAAGCCACACTGCTTCTTGACACACTGCCCGCTTAACCTGGAAGCTAGCTGCACCAATCTGTCGGAGGAAACACCGTACAGCTGATGACCGGAAGTCAGCTTGCTTGCCCCCAGGCCGCCACAACGAGTCGCTAGAGCGCAATGCGACAAGGACATCCCAGCCGGCCAAACCCTCCCCGAACGACGCTGGGCCAATTGTGCGCCGCCCCATGGGTCTCCAGGTTGCGACACAGCCCGGGATCGACCCGGATCTGTAGTGATGCCTCTAGCATTGCGATGCAGTGCTTTTGACCACCGGCCACTCTGGAGGCCCCACTTCACAATAACAGCACTTACAGTTCACCAGGGCAGCTCTAGCAGGGCAGAGATTTGACAAACTGACTTGATGGAAAGGTGCCACATTGAAAGTCACTGAGCTCTTCGGTAAGGCCATTCTACTGACAATATTTGTCTATGGAGATCACATGGCTGTGTGCTCGATTATATACACCTGTCAGCAACGGGTGTGGCGGAAATAGCCAAATCCACTCATTTGAAGGGATGCCCACATACTTTTGTATATATAGTGTACATTCTCTCCATAACTCAGCCTTGGCTAACAAAACGGATCAAAGTCTAGGCACCCTCAGCAGACTGAAAATTTCCCTTCACCTACCTTTAAATTAGGACCCTGTTTCTCCAGTGCCTGACACCTTGCCGACACTCCCACCAATTTGTTCTTCAGATTCCCTGTCTCCTCCGAGAGGGACTGGAACAGTTTCTCTCTGTACTCGGCCTCTCTCCTCCCCTGGTCCAGCTGAGCCTGGAGCGAGGCCACCACCTCTCCCCCATTGTTATGCAGATGTTGTCTCAGAGTCTCCAGCTCCTTGTCCTTAGCCAGCAGCTGCTGAGTGTTCCGCTCCCTCAACGTCTCCAGAGACAGAATCCTCTGCAATCAAATGTAACATTTTAATGACTTGAATGAAATGTGGTAGTGCACAAAAATGCTTAAATGAGCATATCACAACGCCATCAAGACACAATTTCAAAAGCAACGGTTTTCAAACTGACACAACCATGATGCGCAAAATGCTTAACCCGGACTTTCACAAAATCATATGGTCAAGTATATGAATATATTGAGTGAAAAGGTTGTTTTGGTTTAATATATTTGTAGCCTACATTCATAAACAGTATCACTATATGAATCCTATTAAATTTGGACTCTATAACTTTATAATAATCATTGGGCTGGCAATACTGCTTAGCCCAAACGTCTGCACAAACTACTACGCTTTAGCTACCTCCAGCAGTTTGCTTTTGTCGGAGTCTGGTGGCCTCGTTGTTCGTTTTGATATTTCATCCATCTTCTGCTTCAGATGAGCATTCTCCTTCCTGAGTCTGTCCATTTCTGCTTCTGCCTGTTTTGAGCCACTGGATTTAAAGCCTAACTTGTTGACAATGGTCTCCTTGGTGCCTTTTGATGCCATGTCTGGAGTGTTACCTAGAAAAACGATTTTGAAGTTTAAATGATAATACTAATGTTAACAATTAAATCACTCACATTTCATTCAATGGCACATTTCCAATAAAGTCTAAATATATCTAGTTAGGTAGGCAATAGAACAGGCAATACTAAAGTTTATTTCATTAGGCCTAAATTAAATTAATTTTGCACTTGTAGTGAGGCCTAGTTATTAAAATTAGCATGCCAGATAAAAAAAAGACACTCAAGCACAAACCAACAGAAGAACATGCCTAACCGAAAAAAAGGTTTCATAGGTACTATAACTTCACAACTGAATGTTATAACTAGTTATCTGGCTAACAAAACATAATCTTACCAAAAATATACAGATAATTTGCTAGAATTTGTCGGCTATATATTTTTCTTGAGTTTGTGACTAATGCTAGCTAGTGACGTTATGTTATGTGCCTGTCAAAAGAATCTGGTCTGGCTAACCACACAGCTAACTAGCTAAGCGTTTGATCGTTCAACCCAAACTGGTATCTAGTGTTAAGAAAACATGTATGCATCTTTAAACATTTATAAAATATAACTCACAATATAGACCACTGTTTCCAAAATAACATTGTAGGACGCTTGACTTCTGAGAATGAAATGGCCACTTTCTAGCTTCCTAGTTGAAAAGTTTGAATTATAGCGCGTCTGGGCGTCATATCCGGGAGTCAGATCATGACGATGGCAGTCCTTTAAAAATAAATCTACCACCATTCGACGGAAATTTGCTAACAAATATTGTATCAGTAACAAAGTAAAGGAAGTTTCATTTAAAATGTTACATAAAATGTATCCTACGAAACATGTTTTGGAAAGATTCAAGCTGCATATTGACTATAAATGTGATTTTTGTGGAATGGAGGAGACCATATTGCATTTGTTTGATTTATTTCAGGCATTCTGACATTGATAAAGATATACTATATTTAATTAAACTGCTAATAATATTAGGTACATTTCATATTCACAAATGCAAATGGTCTAATTCAAAACCTAACTTTTTCCACTTTATAAATGAATTTAAACAATATGGCACTACTTTAACTAAAATGAAAAACAAAAAGGCAATTAAAACTTGAATATGATTTGTTTGTTTAGGATTCCTGGCAATGTAAATAGTTTGTATGTATGCTTGTTTGCATGTAACTATTCCTCTTTTGTTTGTTGACATGTTAATAAATAAATAAACACTAGATAGAGACAGAGTACTTTTATTGACCGGTCCAATAACAATAGAGCACCAATTAACTTGTCATGGGACAGAAATTAACGGACAAATATGAATGGGAAAATACGATTTGTTCAGTCTAGATGTATTTTTGTCCTATATATCCTGTTTTAATAGCGCCATGCTAAGTACTAGCACTTTTTTTTACAGTATTTTCCTACTTATTTCACTGAGCCAATATTTTCCTCTGTCAACACTTTACACAGGATGGCAGCACACTGCCCTTCCCCCCAAAATCCCCACCCACCCAAAGATCGGTATAATGACGAGATGCTCATGTCTCCGTCCTAACAATGGGAGTCGTTGCCTCAAAGGCGGGAAGGCAGGCAACAAGTTTAGAAACGCATTGGACTCAATTTTGGCGAGAGTGAAACCTCTCGATTAGTCTATTCCTCTCTGACCCACCCTTGATATTTTCCTAAATTTAACAGGGGTTCAAATAGGTGCTGTTAGCTTTAGTGATGGGGTGGCGGTGGTGATGATGCTGCGCGCTATTCGGTTTTTTAAAGTAATTCCAGAACAATACTGAATCATATTAGTGAGGATCATAATGTTGCGGGTTGTGGTAGAATCTGCTAAAGGTCTGCCTAAAAATAAACTTGGAAGTACACCGGATCCCGTAGCATCTATTATTTTTAAAGGTAAGGAAGTGCTCTTACTTTTTATGTCCCAGAGATTATATTTCTGTATTTTGATCCACAAATCTGATGGTCTGCTTTATTGGACTACTCCCATCACCTTACACATAGAAATGTCATAACGTTTTCTTTTGTTGCGTTCATTGAGAAAGAACAAAGGTTGTGAGATGAAGAATGATGATTGTGTAACCTATTGATTGGTTAAATCAGGATGTGGTCCTTTGAAGTAGGCAATAACTTTTCATTGGACCTCAACTGATGAATGTATCAATTCAATATTACCTGAGTTTTCTATTGACTGCATTGGCATTCTTTTACTCTGTACAAGTTGCTAAGAATGGGATACTTTCTTAGCAACTGTAAAATGTGACTGAAATAAGTGGGGTGAAAAACAAATGTTACTTTCAGATGAGAAGAAGAAAACCAAATCGATTGACAGTGAAGTAAACCCAGTTTGGAATGAAGTAAGTACTTTCTGTTCAAACAGAGTATTTGTCCTTGAGAAAGTTGTATTGCCAAAGCAAGACTAGATATGCTCAAAATAGGTACAACACTGATAGTGTACTATTGTAGGCTTCTGTATAATATTGTCATTGCCTGCTCTCTAAAAGGCTTAATAATTTGATTTGTGTGTATCTCAAACACCTTGGCAGTGCCCCTGATTTGATCATTAATACATGTCATGTTTGATTACAGGTCTTTCAGTTTGATTTGAAGGGCTGTGCGCTTGATTCCTCATCTTACATTGATGTGATTGTGAAAGACTATGAAACTATTGGGAAAGATAAGTAAGTGGCCCACACATACACCTCAACGTTCCTTTTTGCAACTAAAACAATAGTTTCTATTGGACAAATTCAGGTAGGTCCCTCACCGTTCCATTTGCCTCCATTTAAGAAATGTTTTGCAACAGGTGTAATGAATACACCCCTGCAGTAATAGGGGAGGGTTAGGAGAGAGAGAAACCCAGTTTGCTCCACCTCATTAAAACAGAGCAGAGCCGTCCTCTAAATGAAGTTGCAAAGAGCTGCCTAGTCTGCAATGTGATTACAGGAGGTGGTAGGACTACTACAAGATCTCTTAATCGGTTAAATTTTAATGAAGGTAATACTGTAAATTAGACCAACCTCCTGCAAATTAACCCCCAAAAAGGAAAGGGTCAACTGCAGTCTTGAAACGGTTCGACCAGAGCTACATAATGACATAAACAGATCAGGGCTTGTAGCATGGCATACGATTCAATTCCCAAATATCTACTGAGAGTACTACAATGCATTCTAGGGATAATGTTCATGGAAAAGTAAGTTAGCATAGCCACTGTTTCAGGAGACCTCATTGTTGGCTCAACATGTAGCGCCCACACCCTACTTGCCATGCTCAGACGTCCTTGCAGTGAGTGGGAGAGGTGATCCATCTTAGGCAACAATGAATGAATCCCTGTTTGTTCTGTTGGGATGAGCTGGATGGCACTTGCTGATAGGGAAAGATTGTATTCATGTAGGATGAAAAAGTTGGGAGGGTCCGGGCCTCTAAGTATAGACCAAAGTTAAAATGTTGTGGTGTCTGTCTAGTATTTTCCATTCACAGAGAAAAAGACATATGGTAACAATCTGGAGATGTAACCACAAAGATTTTCCGCGGTTTGCCAATTAAAATCATGAAAGCTTTGTGTGTTATGAAGACAACACATACTTTACAGAATGTTAATGTTTTAGTGAGATTAATTCAGTAAAATGATCATGTCTGTGAATCCTGTGTATGTAATGTAGATTAGCAACAGTATTCTGCAGCTCAGCACATTTGAAATCGGATGTCTGATGCTCCAGTTTTGTCAGTTATATGCATGCATCAGTGCAGGCCATGTGATGTGAGTAAAGCTTTCCATTGAGTTAGCCTAATCTGACACACACACTGACGATGTGGGAGAGTATAGGGACTCCTCTCTCACATAGTTTTCCAGGGTCTGTTAGGATACTTGGTAACCCTAGCAACTTGGGAGAGAAATGTTAAGCTTGTGATTCTGGACTTATTAGATTTGGGCAGGAATTCCTCAAATGACCCCTCCCCCCCAGAAAACATCCACAGGTTTATTATCCTGCATTCCAGAAGAGTATCAACCTCCAGAGAATTCAAGTTTCAGCCTCCCAGATGTAGAAGAGATCAGTCTGAACACTGCATAGGAAATGTACTATTCCCCATAAGCAGAGTGACCAGTAAAGATAAATTGCAAAGTGTAAAAAGATCAATGACATTATTAACAATAGCCACCAGGATGTTTAATCGTATCCTGTCTGTAAAGACATCAATCATGATTGGAGGGTACAAGTTCAAGTCCTTGAAAGGGTTGTAACAATTTGTTCATACATACAGTAGGTGATGTGGTGCAGCAAGTCATTTCATAGTATTTTATCATGGTGTCATCACTTAACACACGAGTGCCCACTCATTCCCACAGACCACAGCGAAAGCTAGCAAGCAATGTACTGTCGGAGACAATGGCGTGAACTGAGGTTTTGTTTGAAACTGCTAGTGAGTCGGGTGAAGATAATAGCACAGAGATTGAAAAATGAGTGGGTTACAGTGGCGAAGAAGAACTCAAATCAAGAGAAGGAAAGTTGTGGTGGAAACTAGGAAACCCCTAGATTAGTTTTTAGTCGGCGTGAGGGTGTTGGATCTATGCTACCTGGGCAATCCGTTTAACATCACGATGGAAAATCTGGAACGTGTTGGAGGAAAGTGTCACGGGAAGTTGTCTTATTTCGATTTTTTTTTGTGTTTGTATCTGTGGAGAAGAAGAAGAAGAAGCATGTTTTTAAGCCTCAAAGATATAGGCGTGGAATGTCAAGGGGGTTATTTCTGGGGTGGCGCAAGAAGTGAAGGTCGACGACATAACTGAAGACCTCGATGGAGTGGTTGATGCACATCGACTGGCCTGTATATGGTGGATGGAGAAAATGAATGGACTTTATCCATACTACGGTTCTTTGATGAAGAGTCTCTCCCATCTTATATACGGTTAGGATTCATGAGATACCCTGCAAGAGCTTTTGTGCACAAGCCCCTTAAGTGTCATGGTTGCAAAACATTTGGTCGTGTATCACGTGTGTGCGGAAGGGAAGAGTATCGTATGGCAGATGAAGTGAAATGCTGCAATTGTGGAGGCGAACATGCGCCCGAAATCCTGGAGTGCCCTGTTAGGGTGAAGGAGACCACGGTGGCAAGAGCAAGGTGTGTTCAGCGTGTCTCCTATCTGGAGGAGGTGAGAAGAGTGGAAGGAACGAGTGGCGGGGAAGAAAACAAT
Source organism: Oncorhynchus kisutch (assembly GCF_002021735.2). Classification (NCBI taxonomy): domain Eukaryota; kingdom Metazoa; phylum Chordata; class Actinopteri; order Salmoniformes; family Salmonidae; genus Oncorhynchus; species Oncorhynchus kisutch. Next base: position 13,433,539 of record NC_034198.2, on the reverse strand, counting down.
AGTAGTAGAGGCACCACGACCAGTTAAGGGTTCTCATCAAGCGAGGGATCGTGAAATGTTACATGTTGTTAGGTTCTTATTTTTCAGAGTAAATAACCCACGCACACTAGAGAAGCTTTAACCAAGTTGAATTATTCCCAAAGGTTCTGTACAGCTGTGATCAAACAACAAAACATTTCTCACGTCACAGTTTATATACATCCTACTTAAGACACTCCCTCTCTCCAATCCTTAGTTTATGCCCAAGAGAAAGAAGGTAACCAGATACTAACCCTGATTACTCCCTTAAGGGGAACTGACCTCACCCCTCACCTTCTGACTTCAACCCCTCCTTCACCTAATCCACAGATGTCCATCTGTCTTCCTTATCTCACCACATCGCTCTCCTCCTTTCCCTCAAACACATTCCAAAGCCTTCTGGCTAGTTACAGACTCTTTCTAATCAAGTCTTTGTCTCTATCATTTATTATCTCAATATTCAAAGTTTAGCCGATTCCAACAATGTTTAAAAGGTGGACTTTGTATAATTTATTGCGATGGTCATAAACTGTACATCGCAAGTGGAAAAATTCAGAGAAAATTGAAATCCTTGTGAATGCAGCTGAACGTTTCTTGGGTCTTTTTCACAGCCGAGGCCTTGCGAGAAATTCCTGTCTGTGAATGTTTCGCCCCTCACAGGCCCCTCAGCCTGTGTAGGGATGTATTTTGGAATGGACTGTGATTGAATAAGTGGGATGGGTTTTGTTTGTTGATGTGTCTATTTGGTATGATGTCATTTCCCCCCCCCCCCTTTGCCGCAATGTATTTTTATTTTCTTGTTGACTACCTCGTCCAGCTGGTGGTGGTAATGCACCATCAATATTGGATGTCGAATGCCATCATCGAAGAAGATGACGGTGCTCTACTGATAAGGATATTGCTGCAGTATTTTCATTTCTTACAGGCACCTGATATTTATTATCAAAAGTAATTTCAACCCTCACCTTTGTATAGTATGAAAGCTGTATTTGTTTTTACAGCTAGCCGAATCTGACCTTTGCCCTTGTTTTGTAGGTTTCTAGGCTCTGCAAAAATCTCACTGAAAGACCTTGCAACTGGTCAAGTCAAATCCTCTCCATTTCAAGATGTGACTCTTGTCAATGAAAAGGGGCAGGCTATTGGGGTATGTTTTTCACTGAGGGGATTCGATTAAACTGGCCCTGGGTACACCGGTCTATGGCCGGTCATGTGACCGGGCATAGCTGGTGAGGGAGGCGCACCCTGCTCAAATCGAACAGCAATCTGCGCCGCTCGGTTATGTTGTCAACAAGGCAGCATGATCCATCGTTCAGAAACATACAACATCTCTGTTTCATGAAATGATTTGCTTTATTTAGTTTCAATTGGGAAGGCAGATAAATCGTTTAAAAAAAAAATCAAAAGCAATCACTTTTGCGTGTGAACACAGAATCCTACTCATTACTCTACGTGCTTAACCTATGTCACTTTTGTTTTGAGCAGACTTCACCAGTGGCCAGAACAGGGCAGCCAGCTTATGCTCCGGAGGCACCCCGGTTCCAAAACAAACGCAATCACTTTCCACCCAGTGCAAACTACGCCTACCCAAGCGATGGGCCAGATTAATGCAATCCCCTCACTAGTTAATACTCACCAGCTACCAAGGATATGGGGAAAACAATCATGCAATCAGCTCAAATTGAAACACCTGTTTTCCCTGCAATCCTTTCAATCCCTATTATACAATTTTTAATTCAACGGTTATTATCTTAACCACATGAGCATAAAAATCTGGTGCAATTTTCCAATCTGAATTTTGATACCAGCATGTTTTAACGGGATGATTGATTGATTGATTCCACCAATTATTCCCCTCCCAGGCCACAGTAAGCCTTTTGATTCGCTATGACCCTCCAGCCAATGCCGCTCCAAAGTCAAATGACCCACAGGAAGGAGCTACAGCTGGTGATTCTGGTACGTCATGTGGTCTGTAGTGCCACGGTAGCATTTGTCTTTGGGATCATGGAGGACTTTTGTTTGCTCGGCTCTGTGGATGAATACTTTGATTGCAAAAAAGAGCTGTCTGGTATGTTTGTCTTAATCATCCAAATAAGAAAGAAACATCATGGAGCTATTAGTATTTTTGCTTTGTTTTCCTGTCAAGTGGCAGGATTATGAAAGGCCTATGAGTTTATTTGGATCCTTGTATTAGCTGTTACTTCAGCAAAAAATCTTTGTGCTGTTGAATATACTTTAATCTGACGGGTTGATGTGTATGTGTCTGCAGTGGAAGGTGGCGGTGAAGAGCGGGATGAGGACTTTATTGATGGAGGACAGAGTGGCTGTGCAGGGGGAGTCTCCTCCAATGGTCAGCCTGGGAACCCTAACCAAAGACTGGTCAGGAGTACCAGGAAACGGAACCGTCCCCTGGCCAATAAACCCCAGGACTTTCAGGTGAATTCTCCCACAGCGGTTCTAACATCTATCTAAACACAACTGTCATGCTGCGTAACATTTGTTTTCACTCCCTTTTTCTCATTCCTATCTCTTACCCTCAGATCCGTGTCAGGATCATAGAGGGGCGACAGCTCCCTGGGAATAACATCAAACCTGTTGTTAAGGTGAATGTTTGTGGACAGACTCACAGAACAAGGATAAGGAGGGGAAACAATCCCTTCTTTGATGAGGTAAAGGCAGCCATATTGATTAAACTTGAGTAAGTCCATGTGTGCTTATCAAATTGAGAAATGACTGCAGTACATTTGTCCTGAAGGTTTATGCGTCTTTGCTTTTCTCATTAAACGACGCCGATTCCTTTCTCTTTACAGATGTTCTTTTACAACGTCAACATGTTACCATTAGACTTATTCGATCAATCTATCAGCTTTCGGGTAAGTTGAACTCAATGTTGGTCATTTTGGCACTAACTGGTGAACATTCAGTTACTATGAGTTGTATAGCATTTTATTCTCGCTTGAATTAATTAACAATGCTCTCCTTCTGTAGGTGTACGACTCCTTCTCTCTGAGAGCTGACAGTCTCATGGGGGACTTCAAGGTACTCCTTCTTTCCCTTCCACCTCTTATTAAAACATTCAAGGACTAAGGACACCAAGGAGTCCCAACTTTACAATCCATTACTCGATTTTATGTATTTTATCAGTCTGAGGTATTTCCCATCTTTTGCTTCCCACAGGTTGCCATTGGCTTTATTTATGATGGACCAGGTAGGTTTATGGAGGTGACTCTCTGTATTTGCAGTCTCGATGTTTATTGGAAACATAAGTGCTCATTGTGCAAATGTGAATATATATTAAATTCATTGTTAGTTGTTGGTTGTCTAGCTAGCAAATTTGAGCAGTCAAAACACCTCTAAACAAGACATGGTATCAATAACAAGCTACAACTAGCTGATGAGCCCTCTATGATTCTCCACATGGCATAAGCTTGTCATTGTTGCTAGCTGTCTGAATGTTCAGAATCATAAGAACTCATCGATACGTGCATCATTTATGTGCTGTTGTCAGACAACCCGTCTATGGAGGTAAATGTTGTACCCGTCTGTCTCTCAGATCACTCCGTGATGAGGAAGTGGCTCCTTCTGAATGACCCTGATGACTACAGCTCGGGGGCCAGGGGATACCTCAAAGTCAGCATGTTCATAGTTGGGATGGGAGACGAACCACCGGTACAGTAATGCGTTCAGTAATACAACCTTTAGTTTGGGTTTACCTCCCACAGTTCCTCAGTGTTTCCCCTATATGCATTTAACATCGGCGCACCGCTACTGCTAAATCGTGGCTGGCGCTGCAATTTAATAAATAATTTATGGATGTACATGAAAATAACGTATGTCCCTACCATAGCAAAGTGTGACACCAGTGTGTGTTTGACTTCCGCAGGTAGAGAAGAGGGACGTTAACGATGACCAGGATGACATAGAGAGTAACCTGCTGATGCCAGCGGGGGTCACTCTGCGATGGGTCACCCTGTCTCTCAAAGTGTTCCGGGCCGAGGACATTCCCCAGAGTACACCACTCCTATATCTAATGTCGTAGCGATCACGTCCTGCTGCTGTTGTGGTTGATTTGTTATGCTTTAAGGTTCTTCAGTACTGACTTCTAAGTCATTGCTCTCTACGCTTAAGATGGGGTGTGCATCAGTGCTAGCTATTCATTTAGAAAAGTGTATCTCTCTAAACTATGTGAGATTCGGATTGATGTGGTATATACTTTCCTCTCAAAACAAACTTAACCAGTATGTTTTTGTGTTTTTTTTTTCATAGTGGATGATGCCTTTGCCCAGTCAGTGAAGGATATGTTTGGAGGGGATGGGAACAAGAAGAATCTAGTAGACCCTTTTGTAGAGGCCCGCTTCGCTGGCAAAAAGGTACTCCCATTCCTCTCTACACAACTCATCATGGGGAGGATTTGTTTGTTATGGAAATGGTTGTGCTGTGAAGTTGATATGTGAATGTTTGTTGTAGCTGTGCACCCAAGTCATTGAGAAGAATGCCAACCCAGAATGGAACCAAATGCTGAATCTTCAGGTTAAGGTAAAAAAACTAACACTTGTGCACTTGCTTTCTGCTTTGGTAAATTGTGATTCAAAACAATGATTTCACAATCTTTCTGCAGTTCCCTTCCATGTGTGAACAAATCAAACTGACCATATTTGATTGGTAAGTCAACAGTATCTTCTCTACTGAACACTAATGTATCCATTTTTAAAGCACTTAATTTGCGCTCTTGTCAGTTTTGTTCCGACCTATCGCACTGTTTCAGAACCATATTCAGATGCATACTTTAAGGTCCCGAGTTTCTGCACAAATAGGGCCAGGAAGTAGTGTATAGTCAGCCCTCTTAGAGTGCCTCCCTTGTGCTCTCTCTCTGCTCCCTGCCTGTATGCTGTGTAATGGTGTCTCCAGAGTGTGGTCAGTCAGTTGTTATTTGGCCTGGGAGGAACTTGGCCGTACTATAGTATGAGTCAGTCAACCGCCACTCCCTGTTCCAGGCTGGGATTCTGTTGGCAGGGGAAACACCACTGTAGCCTTAGTCTGTTGCTAGTGGGAATGGTGGAAAATCAAGACAAGTGAAAGGTTAGGAAAACCGTGTCTTCTAACCGTGTGTCCTCTAAATGTGATGACAGTGAAGTTGACGGTGGATAATGTCATGTTGTGATATTGCACTTATTATGCAGGGATCGCTTGACTCGGAATGACTCAATTGGCACCACCTACTTGAATCTGGGCAAGATAGCGTCCTCTGGTGGTGAAATTGAAGGTATGGTTCGATTGTGGTCTATTCCACTACGCCCCACTATTTCTCTTTCACCATCTAAAGCTCAAGTATATGATTTATATGCCATTGTAGTTGTCTAATTTACATTATGTTCTTTCACTTTGGTTGTTAAATGAACAGGTCTACTCTATTCATCTCTATATTCTATTGTAATTGTCCAATGTACAGAACGTGCTTTTCTTTTTTTTCTCTCTCTTTGTCTAGACGAACATGCGGGATATGGGTTCTCTCAATCACGTGAGGGATCCAATAGATGTGATGAATTATTAAAGTACTATACAGTGCAAAATTCTTATTTGGCCCAGTACCACAAACACGTCATGTCAAGGATACTGCAGTTTGCAGTACTGTATACATCACATTAGTCAATTCCTCAGATTATAGCCCAGCATGATGTTTCAAAGAATTTTAGAATGGATTGAATTTGACCCCAGACAATGATTACTGCACTGCAGTTACTGTGTGACTGCTAAGAGTTGTGCCCGGTCAATTAATTTCTGTAGCCCTTTGAGTACGATAGTGTGATCACTACACTCGAATATCATGCTATCATTTCCAAGTTGTCCTTCCTTGGTACTCAAAAGGTTACAGCAAACAATTTTACTTCCCGTCTAACCCTTCATATTCAGTTATGGAATTTTGTGACTTTAATATCATTTGCATGCTTTGTTTGTGCTGTCAGTTGCCTGTGCTCCTTTTGTTTGCCAAAGATGGAGAGAAAGCTCCTTTGCTGCATGTGTTGCATTTCTAAGTTGCTGTGTGACGCTGAGATTCTTTGTGTAACCTAACACTCTAAAGAGGGGGGGAAAAACAGAGCAGATGCCCTAGATTTGCTACTGCTGTGTTAACTGTTCTCCATCCAAGAAATCAGCTTCTGACATGCAGAACTAACTCCACAGCTTTGTGCAGCTCATTATTTAGACACATTAGTAAAAAATAATAAAAAATGCTATTTCCTCCACAGGGAAGACTGGGGAGTCTGAGGTGGGTTTTCTGCCAGCCTTTGGGCCTTGCTATGTCAACCTGTATGGGAGTCCCAGAGAGTTTACTGGGCTTCCTGACCCTTATGAAGAGCTGAACTATGGCAAGGTAGGTCCTGCAAGGGAATTGAATACATCTCTAAGCTTTGAGATGTTGACCGATTTCTACATTATGGACTGTATAAACTAATGTTGACACTGAAATGATCTATACTTTTTTCTTTTTTGACAGGGTGAAGGGGTGGCCTATCGAGGACGAATCCTGGTTGAGCTCTCGACTAAACTGGAAAGTAAACCTGACAAGACTGTGGATGCGATCCCTAGTGATGACATCTTGGTGGCCCAGGTACTGTAACCTGTCCTCCCCTTGGTTCTTAATCACTTTTTACCTTACCCTTTTCTCCTATAGGTATGTCCTGTTTTGGTGGTTATGGCCAAAGAAAAACTAAATACATGCTACATCTTTGAATAATAAAGTTAATTGAAATGTAAGTCAAATAATATTTTTTTAAATCTAAACCAAACACTTTTTTAAATTTTCTGATCAGAAATACCAGCGTAGGAGGAAGTACTGTCTGTGTGCCGTGTTCCACAGTGCCAGCATGCTCCAGGAGCCTGGCGAACCAATCCAGTTTGAGGTCAGCATCGGCAACTATGGCAACAAACTGGACACCACCTGTAAACCACTGTCCTCCACTACCCAGTACAGCTGTGCTGTGTTTGATGGTAAAGGACCAAGCCACCTTAGAAATGAAACTCATCTGGTAACTGGTACCTCTACAAGAGTATGTGAATTGGACTAATTTTGATTATTTTAAACAGGTAACCACTACTATTACCTGCCCTGGGCTGACACAAAGCCAGTGGTTGTCATCACATCATTCTGGGAGGACATCAGTCACCGTTTGGATGCAGTCAACATCATTCTGTACATATCTGAACGCCTGGTAAGATGATGTGTTAATTATTGTTTTTTGCCATGGCAGATTTTATTCATAGTATGAAAATGTATGCACACTACTGTAAGTCACTCTGGATAGGAGCGTCTGCTAAATGACTAAAATGTAAATGGTGTTCTATTATTCATAGAATGTAACATTTGAGTCTATTGCTCCTTTCAGCAATCTAACATCACTGCAATGAAGACGGCCATCTTGGCTAAAGCTTCTGACAACTGTCTGGCAGAGATCTGGCTGAGGCTGGTGAATCAGCTGATTGACGATCTTGACCGGTAAATGCTTCCTTGTTTTTAATGGGTTTAGCTGGTAAACATTGGGATAATCTGTTGGGTTTTCAAAGAATAACTCCTTGCTGATCTAGCTCAAACACGGTGACGATGACTATTAACCCAGTATTTGTATCTAACCCAATCCCCATCATACCAGTTTCAAAGTTCCAGACCTGGAGGGCCAATCCAACCTCACTGCCCTGGACATCCAGATCAAGAAGCTGCGGGACAACGCCCTGCAGACCATCATGGAGGGGGCCGACCGTATGAGAGACGAGCCCGCCGACATCAAGGACACCCTGGTGGACATCGAGGGCTGGCTAGACAAACTGAAGCAGCTTGCTGATGAGGTAGGTCAGAGGTCAAGCTGTTAGTCTGGGCATGATATACTTTTGGTAAAATGCTATCAATAATCAGTGATTTTATAATGGCTGAAAATTGGGGCTATAGGCTCTTCACATTTTAAGTACAGTACCAGCCAAATGTTTGGACACCTACTCATTCAAAGGTTTTTCTTTATTTGTTCTATTTTCTACATTGTAGAATAGTAGTGAAGGCAAACTATGGAATCATGTAGTAACCAAAAAAGTGTTAGCTTGATTTGTTTATATTTTATATTCTACAAAGTAGGTGTAATCTGTGAAATGAGTTACTTGGTTACTATATGATGTTTTATTTCATAGTTTTGTTGTCTATAATTTAGAAACTTGTAAAATGTAAGGAAAAACCCTTTGAATCAGTAGGTGTCCAAATGTTTGACTTTTACTGCATGTTTCCAAATAAAATTACCCTTGAAGGTAGTGGTAGGGCTGTATTAACTGGGGATGTAATTGACATTGTATGTTTACATGTGTCCCCCTCCAGCCCCAGAACAGCATGCCTGACGTGATCATCTGGATGCTGAGGGGGGAGACGAGAGTGGCGTACAGCCGTATCCCAGCCCATCAGCTCCTCTACTCCACCTACAGCGAACAGGCCTGTGGACAGTTCTGCGGCAGGACCAGGACTATCCTCATGCAGTACCCTATGGATAAAAACAAGGGGCTCAAGGTTCCAGTCCAGATCAGAGTCAACGTGTGGCTTGGCCTGTCTGCACACGAGAAGAAGTTCAACACTTTCTCTGAGGGGACGTTCAGTGTGTTTGCTGAATTGGTATGGTTCTATGAAAATGACTCCCTTTTTTTGAGTGTGTAACTTAATAGAAATGGAGAGTGTTGTATAATGTTTGTTCCCCCCCCCCCCCCCTTTGGCAGTATGAGAATCAGGCCTACATGCTGGGAAAGTGGGGAACTACGGGTCTGGGTTTACGCCACAAGTACTCTGATGTGACTGGCAAACTGAAGCTGAAACAGGAGTACTTCATGCCCCCGCGAGGCTGGGAGTGGGAGGGGGAATGGTTCATCGACCCAGAGAAGGGGTAAGACGCATGTTTATGTTTTATACAGTGGTAGAATATTTGTAAATCTGTGCTCCTTTATCACGATCAAATGAAATCAGTCATGTTCAGCTGACGGGGCATACCGTTTTGAAACAGAAAATAGATATTTTTCATATTGGATAAGTCTAGGTAGGCCCTCCCTGTTTCTTGTTCTTTTCTTCCCTTTGGTGCCTAATGAACATGACCCAGCTGCCAGTTCTTTGGTTGTTTTCATTTTTGTCATTCCATCAACCACCCATTAGTGAGGAGTATTGTTGTACCAGGTCTTTTTGAGCAGGTTTTAAGTCTGTGTAATAATGTCTTTGTGTGTCTGTACAAGTCTGTTGACAGAGGCAGATGCGGGACACACTGAATTCATAGATGAAGTCTTCCAGAACGAGACTCGCTTCCCTGGCGGAGAGTGGAAGCCTGCTGCTGAGCCCTACGCTGACGTGGTTAGGGAACACACAACAACACAAACAAAAACGCACACCGGTGTTCAGGTAACTGAGGTGTTGTTCGTTGTGTTTGCAGAATGGGGAGAAGACTCAGAACCCAGGGGAGATGGAGTGTCCTGCAGGCTGGAACTGGGAGGCTGAGTGGGCTGTGGATGACAACAGGGCTGTGGATGAGAAAGGTCTGCTTTCACACACTGTTTGACCTTGCAGTGGAGGACTTGACATTGGAATTTGTAATGTCTACTACTGTAGAAATGACCTGTAGAAATTCATACACAATGCTTGAAAATACTAAGGTTTTATTTGAATGCAGGTTGGGAGTATGGAATCACCATCCCTCCAGATGAAAAGCCCAAGTCATGGGTGCCAGCAGAGAAGATGTACCACGTCCACAGAAGGAGGAGAGTGGTCAGGCCCAGGAAGAGATCCGCTGCTGGTACAACCGCTGAGGTCCGTGCGCACTGTGCCAATAGGAAACTCTAATTAAATGTTGTGGGTGTCTAATATATTCCCCTGCCTTTTCAGAAGCGAGACCAAGGAGACCCGGAGGGCTGGGAGTTCTCCTCTCTGATTGGCTGGAAGTTCCACAGGAAGGTGCGTTCCACCGACACAATCCGACGCCGACGCTGGAGGAGGAAAATGGCCCCCGCCGACCGCCTAGGGCCATCTGCCATTTTCAAACTGGAGGGGGCACTGGTGAGCAACTCTGGTCCTCGTGGCCTGCAGCTTCTGTTGGTTTTCTCTTCTCCCTGGCATGACGACACTTGTCCAGCAGTTGTCCATCCCTGTTGAGTGATTAATTCTGAGGGATTCTTGATTTGTCTTTGCAGGGGGTTGATACAGATGAGAAGAGAAAAGATGAGAAGGTTGATGCATCCAAGCCCTTTGGTGCCAATACTCCAACTGTTTCCTGTTCATTTGACAGTGAGTGCTTTAGTTATATATAGTTGGCATGAATCTCTGTCTGATACTGGCCTTAACCGTGGGTGGGTTTTTTCTTTCTTCTTCTTCTTGCAGGGTCGCACGTCTACCACCTCCGCATCTACATTTACCAGGCCAGGAACCTTGTTGCCATGGACAAAGACAGCTTCTCGGGTCTGCACATCTCCCTGTCAAAAATCCTCTTGATTTGGTGGCAGTTGACACGTGAGATATTATGAAAATAACACACAATGTGTTCGATCTCCTCCTAGATCCATATGCCCATGTGTCTTTCCTGCACATGAGTCAAACCACCGAGACCATGAAGGCTACTCTGAACCCCACGTGGGACCAGACTCTGATCTTCCATAACATGGAGATCTACGGGGACCCCCAGAACATGGCCAACTATCCCCCCGATGTGGTGCTGGAGTTCTATGACAATGACCAAGTGGTGAGTGTGATCAAAGTCCCGTCAGTTACTCAGGTTATCAACACAGTCCCCTAATTGACTGATTTTCATCCTGGCTGTAGTTGGTTAACGTGTTACACTCTGCCCCAGGGGAAACATGAGCTGCTGGGTCGGAGCACGTGTGTCCCCCTGGTGAAACTGAACCCAGGCATGGACCAGACCCCTCAACTGCTGTGGTCCCCCATCACACACAAGGGCAGGCGGGCTGGGGAGGTGCTTGTGGCTGCTGAGCTCATCCTGACGGATAAGGTGTAGTACCAGAGTAGGATGTGGAGCAGTATTGGTTAGTGGGGTAGGCTTATAGGAAGAGGGTTATGTGTATTGTGTGTACTCTTGTCTCCAGGGGATTGGGATGGACCTCCCTCTGGTTCCTCCCAAGAGGGCAGAGAATCTGTACATGGTGCCTCAGGGGATACGGCCTGTGGTGCAACTCATGGCCATTGAGGTAAAACTACAATACTTCAGTCATAACATTACCACAGAATTGGCAAGTTTACCTGCAGTTTCCCACTATATATGCTGTGTGTGTGTTCCAGATTCTGGCCTGGGGCTTGCGCAACATGAAGACCTACCAGTTGGCCACGGTGTCCTCCCCTAGCCTGGTGGTGGAGTGTGGAGGAGAGGTGGTTCAGTCTGCTGTCATCAAGAACATGAAGAAGAGCCCCAACTTTCCTGGATCTGTCCTCTTCCTCAAAGTGGTAAGAGCTGCTTGCTTTGGATCTCAGGCACTTGTGTTTTTCTTTTTTTGGGGGGTAAAATGTTGCCAGTGTAGGCATCCTCTCATTCCTCACTCAGGGGATCGAATGCAAAGTTGTCTCGTCTTTATCCTCAGCTCCTTCCCAAAGAGGAGATGTACACCCCTCCCATCGTGCTGAAGGTGATCGACCACAGGCCATTTGGCAGGAAGCCAGTGGTTGGACAGTGTACCATAGACACTCTGGAGGAGTTTCGCTGCGACCCTTACATCATCCAGAAGTCATCCATGTCATCCAAAGGTAACTGTTGTCTATCATACACTTACTACATGTGCATTCTACCACCTTATGTTGACATTGAAATGGTTTTCCAACATATGAGATGTACATAAAAAATTGTCTCGACTTTTTTAGTGGCTCTGATGGCCGCTTCTCCTCGGGACATCAGAATTGACATGGAAGACGGGAGGCCTCTGCTTGAAACTCAGGTATACTCTGGCATTTGAAGGGGAAATCCCTCATTCACCATATTTTGTTGGACATTACACTCAGAGCTTGTAAGAGCTTGTAAGATTTATTCTATCTAATAAGTGTCCGAATTTCACGTCGATGCTTTGACTTGCAGTTTGTGTAGAGTATATCAGCAGCAGTCAACAAAATGGCTGCCACCTACTTCATCTTGTATGTATGGTCATCTATAGTTTAACTCTATAGACTGGACAATGACACTGCAGGGTTGAGGTTGCCTTTCTCAAATCTCAACGGTGATCCATGTTTATATAGAGAGATGAAATGACTGCTGCGGAAAGAGTATGAGCAGAGTCAAAATGTGATTCATCCAAAGAAGTAAACAAAATTAAATAACCTGTTTAAACGCCAACTTTATTTTTATCTAATAAAACAGGACATCTGTGTCCCGTATTTAGAACTGAGCAACAAAAAAAAGAAACCCTTATTGAAACTATTCTTTTGATTTTGCATTCTCACATCTTGCCTACTCATTCCTATAATCCAATGGATATTGCTGATCAGGTGATCATATTTAAATTGTTTTATAATTGTATGCATTTACAATTATTTAAAATGAGAGAACTGCAAATTATACCACTTCTATTGTAATCAATGATCAACCTTCTAGACAATCATAGCTCGTGCATTCAAACAATGTCCAATCGTGCCATTGGATCACATTTGGTGATCAATGAATCAAATAAATAAGCTGTTTTTTTCCCTTCATGCTACAGCCGATCTTATAGAATCTACCAGATTGATCATGCATGTGACACATTCACATGATTTGAACATTAATGTGACACTGATTCACTAGCTGGCATACGAATGACTCTGATATTGACTTGACACCTTGTTTACTTATCTTTCCTTTCATCCCATTCTCCTTCCTTAAAGCTTGCAGAGAAGGTAAGATATTGGAACTTCTACGCACAGCTCTCTATCACACTGATGTACAGACTTGAATTTGATATTAACTTCGCTTTTTCACATTAGGAGAAGGAGACAGTTGATTGGTGGAGTAAATTCTACGCTTCCATTGGAGATCAGGAGAAGTGCCATCCTTACCTTCAGAAAGGATATGACACTTTGAAGGTGAAGCCTTGACATCTCACACAGAATACATCTGAAGTAGCTGCACTGATTAATTGGAATAGTCCCCCCTCCCCCAGACTCAAATATAATTTTATATCCTCTGTTTTCAGGTGTATGATAACGAACTGGAAGAGATTCCTGAGTTCAAACAACTCACTGATTTCTGCAGGACCTTCAAACTGAAAAGAGGCAAGAATGAAGATGGGGATGACGATCCATCTGTCGTTGGAGAATTCAAGGTGGAACAGCAGTTGCTCACCGTTGTCACAAAATACCTACACTTACATGTCTCATGCATAACATGCCACATTGGCTCAGTTATATAAATGGATGGAATGCTTCAGTCATAAATCAGGCTATTGCTGCATTCTAGTGGCGGAGTTGATGCATTGCTACCTGTCAGTGATGGCCGACTTTGTTTTTTCAGGGCTCTTTTAAGGTGTACCCTCTATCAGATGACCCGGGTGTTGCTCTTCCTCCTCGCCAGTTCCGTGAGCTGCCTAAAAGCGGGCCTCAGGAGTGCCTGGTCAGGATATATGTGGTCAGAGGCATCGACCTGCAACCCAAGGATAACAACGGCCAGGCGAGTCCTGATGTGACCTTGGAGTTATAAGATTACATCTGTAAAAATGTGATTCTGAGATGATTGGCTTTAAAGTTCTAAACTCATATTAGTTTGACATTGAATGGTGTGAGCAATATTAATCTCTTATTTTTAACTTTACAACATGAATTGGGGTATTTTGACGTATTCCACATTTTGTTGCAGCCTGAATTCAAAATGGATTTAAAAAAGTATAATTCTCACCCATCTTCACACACTACCCCCTAAGTGAAAACATGTTTTTAGAAATGTGTGCGAATGTATTAAATTAAATGCAGAAATATCATTTGCATAAGTATTCATACCCCTGAGTAAATGCATGTTAGTACGCTTTGGCAGCGACTACAGCTGTGAGTCTTTTCTAGGTAAGTCTCTAAGATGTGCCCACCTGGATTGTGCAACATTTGCCCATTTTTATTTTCACAATTCTTCAAGCTCTGTCAAATTGGTTGTTGACCATAGCTAGATAGCCATTTTCAAGTTCTGCCTTAGATTTTCAAGAAGATTTAAGTCAACTGTAACTAGGCCACTCGGGAACATGCAATGTTCTCTTGCTAAGCAACGTGTGTTTTAGGTTATTGTCCTGCTGTAAGTTGTATGTGCCTGGTGGAAAGCAGACTGAACCAGGTTTTCCTCTAGGATTTTGCATGTGCTTAGTGCTATTCAAATAAACAAAACTCTGTAGTCCTTGCTGATGACCAGCATACCCATTACATGATGCAGCCACCACCATGCTTAACAATATGAAGTGGTACTCATTGTGTTGTATTTGACAAAGTTAATTTCTTTGCCACTTTTTGAAAACCGAATGCATTTTTCTTATTTTTACAGGCATTCTTTTCACTCGTTTTGATTAGTATTGTGGAGTAACTACAATGTTCTTGATCCATCCTCAGTTTTCTCCTATCACAGCCATGGTTTAGTCACCATTGGCCTTATTATGAAATCCCTGAGTGGTTTCTTGCCTCTTCGGCAACTGAGTTAGGAAGGATGCCTGTATCTTTGAAGTGACTGGGTGTATTGATACACCATCCAAAATGTAATTCATAACTTCACCATGCTCAATGGGATATTAAGTGTCTTTAAAAAAAAGTTTTACCCATCTACCAATAGGTGCCCTTTGCGAGGCATTGGAAAACCTTCCTGGTCTTTGGTTAAATCTGTGTTTGAAATTCACTGCTCGACTGAGGGAACTTAAAATGTATCTGTATGTTAGGTTACAGAAATGAGGTAGTCATTCAAAATCATGTTCAACACTTCTTGCACAGTGAGTCCCTGCAACTTGTTAAGTAAGCAAATATTTACTCCTGAACTTATTTAGGCTTGCCATAAAGGTGTTCACTTACTGACCAGACATTGTAGCTTTTAATTTTTTTTATTCATTTGCAAAAATTTGTCAAGACCATAATACCACTTTGATGTTATGGGGTTGTGTGTGTGTAGGCCAGAGACAATTCAGGCAGAAACGCAACAAAAATGTGGAAAAAGTTGAGGTGTGAATACTTTCTGAAGGCACTATAGGTAGTGAACCTTGTTATGTCTAACTGTTTATCCCAAAATGAAGAGAACCTTAGAATCCAAAGCTCTTGCGTTGTCCATTGCTGTGTTGCTGCACTCTTCAATTTTACGCATACTACATTGAATTGCTTCAATGTTGCAACATGTTTTCTCAATTTGACTTTCCTTTACAGTGTGATCCTTATATAAAGATTGCCCTGGGGAAAAAGTCAATTGAGGACCGAGATAACTACTTACCAAATACCACCAACCCTGTGTTTGGAAGGTAAAAATCGCACATTTTAATTTAGATATTTACTTACCCTCGAGATCTTATGGCTAACATTGTACATATACTAAACCTTTTTTTTTTTTTTGCAGAATGTTTGAGATGACATGTTTCTTGCCTGAAGACAAAGACCTGAAGATCTCTGTGTATGACTATGATCTGCTGAGTCGTGATGAGAAAGTGGGCGAGACGGTGATTGACCTGGAGAACCGTTTCTTGTCGCGCTTCGGCTCCTACTGTGGCCTACCTCAGACATACTGCATGTGAGGATACTTTTTCCTACTGTAAATCGTAATGTGAGAGTTCACTACAAAATGCCCCTTCTGTTGTATAGCTACAGAGTCTTTTATTTGACTAGGCAGGTCAATTAAGAATTTGCTGTGTTGCTCTCCTGAAACAGCTCTGGAATCAACCAATGGCGCGACCAGCTGAAGCCCTCTCAGATCCTTCAGAACCTGGCCCGCCTCAAAGGTGTCCCTCCACCCATGACAGAAGACAATGGCAACACACTGTCATTCAATGGGGAACAGTACACCCTGGCTCAATTTGGTAATTCATGACCAGTTTAAAAAAAACAAAAATTGTCGTTTTCTTAACGTTCATTTTAGATTGTTTTGTGTGACCTGAGTAGAGCCTTTATGTGACTTGAGGTAACCCACTTTTACCATATACATTTAGAGGCTAACAACGAGATCCACCAGCACTTGGGCCCTGCCAACGAACGTCTCCCTCTGCATGTGCTCAGAACTCAAGGATTAGTGCCGGAGCATGTGGAGACCAGGACACTGTTCAGCAGCTTCCAGCCCCAACTCTCTCAGGTCACTGTCCATGTTGTCTTCCTCTTTAATATGTCTACCACTGCTTCCATGTATATGAGATTAACTGTATTTTTACTCACTGTATAGGGCCGTCTTCAAATGTGGGTGGATGTTTACCCCAAAAGCATGGGCCTTCCCGGACCACCCTTTGACATTGCACCACGCAAGGCCAAAAAGTACAAATTGTTTCTCAATTTGGTATTAAAAAGTAATCTTGTCTATAAAAGTCTTAATAAATTCCATGTCTCCATTTAGGTATTTCCTTCGAGCTGTTGTTTGGAACACCACTGATGTCATTCTGGATGAAACCAGCATCACTGGGGAGCACATGAACGATATCTACGTCAAAGGGTATTAATCAATCAAATGTAGATTAACATTGAAATGCTTACCAAAAATGTAGCGCTGTAGTCAATGAACAGCATTCTCACACAGGTTTTCCTTTTGTCTACCTGGGAGAGGGCAGTGTTGAGTGCATTAGAGATTGCGACATCTGTTGGGGCAGTGTGAAAATTGTTGTGGATCCAGAGTTTCTGGAATGATGGTGTTGTGAGCCATGACCAGCCATTCAAAGCATTTAATGGCTACAGATGAGTGCTACAGGGCGGCAGTCATTTATTTACCATGGTGATCTGCTTGAAATCTGTAGGCATTACAGACTGGGTCAGGGAGATGTTGAAAATGCCAGTCAAGACACTTGCCAGCTGGTCAGTGCATGCTCAGAGTATGCATCCTGGTAATCCTTCTGTCCCTGCAGCCTTGTAAATGTTAAGCTGTTTAAAGGTCTTACTCATATTGGCTATGAAGACTGATCAGTTGTCCGGAACAGCAAGCATAGAAGGCATTTAGCTTGTCTGGTAGGCATGTGTCACTGGGCAGCTTGCGGCTGGATTTCCCTTTGTAATCTGTGATATTCCGCAAGCCCTACCACATCCGACCAGCGTCAGCTGGAGTAGTAGGATTCGATCGTAGTCCTGTATTGATGCTTTGCCTGTGATGGCTCGTCGAAGGTTGTAGCGGGATTTCTTATAACAGGCCGGATTAGTGTCCCACCCCTTGAAAGCGGCAGCTCCAGCCTTTAGCTTAGTGTGGCTGTTGCCTGTAACCCATGGCTTCTGGTTGGGATATGTACAGTCAGTGTAGTGACGATATCGTCGCTGCACTTATTAATGAAGCCAGTGACTGTGGTAAACTTGTCAATGTTATCAGATGAATTCCGGAAAACATATTCCAGTCTGTGCTAGCGAAACAACAGTGCTGTAGTTTAGCATCTGCTTCATCAGACCACTTCCGTATTGAGCTCGTCACTGGTACTTCCTGTTTTTGCTTGTAAGCAGGTATCTGGAGGATGGAGTTTAGTGTTGATCAATTATCTGTTGAAAATATATTAAGATCTAACTACTACAATGGCACATTACAACCTAAATAATTTAACCAGTCAGTTTGTCTTTTCAGTTGGATGCCAGGTATGGAGGAGGACAAGCAGAAGACTGACGTCCACTACAGGTCTCTGGACGGAGATGGCAACTTCAACTGGAGGTTCATCTTTGGCTTTGAATACCTGCCTGCTGAACAGCTATGTCTGGTCTCCAAGAAGGTGTGTTGAGGCTTGACAAAAATATTAAACGTAATAGTGTAGTAAAGATAAAATTGAGATGCATTTCACTGGCAACAATTTTGCCAGTTTTTTTAAAAATATATTTTTATTTATTATTTATTTATTTTGCTCATCTTAAACAGGAACACTTCTGGAGTCTAGACAAAACAGAGTTCAGGATACCCCCCAAGTTGATTGTTCAAATTTGGGATAATGACAAGTTCTCATTAGATGATTACCTGGGTGAGACACCTCTAGCACTATGAATTACCATACAATACTTTCTTTCAACCAAAAATGTTCATGTTGCTTCAGCTGATCAATTCTGCTATTAACACAGTTCTGTGCTGTTCTGCTCATTTTATAGGCACAGTAGAGCTGGATCTGTGTAACCTAACCCCTCCTGCCAAGACTCCAGAGAAGTGCAGTCTGGGTTTGATGGAGGTGATGTTGGATGCAGAGCCACACAAATCAGACCTGACCAACTCGCTGTTCGCTCAGCAGTCTGTCAGAGGCTGGTGGCCCTGTGTCATTGAACAGGATGGGAAGGAAGTCCTTGGTGTGAGTACAGCTTAGCGGTCATCAAAAACTAAGACTATAAATCAACCTGGTTTTAGGGGGTCTGCAGTAGATTACTAAATTGCGAATCAGAGGCATATATGAAACATTGTGTGGAATTAATCTGAATTAACATCTTGTGTAGGGGAAGGTCGAGATGACTCTTGAAATTGTGGCTGAGAATGAGGTGGATGGGAAGCCTGCTGGGAAGGGCAGGGATGAACCCAACATGAACCCAAAGCTTGACTTCCCTAAGTAAGGACTTCCACTGGTCTGTGTAGATTCACCATATTCATAGGCATATCAGAAATGTTTACCTCAAACTGTACATACCATATTAAACTCTGTTTCCTCTTTCAACAGCCGTCCAGACACGTCCTTCTTCTGGTTCACGAACCCCTGTAAGACCATGAAGTTTATTTTGTGTCGCAAATTCAAGTGCATGTTCATTGGACTGATCCTGCTGATCCTAGTGCTGCTCTTCATTGGAATCCTGTTATACTCTTTACCGGTAAGAACAATCAGGAGGAGGATAGAGGGTCAGATTGTGTTAAATAAAATTCCCATTAAGGAAATGACAAACCGATAGCCTACGTTTTTGATGTTATTGTTTGCCTAATTGCTATTTTTCTTTATTCTAGAACTATATTTCAATGAAAATTGTGAAGCCGTTTCAATGAGAACTCCAGAGGAGCAAGAGACCCAAAGTTTTCCAATGTATTTTCAACCAAAAATATAATGACTATTTTATGTATTCAAAACTGTGTAATATTTCAAATGTATAAAAAAAAACTTTGTCCACAGAATGCACAATTGGTATTGTTCAAACTAACTTCTGCCATATGTTCTCTTTTCAGAAGTTAGTCAGAATTCCTTAAACGTTACGCACTTTTTCACTTTCACTTTTTTCAATGTTCTATGCTTTGCAATTCATATATTGTTGTGATTTATGTATACACTGAATGTTCAAATCTGCTTTTGTATTGTTTGAAAATATGTTTACATACATGTTTGTTTTTAAAGGTCATAATAAATGATAATCAGTATGCAAATGGAATTGTTGGTCTTTGGTGTGTTTAAAAAAATATATATTAATATTCTTAGTTCAGGTGAAAACCCATGTCAATGGTAAGGACAGGCCTGCAGGTTAAGTGTAACCTTAACTCCAGCCAAGTTTAAAATACAACTGCTAAAATGTGGCTAGAGAGACCAATGTCAATTAAAAGGAAATGCATGTTTTGTAAAGTTTTTAGTAATATGATCTTGGTTTTCCATCAGTAAAATGTAATCCAAGGGTTAAAACGAAACTACAGCTGAATGGGGCAAAAATAATCTTCGACTACACCAAAACCATACAACAGAAGTCATGTATTTGGCCATACACTCTTTCAGTGGCAGAGGTCGCTGTGCTCTCGATCTACAGTATCTGTCTCAAACATGATTGGTGTGCCTTGACGCAATTTGTTCCCTTATTATTTTTGGGTGAACTGCAAGCAAGTTGGTCTTGTCTTACAGTATCACCTTTGCAGTTTAATTTAGTTTAGGCTAGTAATGATTTGATAAGAACTTGTGGAGACTCATAATAGAAATTACTCAACAACCATTTTTGAAGTCATGAGGCAGTACAAAGTGTACTGTGCGCACACTTAATTTTATTTATCAAATCAATACATAAAGCACATGAGGGAACACAAGCATACATAGATTACAAACAATAGACAATCGAGCTAGGGTCTGGGGGCGGGGCTAGGGGGTACAATATCACATTACAATTACACAAGGACCTTAAGGGACATGCATATACTTACAATTCTAACAGCTTTTTTGTTAGAGCATTTAACCGTCTTAAAATACAGTTCAATTTCTTTTTGTAGGGTACGAAAATGTGGTTTTCTGTTTGTAAATTTACATTTGTATATATGAAATTTGGCCAAAAGAATAATGAAATGAACTACATAATGATTCCACTTCTATTGTATGTAAAGAATCCAAACAGTACATCTCTCCACAATAGTGTAAAATCTTCATAAATGTGTTCAATTATAAACCTACTGATGTCTTGCCACAGTTTTCTTACATGCATACAATGCCAAAATGTACTGTGAGCACCTATATGCGATTATTCATGAACACAGACGTGAAGGTCAAACGCATAGAATATCACTGCAATAACATAATTTTAGGTACATTTATTGTGATGTGGTTTTACTGCATTGATTTAATCATGTTCCAAACTAAATGTTTCCTAGTAGAACCCAAGACGCTATGAACGCCTTTGCAGGCTCTGCTCCATTGGAACCATGGCATGTGAGCAGAGTTGAGCGGTTGGAAGTCTCGATCATGGACAAGTAGTGGTCTGGCACTCCATGCCCTTTCCTACGTCTCCTGTTTTCAGGCTCTCATAGGGGGGAACTTGCTGTTCCAAATTCGCTCCATTCATTAAAGTTTACCGAACACCCATCCGTTTTTGTGACTACCTTGACCTACCAATTTGTTTTTTAAAGTATTGAAACCAATCCATACGGATTTGAATGAAAACTATTTGAATAAACATGAAAAGGTGAATGTAAGTGATCGTATTTTCAAATAGGCTCCATGTTATATTAAACAGCATATAAACCATATAAATAGGGCAGGAGCCAGACAGGGAGCCTAAGAACAAATGATGTATTTAGGTTATATTTCAATTATCTCAAAGCTATAGCCTACAAAGTAATACATTGTGAAGCATTTGCGATTGCGACACAATAGGCTGGTAGGGGCATAAAGTGCTCAGCATTTAAACATTTGTTATTAAATCATTATAGTATATAAATTGCGCATATAGGACGTGACTGACTTAGAATTAAATATAAATTAAGAGAAAAATGACCTATTAGTGCCTTAAATCATTTTGGCCTGTCTGTGGCTTCAGGGTCACACGATGGTGCCTAGAGAACAGCTGTTGTGCGGAAAATCTCCCCCCTGCCAGAATTCTCCCCCTCTTCTAATTTCCTTAATTTAGTGGCTAGAGTCAAATACTTTCCGTGGCACACATCAGAGTCAAATACTTTCTATAGAACACACTTTGTCAGGATAGGCAACCGAAATTAATAATGAATGTATGTGGGTTTATTAAACAGAGGGAGTAAAATGTTGGCAAGCAATACACATGTCAGAACAACTATGGCTGAATTATTATCCTTACACTTTCAAAAAATACTAGTCGAATAAGACATAGGAGAGATGACACATTTTGGCAAAGAGATTTATTTAGAGATGAATACAAATAAGTAGTGGATTTAGGTACGAGCGACATGGGCAACCGCCCAGGGCGGCATCTTGCCGTGGGAACTGAATGGGGGGGTTCGTCCAGGGCGTCATATACACTTGAAGCAAATATCCAAACCGAGAACTGCAGACAAAAATGCTTTCTGCTACTAAGATCAGTGAAATGTAGGCTAAACTGACAACGGAGTGGAGAGCAGAAATCTCAACTAGCAAGCAAGTCGCAGCAATAAAGAACGAGAATGGGGGGAGAATTCTGGCAGGGGGGAGATTTTCGGCACAACACCTGTCAGCAGCGGGAATATCCTCTCCACACTTGAAGAGCAACTGGGGATGCTAAACACCCTTTTGGCCACTCTTGCCAGGCTGGGCAGAGTTACAGAGTTGTATTTTTGTTCTATAGGTAGGCCTAAATGTTTATAGGCAAAATAACCCAATCAAAACAGAAAGCTCCTTCAACATGGGAATATGCCAGACCTATTGGGACAAAATCAATTATGGCCTGTTGTATAGATAATAGAACGAAAATTGAGGAACGTTTAAGAGTTCCGATTTTTTGTTTATAAATACTTTGCTACTATGACCCACTTAGTTATCTACCCACCTCATTCCTTTATTTTAGCATGTGCACGTAGTAAGTACACAATCATGCTTTTGGGATACTCGTCTTTTCGGGTTTCCACAATGATTATTTAGTTGTGAACTCTACATCACCGCACTCCCTCTCTTGATATTGGTCCTCATCTTGTTAAGTCACCTTGATTTAGCACCTGTGTGTTTTATCAGTTACTTAATGAAAATATAAAGCGAACTCCATGACTAGCCAAAAACAAGGGGCTATTGCAGAACACGAGTAGACTACAAATGCATGCTGGAAGTGAGTGCTACTGGAGCGAAATTGGAGCCAGTGAGAAAGCCAATGCTCCAGCCTTTGGGAATCTCGCTCCACCCACCTGTCTGCTCCAGGTGCTCCAGCTCCGCCCACATACTCTGATTGGAAGCAGCCCTCTCTGGTCAAGCCAGGGCAGTGCTACAAAGACAGTTTCCACTATCATCAACTTTGTCTTTCACTTGGATCCTTTTTTAAATTATTAGATTGTATAATGTAGAATAATTTGTCAACATAGGATGAGGTCAGTTCAGTTCACTCGCAGATATACCACACCCATTTTATAAGCATACTGCAAGTTAAATAACAGTTGAATGGGATTTGTTATTTGATTACATTCATGCTAAAGTTATGGCATGTCTGATTTAGGCTCCCGAATAAGATAGAGGATGATGACGCATGTCGAGCAGCATTGCAGTCTGGAACATTTTCCCTGTGGCATGGAGGTTAGAATTGAGACTAAGACATTATACAACAATAACAGCCCCCTCCCACTTTCGAATTTCTCATTTGAGAGTGACATTATTGTAATGATATGAAAGAAACGGGCATTTCTTGACATGAACAACTTTCAACAGAGATGTATATAGCAACACGAACTTGTAGGTTGCACAGCATGGGAATATGTTTGTTCCTCTCAGATGTAGAAGGAAATCCTGGAAAAGCTTGGAGAGGACAAGGACATTGTGAATGAATCCATTCTCCTCAACTGCACTGAACAGAACGAAGCACATTTCTCCTTTGATTATGACCCTGCTGGTCATCTATGAACATTTGAACATCTTGGCCATGTTCTGTTACAATCTCCACCTGGCACAGCCAGAAGAGGACTGGTCACCCCTCATAGCCTGGTTCCTCTAGGTTTCTTCCTAGGTTCCGGCCTTTCTAGGGAGTTTTTACTAGCCACCGTGCTTCTACACCTGCAGTGCTTGCTGTTTGGGGTTTTAGGCTGGATTTTTGTACAGCACTTTGTGACATCAATAATGTAAGAATGGCTTTATAAATACATTTGATTAAATTTGATTGATGTTGGCAAGAGAACATCACTACATATAACAAATTACTTCATGGCATCACTGTTAGAACAGTAAATTCCCATTTTGAATAACAATCCATCTCATTCTCCAATTAAATTGTCCTCTGTGTCTCATGAGTCAGAGTTCAGGTTGACACATTGTCTCTCTGTGTTGTTGTAGGGTCTATAGAGCAGGTTGATGTGGAGAGGCTGTGTGGAGGAACCTTCATAGACCTGAGGAAAGCCTTCTTCCTACTGAGAGGGCCTGAGGCACCCCTTGTAGCCAGAGTGGATATTTTAGTCAAGTCTCTCCAATCTAGTGTTTTACTGTATTTCTAGTATTGTACTGTATCGTGTGTGTCTCTCTGTGTGTTTGCTCTTATACCTGGGTGTGTGTTTTGATCGTCAGGGGCTTCTGCAGCTCCACTTGGCTGCCCGCCCATAGGAACCAGTCTGGCAGTCAGTGTGTGTCACAGCAGTGGGATCACTTATTACTCCCATGTTCAATTAGCTATTCAGCAGATCTCATAACACGATGGGAAAACGTCACACTTCTGAGTTGTTGTGCTACTGTGCTGTTTGCGACTTCTTCGTAACTGTTTGATCAAAACTCTGCATTTAACACATGCTCATGATCAACTTCAGCCACGGCACCCCTCTACTAGCTCAAACCAGAAAATGGCTGCTCATTGATCGAGTCCAGGTGAGCGTAAATGGATCCGTGTCGGAACCAGAAAGAAGGAGAAGAATCGTTCTCGGCGCGCCTGCCTTCTTCCCCCACGTCCAGACTTAAGCCTTACAAATCGCTTTGAGCCCCTGTACTAGCTGTCTTCTGACAGGGATTGGGTGTTCCCTCCGTGGCTGTGGATCTCCCTCCAGCTACCTCTCTCTGTCCTAGTCAATGAACTGCCTGGGCACAGCCTGGACCACTGCGGCACTCCTCCACTGGGCCGTGCTCTTTGGATCAGAGCTCTGTCCCTTTGGCTGACGTGGTCTGCACGCAGCCAGGGTCTCAGCAGCCCTTTTTATTTTTTTATTTCACCTTTATTTAACCAGGTAGGCTAGTTGAGAACAAGTTCTCATTTGCAACTGCGACCTGGCCAAGATAAAGCATAGCAGTGTGAACAGACAACACAGAGTTACACATGGAGTAAACAATTAACAAGTCAATAACACAGTAGAAAAAAAGGGGAGTCTATATACATTGTGTGCAAAAGGCATGAGGAGGTAGGCGAATAATTACAATTTTGCAGATGAACACTGGAGTGATAAATGATCAGATGGTCATGTACAGGTATAGATATTGGTGTGCAAAAGAGCAGAAAAGTAAATAAATGAAAAACAGTATGGGGATGAGGTAGGTAAAAATGGGTGGGCTATTTACCGATAGACGGTTAGCTGCTCAGATAGCAGATGTTTGAAGTTGGTGAGGGAGATAAAAGTCTCCAACTTCAGCGATTTTTGCAATTCGTTCCAGTCACAGGCAGCAGAGAACTGGAACGAAAGGCGGCCAAATGAGGTGTTGGCTTTAGGGATGATCAGTGAGATACACCTGCTGGAGCGCGTGCTACGGATGGGTGTTGCCATCGTGACCAGTGAACTGAGATAAGGCGGAGCTTTACCTAACATGGACTTGTAGATGACCTGGAGCCAGTGGGTCTGGCGACGAATATGTAGCGAGGGCCAGCCGACTAGAGCATACAAGTCGCAGTGGTGGGTGGTATAAGGTGCTTTAGTGACAAAACAGATGGCACTGTGATAAACTGCATCCAGTTTGCTGAGTAGAGTGTTGGAAGCAATTTTGTAGATGACATCGCCGAAGTCGAGGATCGGTAGGATAGTCAGTTTTACTAGGGTAGGTTTGGCGGCGTGAGTGAAGGAGGCTTTGTTGCGGAATAGAAAGCCGACTCTTGATTTGATTTTCGATTGGAGATGTTTGATATGAGTCTGGAAGGAGAGTTTACAGTCTAGCCAGACACCTAGGTACTTATAGATGTCCACATATTCAAGGTCGGAACCATCCAGGGTGGTGATGCTGGTCAGGCGTGCGGGTGCAGGCAGCGAACGGTTGAAAAGCATGCATTTGGTTTTACTAGCATTTAAGAGCAGTTGGAGGCCACGGAAGGAGTGCTGTATGACATTGAAGCTCGTTTGGAGGTTAGATAGCACAGTGTCCAAGGATGGGCAGGAAGTATACAGAATGGTGTCGTCTGCGTAGAGGTGGATCAGGGAATCGCCCGCAGCAAGAGCAACATCATTGATATACACAGAGAAAAGAGTCGGCCCGAGAATTGCACCCCCATAGAGACTGCCAGAGGACCGGACAGCATGCCCTCCGATTTGACACACTGAACTCTGTCTGCAAAGTAATTGGTGAACCAGGCAAGGCAGTCATCCGAAAAACCGAGGCTACTGAGTCTGCCGATAAGAATATGGTGATTGACAGAGTCGAAAGCCTTGGCAAGGTCGATGAAGACGGCTGCACAGTACTGTCTTTTATCTATGGCGGTTATGATATCGTTTAGTACCTTGAGCGTGGCTGAGGTGCACCCGTTACCGGCTCGGAAACCAGATTGCACAGCGGAGAAGGTACAGTGGGATTCAAGATGGTCAGGGACCTGTTTGTTGACTTGGCTTTCGAAGACCTTAGATAGGCAGGGCAGGATGGATATAGGTCTGTAACAGTTTGGGTCCAGGGTGTCTCCCCCTTTGAAGAGGGGGATGACTGCGGCAGCTTTCCAATCCTTGGGGATCTCAGACGATATGAAAGAGAGGTCGAACAGGCTGGTAATAGGGGTTGCGACAATGGCGGCGGATAGTTTCAGAAATAGAGGGTCCAGATTGTCAAGCCCAGCTGATTTGTACGGGTCCAGGTTTTGCAGCTCTTTCAGAACATCTGCTATCTGGATTTGGGTAAAGGAGAACCTGGAGAGGCTTGGGCGAGTAGCTGCGGGGGGGCGGATCTGTTGGTCGAGGTTGGAGTAGCCAGGCGGAAGGCATGGCCAGCTGTTGAGAAATGCTTGTTGAAGTTTTCGATAATCATGGATTTATCGGTGGTGACCGTGTTACCTAGCCTCAGTGCAGTGGGCAGCTGGGAGGAGGTGCTCTTGTTCTCCATGGACTTCACAGTGTCCCAGAACGTTTTGGAGTTGGAGCTACAGGATGCAAACTTCTGCCTGAAGAAGCTGGCCTTAGCTTTCCTGACTGACTGCGTGTATTGGTTCCTGACTTCCCTGAACAGTTGCATATCGCTGGGACTATTCGATGCTATTGCAGTCCGCCACAGGATATTTTTGTGCTGGTCGAGGGCAGTCAGGTCTGGAGTGAACCAAGGGCTATATCTGTTCTTAGTTCTGCATTTTTTGAACGGAGCATGCTTATCTAAAATGGTGAGGAAGTTACTTTTAAAGGATGACCAGGCATCCTCAACTGACGGGATGAGGTCAATGTCCTTCCAGGATACCCGGGCCAGGTCGATTAGAAAGGCCTGCTCACAGAAGTGTTTTAGGGAACGTTTGACAGTGATGAGGGGTGGTCGTTTGACTGCAGCTCCGTAGCGGATACAGGCAATGAGGCAGTGATCGCTAAGATCCTGGTTGAAGACAGCGGAGGTGTATTTGGAGGGCCAGTTGGTCAGGATGACGTCTATGAGGGTGCCCTTGTTTACAGATTTAGGGTTGTACCTGGTGGGTTCCTTGATGATTTGTGTGAGATTGAGGGCATCTATCTTAGATTGTAGGACTGCCGGGGTGTTAAGCATATCCCAGTTTAGGTCACCTAACAGAACAAACTCTGAAGCTAGATGGGGGGCGATCAATTCACAAATGGTGTCCAGGGCACAGCTGGGAGCTGAGGGGGGTCGGTAGCAGGCGGCAACAGTGAGAGACTTATTTCTGGAGAGAGTAATTTTCAAAATTAGTAGTTCGAACTGCAGGCTATCTCTGCAGTAAACTGCAACTCCTCCCCCTTTGGCAGTTCTATCTTGACGGAAAATGTTATAGTTGGGTATGGAAATCTAGAATTTTTGGTGGCCTTCCTGAGCCAGGATTCAGACACGGCAAGGACATCAGGGTTAGCAGAGTGTGCTAAAGCAGTGAGTAAAACAAACTTAGGGAGGAGGCTTCTGATGTTGACATGCATGAAACCAAGGCTTTTTTGATCACAGAAGTCAACAAATGAGGGTGCCTGGGGACATGCAGGGCCTGGGTTTACCTCCACATCACCCGCGGAACAGAGGAGGAGTAGAATGAGGGTGCGGCTAAAGGCTATCAAAGCTGGTCGCCTAGAGCGTTGGGGACAGAGAATAAAAGGAGCAGATTTCTGGGCATGGTAGAATATATTCAGGGCATAATGCGCAGACAGGGGTATGGTGGGGTACGGGTACAGCGGAGGTAAGCCCAGGCACTGGGTGATGATGAGAGAGGTTGTATCACTGGACATGCTGGTTGTAATGGGTGAGGTCACCGCATGTGTGGGAGGTGGGACAAAGGAGGTATCAGGGGTATGAAGAGTGGAACTAGGGGCTCCATTGTAAACTAAAACAATTATAACTAACCTCTTCTCAGGTGAGTTCTGAGGCTCTGACCTCGCAATCAGCTTCGAGACACGGCAAAGGCCGGATCATTCCGGCTATTGTGATAGGGAGTTCAATGGTGAGGTATATATCTGTACCTGGGGCAAAGACTTTGTGTTTTATGGGGCAAAAGTTCAGGATATCACCAGGTTACTTCCTGAGGCTGTGCGTTTGTCACCGGGGGCTGATTTTGTCATGGTTCATGTGGGGTCGAATGACATTATGAAGGGCAGCTCAGAACAGCTGAAGATGGATTTGAAAGAACTGATTGGGTTACTACTTGACACCAACAAACGCCCCATAATATCTGGCCCTCTGCCCTCCCTAAATCGTGGCATTGAACGATTCAGCAGACTTTTAGCCCTCTATAACTGGCTACGAGACTACTGCAGCTCTGTGGGTGTAACATTTATTGCCAATTTTGATACCTTCTGGAAACAAAGCTCCACCCAAATCATTTGGGTTCCTGGATCCTTTCACGGCATTAGGCTGCATTGAGACAATGACTTGTCAAGCTCATTTAATCCCTACCATTGTGTCGCTGAGTTGGCATAATGCTTCAGAAAATATACACTATCCCAGGGGCGTTGGTAGACACAATGTAAGTAACCTAATTTATGTCCTTCTTACTGCCCTGAATGCCTCTGCTGATCTTACAGCTATTGTATGCAGTAATAATGTGCCTATGAACCAGAGTTATACTTTTAGGACTAAGGTGGTGTGCCCTAGCAGGAAGTCCACTGTGCGCAGCTCACTCTGCACTAACATAACATACCCGACCATATGTACCTCTGCTAAGCTTCCCAGTAAAGCAAGAAAAACAATCAAGCATCCCAGAAAAGTGTTAAAAATAGCCCACGTTAACATATGTAGCTTAAGAAACAAGGTTTATGAAGTCAATCATTTGCTAGCAACAGATGACATTCATTTTCTGACAATCTCTGAAACTCACTTAGATATTACCTTTGATGATACATTGGTAGCAATACATGGTTATAAGATCTACAGAAATGACAGAAATGCCAAAGGTGGAGGTGTGGTTGTTTTTATGTGATATTAATAGAGAGGTATATTTTCTGAAATTGACCGGCTTTCTTCAGGCTCCCCACTCAAAAGAAAGCTTCAAACTGTAACTATTGCCTGCAACCTGGTTCAGGTTATCAATCAACTTACCAGGGTAGTTAGAAACAGCACAGGAATGAAATCATCAACATGTATTGATCACATCTTTACTAATGCTGCAGAAATTTGTTAGAAAGCAGTTTCCAAATCCATCGGATATAGTGATCACAATATAGTAGCCATATCTAGGAAAACCAAAGTTCCAAAGGCTAGGACTGATATAGTGTATAAGAGGTCATTCAATAAGTTTTGTAGTGATTCCTATGTTGTTGATGTAAATCATATTTGCTGGTATGTGGTGTATAATGAGGAGCAACCAGATGTTGCACTTGACAAATTAATACAATTGCATATCCCAGTTATTAATAAGCATGTACCCATTAAGAAAATGACTGTAAAAACTGTGAAATCCCCATGGATTGATGAGGAATTGAAAAACTGTATGGTTGAGAGGGATGAGGCAAAAGAAATTGCAAATAGGTCTGGCTGTACAACCGACTGGCAAACGTACTGCAAATTGAGAAATCATGTGACTAAACTGAATATAAAGAAGAAGAAACTACACTGTGAAACAAAGATAAATGGCATTGTAATTTTGAATCCTGTAAAGTAAGTGTGGAAGAAGTAAAAAAAAAGAAGATTGTTGTCTATCCATAATGACAAGCCAACGGGGTCTGACAACTTGGATGGAAAATTACTGACGATAATAGCGGACAATATTGCCACTCCTATTTGTCATATCATCAATTTAAGCCTACTAGAAAGTGTGTGCCCTCAGGCCTGGAGGGAAGCAAAAGTTATTCCCCTACCTAAGGATAGTAAAGCCCCCTTTAATGGCTCAAATAGCCGACCAATCAGACTGAATCATGTGGTAATTGAGCATGTTGAGGAGACTAAACTGCTTGTAATAACTCTGGATTGTTAACTGTCATGGTCAATACATATTGATATAACAGTAGCTAGGATGGGTAGAAGTCTGTCCATAATAAAGCGCTGCTCTGCATTGTTTTTGTGAGAGGTATTGACATGTTGTCTGCTGTCTGTTTGAACTACTGGTACACAGCTCGGACACCCAAGCATACACCACAATAAATGCCACCAGAGGTCTCTTCACAGTCCCCCAAGTCCAGAATCTGTTGTGAATGTATTGTAATGTTTAAAAACATGTATAACTCTCTTAATTTTGCTGGACCCTAGGAAGAGTAGCTGCTGCCTTGGACCCATAATAAATGCAGTTCAATGGGCTTTGGTCATGAAATATGTAGTTAGTACATTACCCAAGCTGAGAGAAAAGTAATTCCGTCGTCTATTTCGTTTTCTTTTACAGATGTTTCCGGTGGTGATCGTACAAGTGTCTGATGGGCAAAGGTGTTTCCTGGGGAGGCAGTCCTTCTTCCCACTGTGGATGTACACTGCACTGGCAGTGACACGGGTGAATCTCACATGTCACACATTTTAAACTAATGAAGCATGTGTATTGACAATTTATAACATGTCTATTACATAGGCTATAATCCAGTTATTACAAATATACGTCCCAGCTGTAAACAGCATGAGCGATGTACAGTGCTGTACAGTGCTGTACAGAAACCCAGCCTAAAACCCCAAACAGCAAGCAATGCAGGTGTATACGTCAGCTATGAGATCAGCTATGAGATTGTAACAGAACATGGCCAAGATGTTCAAATGTTCATAGATGACCAGCAGGGTCAAATAATAATAATCACAGTGGTTGTAGAGGGTGCAACAGGTCAGCAACTCAGGAGTAAATGTCAGTTGGCTTTTCATAGCTGATCTTTCTACTGTCTCTAGAGAGTTGAAAAAAGCAGGTCCGGGACAGGTAGCACGTCCGGTGAACAGGTCAGGGTTCCATAACGTGTAGGTATGTACGGCAGGACCAAATCAGAAAGATAGGTAGGAGTAAGCCCATGTAATGCTTTGTAGGTTAGCAGTAAAACCTTGAAATCAGCCCTAGCCTTAACAGAAGCCAGTGTAGAGAGGCTAGCACTGGAGTAATATGATCAAATTTTTTTGTTCTAGTCAAGATTCTAGCAGCCGTATTTAGTGCTTTATCCAGGTAGCCGAAAGTAGAGCATTGCAGTAGTCTAACCTAGAAGTGACAAAAGCATGGATACATTTTTCTGCATAATTTTTGGACAGAACATTTCTGATTTTTGCAATGTTACGTAGATGGAAAAAAGCTGTCCTTGAAACAGTCTTGATATGTTCGTCAAAAGAGAGATCAGGGTCCAGAGTAACGCCGAGGTCATTCACAGTTTTATTTGAGAAGACTGTATAACCAACAAGATTCATTTTCAGATTCAACAGAATATCTCTTTGTTTCTTGGGACCTAGAACTAGCATCTCTGTTTTGTACGAGTTTAAAAGTAGAAGATTTGCCAACATCCAGTTCCTTATGTCTGAAACACAGGCATCCAGGGAGGACAATATTTGGGCTTCACCATGTTTCTGTCACGACTTCCGCCGAAGAGTTGGTCCCTCTCCTTGTTCGGGCGGTGTTCGGCGGTCGATATCACCAACCTTCTAGCCATCGCTGATCCATTTTTCATTTTCCATTGGTTTTGTCTTGTCTTCCATCACACCTGGTTTCAATCCCATCAATTACATGTTGTGTATTTAAAAAAAGCTGGTTAAGAAATCTTGACTTGAAGTCCTACCTTAAGAAACATTGTTCTCCAATAATCTTCCGTTACGATCTTGGTCAGCTTTTGTCTTTGTCACTCAACACTGCGTACATCTTCCCTAGATCCTAACATAGCAAGACACTAAACAGGACATAAACTGATCATAATCAGAGACCTGCTCCTCCTGATATATAAAACAAGGTTTGAAAGGTAAACAAACATTCACACTATTTTTTTAGGTTGGCTTGCCAAACTGGAACTTGGCAGTGGCTTGCTCGTCACATGGTGCTCATATCAGGGTGGACTTGTAGTGAGACTTTATAATAACCTGTCGAACGTCTGCTTCTGATGCGTCCTTTGTGACACCAATTACATCATACGGGTTTGACGTCTTGTACAGCACCTCACACTGATCCATTAATATCTGCTTCCCCTAGCATGTCAACAATGTGTGGGAAAGCTGTCTGCCACCTGAGCTGAAGGGAAAGCCCTGATGCTCAGATACTGCCAAAATGCTCCGTCTAAACGCAAATACGCCTAGCATGCGACACAGTTCAGGAAACATTTGGAACTTAACTTTCATATGTGAGAAATATTTTTTCAAATACAACCAATAAACTTACTATACGCAGTTTAGGAAAGTTACACCCGGCTATATTTTGAGAAACACCAGAAATGTGGAATGGAATGGTTCTATGGAAATGTTGTAGCCTAGGTGGTGCGTTAATACAGCCAGGTGCAACTTTGCTAAACTGCACACATTAAGTATATTTTGTATTTAAAAGAGTATTTCTGGCTTATATGAAAGTTAAGTTCGAAAGGGTTACAAAACCGTATTGCAAGTAAGGCATATTTGTGTTTCTCCTTCACCCAAATCCAGACAGCTGATGTTCTGAAAGAGCTGCAAAATCTGGATACTTACAAATCAGCTGGGCTAGACAATCTGGATGCTCTCTTTCTAAGAAATTCTAGAAATTGTTGCAACCCCTATTACTAGCCTGTTCATCCTCTCTTTCTCATCGTCTGAGTTCCCTAAAGATTGGGAAGCTGCTGCGGTCATCCCCCTCTTCAAAGGGAGAGACACTCTAGACCCAAACTGTTACAGACTTATATCCATCCTGCCCTGCCTTTCTAAAGTCTTCGAAAGCCAAGTTAACAAACAGATCACCGACCATTTCGAATCCCACCATACCTTGTTGTCCGGTCCTCTGGCAGTCTCTATGGCGGTGCCATAGGGTTCAATTCTCGGGCCGACTCTTTTCTCTGTATATATCAATGATGTTGCTCTTGCTGCGGGCGATTCCCTGATACACCTCTACGCAGACGACACCATTCTGTATACTTCTGGCCCTTACTTGGAGACTGTGCTATCTAACCTCCAAACGAGCTTCAATGCCATACAACACTCCTTCCGTGGCCTCCAACTGCTCTTAAACGTTAGTAAAAACCAAATGCATGCTTTTCAACCGTTCGCTGCCTGCACCCGCATGCCCGACTAGCATCACCACCCTGGATGGTTCCGACCTAGAATATGTGGACATCTATAAGTACCTAGGTGTCTGGCTAGACTGTAAACTCTCCTTCCAGACTCATATCAAACATCTCCAATCTAAAATCAAATCTAGAGTCGGCTTTCTATTCCGCAACAAAGCCTCCTTCACTCACGCCGCCAAACTTACCCTAGTAAAACTAACTATCCTACCGATCCTCGACTTCGGCGATGTCATCTACAAAATAGCTTCCAATACTCTACTCAGCAAACTGGATGCAGTTTATCACAGTGCCATCTGTTTTGTTACTAAAGCACCTTATACCACCCACCACTGCGACCTGTATGCTGTAGTCGGCTGGTCCTCGCTACATATTCGTCGCCAGACCCACTGGCTCCAGGTCATCGACAAGTCCATGCTAGGTAAAGCTCCGCCTTATCTCAGTTCACTGGTCACGATGGCAACACCCACCCGTAGCACGCGCTCCAGCAGGTGTATCTCACTGATCATCCCTAAAGCCAACACCTAATTTGGCCGCCTTTCCTTCCAGTTCTCTGCTGCCTGTGACTGGAACGAATTGAAAAAATCGCTGAAGTTGGAGACTTTTATCTCCCTCACCAACTTTAAACATCTGCTATCTGAGCAGCTAACCGATCGCTGCAGCTGTACATAGTCTATCGGTAAATAGCCCACCCAATTTACCTACCTCATCACCATACTGTTTCTATTTATTTACTTTTGTGCTCTTTTGCACACCAGTATATCTTCCTGCACATGACCATCTGATCATTTATCACTCCAGTGTTAATCTGCTAAATTGTAATTATTTGCCTACCTCCTCATGCCTTTTTTTCTCTTTTTTTTCTACTGTGTTATTGACTTGTTTATTGTTTACTCCATGTGTAACTCTGTGTTGTTGTCTGTTCACACTGCTATGCTTTATCTTGGCCAGGTCGCAGTTGTAAATGAGAACGTGTTCTCAACTAGCCTACCTGGTTAAATAAAGGTGAAATAAAAAATAAAAAAGCTTCAATGCCACACACCACTCCTTCTGTGGCCTCCAACTGCTCTTAAATGCTAGTAAAACTAAATGCATGCTCTTCAACCTATTGCTGCCCGCACCTGCCCGCCCGCCTAGCATCACTACTCTGGACGGTTCTGACTGAGAATATGTGGACAACTACAAATATCTAGGTGTCTGGTTAGACTGTAAACTCTCCTTCCAGATTCACATTAAGCATCTCCAATCCAAAATTAAATCTACAGTCGGCTTCCAAAAGCCTCCTTCACTCATGCTGCCAAACATACCCTCGTAAAACTGACTATTTTACCGATCCTTGACTTCGGCGATGTCTTTTACAAAATAGCCTCCAACACTCTACTCAGCTAATTGGATGCAGTCTATCACAGTGCCATCCGTTTTGTCACCAAAGCCACATATACTACCGACCACTACGACCTGTATGGTCTCATTGGCTGGCCCTCGCTACATATTCGTCACCAAACCCACTGGCTCCAGGTCATCTATAAGTCTTTGCTAGGTAAAGCCCTGCCTTATCTCAGCTCGCAGGTCACCATAGCAACACCCACTCATAGCACACGCACCAGCAGGTATATCTCACTGGTCATCCCCAAAGCCAACACCTTCTTTGGCCGCCTTTCCTTCCAGTTCTCCGCTGCCAATGACTGGAACGAATTGCAAAAATACTGAAGCTGGAGACTTATATCTCCCTCACTCACTTTAACCATCAGCTGTCAGAACAGCTTACCGATCACTGTACCTGTACACAGCCCTTCTGTAAATAGCACACCCAACTGCCTCATCCCCATACTGTTATTTATTTTGTTGCTACTTTGCACCCCAGTATCTCTACTTGCACATCATCATCTGTACATCTATCACTCCAGTGTTAATGCTAAATTATAATTATTTTGCCACTATGGCCTATTTTATTACCATACCTCTCTAACCTTACTACATCTGCACACACTTTACATAGATTTTAATATTGTGTTATTGACTGTATATTTGTTTATCCCATGTGTAACTCTGTGTTGTTGTTTTTGTCGCACTGCTTTGCTTTATCTTGGCCAGGTCGCAGATGTAACCTCCCTGGTTAAATAAAGGTGAAATAAAATGTAAAAAAATCCATAAAAAGAACATGTTCAGCTACTTAAGACATTGGCTTGAATCTAGGTTGTGCATTTAGATTTTGAGAAAACCAACATCTAATGAAGAATCTTTCAGTTCTCTCATTGACTTCTCAAACCCCAAACCCTGGCCTGGTCTGTTGGTCTGTTTTGCAAGCGTTCCCGGAAGTCTTGCGATGTTGCGACTTTGGGTTTAGAAACTCTGTGGCCTGTTCATCAAATATTCTCAATGCCCCTGATTTGTCATTTGTTCTCACAGTCACAAAGTCAAAACCAGTTGGTGTAAATATTATTTTCACTTCTCCACTTATATGACTGCTTTTTCGTAGCAGGTTAGGCGAACCTACGCAGCAGGTTAGAAGACTGAGGTTGGGGTTAGCGAAAATGCTCACCTAACCTACGAAAAGTCCCTTCGTTATCGAAGTGGCGTGAAGAGTTTTTCCCATAAAGATAAAGTAACTGTCTCTTTAATAAACCCACTTCATTTCTAAACCGGAACTACGATTTGGGAGTTTCACGTAATACTTCCGACTGGGCACAGACACTATTTACGTTGCGATCGTGTGAAGAAGTCTGTGTAGTCCTAATTCATCAAAAGTATTGATGTAGCTACTAGCTCAATCTTTCATCAATGCAAATCTGAAAGCGTTGTCAATTAGCTACAGTCGTGATAAATACCAACAAACAATGTCAAATTTAATCGCGCTGCAGACCCAGCTGGCCTCCGTCATGGATACACTTGTTCACGCGGCGGTGGCCGAACTGGGTAAACTTATAGAAGACAGCTCTGTCTTCGTGTTCAGCCTGGAACGGACCCAGGGACATTGCGAGCATGACAAATTATCTGCGAAACTACAGACTGAGAGTCAGAATAAGATGGTAAGTCACCATGAGTGCGAGAGAGGAAAGACCCTGCCTAGCAGCTGGTTAGGATACTGAACCGAGGTCGCTATTAACGTTAGCGTTTTGCCCATATCACATTCACAGATCAGCTGACCTGTTGGCCCTACCATGTTTATAAACATATACAGGTGACGGATACCATACATGAATAGAAGAGCCACTCTCTCAATATTCATTTTTTTGTTGTTGAAATAAGCATTGCTCATCTCTTTAAAAAAAAAAAAGTTTTTTTTTTTTCATTTACAGACACACTTCGCAACACTCATGGAGGTACTGGGCAGTGAGGCATTGGGTAAAATAATTAAAATTATGGATGATACTAAGTTTTTGATGGACTTTGAATCCAAGACCTTCAAAGAACATGGAAGGAAAAAAGCTAAACCACAAGCAAGCATCTTGAATATTCTGTCAGTTGGGGGAATGGGTAAGTAGCATAGATGTTTATATTGCTTTATCTGTTGCACTACAAGCTACAAGAATGACCTATTTATCTTTCTAATGCCTCCTTTCTTTGGTGTAGCAGAGGAACATTCTTATGGTGGAACTTGTAAAACTGTGGTGCAAACTGTTTCAATGCAGGTAAGCACTTTGCAGATTGCTTCAAGAGTCATTGTTTCTGCAAACACTTTTGCTGGTTTCAATAGGCAAAATGTGAAATGTTTGTAGTCTGTGCCATTTCAATAACATGATCCAATTATGTTCCTAAAGTTCACACCTAATCAATCTGTTTGTGCCGGTAGTCTGCAGATGTGGAGGAAGTGGACACCCCAGAATCTCCCCTCGTCTTGGCTGTCTCTGTCAAAGACGAGTATGGACAAATACACCTGGGGGCCATTGCAGAGAGTAAGTATAAAGCCAGTATTAGGACGGCCTATATCAAATGATCTCCTGCCACCTAAAATGAGATGTTTTATATCTGTCTTACAGGAGCTGCTGATGATGCTTTTGCAGCAAACTCTTCCTCAGAGAACCAATATTGTATGATTAGCGATGACCCACCAGTGAACCCCACAGACATCCTATTGGAGTCTTTGTTTGCCCAAAAGAAGCTCTTTATTTGCACAGAGTGCGGGAAAAGTTTCTCCACGCAGAGTAACCTCAAATCCCACCAGCGACTTCACACAGGCGAGAAACCGTTTGTGTGCATGTTCTGCAACAAAGCCTTTGCCCACAAACAGAGTTGTAATGATCACATCCGCACCCACACTGGTGAGAAGCCTTTTATATGTGGCGTCTGTGGGAAATGTTTCGGCAAGCAGGCACACCTCAAGACGCATTCGATAATACACACTGGAGAAAAGCCTTACAGCTGCAGCGTGTGTGGCAAGAGCTTCAACCTGGCTCAAAATCTGTCTAGACACCAGCAAATTCACACGGGAGAGAAAATCTTCACCTGTTTGCTGTGTGGGAAAGGCTTCACACGCGCTGTAACACTGAAGACCCATCAACTCATTCACACTGGACAAAAGCCCTTCCAGTGCAATCAGTGTGACAAGAGTTTCCGTCATTCTGTCAATCTGAAGAACCACCAGCGGATTCATACAGGCGTCAGGCCATTTAGCTGTGACTTGTGTGGCAAGACATTCCGTCAATCAGTGAATCTGAAAATACACAAGCGCATCCACACTGGAGAGAGGCCATTTGGCTGCACAGAATGCGGCAAGACCTTCAGTCAGCAGAGTAGTCTTATCTCTCACGGACGCACCCACTCTAGCGAGAAGCCTTTCGAGTGTAGCTTCTGTGAGAAAAGATTTAACAACACCAACAGTCTGAAGTTGCACCAGAGAATCCATACAGGAGAGAAGCCGTACAGCTGTGAAATCTGTCAGGGCAGTCATCTCCGAACTCACAAGAAGCATGTCCATGCAGGAGGGAAACAGTACATCTGTGATAAATGTGGGAAGAGGTATTCAGACAAACGGAATCTTAAAATGCACAAATGTGTTTATGCCTCAATCTAACATTGTGATGGGCAAACGGTTTCAATCTTTGACAGGCTTTTGTTGTCCTTTGCTTTGCTGTTTTTATGCCTGTTTGTTGAATCACCAGATGTCTCTGGTGAAAGAGCCTTGAAGCCTGGCAGGCGAATCTATGGAATCCCCTTTCAACTTGATTTTTAGCCTGAGCAAAAATGTATAGTTTATTATGGAATAGGACTTGCTGTCAGGGGCTAGGTATTTTAGTTTTTGCTCCCATTTAAGCAATTATGAAAAGGAAAAAGCAGAAAAAATATATTTAAGTTAAATAATGTTTTCATGTTAGTGTGTACTGTATATAATAATGCCATTTTTGTAAATATGTAAGACATTTTATTTAGCATAACTAAAAGTATAGTTAACATTTTGCAGCCTGATATGTATTGATATCATTTGTATAAAGCCAATAAAACTGAAACTGGTGTTTGGATACAAAAACATCTGTAGATTGTCTTGTTCTAACAGAATTGCTTGGCTGGCTAGTCTGTACTTCCAAAACATCAGGTCCATTTGTATTTATTGCTTACCACATGTACTTGTTTCTTAAGGTTTGTTTCCCACAGACTTGAGTTAAGAATTCACACATTTTCTATTTTATAGCATTTGTTTTTATATACTTTATGTAAAAGAGACAAATCAACACATGGCTGTATTTAGTGGGATGGAACAAATTCGTTCAAACAAATCACAGTAAATTACGGGAATGTAATCATTAAAGACATGCAATGATTCCATTTTGGCCATTTCTTCTGTGTGAACTTTGTTATGGATCCAAATGGAAACCTTGCTACCTTGTTGCTTTATTGCCCAATTCACTGCTAAACTCAATTGAAAGGTTAACATTTGCTGTTGCAGCACTTTGAGGCTTATTTTAGTGATTCATTTGACTGATTTAGTTTGCCTCATTGTTTATTTTGTCTAATTTATTTTGTTACTATTACGTGAGAACTCTATCTAGTGTTGCTGTTGCAAAACTGGTAACTTGATCTGTTCAAAGAAAGCCTTTATTGATAAAAAGAAAAAATATATTGCCACCTGGTGGTCTGGCAGAAATAATTTAATTCAATGACATTTGATAAATGGTAAGTTAATTATTTCACTGTGAATCATCAGTATCACAGAAATGCTAGCAAGAAAAGTGTGCTGTTTCTCAGGTTGACATAAAATTCAAATGTTGGGGTTAAGGGGAGGGTATGTTTATATTTCTGACGTCGGGGTCAGCTGTGCTTGAAGCGGTGAGCGTGTGGATGATTCAGAGATTCGAGTGAGCGACCGAGTGCACAGTCTTGACAGCGCCGAGCTTAGCAACACTGAACGCCACAAGGAGCCCTTCAGCTAGCTAGCTACTAAACAAGCGGAAACAAACGTTTTTCCATACAATATTTATTTAACACGACATGGAAATGAACACCAGGAGGGAGGCGACGAGAAAATCTGGATGAATTGGTGGACCATTAAAAAAAAACGCCTGCTTCAGAGAAAGCACTCTAACGTTAGTTAGCTAGCAAATGTGGATTTGACTTTCTCAGTCATATATAATATGAACGTAAGTTTTCATATTTAATGGATGGGCTTCGTTCAGCAAGCAGTGTAAGGCTATTTAACTGAACATTAATAATTTAGCGAGCTAGCCAGACTACTGCCTTGAACTTGCTAGTTAGCTAACTTACTAGCCAGCGTTAGCAATTGGACCAGCACTTCATATTCAATCATCTTGCCTCTTCACTTTTCAATTCATGAATTTGCTGTAGCGCAAGCTGATGCGTCGTCTGTTTCAATAGGTAAGTACGAGTTTGAGTCACCTGTGTGTGTCAGTTGTTCAGTGGAAGTCCTGTCTTGTTATGACATTAACTATCCCTTCTCAGGCCTGATCCAGCAGCTGAGTTACAGCAGTGCCTAATTTACAGTACTCTGAGTCATTAGCCAGCAGATTCAGACCCTCACCGTTACGCTTGTTTACACGTAGCCCAATAATAGTCTAACGTTGTTCCGAAAGCCAAAACGGTCAATCTGAACGTGAATCGATTCTCAATTGCGGTACGGTTCTAGAAACAAATCCCTCTACTTTAATATAAAAAAATAATTTCATAACTGCAATTTTTTAATTAACCGTTGCAGCCAGAAGTATATTTCAGTGACTACACTTTGTGGCGTCCATCTTCCATTTACACATAGGTGTAAAGCGACGCAGATGGCTAATTAGCAAAGAGAAGGGTGCAACTGCAGCCTGTCATTTGGGGTGTTCCTGCATCTTTTCTTCTATTGGTCCTTTTTTAAAAGCTGACTCCAGTACAGTAGATGGCGGTAATGCACTATAACGTTCGATGACAACTGGCGATAAACCCCACAGGAGGAAGAGGCGGAGCGGACAACGGTAGCTAGCTATAGCTAGTACACACCGGTAGAGTGTCCTTCGCCCCCTCCTGTTGGGCACTGTTTTTCCACAGTTCTGTTAATGACGGTCACCCCATTCCGTACAAATGTGCGCAATCGCAACATTCAAACGAGGCTACAAAGAAAACTAATGGGACTGTAGCGACTGTGTTGACATCAAAATCGGGGGTGTGAACTAGGTTTCTATTTAAGCGTTGATCGACATGGTAATGGCTCTATAGTATTGGAGGAAAGTTGAAAAAACGGACCCTCCGTTACATCTTGACGTGTCATGTCGTAACGTACAGCACGCATAAAGCAACTATTTCTATCTTACAGTCTCTCCACCAGGTGTAGCACTTCTCTCATCCTTTAAAAACAAGTAATAGACAGTGACGGGGGTAAGGGGGGGATACCTAGTCATTTTTTCCGTCATCATTGTATGCGAGCATCATTCTCAAAGCCGCTGTTTACTTCTAAGTTCACTTTAGCACCGCCCTAAAAACCCGATTCAATTTCGACACAAACCTTCAAATAGGTATGTAATGACACATTATATAAACTCTTTATAGTGTTTTATTTACATTTTAGAGGCAATAAGGTAATAAGTTGGACAGATCGAGTGGAAAAAAAGCAATTTTCCCACACAACATCTCTCCTTCTCACTATCACTCATTAGTTTGGCTTCCCCACCCGCCATTTTTAAAAAGACCCGACGGGGCTCATTGCCTGCTTGAATTATGCAGAAACGGGCAGCGTTTAGGTCATGTAATTGATTCTGTTGGAAAGGGGAGAAATTGTGCTTTACAATGGTATTGACATTACAGTTGATCTGGAATTATTATGTTTTTGGGGCTCTAAAATAAGGAAAATTGTACGGACCTGCTGTGTACCGAAGTAGCTAGCGGTAGGCAGTGTCCTTTGCCCCTGCCTGTCAGGCATATTTTTCTCCAGTACACAGCAGGCGGGAGGCAGAGGTGACTCCATGTGATAGCTAGCTATCACACAGTGTAGCTTCATCCCGCTGTACTGTCGGCGCTGTTGTTTTTCTGCAGTTTTGGTTATGAAGGTGAAGGCAAGTGTTCGGCAGGCTGGAACAAAGGACACTGTCTACCGGTGGGAAAACTCTTAACTTTTATTTCCCTTTTGACATGTATAAAAGTGTCGCACAAGCATGAACATTTTCTCAGGGGGTGGGGTGTTCATGAACGAACCAATTGGATACTCGAGGAGGGGTGTTCATGAAGGAACCAATGGGATGCTCGAGGGGGGGCGTTCCTGCAGATGCAGGAATACCCACTTGCAAGAATGCTCCAAATTGCAGGCTGCAGTTGCACACTATTTCTGACTGTCTTCCGTCTGTTTTCCGTGAACAAGTGCTGTAACATGGAAATATGGCCGGGTGGGAACACTAACCCTGTAAAGGTGTGTATCAATTTAACCATATTTGTTTTTTGAAAATTATTTCTTGCTGATATGAAAGAGAAGGTCCTTATGCTTCCAAAACCGTACCGCAAGTGATGCGGCGTGTTAATGTTCAGACCAAGCGTTGGGGGCGTTTAACAAAATACCCTGTACAGAAGATGCCTTCATCCAATGACACTTATGTGTCATGTAATGGAACTGAGAGTCATTATCAAGGGCTAGTTTATACTGAGCTGCACTGGGGTCGGAACGTCATCATGGTTAAGACCCTACGGAGCCAGCATGAGATATGGGTCGGAAAACGTACCTCAATCCAGGGATGAGAAATTGCGTTGTACACCGAATTCTCCCATTTATACCAACTGTTACACAGAATAGATAGAACGATTGCTAAAAAAAAAACTAGCAGCAATTCATGATGTATCAGTTTGGATATACATTACCAGTCAAAAGTTAGGACACACTCTTTCAAGGGTTTTTCATTATTTAGACTATTTTCTATACTGTAGAATAGTGAAGACATCAAAACTATGAAATAACATATGGAATCATGTTGTAACCAAAGAAGTGTTTCACATTTGAGATTTTTCAAAGTAGCCACATTTTGCCTTGATGAAAGCTTTGCACACTCTTGGCATTCTCTCAACCAGCTTCATGAGGAATGCCTTTCCAACAGTCTTGAATGAGTTCCCACATATGCTGAGCACTTGTTGGCTGCTTTTCCTTCACTCTGCTGTCCAACTCATCCCAAACCATCTCAATTGGGTTGAGGTCGGGGGATTGTGGAGGCCAGGTCGTCTGATGCAACACTCAATCACTCTCCTTCTTGGTTAAATAGCCCTTACACAGACTGGAGGTGTGTTGGGTCATTGTCCTGTTGGAAAAACAAATGATAGTCCCACTAAGCGTAAACCAGATGGGATGGCGTATCGCTGCAGAATGCTGTGCTGGTTAAGTGTGCCTTGAATTCAAAATAAATCACTGACCGTGTCACCAGCAAAGCACCATCACACCACTTCCATGCTTCACGTTGGGAACCACACATGCAGAGATCATCTGTTCACCTACTCTGCATCTCACAAAGACACGGCGGTGGGAACCAAAAATCGCACATTTTGACTCATCAGACCAAAGGACAGATTTCCACTGGTCTAATGTCCATTGCTTGTCTTTCTTGGCTCAATCAAGTGTCTTCTTCTTATTGGCGTCTTTTAGTAGTGGTTTCTTTGCAGTAATTCGACCTTGAAGGCCTGATTCACGCAGTCTCCTCTGAACAGTTGATGTTGAGATGTGTCTGTTACTTGAACTCTGAAGCATTTATTTGGACTGCAATCTGAGGTGCAGTTAACTCTACTGAACTTATCCTCTGCAGCAGAGGTAACTCTGGGGCTTCCTTTCCTGTGGCGGACCTCATGAGAGCCAGTTTCATAGCGCCTGATGGTTTTGCGACTGCACTTGAAGAAACATTCAAAGTCATTTTAAATGTTCCAGATTGGCTGACCTTCATGTCATTAAAGTAATGGACTGTTGTTTCTCTTTGCTTATTTGAGCTGTTCTTGCTATAGTATGGACTTGGTCTTTTACCAAATAGGGCCATCTTCTGTTTAACACCCCTACCTTGTCACAAAACAACTGACTTGCAAAAACACATTAAGAAGAAAATACATTTCACAAATTAACTTAACAAGGCACACCTGTTAATTGAAATGCATTCCAGGTAACTACCTCATGAAGCTGGTTGAAAGAAGGCAAAGCTGTCATCAAGGCAAAGGGTGGCTATTGAAGAATCTCATATGAAACACTTTTTTTGGTTACTACATGATTCCATATGTTATTTCATAGTTTCAGTCTTTAGTCTTTATTCTACAATGTAAAAAATAGTTAAAATAAAGAAAAACCCTTGAATGAGTAGGTGTCCACACTTTTGACTTGTTCTGTCGGTCGAATTTGGAGTACAGTGGCACATCCCATCCTTGCTTTAAGGTAAAAATTTTGTGTTATCTTAATCTAAACATGACTGCGTTCCGACCCCATTGAAACTCAGAGTAAACAAGCGTAACGGTAAGGTCGGAATCTGCTGTAAGCATGTAATAACATGTAATAACACATGTCAAAAATGTAAATGAGCAATCAGCATCGTGCACAAATGGTCCCTTGCTGATGAGAGCGCTGAGCTAGCCTGCAACGTCA
Organism: Oncorhynchus kisutch; assembly: GCF_002021735.2. Taxonomy (NCBI): domain Eukaryota; kingdom Metazoa; phylum Chordata; class Actinopteri; order Salmoniformes; family Salmonidae; genus Oncorhynchus; species Oncorhynchus kisutch. The sequence continues at coordinate 13,389,085 of NC_034198.2, read as the reverse complement.
CTTCCTGGAGTAGCTCAAACTGCACATGTTACGTCTCCATGAAACGACATCTTAACCGACTTAATTTGCCGTCAATGCGTTATTGAATCTTGGCATAGGAAGGAATGGTGTCATGTGATGGCTTTGTCCATTCATCTATACAGTCATTGGCTTAAAGGCTCCAGCCACATTGGCCCAGAGGTAAAGAATCCCTTGTTTTACCTCCACATTCCTCTCTAAACCAGCATGCCTTGCATAGGAAGTGAGTCTAACTGCAACTTGTAAAACACTGACTGATGGTAGTGTGATTGTTGTGGTCTTGTCATTGTAAAATCCCCCACAGTCTCTGACCGGTTGGATTTAATTGTCTGTGTGGTGGTCATAAGAGGACAGCCACACTGCACACTGTGTCAAGGTCTATGCAGCGAAACACAATGTTGGATTTCATGTATGGATTTGGCTCCATAATGGTTAAAAAGACATGAAGAGCCTTGATTCCCAGAGGAACATTCTCACTCTCATGATAAATTCAACCATTACAGAGGGAGATGGAAGGACTTGCATGGCGTTATGGAGGTCAGTGAGCCCCAGTGGAGCCACGCAGCCTGGGGGTAATGTGAGTCTCCCGGTAGACTTGCATGCCAGAGCACAGAATACAGATGAGGGATATCTGCATGCACTGACGCAGAGAACCATTAGCCCTCAAGCCTGTCCTAGTTAGGCTACTGTATCCTAAGTTGTTGGATATTTGTCAGTCAAGTTTAGGTATGTTGACTCGTTGGTGTTCTCTTGATGTTAGGTTATTACAATGTTAGTCAGTGTTTCTGACATGTATGCGTGTCATTTGTTTGTGCGTGATTTACAGTCGCCCTTTACAGTCGGCTATACTACCGTCCTAGCTGTTAAATAGTTTAGCCATGGTGTTTTCTTTCCTCTGAGGTTGAGGTGTATCTATGTTGGGATATCTGGGCTGTGTTGAGAAGGGTGTAACATGTTAAGAATGGTGAAACTCTCCGAACGCTGTAGACTTAAAATGTGTAGTCTAATCAACCAATCCATTGGTGTAAATGTTCAACTTTTTTTTCCCATGTATAGACACGCTATGTTTGAATAAAATGAACCGTATGTAAGGCCTTTGAGCATGTCTGATGCTTTTTTATACATGACGTAAAAAGAGGGAGCCAGATCAATATTGTCTAACCAGAAGAAAAAAATTGGTTCCCTCCTCCCGTTGCCTGCTGGCCTTCGCAGATTCTGCCGTTAAGCTCCTGAAGTTGCCGGGAATAGTCCACACCAGCGGTCGGCAACCTTCTCCATTTGGAGTGACAAGTTATCGTTCCATTTCGACTGATCTGCAAGCCAGTTGTGATTTTCATGTGCACATTTTCGTGGAAGTTTCATTTAATTTATAATAAAGTCTTCATATCTCAGTCAATCTCATGTGGTTAATCAAAATTATATCTAAAAATAACTACTATTGTCATTGCCAACTATGTAAAAATAGCCTACATACATAAAGCCAACAAATTAAAACATTGCAGCCTGCAGGTAGAAAATGTCCTGATTTAAAAAAATCATATATATAGATATCTACAGTTGAAGTCGGAAGTTTACATACATTTAGGTTGGAGTCATTAAAACTCGTTTTTCAACCACTCCACAAATTTCTTGTTAACAAACTATAGTTTTGGCAAGTCGGTTAGGACATCTACTGTGTGCATGACACAAGTCATTTTTCCAACAATTGTTTACAGACAGATTATTTAACTTAAAATTCACTATCACAATTCCAGTGGGTCAGAGGTTTACATACACTAAGTTGATTGTGCCTTTTAAACAGCTTGGAAAATTCCAGAAAATGATGTCATGGCTTTAGAAGCATCTGATAGGCTAATTTACATAATTTGAGTCAATTGGAGGTGTACCTGTGGATGTTTTTCAAGGCCTACCTTCAAACTCAGTGCCTCTTTGCTTGACATCATGGGAAAATCAAAAGAAATCAAGACCTCAGAAAAAAAATGATAGACCTCCGCAAGTCTGGTTCATCCAATTTCCAAATGCCTGAAGGTACCACGTTCATCTGTACAAACAATAGTATGCAAGTATAAACACCATGGGACCACGCAGCCGTCATACCACTCAGGAAGGAGACGTGTTCTGTCTCTTAGAGATGCGAAAAGTGCAAATCAATCCCAGAAAAACAGCAAAGGACCTTGTGAAGATGCTGGAGGAAAAAAGTACAAAAGTATCTATATCCACAGTAAAACGAGTCCTATATCAACATAACCTGAAAGGCCACTCAGCAAGGAAGAAGCCACTGCTCCAAAACAGCCATAAAAAAAAAGCCAGACTATGGTTTGCAACTGCACATGGGGACAAAGATTGTACTTTTTGGAGAAATGTCCTCTGGTCTGATGAAACAAAAATAGAACTGTTTGGCCATAATGACCATCGTTGTCTTTGGAGGAAAAAGGGGCAGGCTTGCAAGCCGAGGAACACCATCCCAACCGTGAAGCACGGGGGTGACAGCAACATTTTGTGGGGCTGCAGGAGGGACTGGTGCACTTCACAAAATAGATGGCATTATGAGGTGGGAAACTATGTGGATATATTGAAGCAACATCTCAAGACATCAGTCAGGAAGTTAAAGCTTTGTTTCAAATGGGTTTTCCAAATGGACAATGACCCCAAGCATACTTCCAAAGTTGTGGCAAAATGGCTTAAGGACAACAAAGGCAAGGTATTGGAGTGGCCATCACAAAGCCCTGACCTCAATCCTATAGAAAATTTGTGGGCAAACTGGAAAAAGTGTGTGCGAGCAAGGAGGCCTACAAACCTGACTCAGTTACACCAGCTCTGTCAGGAGGAATGGGCCAAAATCCACCCAACTTATTGTGGTAAGCTTGTGGAAGGCTACGCGAAATGTTTGACCCAAGTTAAACAATTTAAAGGCAATGTTATCAAATACTAATTGAGTGTATGTAAACTTCTGACCCACTGGGAATGTGGTGAAAGAAATAAAAGCTGAAATAAATCATTCTCTCGTCTATTATTCTGACCTTTCACATTCTTAAAATAGTGGTGATCCTAATTGACCTAAGACAGGGAATTTTTACTAGGATTAAATGTCAGGAATTGTGAAAAACTGAGTTTAAATGTATTTGGCGAAGGTATATGTTCTGACTTCAACTGTATATATATATCTTAGAAATCACATTGGCTACGCATGGCCTGTCTTCAAGGAACTTGAAACATTGTATTAACTTGGTCTGTCCTGAAGCTGGTGCTAGCTAACTTGCAACATTCTATAAAATATTATGGACCCTCTGTTTCCTGTGCCAGTGAACTCTGGACAGACAGACACAGCTGTAGGCTGTTTGTGCAAGGGATAAGAAGTAATCAGGTCGTCCTATGTTATGTTTCCACCGGATCAGAGCATGACATTCCCACCGATATTTATTTTTTATTTTTCTCCAAATAGGCTACATTGAGGAACTATTGTAATTGTCAGTGTATTGAGTAGAGTTCATTTTATTTTTTACAGGGACAGTGCACATTAATCAACGTTTCAGTAAAAGTGCCGGTTTTAGCCAGCTGGCTAATTTTCAACCACAGTCCCTGGGCAGGTTATTAAAAACAATTACAATATAGACAATAGCAACATAGGACAAGCATGACGTAGCATACAGACATAGCAACATAGAACAAAAAGCAGCAAGACAAAATTCATAAAAGCAACAAAGTGTTTCCACACCTCACAAGCTACAGATAACATGGAAAGCGGCAATACACAGCTAGGGACCATGTTCACAAATCTGATTGACCTTTAGCCATGTCTTCAAGCATTTTGTGAAAGTGTGATATGTGGTGCAGTTGTGTGTCTGATGGCAGTGTATTCCATACATGGGAAGCTCTCACAGAGAAAACGGATTTACTAAATGTGCTTTTCCTTAAGGTACAGTCACCTCTCATGGTAGACCTTGTGGATCTGCTGCCATATGTTTGGGTTTTCTGTTTAACAAAAATACTGAGTGGAGGGGGAGCCAGGCCATTTAGACATGCGTCTTGTATGTATGTGAAAACCGACTGTTGAAAACATGTAGTTTTAGAAGCTATAGTGATGGTGAGTTAAGACCATCAGAAATGGTATCAGATCTCCAAATGGAAACATTTTCTAGGCCTACAGTACATTTCGTGCAGGCCTGGTAGCCTAGGCCTACTTCTATGCGTAATGAGGTGCGTGTCGTTACTCAAGCTTGACTTGAGCACAAGACGATGAATAAATTGACAAATGTAATACTCACGAGTGTAGCCTCACGAGTGTAGCCTCACGAGTGTCCACTCCTACAATTTCAACGGTAAAACTGTGATATTAATATATTGATTGCATTAACAGAAATGACCGTAACCAAACAAACATTGTAGATTTAGAAATGATGGGAATTAACGGTAAATATACTACTGGTGTGCCATCACCGTGGCCTCCTTTAATGGATCCACTGAGACAGGCGTGAATCAGGCAGGTGCCTCATGACAATTTAAAAATATATTTGCCACTGCTCAACAAAAAAAATCTTGGTTGACCAAGAGCCTACCGACCAAACAATCAACCAGTGGACTAAATGGGGTCAGCCCTAATGCTAAGGTATTAGGGCTAGAGCTCACATGAATGCTTATTCTCCAGGACAAAGAAGAATGTCTGTTGAACATGATATATAGGCTGTTTCAATGTGAAAATTCTATAGTGTTGCACCCTCTTGCATAAGCTCCTGAACTCTGCGCTCTCTGGTGTCTCTCTTAATCACTCAGAGGAAGGGATTAAAGCTCCCCCAGTGCTCATTAACAAGATTAACAATTAGCCAGTGCTGATTCTGCTTTAAAATGCCCCACCAGAGTTGAGAGAGTGGACACGAGCCTGATGAACAACTGGACATCCACTGTATATCTTGCCCAGAATCATTGAAGCTGGATTAGTACATGAGCTTAAATGCTCTCAGCTCTTCTCCAGCAGCTCTACTTGGAGAGCAGGTTAGGCTAATCCTCTTGAAAATAGCATTCAAATTTGTCCTCTGGTTTTGTTTGATATTTTGGTTAAAGAATGGCAGCATGAGGTCCTGGAGCAGGGAAAGAAGAACACAAAGGGCAGGCCTTCTCTCCCTGCCCCCTGGCCTGGCACTGCCCATTCTGTCTCTTCTCTCCTCCAGGCTCTTCCCTGTGGACCAGCCTAGCCTATCTGATATCCATAAATAATTAATGGCCTGGGCGTCTGTTCTTGCTGGGGTTTGGCAGTCTCTGTGTGCTGCCAACTCTGCATGGCCTCCTGTAGCTAGGGAGGGCTGTCTCTCTGAGAAACACAGCCTGGCATATTACCTACCCAGCTGTGATCAGAGGAAATTGAGGAAATGCATCTTAAAATAAATGCCCCCTCAGCAGTTTGGCCATTGACTTGTTTGCTATTATTTTTTTAAGCTGCCATATGTAACTTTTTGGGCACCTTACCAAATTCACAGAAATGTGTTATAGGTCTTTCATTCTCATTGAAAGCAAATCTGTGAAGCGGTAGATCTGTTCTATGCAGTATTTCTATGCTCTCCTTAAGTTTCATCTTTTGAGGATTTTACTTTCAGTTTTGTACACCAGCTGAAAATACAATATTTTTGGTTATGGAAAATATATTTCTCAGCGGTTTAGATGATACAATGATTCTGTACTCTAGATTGTTTTGTCACAAACTGAAATTAGGTGAACTATTAGAATTTTTGCAACCAGGAAATGGCGGAGTGACTTCTTCCACGTTTTGTAACCTTGGTATTATTCTAAAATGGATTAAAAGCAAAAACAGGTTTTTAGAAATGTTTGCAAAAAAAAAAAATCACATTTACATAAGTTTTCAGACCCTTTACTCATTACCTTGTTGAAGAACCTTTGGCAGCGATTACAGTACAGCCTCAAGTCTTCTTGGGTATGACGCTAGAAGCTTGGCACACCTGCGTTTGGGGAATTTCTCCCATTCGTCTCTGCAGATCCTCTCAAGCACTGCCAGGTTGGATGGGCTGCGTCGCTGCACAGATATTCTCAGGTCTCTCCAGAGATGTTGGATCTGGTTCAAGTCCGGGCTCTGGCTGGGCTACTCAAGGACATTCAGAGACCTGTCCTGAAGCCGCTCCTGCCTTGTCTTGGCTGTGTGCTTAGGGTCGTTGTCCTGTTGGAAGGTGAAACTTCACCCCAGTCTAAAGTCCTGAGCGCTCAGGAGCAGGTTATCAAGGATATCTCTGTACTTTGCACAGTTCATCTTTGTCTTATCCTGATTCCCGACTAGTCTCCCAGTCCCTGCAACTGAAAAACATCCCCACAGCATGATGCTGCCACCACCATGCTTCACAGTAGGGATGGTACCAGGTTTCCTCCAGATGTGACGCTTGACATTCAGGCCAAAGAGTTCAATCTTGGTTTCATCAGACCAGAGATTCTTGTTTTTCATGGTTTGAGAGTCCTTTAGGTGTCTTTTGGCAAGCTCCAAGCGGAGTCATGTGCCTTTTACTAGGGAGTGGCTACCATAAAGGCCTAGTTGGTGGAGAGCTGTAGAGATGGTTGTTCTTCTAGAAGGTTCTCAATCATTTTGTAAATCTTTTGTATAAAACCTTTAGTTAACTCCCATCTCCACAGAGCGACTGTGGAGCTCTGTCAGAGAGGCCATCGGGTTTTCAATTCCATCGATTGCTCAGTTTGGCTGGGAGGCCACTGAGTTCTTGGGGACTTTCAATGCTGTATAATGTTTTTGGTACCCTTCCCCATATCTGTGCCTCAACACAATCCTGTCTCGGCTCTACGGACAATTCCTTCAACCTTGTGGCTTGGTTTTTGCTCTAACATACACTTTCAACTGTTAGACCTTATATAGACAAGTGTGTGCCTTTTTTCAAATCATGTCCAATCAATTGAACTTACAACAGGTGGAATCCAACCAAGTTGGAGAAACATCTCAAGGATGATCAATGGAAACAGGATGAACCTGAGCTTCATTTTTAGTCACATAGCGAAGTGTCTGAATACTTAAGTAAATAAGTTATTTCTGTTTTTTTTAATACATTTGCCCAACTTTCTAAAAACCTGGTTTTGTTTTGTCATTATGGGGAATTCTGTGTAGATTGAAGAAAAAAATAAATGTATCAATTTTAGAATAAGGCTGTAACGTAACAATGTGGAAAAAGTCAAGGAATCTGAATACTTTCCGAATGCACTGTAAGACATTTAGGGCAATGTTATCATCAGTAGCCTGGGGCATGGGAAGAGTATGTATTGCCTTGTTTTTCACAACACTCACAGATCAGGGTCCATTCATGACTTTGTTGCACCTGTGTGTTTATCTGAGGTGTGAACCTCATAAGTTGAATCACAATCTGATAAAATAGGAGGGATAATGGGAATGCTCACACGCATATTATGAGACACCTTGTTCTATCATTATTTAGTAGAGTCAGAGATGAAGTCATCTTTTAAGCTGGTGTTTCTATGTTAAGGGTTCATGAACTTGTACCTGAGCTCTCTCAAACTCTTTTGACTGTGTCTTTTTAGTTGTTCTCTGTCTGTTGTCCCAGCTGGTGCTCTAGAGCCTTGTGTATTGTGTGAACACTGGATGAGTGCATTGTCATGCGTTTGTTTACGGCACGGGCAGCTGTACCGCTATTCAGTGAGGGCATGGGTTTTGTGGGTAGTGTCTACTAGTTAGTATGGTGCTGTGAAAGAGTACGGAAGATGGTGGAAGCTAAGTGTGAGTTGGGGCTGGGATGATGCTAGTAGTGATATTCCATGGTAACTTGCTGTCCTTGGCTTAACCCTGGTTGGGCCCTGGCAGGGTTTTTAATGGATAAAAAAGGGTCTTAGGTGCCGCTGAAATGCCCCGCCAACCACCTATCTTGGCCCTGTAGAGATGTTTTAGCATTTCAAAGCTACGTTCTTGCAGTTCCACACAGATTTCGTTTTGCAGTTTTAAAGGTTATTTCCTGCAATTATACACTTTGCCATGTAGCTGAGAGGACATGTTGCAGTTTAAATGCCATGGATAATGCTTTATTCTTTTTCTCAAACATAATAAACAAAATTAATAGTCCTAACTTGTTTTTGAACTGTCAAGCTTTTATTTTGGTGATGGTTAGTTCTCAAAATATATTATAAAATGTTTTATAGGTCCATTATTTTTTTCTTCATACTTTATGTGGTTTTAATCGTTTTAAGTTTACATTTAAAGCGTTCTTCTATTCGGAAAATTATAATATTTGTTTACACTGTTTGGACATAGACGACCAGAAAAAACACTTAGGCGGGCCCGCCCATTTATTACAATGCCTCCGTAATTCAGCGTATCGCCTTTCTCGTTTCTCCCACATTATTGACACCTGTCTGAGGCACTGGAATGCATACAGTAGACCCAACTGAAATAAATCCCTTTCTTCGAGAAATTATTCATTGTTCTATACATGTTAGTCATCGCCACAGAATGAATTCATTGTCTATTTGTATACGTTGTGGCATTGTTTCACAGGCAGGCCGATCTAAATGAATCTCTCAACAAGAACACACGTTTTGAACACACGAGTAGGCTACCACCTAACACATTCTTAGTTTGGCACACCATTCTTGGAAAAGTGCAGCGGCATATGTCTAGCAGCAAACGTTAGGCATATCGCTGTTGTGGAACTCTAGTGAGAGCCCTTGAGTGGTGGCTGAGAGAATGGCCTCCTTTGTCTGTGTCCAGTGAAGGGAAGTTCATGCGCTAAAGCTAGAGTGCCGAGCCGAGTGAACACAACCCCAACACGAGGGACTTTGTCCAGCTGTGCCTACAGAGAAGCTGTGGGTAGTAAAGGAATATGAGTGCCATTTGGAGATCAATGGCTATAGACTCCTACCGTTAAAGAAAAATAATAATAAAAAATATATCTATTTAATTTTCATTTATTTTGTATTATTATTTAAACAAAAAAAAATTAAATGATATTTGTAGTTCATTTTAGATGCTTAGTGTCCTGTTACTTGTGGTTCTGTTCCAATGGAAGCGATGAATGATCTCATTAGATTGGAATTAGTGGGTGGCTGTTTGTGCATGTGACATGCGTGCATCTGTGTGTGTGTGTGTGGGTTCATGATGTGTCTAACAAGAAAGAGCATTCAGTCTGTCTGGATCGGGGCTCTCTGTACAGGTCCTAAGTGACAATTACAGTGGCTTGTGAAAGTATTCATCCCCCTTGGCATTTTTACTGGTGCTAAACTGTGTAGGCGACCAACAGTAGCCTGGTTGCGTCTTCATTGTGCTGTGACTTCAGACTCAAAGAAACGTTTTCTTGGGACAATGACCATTTTCCTTCTCTCAGACACAATAAACAAACAATGTTATGCAACAAGGGCTTAGCTGTATCCCACTCCAGTTGTCGAATGTTTAATTCATGGTGCGCACAACTGGACTCTTCTACTACTTAATGGCTTTGGCCAATTGGCCATGAGAAACTAGGAACAGCAGGCATCATGAGCAGGTCAATGAGTGGATCAATAACTTAATTTCTGTTTGCTGTGTTATGCTATTGATCAATAGATGAGGATGTAATTTCATTCTGTGCTTGTTATATTTACTGTTGATTATATTGATTCATTTTGCTTTGTCAACCTCAAAGGTAGTAGCATCATTCTGCCATCTAGAGCTGCTAGCTCTAGTATGGATTCAGACTCCCCCCAGCCCTATTAGAGGTGAAAGATACACACCACTGACCTCAGAACCTGGCTCACTGGTCACTTGTTTGCCGGCTGGCCGGACACAGCCTGGGGTTCTTACCATCTGCTCCTCAGACCAGCCACACAACCATCTGTGCTTGCCTCAGCGGTGGCCTGGACTCAAGTTCCGTTTACTGTAAAAGGCCTTGCTTACTTTCATTGTTTAGCTGTACGGTCAACATCATCTAATCAAATGGCTTGGAAAAGGCCTTCTTTACACCATGACCGTACCATATCAGTTCAAAGATCAAGTCGAGCATCAATTTATAGACCATATTGTCATCATTAACCCCATCCTTTCCAAAAAAAAAGATTATACAAATTGTACACGGTTCAATTCCTCCTAAGGGAGGGGACTTCTGTTACATTTACGTCACTGCCGTGAATTAGAGCATGATGAATTCTCTTCCTCAAAGGATGTAGGGTGGTGACGAGGAGGGGTATACAGAACGCTGAGAAGGACTTGCCTCCGCTGTGTTTTTAATCGGCTAACCAACGTTACAGATTCATATCGGTGTCTGCTTGGATGGACACGACGTGCACGCAGGCCTAGGCTACGTCTGTCGACCCCTAATACATCAGGGCAGGGCCATCGGTAGCCTGGCTTTAGATCCTTACAACCCACTGCTTATGATCCTGTCAGCCCGACTAGTCAGACACCTCTCCCTGGCCAATTCTGCTCAGCCTAGGCGGGGCCCAGCCCGACAGACGAGCTCCATCATCAAATATTAAAGCACCTGTTTTCCTCCGCCTCATGCTGGGAGCCCATTCTCCCAGACAGTCTGGCCAACTGGGGAGTCTGACTGGGACAAGACATCCATCATTCATAACCTTTTTTAAAGTCAAACCAACATCTCTGAACTGAGGTGGTCAGTCAGACTTGTTTTCCCAGAGTTTGCCACACAGTCACGTTTCTATTTCTGAAGGAAAAAGGACAGGCGAGGTAATGCTTCTCTAACTCGCCAAACCAGTGTTCACGTTTGTAATCGACAAGACGACAGTCTTGAGAATTCAGAGGGGAAAGATTCATATTATAGCCTCATTTCCACTGAAAGCAGACTAATGAGCTGATGCAGCAAGTGGAACCCTATCCGTGTTTCCTGCTCTTATTGAATGACGGATAAAGACGATTTCTCAAAAGTCACAGCTTCGGCAGTAGTCGCACTGAAGTCCGAAGCCATATGGAGTTCTAGTGGGACAACGGTACATCTAGCGGGCCTGTGTGGATCCGTGGTACGTCATCCAGGATGTAGAGCTGCTATGGCCCCTTTTTGTTTACTGAGAGTGGTTAGAGTCAGTCTTTCCTAACGTCGTTATCAGGCTCTTCCTCGTCTGGATAGCAGCTGGGTGTCTTATCATTCTCATATGACGATCTTCCTCTGTTAGACCTAGCTCTGTCTGTGGCTTGAGCCTTTTTAGTTGGTGATTTTCATTCCTGTGCTGTTTGTAACTACCCTGGTAGGTTGACTGACAACCTGAACCAGGTTGAAGGCACTGGTTACAGTTTGAAGTTTTTTCTTGAGTGGGCAGCTTGATGAAAGCCAGTCAATATTTTAAATCACCCAGAAAATATACCTCTCTGATAGCACATTCATTATCAAGCATTTCACACGTTATCCAGATACTTACTGTTAGCACTTGGTGGTCTATAGCAGCTTCCATTTGTATTCCATTGAGCCCATTTCAGCGGTTACTGGGTGTGTTTGACAGGTCATTACAAACATTTCCGCGGCTGTAACGTTCATAGAAAAACCGTCACGCACAAGCAAGAGTATGGAAGAGTCACAGGAGTAAAATTAAAGCAAAAATTAAAGGTGCGATTTATGTGACAAGTGTATTTTGCATCCTTCAAACTAAGTGGGCAGGGCATGCACGACGCGTGTGTGCACGCGCTCAAGGCAGGGGTTAGTTTGCTGGGTATTTTAGCTTGCCCGATTAAAAAAAAAAAATAATATATATATATATAACTTAACGAGGCAAGTCAATCGAGAACAAATTCTTATTTACAATGACGGCCTAACCCACCCTATGGGACTCCCAATCACAGCCGGTTGTGATACAGCCTCGAATCGAGCCAGGGTCTGTAGTGACGCCTCAATCACTGAGATTGGAGTTCCTTAGACCGATGCTCCACTCGGGAGCCCTGATCATCAGAGGCACTTCACAATCCCACATTGTCACACAGTCCCAGAAAGAAAGGTTCCCTAAAATAACCTGGCATTCACGTTAGACACAATGACTCTGTTACAATGCAGAGGATGATGAAGAGGTCTTTTTGATCTATTTATTGAACAAAGACCTGGGTTAAGCCCCAGATGGCATCCTGTTCCCTGTTTTCTGCACTCCTTTTTGACCAGGGCCCATCCTCTGTACATTTGCGTCGAGTCATTGTGGCCATCGTGGTTTGTGGTTTAAGGGAGTGGTGTTTGTGTGTGTGTTCTCCTGTCCTCCTCAGTTACAGACTAGAAGGGTGCTGCTGAAGTGAACCCGGTGACACTTTTTACATTTAAAAATGTTTTTTTTAAACTCTGCTTGTGCTCCCTGGGTGACCTTCTCCCTCTGGACTAGAGGGCCCTTTGCCCTGGGGGTGAGAGCCACTTATAGATAGATCTTAGCCTAATAGTCATGCACGAGCTAAGGATAAGACTTCTGTGATGGATTGCTTATTGCGGCCAGACAGTGTAGTAGGTCATATATAGTTCTATGTTGCCAATAATTAGGCTCATTTAGGTAGATTTCTGTTTTGTGGCTTTAGTTCATTTTTGTAAATGTCTAGTAGACCGGATGTTCAATCACAGCCACTCAATACATTGGGTTTTTCGTGAGCGAACCACATCCGCTGATATGTTGATTGAACTCTGAAAGTGATGCGCAAAGTAAAAAAAAAAAAAATGTCTTAACAATTCTAACCTTGAACCCTGAAGTAAAAGGATCTGGTTTTAAAAAGAGAACTCGTTTCACGTCTCTGGTTGACTCTAGTGTGTGTTTGTGTGTACAGAACGCTGTTGAGTCAAGACAGTCTGGAAAAGCATGCTTTTAAATGCTCTCTGAAAAGCAGACACTTGGGCATATAAAAAGGCATTGGTCGATAAAATCATGTCTCCAGCCAGGCTGCGTGTCTGCTGCTGCTGCCCTCAACCTGACAATGTGACCAGTGGGAGTCATAGGGCTGAAGGGAGCCAACTGTTCTATGCCCATGCGGTGCTTATCTATCCATCTTTAAACTTTTCAAGACTATTTCTATCCGATATCTAGGCCTATCTCCCATCAGAATATTGTTTACCTCCTGATAGGGACAGATGAATAGTCTTAGTGGGCTTCATTTCCCTCTGGTTTGGCCCGCAGGTAGCCTACACCTTGCTCTCTTAAGACATGATGGCTTGACTGTCTCTGAAATGGGAGTGAACTCGAGGGCAAGCGTTGGTGGGCATCCACACCATTCCCAATTCAGTAGGCTCTTTGTGGTGAAACAATAGTTCAGGTATAAAAACATAAGACGCCAGGCTGCCTCAAAAGTGCAAATCTATAGGCCGAGAGACTGTAGGCCTGCATTTGTCCTCCCCCGTCCATTAATCCATGTATGGATTCATCCACCACATGATTCTTGTTGCCGTACCACTGGAAGTCATCACTTGGGGGGGGTTCATTGGCTAAGCAGGGTTCCAAGGAATATATGAGCATAAAGCATCACATCTTCCTGTGTTGCTGAAAGCTTTAATGTGCCCCACAGTTGTAATAGATCTCACGCTGCTCAATAGTACCTTTGCCCAACTGCCTTGACTTCTCAAGGGCTTTCTGTGTGGCATTCTGGCCCTTCTATGTTGTGTGTGTGTGTGTGCTGGTGAAGCCATTTCTCCTGCTGTACTGTGTGTGTGCTGTTTTAATATATATATATTTTTTAAGGCGATCTGTCGCAGAGATGTTGGCATTGTCGTTCTGCCCCTGAACAAGGCAGTTAACCCACTGTTCCTAGACCGTCATTGAAAATAAGAATTTGTTCTTAACTGACTTGCCTAGTAAAATAAAAAAAAATTGATTGCTGTGAAAGAGTGATGTCCCCTGGAATTTCTGTTAATGAGGCTTTGGCTGGCCTGCCTGTGACCTGGTTTAGTCTGACCTACCGTTGAAGTGGTGGGGTATCGTACATTGGGCCTTCAATTTAACCTAAGCGGGGAGAAGGAGTGGGAGAGAAGTGGGTCAGTGTGTGCCGGTAGAGTTGGCCTCATTGGTCACAAGCCAGGTTGGGGTCGGTCGCAAACTAACGCTACTGGCTGAACGCCTGCAGCCTTGTCATATGAGAGAAGTGAATACTGTAACCGTAATCATAGAATCACTATTTATAATATTTCTAACAGCCAAGGTGATGGAAGGAGACCTCTAAGCTCCACATTTACTTATATTGGAAGCAGTGGAAAAGTGAAGCCTGGACCTGTGAAAGTGTAATAGATGGCTGCAAAAGATCTCACTGCTCATGCAGTCCTGTGCTTGTGTGCTGCCTGCAACCCGGAGTGTCACTGCAACCCGGAGTGTCACTGCAACCTTCTTTGATTTGAGGGGTAACAAATATATTTTCTACCGATCTCAAACAACGCATATATCTGCAATGCTTTAAGCTAGAAACAAGCTGTAAAATGCCAGAGGAAGACGCGGCTGATGCACACAGGAATATATTTGGTTTGGCTCTGACATTCAGAAGCTTCTAAATTCGAGGAGTCATAGAAATTGGACTTTGCTCGGGAAGTAATCTTACACAATGTGTGACTGTCGCTCTCAAATGATCTATTCACTTTCTGTAAAAGAGTATGTATAATTAAATTGAGTTGATATACGTTTTAAAACATTTGGTACATTTGGGGAAAATCAGGTCAAGAATTGATTTCATAATAATATTTGTATTATTATTTATATATTAGCCTACCTAAAAGTTGTTCCCCAAATTAGACAAAGTCAAGCTGGTGGTGTATTTTAATATAGGCCATCTCAATAAACAACATTTTTCAAATGTGAGAAAGGGGCCCCTGAGGGGACAAAGGTTGGGAACCCCTGAGGTGGAGAGTGTTGGTTGCAGCCAGGTGCCCAGTGTAGAGTATGGAGGCTTAAGCTCATTGGCTCCCTGTGCAAACCCATTCATCTGCAAGCAATCCCTGTCCTTGGCCACCCTTGCAACACAGCAACTTTCCCCTGCAGTATGCAGCATAGCTTACTTAGTTTACTGCCACAAACACACACACATTTCCTCTGTCTGTCTCTGTCATTCACCCCTGCCCACTGCCAGTACTCTTGATGAGAAGGGGCTGATGGCTTTGAGCCAGTGCTAGCCTACACTGATTGCTGAGTGGCCCCCTAATGAATTTCCCCAGTCAGTGAGCACATCTCCTCTGCCGTGTTATATATAGGTCGTAGTGCCTCAGCAGCACTAGTAGCTAATCAAATGTGCTATATAGTTACTACTTGTGCATATTATGAAGGACCTCACAAATGCAACTGAAAATGGATTGTGTGGGTCTTGTGTAGGAAGCAGTGATAGGGAGATGTTTTGATATCAGTGGTACAAGTTCTCGTTACTGAATCCCTATCGCCTCTCTTTGTAAACAGAGCTCATTGCAGAGTCATTGCTACGGAAACCAAGGTAAACGATGCACAGAGACAGTTTGAGTTTCTCACTGCTGTGGTATATCGCAATAAGACTCAGGGCGGCTGCACATAGGCCTATGGATGTTTTGGAGAACCACCTTCTGAGGGGCCCAAAGCCTAATCTTCATTCTCCACTGAATCGATACTTTGCGCTTCGAACCCCTTGGGAATGATTTGCCGTCATACGGTATCTGGCACATCCATGGCCACGTTGTCATCTCGTGGTTTTAGGGGGGAGGACTGCATGCCCCTCTTGCCCCTGGCACATGTAACATTTTTAAATAATAAAGGCCCCTGTTTGGTGGTACCCCTGTGAACACATGCCAGCCCCTACCCACCTGCCTATCATCCTCCATGCCCACTGGGCATCATCCACATGGTGGTAGTTGTCATTGGCAGGTAAGCGTTAGCCTATTATCAGCCTCCCGTAGACATAGGGAATATGGTGCTATTTGGGACGCATAGGCTATGTAGTGCACTACTTTTGACCAGAGCCCATAGGGAAGAGGGTGCCATTTGGGACGTGACCGTAGACCTTACTCCTCTCCTCTGTCTTCACTGTATGTCTCCCCACAGCTTCAGGCTGCGCTCAACTTGTCCTCAGAGTAGAAAATCCTGTTCAACGACATCATCACTGAACTTTAATGCATGTTAGTACATTGAATCGGTTTCTGTGTTTTTTTTTTTATACTGCCATTTTGACATTGCATGCGAGGGTGACAGAACAATTTAGCCTAAAGGTTAAGGTAGATACACTCGGGAACTAGGCTCCTGTTGGCTCAGTGGCATTGGGTGAGTAGCATTGGGATAATTAGGGGTGTGGTATCTGGCATGCATGTGTATGTGGAGACGTGGTTGTGCTCCGACAAGCCCTGACTCTGTTCCTGCCCATCCCAAGTCTGCTCACAGCCTAGTCTTTTGAACAGCTGGGCACTTTAATGGGCACGTTTTAGATGGTACAAGAACGACTGCTTTCCCAGAACAGATGTTGTAAATCATTTAGAGCTTACTGTGTCTCTGTTTCTCGTTAGGTTGAATAGAATATTCACAGAAAGTAGCCGACTGTTATTTTATTGCATTTGATAGTCTTTTAACTGTCAAAGTAACTGTGTAGTGAAACTCACTTTAAAAAAAAGTTAATATACTGTTAACTCATACCCAAATAATGTTGTTGACTCATCCTATACTTCTATTTGTTTCCGAAGCATAAATTATTGAAAAAACAGTATCTCAAACAGACCATTTAAAAAATGCTTGCTTTTTCCAGCGGTCTACTCGCATGAATATATTTGTAATGACCCTTTTATGATGGCGCTTTAGGGGCGATGGCTGCCGTTTGTTACAGGCTCCTAACCAATTGTGCTATTTTGTGTGTTTTATTGTTTGTTGCTTCTTTTGTAGATAATATTTCTGCTGCTCTCTCTTATGACCGAAAGGAGCTTCTGGATATCAGAACAGCAATTAATCACCTCAAACTGGGCTAAGATTTCTTTCTTTAATGAGTCGGACGCGAAGGGTTTACTGCTTTTCCCGGACCAGGCCCAAATCCCCGTCATTCACATGAAGAGGAGACTCCAATACAGGGGGTGCAGATCTGGGTTCCTTGTGCGAATTTGTTGGTGAGTGGGTAACCCGCCTCTACCATCCGTCCTATTGGCCAACGTGCAATCATTGGAGAATAAACTGGATGACCTCCGTTCGGGACTATCCTACCAATGGGACATTAACTGTAATGTCTTATGTTTCATGAGTCGTGGCTGAAAGATGACACGGATAATCTACAGTCAATCTACAGTTTTCTGTGCATCGGCAAGACAGAACAGCAACGTCTGGTAAGACGAAGGGTGGCGGTCTGTGCCTATTTGTTAATAACAGCTGGTGCGCGATCTCTAATATTAAGGAAGTCTCAAGGTTTTGCTCGCCTGAGGTAGAGTACGTCACGATAAGCTGTAGACTAAATTATTTTAAATGTCATCTATTTTTCATAGCGGTCTATTTATTACCACAAACCGATGCTGGCACTAAGACCGCACTCAGAGCTGTATAAGGCCAACAAGAAAATGCTCATCCAGAAGTGGCACTCCTAGTGGCCGGGGACTTTAATCCAGACTTCAAGCCTTTTCACCTAATTTCTACCAGCATGTCACATGTGCAACCAGAGGAGGAAAAAAACCTCGACCACCTTTACACCACACACACAGACGCATATAAAGTAGTAGAGGTAGACCGATTCTGATTTTTCAACGCCAATACCGATTATTGGAGGACCAAAAAAGCCGATACCGATTAATCGGACGATTAAAATAAACTAAACATTTGTAATAATAACAATTACAACAATACTGAATGAACGCTTATTTTAACTTAATATAATACATCAATAAAATAAATTTAGCCTCAAATAAATAATAATATTTGGTTTAAATATTGCAAAAACAGAGTGTTGGAGAAGAAAGTAAAAGTGCAATATGTGTCATGTAAGAAAGCTAACGTTTAAGTTCCATGCTCAGAACATGAGAACATATGAAAGCTGGTGGTTCCTTTTTAACATGAGACTTCAATATTCCAAGGTAAGAGGTTTTAGGACCATTTCTCTCTATACCATTTATTTCATATACCTTTTCACTATTGGATGTTCTTATAGGCACTATAGTATTGCCAGTGTAACAGTATAGCTTCCGTCCCTCTCCTCGCCCCTACCTCGGCTCGAACCAGGTACGCATCGACAACAGCCACACTCGAGGCATTGTTACCCATAGCTCCACAAAAGCTGCAGCCCTTGCAGCGCAAGGGGAATAACTACTCCAAGTGTCAGATCGAGTGAGGTTTGAAACGCTATTAGCGCACACCCAGCTAACTAGCTAGCCATTTCACATTGGTTAAACCAGCCATTAATTAGGCTGATAGCCTTGAAGTCATAAACAGCGCTGTGCTTGTGAAGAGCTGCTGGCAAAATGCACGAATGCGGTTGGAATGAATGATTACGAGCCTGCTGCTGCTCAGTCAGACTGCTCTATCAAATCAGACCTAATTATAACATAACACACAGAAATACGAGCCTTTGGTCATTAATATGGTCGAATCCGGAAACTATCATTTCGTAAACAAAACGTTTATCATTTCAGTGAAATACGGAACCGTTCGGTATTTTATCTAATGGGTGGCATCCCTAAGTCTAAATATTCTTGTTACATTGCACAACCTTCAATGTTATGTCATAATTACTTAAAATTCTGGCAAATTAGTTCGCAATGAGCCAGGCAGTTGCATATACTGAGAAATGACACAATTTCACCTGGTTAATTTGCCCGCTAACCTGGATTAGTAGTTATAACTAGTGATTTATGATTGAGTGTTTTTTATAAGATAAGTTTAATGCTAGCTAGCAACTTACCTTGGCTTCTACTGCATTCGCGTAACAGGCGGGCTCCTCATGGAGTGCATGGGGTTAGAGCGTTGGACTAGTTAACTGTAAGGTTGCAAGATTGGATCCCCTGAGCTGACAAGGTGAAAATCTGTCGTTCTGTCCCTGAACAAGGCAGTTAACCCACCGTTCCTAGGCCGTCATTGAAAATAAGAATGTATTCTTAACTGACTTGCCTAGTTACATAAAGGTATACATAAAAAAATTTTTACATCGGAAATCGTTGCCCAAATATACCGATTTCCGATTGTTATGAAAACTTGAAATCGGCCCTAATTAATCGGTCAACCTCTAATATAAAGCTTTCCCTCACCCTCCATTTGGCAAATCTGACCATAATTCTATCTGCCTGATTCCTACTTTAAAGCAAGAACTAAAGTAGGAAGTACCCGTGACTCACTCAATACGAAAGTGGTCAGATGATGGAGATGCTAAGCTACAGGACTGTTTATCTACCACAGACTGGAATATGTTTCGGGATTCATCCGATTTAGATTGAGGAGTACCACATCATTCACCAGCATCACCAATAATAATAATCAATGATGTTGTCCCCACAGTGATGGTACATAAACTCAGCAAAAAAAGAGACGTCCTCTCACTGTCTACGGCGTTTATTTTCAGCAAACTTAACATGTGTAAATATTTGTATGAACATAACAAGATTCAACAACTAAGACATAAACTGAACAAGTTCCACAGACGTGACTAAAAGAAATGGAATAATGTGTCCCTGAACAAAATCAAAAGTAACAGTCAGGCCACCAGCTGCAATAAGTACTGCAGTGCATCTCCTCCTCATGGACTGCACCAGATTTGCCAGTTCTTGCTGTGAGATGTTACCCCACTTTTCCACCAAGGCACCTGCAAGTTCCCAAACATTTCTGGGGGGAATGGCCCTAGCCCTCACCCTCCGATCCAACAGGTCCCAGACGTGCTCAATGGGAGAGAGATCCGGGCTCTTCGCTGGCCATGGCAGAACACTGACATTCCGGTCTTGCAGGAAATCATGCACAGAACGAGCAGTATGGTGACATTGCCATGCTGGAAGGTCATGTCAGGATGAGCCTGCAGGAAGGGTACCACATGAGGGAGGAGGATGTCTTCCCTGTAACGCACAACGTGGCGATTGCCTGCAATGACAACAAGCTCTGTCCGATGATGCTGTGACACACCGCCCCAGACCATGACGGACCCTCCACCTCCAAATCGACCCAGCTCCAGAGTACAGGCTTCGGTGTAACGCTCATTCCTTTGACTATAAACACAAATCCGACCGTCACAACTGATGAGACAAATCTGCGACTCATCAGTGAAGAGCACCTTTTGCCAGTCCTGTCTGGTCCTTCGACGGTGGGTTTGTGCCCGTAGGCGATGTTGCCGGTGATGTCTGGTGAGGACAGCCTCTCTCAGCCTATTGCACACATTCTGAGCACTTATGGTGGGATTGTGCTTTCCTGGTGTAACTCGGGCAGTTGTTGCCATCCTGTACCTGTCCCGCAGGTGTGATGTTCGGATGTACCAATCCTGTGCAGGTGTTATACGTGGTCTGCCACTGCGAAGACTATCAGATGTCCGTCCTGTCTCCCTGTAGTGCTGTCTTAGGCGTCTCGTAGTACGGACATTGCAATATATTGCCCTGGCCACATCCACAGTCCTCATGCGTCCTTGCCTAAGGCACGTTCACACAGATGAGCAGGGACCCTGGGCATCTTTCTTTTGGTGAGTCAGCAGAAAGGCCTTTTTAGTGTCCTAAGTTTTCATAACTGTGACCTTAATTGCCTACCTTTTGTAAGCTGTTAATGTCTTAACCACTGTTCCACAGGTGCATGTTCATTAATTGTTTATGGTTCATTGAACAAGCATGGGAAACAGTGTTTTAAACCCTTTACAATTTAGATCTGTGAAGATATTTGGATTTTTACAAATGATCTTTGAAAGACAGGGTCCTGAAAAAGGGATGTTTATTTTACTGAGTTTATGTATCCCAACCAGAAGCCATGGATTACAGGCCACAGGACAGAGCTAAAGGCTAGAGCTGCCAGCTTTCAAGGAGTGGGACACTAATCCGGACGCTTATAAGAAATCTCGCTATGCCCTCTGACAAACCATCAAACAGGCAACGCAACAATACAGGACTAAGATCGAATCCTACTACACCAGCTCCAATGCTTGTCGAATGTGACAGGGCTTGCAAACTATTACGCATTACATAGGTAAGCCCAGCCACGGGCTGCCCAGTGACACCAGCCTACCAGATGAGCTAAATGACTTCTTTGCGGTTTTCGAGGCAAGCAACACTGAAGCATGCATGAGAGCACCAGCTGTTCTGGAAGACTGTGTGATCATGCTCTCCACAGCCGATGTGAGTAAGACATTCACAAGGCAGCAGGGCCAGACGGATTACCAGGACGTATACTCCGAGCGTGCGCTGACCAACTGGCAAGTGTCTTCACTGACATTTTCAACCTCTCCCTGATCCAGTCTGTAATGCCTACGTGTTTCAAGCAGACCACCATAGTCCAAGGTAACCTGCATAAATGTCTACCGACCGATTGCACTCATGTCTGGTAGACATGACGTGCTTTGAGAGGCTGGTCATGGCTCACATCAACATCATCTCATAAACCCTAGACCCACTCCAATTTGTGTACCTCCCCAACAGATCCGCAGATCACGCAGTCTCTATTGCGCTCAACACTGCCCTTTCCCACCTGTACAAAAGGAACACTTACATGAGAATGCTGTTCATTGACTACAGCTCAGCATTCCACACCATAGTGCCCATGAAGCTCATCACCAAGCTAAGGACCCTGGGACTAAACACCTCCCTCTGCAACTGGATTCTGGACTTCCTAAAGGGCCGCCCCCAGGTGCTAAGGGTAGGCAACAACACATCTGCCACGCTGATCCTCAAAACAGGGGCCCCTCGGTGCGTGCTTAGTCCCCTCCCGTACTCCCTGTTCACCCATGACTGCATGGCCAAGCACGACTCCAACACCTTCATTAAGTTGGTCGACGACACAACGGTTTTAGGCCTGATCACCGACAATGATGAGACGGCCCATAGGGAGGAGGTCAGCGACTTGGCTGTGTGGTGCCTGGACAAAAACCTTCCCTTCAAAGTGAGCAAGACAAAGGAGCTGATGATGGTGCGGTTCAAAAGCTTTAAATTCCTTGGTGTCCACATCACCAACAAGTGATCATGGTTCAAACACACCAAGACTGTCGTGAAGAGGGCACGACAATGCCTATTCCTGAGGAGACAAAAGATTTGGCATGGGTCCTCTGATCCTCAAAAGGTTCTACAGCTGTTCCATCGAGAGTATGCTGACTTGTTGCGTCACTGCCTGGGATGGCACCTGCTCGGCATCCAACATGTAAGGCTCTACAGAGGGTAGTGCGTAGGGCTGTGACAGTCATTACATTTTGTCAGCTTGTTATTGTCACGCAAAAGACTGTCGTGCTCACTGTAACTGACCGGCAATTAACTTCAACATGTTTAGCATCTCCATGCTCCACTCATACAAGCAGCATTACAAGCCTCTGAAGCGTGCCTTTTTGGAACATCTACATTTTAAAATGTTGAGTAAAGAAATTGAATGTACACAATCACAATAAATGCATTATTTATTTTAGTCAAGAAACATGATGTGAAAAAAATCTATTTCAGAGTAGGCCAACTCGTATTTTGTTCTCTGGCTATGCGCCATGCCTTAGGCTGTAAGTTTTTTGTTCATTTAGCAGACAAGATATGCAAGATAAGATAAGAAGAATATAATTGAAATTAGCTGAAATAAAATAGTTAGGATATTTTTCCCATTCCAGAGTGAGAGTGCGCACGTGGCTATGTTGAGCTCTATATGCTAGATTCTATATGCTATATTTTGAGTTATTTGACAACTTTTATTTGTGAATGATACAAACCTTAGAATGCCTTAGATATCAAAAGATATATGGGATGCATGATGCGACTATTGGCTATTGCTGTGGCGATTTTAGCATGTAAATCTTGGTGGGGCAAGAAAATAAAAAATGTATGCATGCCAGCAAAGCCACTACACTACACAACACATTAATTGCTCTATAACGGTGACAAACTGTGCCCAGAAACTGTTAGGGACAACATAAAGCTGTCCCAACAGCAGAGTCCCAACACCTTACCAGTGCTACAGTTCATTCAGCCACATTTACTGCCTTTAAAAATATATTTTGCTGAAACAAATGTAGTTTCTACTGACAATTTGAGATGTACTATGGCATAAGGGAACGACGAGCGGACGAGGCAATCGTTGAAATGTACAGCGACAGAATTCAGAGCATGGGCCGTTGTTAGTGTTCTCCCTGAACACCAAGTCAGAACCGTAGGTTAAATAATGGGGCCATATAAGCAGACAATGAAAGCTCTTACAATATTTGATTACATTTCTCTAAAACAGGCTATAGGCTACATGTGCACGTGTGCATGTGCACCACCAATCAGAACACTAGATGAAAGAGGGGAAAAGGGACCAAATTATTAGTGTGAGGCACATGGGCTACTAACAGGTTACTACCCAACGTACACTTAGACAATATATTACTTTCTTAGCTACAATATACATATCTCCCTGGCATATTACATATTTTATGCAGCAGCAGACATTTTTGGACTTACCTTGTTGTGCTCACTTCCTTCCAAACCACTCATTGTTGAATTTGGGATTTCCAACTTGTGTAATGTTTTTGGCCGATGAGCTCGATACGTTTTTTTTTTCATCTGTAATTTCTGTTGTTTATCTTCGTATGACAATGTTCGAAAAGGATTTGCCAGTAGATTGTTCAACTTGATTCATGATGATGACTGCTAGCAAAAAAATTTGAAAGTATGATGTCGACATGATCAGTCCAATCAAAGCTACTGTACACCCAACGTGATTTGACGTAATTTTATCTGTGGCCAATGACCTTGAGCCTTCTTGGATGGGAACTTCTAATATATCTCTGTCAATACCCGAAGGGCTCGAATTCTCGAGGTCTCCCCTTAGACTTCGCGGTGATGTAGTTTCCCCATGAGTGATGGAACACTGAGCCAATCACGGCACAACGCTGCGTATTTCTTCTTTTGGCTTGCCCCAACGCCACAGAAAGCACTGAGCTGGGCTTAAACACCTGCGTTTTGGAGCTGCCTTAAGGAAACAAAAAGAGACCATGTTTGTATTTGGCTTTTAACTTAATGATCTATAATACACTGCTCAAAAAAACAAAGGGAACACTAAAATAACACATCCTAGATCTGAATGAATCTCGGTACCTAATGGCAGTCAGGCTACCTCTGGCGAGCACATGGAGGGCTGTGCGGCCCCCCAAAGAAATGCCACCCCACACCATGACTGACCCCCAAACCGGTCATGCTGGAGGATGTTGCAGGCAGCAAAACGTTCTCCACGGTGTCTCCAGACTGTCACGTCTGTCACATGTGCTCAGTGTGAACCTGCTTTCATCTGTGAAGAGCACAGGGCGCCAGTGGCGAACGTCCTGCACGGTGTTGGGCTGTAAGCACAACCCCCACCTGTGGACGTCGGGCCCTCATACCACCCTCATGGAGTCTGTTTCTGACCGTTTGAGCAGACACATGCACATTTGTGGCCTGCTGGAGGTCATTTTGCAGGGCTCTGGCAGTGCTCCTCCTGCTCCTCCTTGCACAAAGGCGGAGGTAGTGGTCCTGCTGCTGGGTTTTTGCCCTCCTACGGCCTCCTCCACGTCTCCTGATGTACTGGCCTGTCTCCTGGTAGCTTCTCCATGCTCTGGACACTATGCTGACAGACACAGCAAACCTTCTTGCCACAGCTCGCATTGATGTGCCATCCTGGATGAGCTGCACTACCTGAGCCACTTGTGTGGGTTGTAGACTCCGTCACATGCTACCACTAGAGTGAAAGCACCACCAGCATTCAAAAGTGACCAAAACATCAGCCAGGAAGCATAGGAACTGAGAAGTGGTCTGTGGTTATCACCTGCAGAACCACTCCTTTATTGGGGGTGTCTTGCTAATTGCCTATAATTTCCACCTGTTGTCTATTGCATTTGCAAAACAACATGTGAAATGTATTGTCAATCAGTGTTGCTTCCTAAGTGGACAGTTTGATTTCAGTTTGACTTGGAGTTACATTGTGTTCTTTAAGTATTCCCTTTATTTTTTTGAGCAGTATATATTTTTTTACATTGTTTGCAAACTGATATGTGAAACGTATTCATTCTAAAATAACATGCAAACAGGCAAGCCCCCTCCCCCAAATAAATTACAAATGACAGGGCTATTGATGTTATTAGAAAGTTGGGAAAAGAAAGATTGAGCTCTGTTCTTTGCCTCAGGCTGCACACGCTGTTCTCTCAAGTGATCATATTTTCACCCATTGACTGTTCTCAATTAAATGTAATCTTTACTAATATGTACAATTTAGTTTCAATTTAGAATGGCCCATTTTATCAAATAGGATCAGGCCCAAATCCCCATCAAGACAAAAAAAGACATGTCATCTGTTAACATGAATGGAGGCCACTTTCCTGCGGGTCTGTTTTTCTCTCATGTTGGGTAGGCTTCGCCGATTATTTTGTTGTGCCACAGATTATATTTTGCCCAAACTGTGTATGCCATGGGCTCTCCAAACCTGTTCCTTTAGCTACCCAGTGCTTTACTTGGGGAACCAAGTGAAATCTGTTTGGGAACATCGATAGTAACATGTTTTCACAACGCTACATATTTCATCAAACATGTTGACAGCCCCTCTCTCTGCGAGAAAGGAATGAAAGAGAGTGGCGGAGATGGAGGGTTGCTGTAGCTAAAAGTAATGTCAGTCTATTAATTATGGAAAAAAAGCCCTATTACTAGACTATTCTAAATCTGAAACAAATTGGGCAATTGTATGTTAAATCTGATTTTGTTTAATTTGGGCTAGACTAATTATGTACCAAAGATCTTAAATCAGTATTTTTATTTTTTTTCTTCCATGTGTAAATACTGTTGGCTATGTTACAACGGCACAATCATTATTTTAATCATTTGTTTTTTCGGGCTCATGTATAGGCCTATGCTCATGCGTGAGCTCTAATATGCATATGAGTGTTTTGAATGAATCATCCACTTAGAAATCGCTGTCCATTTCGTTGTTAGCCCACAACCATGTTTTCCACTCTTTCAACCTATTGTTGAACATCTTTTCTTCAAATTGATCAATCGCAGTGTGGTGAGTTTTCCATTGTATTTGCATGAATGCATTGATGTCAGAGTGGCTAGAGGGACAATAGAGCCCTGCGTACCAGAGTGTGTTAAAGGAGATTACCATGACTCGACAGTCATGTAGATTTTTACGGCGTTCATGACTGCCAGGCTGGCGGTAATATGGTCTCCTAAACAGCCCCAGTAGTGCATACGGCCCAGTACATCACTGGGGCAAAGCTTCCTGCCATCCAGGACTTCTATACCAGGCGGTGTCAGGATGGCCCTAAAGATTGTCAGAAGAGTTCACCCACCCAAGTCATAGACTGTTCTCTCTGCTACCGGACAGCAAGCTGCAAGTAGGTCCGAAAGGCTTCTACCCCCAGGCCATAAGACTGCTGAACAATGAATCAGATGGCCACCCGGACTACTTACATTGACCCCCTTTTTTTACGATGCTGCTACGCGCTGTTTATTATCTATGCATAGTCATTTTGCTTCTACCTATATGTACATTTGACCTTAATCACCTCGACTACCTCGCACATTGACTCTGTACTGGAACCTCCTGTATATGGCCTCGTTACTTTTTTTACTTTAAAAAGTTTAAAATAACTTTATTTAGCGTTTTCTTACTCTGCATTGTTGGTTAAGGGCTTGTAAGTAAGCATTTCACTGTAAGGTCTACACCAGTTGTATTCGGCGCATGTGACAAATAACATTTGATTTATACGCCAACACCATTCTGTTGGGTACACCCACATCTTTCCAACACAAAAGCATATTTTTGACATACAACAAACAATTTGGAAGGAAAACCATTTCACTCATATTGTAATGAATTATAGGTCATATTTCATAGCAATCTGGAAACGCTGGACATTTACTTTCACGTCTACCTCTGTAAATGTCCATTTGTGTTTAGAAATAACATGTTTTGGGGGTGTTTTAATCTTAGCACGACATGTTCTCACCGCTTTGGTTCTCTCTTCCCCTTTCTCATTCTTTTTCCTCTTGTTCTCGCTTCTCACTCCCATTTCTCTCTCTCTCTGTCCTTCTCCTGTCCCCCGTCTCTCTACAGCTCAAGCCAGCCCAGCACACCCATGGTCCAGCAGGCAGCTGATGGAAGATCCGGTTCCCAACGTGCCCACCATGGTCTCCAGGCTGCCCAAGTTTGGCTCGCGCCCCGCGGCTGTGGCTGCCACCGCCCCACTGACCAATGGGACCCGCCACCAACCCGTCTCCAGCACCACGGGCAAAGGGTTACCCACTGCCACCACCAGGCAGAACGGGACAATGCGGATGCCCCCCCCCTCCTCTCTGAAGGGGAAAGGAGGAGAGGCTGTGGAGAGGGGGGTGGACTCGGGGGAGGAGGGTGGAACTGGAGCTGGGCATCACCTCCGACAACCGCAGCCCTCACCAGCGGCGGTACGGGAGATTAAGAAGCCATCCGCCATGCCTGCCACGGCTAAGGTACGGGGGTGTGCTTCTGTGGTATCCTGCAACAGCCCTAGAACTATACCCTCCAAAACTGGGCCTCACGGGGCCATCCCCAAACAGGCTTTGTCTAGACAGAGTCTCTGCAACGGCAAAGCGGGCCTCAGCGGCCAGACGGGTGGTGATGGACGGTTTGGGTCTGGGAATGGCTCCCTCAGGCGGGGCCAGAGCTGTGGTTCGCCCCACAGCAACCTGACCAGCAGCCTGTCCCACTCCCAGTCCAGCGACAGCCTGGAGACCGCCTCGGAGGAGAACATGGTGCGCTCCCGGAGCCTCACCCACGTCAAGAGGATCCCCTCCCCCACCCAGCCGCCCATCATCCGCTCCTACTCCTTCAACAGGGCCTCGGAGCTCGCCAAGGAGCTGCCCAGGCCTCTAGCCAAGTCCCGACTGGTCAAGACATCTCCCCTAACCAGACCGACACCTGTACTGAGTAGTGCGGGGAGAGGGAACGGCCTACACCTCAGTAAGGGTGGACATGGACTAGCACCAGGCAGGGCTGTGGTGGGAACAGCTAGCTGCATCTTGCCCCCCACCACACTGAGGAATTCCTTACTCCCCAGTTCAGCCTCCTGCAACACCAGGCCCTCGGCCCTCAGATACAGGTTCACACGGCCCTCACTTATCAAGCAGCCTCGCCCCATCTTGGCCACCTCCACCGAGAAGGTCCAGGGCAACACAGAGGAAAGCGAGGGGAGGAAGAACTCGGTGGAGACGCCCCCTGTCACCCCAGACCCATCCAGCAACACTGACAGCCCAGGGAGCACCCCAGAGTGCGTAACGGAAGGCCTGCAAGAGGAGCCTGCGGCCCCCAGCGGGGTGGGTCCCCTGGGGGAAGGCCTGGAGGACATGTCCCTCTCCTCCACCTCCTCCCTGGAGCGCAACGATACCAGCGAGGAGTACATGGACGACTTTGACAACCTGGGGAACGGAGGAGACGGCATTCTGCTGCTCCCTGCCCGTGATGGAGGGCTCGACCAATCACACTCTGTCTTGGCAGATGATGACAACGCCGACCTCATCCACCGTCACGGTGGCACCTCCATGGCGGGCCTTAACAGCTTCCTGTCTGACAGTGTAGACTGGGCCGGAATGGGACTCACTGGTAAGATTTCCCATTAATCCAAATAATTGACTTTAAAGTCTAAGGGACGGTTTCCCAGACACAGATTAGGCCTAGTCCTGGACTAGAAAACACTGTCAATGGAGAACATCCATCGGCGATGCGTTTTAATCCAGGACTCGGCTTTATCTGTGTCTGGGAAATGGGCCCTAAATGACATACGATACTAACCAAAACAAATTAACCAGATCTCCCTCAGTGATTAGGTAGCAGGTGAGTAAAACCTCTTCTTTCTCCTCTCTGTTATAGGGGGTAGAGGGGGCTTAGGGGCGTTGTCTCGGCGTGCTAGTCAGGCCCTGTCCGGGGGTGCAGACTACCCCCTCGGCTCTTCCCTCGACCTGTCTCCCTCAGACTCCGGCTCGGGGGGGACCTACATGTGGGACGAGGAGGGTCTGGAGCCCTTGGGGACCACCACACAGCCCTGTGGGAGCTACAACTCAGACCTCAACAGCATGGTAAGTCTGGATAGAATACAACGTATTCAACATTTCTAGTGAGTTGACCACGAAGAATGTCATTCTATGGAATTGACAGCTCTCAACAGAATGGATTAAGATTAAATTTGTCATTGGAATGGTAGGCGTCGCTCTTCAGTAGTACTTCGGTTAGTAATGTGTGTGGGTGGGTTAAAAGCCGAAATCAAATTTCGGTTGGACCTTGTGCGAAATTGACCAATAAAGTGATTTTCATCCCCACTGCGCGTGTGTTGGAAAACGAGTAGGATATGTGTTTCTGTTTTACTGATTGTCTAATCCCTGCTGGCCGTCATAATGTGCCTAACCTTTGCCCATTTAACTTTAACTTTTTAATTTACACACCTTTATTAATAGTCAGTGTCAGTTCTATAGAGTTTCCAGGGTGATTTGTATTCTAGAGGGGCAAGGGTTGTCCTGCTGACTTTGACCTAAATGAGCTCACTGCCGGGCACTGTTTCTGTGTGGGCTCCCTGCCCACGGGATCTCACTGTCCCCAATCTGACGTCAATACTCAGGACATTGAGCTACAAGACAGGTCTTCAATGGTGCTGCTATTTCTCTGCCCAGTGTACTGTATGCAGGCAGGGCTTTTGCCTTGCGCTGTGCCACTCTGCTCCTGTACAACACAGCTACGTAGTTGTCTAGTTTCCTCTAATCTGATTGAATGCTTTTAAAATACACCCTTCCTTCCTCATCACTGATCTGAAAGTGATCGCATGGTCTCCAGCCTATTGCTTTCACCAATCTCGGAGTGTCAGATCAGTCATGAAGGAAGGAAGGAGTCAGGGCCTTGTTCTGCCTCCCGATAGTAAGAACCCAATTTCCTGGGTTCCAGCCAAAGAATCCGTTCAATGATCTTTCCTTGAGGGAACTCATTGGCTGTTGCCCCATGTGATTTTCCCTGCTGTTTCGCAGCAGCCTATCACTTGGCCAGAGAGGAGGACGCAGCCTCAGTACCAGAGGCAAGCGGAAGGATGACAGTGTAGTTATTACTGTGTGACGTGGCCTACAGGAGCAGCTTGTTACCCTTCTCCTCTCATCGATAACAGAGGAACTCCCTTTTTACATGGAGGAAAATATGGGGACAAAAAGTACATTTTTGTATTCCTGGAGGCTCATAATAAGTCAGTGACTCAGACAGTGGGTCCCATCTCTGAAACCACCCAAGTTCAGGACACAAAGCACTTCTCTGAAAAGTGCTGAATCACCTCTCCTTGGTTAGGGCAATGTTGGAAGACAAGCTCCAATACACATTGCAGCTCTCATTTCCAGGCATTTTGTTTTCGCTTGGTCATGTTAAAGACCTGGTTTAGCTCCTTTTGCTTTTGTTTCTCCGTTGGAAATGAACTCCTTTACGGGCCTTTTCCCCCCAACGCAGCTAATCCGCCTCTTACTGTGATCCGGGTTAGGCTGTATTTAGTCTGATAATGTGGGGATTTTCCAGGAAGCACACCTTTGGACTGCACAGACATATTGTGACGTTGTCCGCAAGTTGTAATCATTTGAGTCAAGGAGTTGTGTGACCCCATATAATCTAAAAACATTAGCCTATAATCATGTCATGGATTGGGATCTCATAGTCTTTTCATATCTGACCCGCAGCTAATAAACAGAGCCATATAAGCACACTGGTGCATATCGTTTGGTAGCCTACGTTGAAAGTGGTACTTGAGCGACCTCTACAGGAGACTGTAAGTACTGCAACGGCTGCACTCTGAACAGAAGGCTTTTACATTATGCTGTCTCTGTGCAGTGCAGAAGAATCAAGCTAGAGGGTAGCATTGATCAGCAAGTGTATCCACACACAATAGGCTATTACTGTTAGTAAATGTGTCGGGAAGATGAGCAATGTTATTAGTTTCTATTTATTGGAAATGCTGTACTGACACCGGAGGCAGTGGTTGAAAGCGACAAAACTTAATTCAGAAAATTAAACAGAAATAAATCCAATATAGGAGATTCCTTCACTATTCAGGAACATCAAGTGGAGTTAATTTCCCTGCGGTCTGAACTTGAACTGGGTAGTTTTCCACAAAAGGTGTCACCACCCTAAAAGGCGCTGCATCGTCAATCTGACGCCTGCGGTGGCCGTAGAGTATTTACTGCGATTACGGCCTCTGCAGAAGTCGAGGCATTTCTACTTATTGCACTTCGCAGAGCTGTTGTCAAGGAAGTGCGTTTGTGCTTATACTGGACTTCCCGCCCCCACCTACCATCAGCCAATCATGTCAACGTGGAAATATACAGAGCCCTCCGCATTGTTACAACATTTGGGCGGCGCACGGTCATGCGGTATGGGGCACAATTTTGGCCTCTGCCTGCCTCCAACCACATTTACGGAAACGGTCTTCGAAGATAGCAGTGATTTCATTATAGAGAAATGGAGGGAATGAACAAGATGGAGATGGGGGACAGGGGCAGCGAACAAGTGTGCGTTAGAGAGACGAGGGGGAGACTTTGGGAAAGAGGGAGTGAACACAAGCGAGCGAGAGAGGGAGGGGGGGGCGATGGGGTGAGAGAAAGGAGAGACTGTGTGAGAGATGGAGAATAGAATGTGAGAGAGAGACTGTAGAGATGTGGGATGCTAGTTAACAGACAGGCAGGCAGATAGGCAGCCAGTTCCCCTGGTTAGTGTTGGAGCCGCAGGCCTCCTGCTGTCGTGGAGAGGTGCTAATGCACTAACACAGAACCACGCCGTCGCTGCCCAGCTCTAAGACTGTTCCCGTCTGCAGCTCCCCGTCACGCTGAGGGAATTGCCTTCCTGAAGGAAATTAAATGTATTTTGACTATCTGCAGGGGTATGATTAAAGTCAAATCACTTTAATTTGGTCTGCGATTGTGACATGATCAGGCCCCGCTCACTCGCCGCGGTTTCTTCAGATTAGCTTTGAAAAATGAAGGCCTCCTGTGCTACCTCTTTTAAAGAGGACTGAGAAAGCAGTGCTGCTTCGCTAGGGACTGAGAGGAGTGCTGCTTCGCTAGGGACTGAGAGGAGTGCTGCTTTGCTAGGGACTGAGAGAGAGGAGTGCTGCTTCGCTAGGGACTGAGCGAGAGGAGTGCTGCTTCGCTAGGGACTGAGCGAGAGGAGTGCTGCTTCGCTAGGGACTGAGCGAGAGGAGTGCTGCTTCGCTAGGGACTGAGCGAGAGGAGTGCTGCTTCGCTAGGGACTGAGCGAGAGGAGTGCTGCTTCGCTAGGGACTGAGCGAGAGGAGTGCTGCTTCGCTAGGGACTGAGCGAGAGGAGTGCTGCTTCGCTAGGGACTGAGCGAGAGGAGTGCTGCTTCGCTAGGGACTGAGCGAGAGGAGTGATGCTTCGCTAGGGACTGAGAGAGAGGAGTGCTGCTTCGCTAGGGACTGAGAGAGAGGAGTGCTGCTTCGCTAGGGAAAGAGAGAGTAGTGCTGCTTCGCTAGGGACAGAGCGAGAGGAGTGCTGCTTCGCTAGGGACAGAGCGACAGGAGTGCTGCTTCGCTAGGGACTGAGAGGAGTGCTCCTTCGCTAGGGACTGAGAGAGAGAGGAGTGCTCCTTCGCTAGGGACTGAGAGAGAGAGGAGTGCTGCTTCGCTAGGGACTGAGAGAGAGGAGTGTGTGGGACTGCGTGTTAGTTAGAGCACCGGCCTGGAGGCATGACTAATTCAGCCGGAGCTATTTGATTGCCTGCCTCGCTCCAGCAGACAGTGCAGGAAGCCTGCTGTCATAATACAGTCGCTGCCCTTTTTAAATAACTTTGAACCATGCTGCCTTATGTGAGAGCAAGGCTGAGGTATTTGATTAGGTTTTTCATTATTACATCGGTGTGTGGCAAAGGCTATCCACCCAACATCATTCACACGACCATCTGCTTGCCAATGGTGGTTTTGACGCATGCCAGAGAGACAGACAGACAGACAGACACACACACACTCACACACACAGTCTTGTATAACTAACCTTGTGGGGACACACAATTCAGTCCCCTTCAAAATCCTATTTTCCCTAACCTTAACTCTTGCTCCTAAGCCTCATTCTAACCCTAACACAACTTCTAACCTTATCCCTAACCCCCACCCCCCCTAGATATAGTATTTTACCTTGTGGGGACCAAACTGTAACAAAAATGTCCCCAGTTGGTCAAATGTTTGTTTGTTCGCTATTCTTGTGGGGACTTACCAGTAGAGTCACACACACACACACACACGGAGGCCGGAGGACTTGATGCTCATTCACTTCAGGAGCCAGTGGAGTGTTAAGACAGAGAAGTGACAGTGTGCTGGGCTCCTGGAACTAATGTCCCCATGCTGGCGTCAGTCCCCTCTCCTGCTGTCCTTATGCGCGTGGGAGCATCCGTTATGCTCGGGCATCACCTCAACCCTCATTCCGAGCAGCTACGTCAGCCCTGCTAAGCCTGGCCGTCCTGTCTGCCTGCGCTCGTCTCCTCACAGAGGGACAGGCCACGTCTTGCTTTACTCGCCCGGAAGGTATCGGCTGAATGTTTCAGTGCACAAGGCTGTGATGCTCCATTTACGTGGGTGTGTTACAGTAGATTAATTGGGACAAATAGCATACGGATTCACAGCTCAAATCAGGCAGCAACATGTCGGTATGCGTTGAAAGCCAGTTTTAGATGTTGACAATGACGTCGCATGTTCACTGAACACTAGACACCCTAAATGCTTGTCGGAGATGACAACTATTGATTTGGCTCTTTTGGTCTTGTTGCCAGAAGGTCTTGTTGCCATGTATTACGCTAGCGGAAGATGCAGAGCTTGTTAGTACAAGGCTGCTGTAAATAAACCGGTGTGCAGACAGGCCACCGGGTGGCAGTGTCGGTCCAAGTTGGATGTGAAGGTCTATAGGCCTGCAGGCCCGGGTTATGCATGTAGGGCCGTCACCATCGCCCTCATTCATGCTTCTCCTCACAGCTCGAGACCCCCCCCCCCCC
The DNA here is from genome assembly GCF_002021735.2 of Oncorhynchus kisutch. Lineage (NCBI taxonomy): Eukaryota > Metazoa > Chordata > Actinopteri > Salmoniformes > Salmonidae > Oncorhynchus > Oncorhynchus kisutch. The sequence continues at coordinate 13,355,074 of NC_034198.2, read as the reverse complement.
CAATCCTCTCTCGCTCTCTTTGTCTCACCACCCCGCACACACACACCACTCCGCTCCTCCATAATCATCCCCACTGCTAGAGCAGAGGATATGCAGGCGGAGCACATTATGGCCAGAAGAAGGAGTGTGCCTGAGGAGACCCTTTGTTGTTCTCCGCATTGCTTCACACTATCTGGAGTTCCTTGGACTTTTTGTTGTTGTATCAATCTGAATCAATAAAGCCACGAAGTTGGATGGCGTTGCCAATGCTCGGAAATGCTGCTGAGGAAAACGTACTGACAATATGAACACAAATGTGTTTCCTCTGCAGTATACAGTATACTGTATTTCAACAGCAACTGTAGCCAGAGTTGTATTCATCTGTCCTGGAGGTTTTGTAAAAGACTACAGACCAGTAAAGGATACCAAGCACAGTAGCAGCAGACAGTTGTTTGTGATCCATCCAAGGTCAGAAACCTGTTCTCAAGCCCCCAAATATTTCCCTCTTCTTGCAGTGTGCTGATGCCCCAGATCCTCTCTTCTTTATCCTACAGCTCTCTCTAGCTCTCTCTCGCCCTCTCTCTCGCCCTCTCTCTCGCCCTCTCTCTCGCCCCGCTCTCTCGCCCGCTCTCTCTCTAGCTCTCTCGCTCGCTCTCTCGCTCGCTCGCTCTCTCGCTCTCTCTCAAGCTCGCTCGCTCTCTCTCTAGCTCGCTCGCTCTCTCTCTAGCTCGCTCGCTCTCTCTAGCTCGCTCGCTCTCTCTAGCTCGCTCGCTCTCTCTCTAGCTCGCTCTCTCTCTAGCTCGCTCGCTCTCTCTCTAGCTCGCTCGCTCTCTCTCTAGCTCGCTCGCTCTCTCTCTAGCTCGCTCGCTCTCTCTCTAGCTCGCTCGCTCTCTCTCTCGAGCTCGCTCGCTCTCTCTCGAGCTCGCTCGCTCTCTCGAGCTCGCTCTCTCTAGCTCGCTCTCTCTCTAGCTCGCTCTCTCTCTAGCTCGCTCGCTCTCTCTCAAGCTCGCTCGCTCTCTCTCTAGCTCGCTCGCTCTCTCTCTAGCTCGCTCGCTCGCTCTCTCTCTAGCTCGCTCGCTCTCTCTCTAGCTCGCTCGCTCGCTCTCTCTCTAGCTCGCTCGCTCTCTCTCTAGCTCGCTCTCTCTCTCTCTAGCTCTCTCTCTCTCTAGCTCGCTCTCTCTCTAGCTCGCTCGCTCTCTCTCTAGCTCGCTCGCTCTCTCTCTAGCTCGCTCGCTCTCTCTCTAGCTCGCTCTCTCTCTAGCTCGCTCTCTCTCTAGCTCGCTCTCTCTCTAGCTCGCTCGCTCTCTCTCTAGCTCGCTCGCTCTCTCTCTCTCTCTAGCTCGCTCGCTCTCTCTCTCTCTCTAGCTCGCTCGCTCTCTCTCTCTCTAGCTCGCTCGCTCTCTCTCTCTCTAGCTCGCTCGCTCGCTCTCTCTCTCTAGCTCGCTCGCTCGCTCTCTCTCTCTCTCTCTAGCTCGCTCGCTCTCTCTCTCTCTCTCTCTCGCTCGCTCTCTCTCTCTCTCTAGCTCGCTCGCTCTCTCTCTCTCTCTAGCTCGCTCGCTCTCTCTCTCTCTAGCTCGCTCGCTCTCTCTCTCTAGCTCGCTCGCTCTCTCTCTCTCTCTCTAGCTCGCTCTCTCTCTCTCTCTCTAGCTCGCTCGCTCTCTCTCTCTCTAGCTCTCTCTCTCTCTAGCTCTCTCTCTCTCTAGCTCTCTCTCTCTCTCTAGCTCGCTCGCTCTCTCTCTCTCTCTCGCTCGCTCTCTCTCTCTCTAGCTCGCTCGCTCTCTCTCTCTAGCTCGCTCGCTCTCTCTCTCTCTCTCTAGCTCGCTCGCTCTCTCTAGCTCGCTCTCTCTCTCTAGCTCGCTCGCTCTCTCTCTCTAGCTCGCTCTCTCTCTCTAGCTCGCTCTCTCTCTCTAGCTCGCTCGCTCTCTCTCTCTAGCTCGCTCTCTCTCTCTCTCTCTCTCTAGCTCGCTCGCTCTCTCTCTCTCTCTAGCTCGCTCGCTCTCTCTCGCTCTCTAGCTCGCTCGCTCTCTCTCTCCTCTAGCTCGCTCGCTCTCTCTCTCTCTCTCTAGCTCGCTCGCTCTCTCTCTCTAGCTCGCTCTCTCTAGCTCGCTCTCTCTCTCTCTAGCTCGCTCTCTCTCTCTCTAGCTCGCTCTCTCTCTCTAGCTCGCTCTCTCTCTCTCTAGCTCGCTCTCTCTCTCTCTAGCTCGCTCTCTCTCTCTCTCTAGCTCGCTCTCTCTCTCTCTCTAGCTCGCTCTCTCTCTCTCTCTCTAGCTCGCTCTCTCTCTCTCTCTCTAGCTCGCTCTCTCTCTCTCTCTAGCTCGCTCTCGCTCTCTCTCTAGCTCGCTCTCGCTCTCTCTCTAGCTCGCTCTCTCTCTAGCTCTCTAGCTCGCTCACTCTCTCTCTAGCTCTCTAGCTCGCTCTCTCTCTCTAGCTCGCTCGCTCGCTCGCTCTCTCTCTAGCTCGCTCTCGCTCTCTCTAGCTCGCTCTCGCTCTCTCTCTAGCTCTCTCTCTCTCTCTCTAGCTCGCTCTCTCTCTCTCTAGCTCGCTCTCTCTCTCTCTCTAGCTCGCTCTCGCTCTCTCTCTAGCTCGCTCTCGCTCTCTCTCTAGCTCGCTCTCTCTCTAGCTCTCTAGCTCGCTCACTCTCTCTCTAGCTCTCTAGCTCGCTCTCTCTCTCTAGCTCGCTCGCTCGCTCGCTCTCTCTCTAGCTCGCTCTCGCTCTCTCTCTAGCTCGCTCTCTCTCTCTCTCTAGCTCGCTCGCTCTCTCTCTAGCTCGCTCGCTCTCTCTCTAGCTCGCTCGCTCTCTCTAGCTCGCTCGCTCTCTCTAGCTCGCTCGCTCGCTCTCTCTAGCTCGCTCGCTCGCTCTCTCTAGCTCGCTCTCTCTCTCTCTCTAGCTCGCTCGCTCGCTCTCTCTCTCTCTAGCTCGCTCTCTCTCTAGCTCGCTCTCTCTCTAGCTCGCTCTCTCTCTAGCTCTCTCTCTCTCTCTCTCTCTCTAGCTCGCTCTCTCTCTCTCTCTAGCTCGCTCTCTCTCTCTAGCTCGCTCTCTCTCTCTCTAGCTCGCTCTCTCTCTCTCTAGCTCGCTCGCTCTCTCTCTAGCTCGCTCGCTCGCTCTCTAGCTCGCTCTCTCTCTCTAGCTCGCTCTCTCTCTCTCTAGCTCGCTCTCTCTCTCTCTAGCTCGCTCTCTCTCTCTAGCTCGCTCTCTCTCTCTAGCTCGCTCTCTCTCTCTAGCTCGCTCTCTCTCTCTAGCTCGCTCTCTCTCTCTCTCTAGCTCGCTCTCTCTCTCTCTCTAGCTCGCTCTCGCTCTCTCTCTAGCTCGCTCTCGCTCTCTCTCTAGCTCGCTCTCGCTCTCTCTCTAGCTCGCTCTCGCTCTCTCTCTAGCTCGCTCTCTCTCTAGCTCTCTAGCTCGCTCACTCTCTCTCTAGCTCGCTCGCTCTCTCTCTCTAGCTCGCTCGCTCGCTCGCTCTCTCGCTCTCTCTCTAGCTCGCTCTCGCTCTCTCTCTAGCTCGCTCTCTCTCTCTCTCTCTAGCTCTCTCTCTCTCTCTCTAGCTCGCTCGCTCTCCTCTCTAGCTCGCTCGCTCGCTCTCTCTCTAGCTCGCTCTCTCTAGCTCGCTCGCTCTCTCTAGCTCGCTCGCTCTCTCTAGCTCGCTCGCTCTCTCTCTCTAGCTCGCTCGCTCTCTCTCTCTAGCTCGCTCGCTCTCTCTCTCTAGCTCGCTCGCTCTCTCTCTCTAGCTCGCTCGCTCTCTCTCTCTAGCTCGCTCGCTCTCTCTCTCTAGCTCGCTCGCTCTCTCTCTCTAGCTCGCTCGCTCTCTCTCTCTAGCTCGCTCGCTCTCTCTCTCTAGCTCGCTCGCTCTCTCTCTCTAGCTCGCTCGCTCTCTCTAGCTCGCTCGCTCTCTCTAGCTCGCTCTCTCTCTAGCTCTATCTCTAGCTCGCTCGCTCTCTCTCTAGCTCGCTCGCTCTCTCTCTCTCTAGCTCGCTCTCTCTCTAGCTCGCTCTCTCTCTAGCTCTCTCTCTCTCTAGCTCGCTCTCTCTCTCTCTCTAGCTCGCTCTCTCTCTCTCTCTAGCTCGCTCTCTCTCTAGCTCGCTCTCTCTCTAGCTCTCTCTCTCTCTCTCTCTAGCTCTCTCTCTCTCTTTCTCTAGCTCGCTCTCTCTCTCTCTCTAGCTCTCTCTCTCTCTCTAGCTCTCTCTCTCTCTCTAGCTCGCTCTCTCTCTCTAGCTCGCTCGCTCTCTCTCTCTAGCTCGCTCTCTCTCTCTAGCTCGCTCGCTCTCTCTCTAGCTCACTCGCTCGATCTCTCTCGCTCGATCTCTCTCGCTCGATCTCTCTCGCTCGATCTCTCTCGCTCGCTCTCTCTCGCTCGCTCTCTCTCTAGCTCGCTCGCTCTCTCTCTAGCTCGCTCGCTCTCTCTCTAGCTCGCTCGCTCTCTCTCTAGCTCTCTCGCTCTCTCTCTAGCTCTCTCGCTCTCTCTCTAGCTCGCTCTCTCTCTAGCTCGCTCTCTCTCTAGCTCTCTCTCTCTCTCTAGCTCTCTCTCTCTCTCTCTCTCTAGCTCGCTCTCTCTCTCTCTCTAGCTCGCTCTCTCTCTCTCTCTAGCTCTCTCTCTCTCTCTAGCTCGCTCTCTCTCTCTAGCTCGCTCGCTCTCTCTCTCTAGCTCGCTCTCTCTCTCTCTAGCTCGCTCGCTCTCTCTCTAGCTCACTCGCTCGATCTCTCTCGCTCGATCTCTCTCGCTCGATCTCTCTCGCTCGCTCTCTCTCGCTCGCTCTCTCTCGCTCGCTCTCTCTCTAGCTCGCTCGCTCTCTCTCTAGCTCGCTCGCTCTCTCTCTAGCTCGCTCGCTCTCTCTCTAGCTCGCTCGCTCTCTCTCTAGCTCTCTCGCTCTCTCTCTAGCTCTCTCGCTCTCTCTCTAGCTCGCTCGCTCGCTCTCTAGCTCGCTCTCTCTCTCTAGCTCGCTCTCTAGCTCGCTCTCTCTCTCTAGCTCTCTCTCTCTCTCTAGCTCGCTCTCTCTCTCTAGCTCGCTCTCTCTCTCTAGCTCGCGCTCGCTCTCTCTGGCTCGCTCGCTCTCCCTGGCTCGCTCGCTCTCCCCGGCTCGCTCGCTCTCCCCGTCTCGCTCGCTCTCCCCGTCTCGCTCCTTCTCTCTCCCCGTCTCGCTCCCTCTCTCTCCCCGGCTCGCTCCCTCTCTCTCCCCGGCTCGCTCCCTCTCTCTCCCCGGCTCGCTCCCTCTCTCTCCCCGGCTCGCTCCCTCTCTCTCCCCGGCTCGCTCCCTCTCTCTCCCCGGCTCGCTCCCTCTCTCTCCCCGGCTCGCTCCCTCTCTCTCCCCGGCTCGCTCCCTCTCTCTCCCCGGCTCGCTCCCTCTCTCTCCCCGGCTCGCTCCCTCTCTCTCCCCGGCTCGCTCCCTCTCTCTCCCCGGCTCGCTCCCTCTCTCTCCCCGGCTCGCTCCCTCTCTCTCCCCGGCTCGCTCCCTCTCTCTCCCCGGCTCGCTCCCTCTCTCTCCCCGGCTCGCTCCCTCTCTCTCCCCGGCTCGCTCCCTCTCTCTCCCCGGCTCGCTCCCTCTCTCTCCCCGGCTCGATCCCTCTCTCTCCCGGCTCGATCCCTCTCTCTCCCCGGCTCGATCCCTCTCTCTCCCCGGCTCGATCCCTCTCTCCCCGGCTCGATCCCTCTAGCTCGGTCGCGCTCTCTCTCTCTAGCTCGCTCGCTCTCTCTCTCTCTAGCTCGCTCGCTCTCTCTCCCCGGCTCGCTCGCTCGCTCTCTCTCCCCGGCTCGCTCGCTCTCTCTCCCCGGCTCGCTCGCTCGCTCTCTCTCCCCGGCATGCTCGCTCGCTCTCTCTAGCTCGCTCTCTCGGCTCGCTCCCTCTCTCTCCCCGGCTCGCTCCCTCTCTCTCCCCGAGAGAGAGCTCTCTCTCCCCGGCATGCTCGCTCGCTCTCTCTCCCCGGCATGCTCGCTCGCTCTCTCTCCCCGGCATGCTCGCTCGCTCTCTCTCCCCGGCATGCTCGCTCGCTCTCTCTCCCCGGCATGCTCGCTCGCTCTCTCTCCCCGGCATGCTCGCTCGCTCTCTCTCCCCGGCTCGCTCGCTCGCTCGCTCTCCGGCTCACTACCCCCAACTGTCTTTCTTTCTCGCTCCCTTCCTCCCAGATCATCACAGATATTCTCTCGTCAAAGCTTCTCCGGTGTATTTGCAACCCACTGCCTCATCCATGCGGGCTTTAAAAACATACGCTGGTAGTCATTGCTCTGACACAGGCAGGATTTACTCACGGCACGAGTGTAGCACCAATTTTTAATCATGCCTGCGATGGGCCTGACCTTCTTCCTCCACTTTACTGATGCTGCTTGACAATTTCATTACCCTTCAACGCTCTCCCTCCCTCCTAAGCTCCCCCTCCCACACTCACTGCCACACCGCACACTGATTCGCTAAGTGGCAGATCTTGTCTCCTTTAGTGTGGTAGGCCTATAGTAGGGTCTGGGTTAGGCTTGAATGGACTAGGACGGCCAATACAAAATTCTACAAACTCCGTTTGTTGAACATTTAAAAATATATATATATATTATATGGAATGTTTGGCGCAAACATTGAGGATAGTTCTCTTAACTGGATTGGTCTACTTTCTCTTATCCACCCTGAGCCAGGATGGACGGGTGAGCAAAAAGTTCTGATTGTTGGTGAGTGGCTGTCCGTGTCGCAGATCTCCGTATATTAGCGACTGTGCCACAAACATGGCCCGGGTCAGCATCGTGTTTAGCCTCCAGAGACGTCAGTGTAGTGAGAGAGAACCACAACGCCTCTGAAAAGGGCCCAGGTGAGTCAATGATGTTGACAGGGCCAACGCCGCTCTGTAGGACTCTTCCCCCCCCCCCCTTTTTTTTTCTCCCTTTCCTGCGTCTTCTTGCAGTTCAATTTGCCTCCACACTATAACCCATCAGACTAAAACAGAACAACTCCGTCACCAAAAGAGAGGTTCTGAGCCTCGGGGTTACATTGCTCATTAAGTTGTCACTTTGGCTCACGCGTGGCGCACGACCAGGAGAGGTAATCTGAATGTTAATGTGACGACTCCACCAGACATCAATCGTCAAAGTGGACTCTCGTCTCCTTTCTCTCTCTCGCATCACTAAAGAAAGTTTTGTGTAGTCCTGTACTCTCTCTATTTTCTGCCTATTTAGAAACTGTCGCGCCATTGTCTAGGTGACCGTCCAGAAACCATATTTAAGGCTGTGTGTGTGTGTGTGTGTGTCCGTGTCCCTCCCAGAATAGTGTCACATTTTGAGTTTGGTTTCAATCCGACAGCTGTGTCCACAAATATTGATGAGAGAGAAGAAGTGTGTGCTTTCCCTCGAACAGTCCAGTGCGTGTGCGTTGGTAACCTAATGTAGAAGGCATAAAAGAAATGCCTGAGTTTGATTTCTTTCAGGTCCTGATGATAGACTTGGGAGGTATACGGTGTACCCGCTTATTTAGAAATGCCGACAGTATAATTTTCAATACCGCCCCCAAAAAATCCATTATTTATTAGTTTTTATATACAGTACCAGTCAAAATGGATTTCCTTTTAACTGTTGAAAGCGAGGAAGGACTGAAGCAATAATGGAGAAAGAGGTATGCTAATAACATTAGGGGAAATGTTATGAACGGTATATACAGTACCAGTCGAAATTTTGGACACTTTCTTTATTGTTACTATTTTCTACTTTGTAGAATGATGGTGAAGACATCAAAACTATGAAATAACACGTGATCATGTACAGTAGTAACCAAAAAAGTGTAAACAAATAGCCACCCTTTGCCTTGATGACAGCTTTTCATACTCTTGGCATTCTCTCAACCAGCTTCATGAGGAGTTCCCACATATGCTGAGCACTTGTTAGCTGCTTTTCCTTCACTCTGCAGTCCAACTCATGCCAAACCATCTCAATTGGGATGAGGCCGGGTGATTGTGGAGGCCAGGTCATCTGATGCGGCACTCCATCACTCTCCTCCTTGGTCAAATAGCCCTTACACAGCCTGGTGTGTTGTTGGGTCATTGTCCTGTTGAAAAACAAATGATAGTCCCACTAAGCCAGATGGTATGGTGTATCGCATCAGAATGCTGTGGTAGCCATGCTGGTTAAGTGTGCCTTGAATTCGAAATAAATCAGTGACGGTGTCACCAGCAAAGCACCCCAACTCCATCACACCTCCTCCATGCTTCACGGTGGGAACCACACATGCGGAGATCATCCGTTCACCTACTTTGCATCTCACAAAGACATAGATAGTGGTTGGAACCATCAATCTCAAATTTGGACTCATCAGACCAAAGGACAGATTTCCACCTGTCTAATGTCTATTGCTCGTGTTTCTCTTCTTATTGGTGTCCTTTTAGTAGTGGTTTCTTTGCAGTAATTCATCCATGAAGGCCTGATTTCATGCAGTCTCCTCTGAACAGTTGATGTTGATGTGTCTGTTACTTGAACTGGGCTGTAAACTGAGGCTGGTAACTCTAATGAACTTATCCTCTGCAGCAGAGGTAACTCTGGGTTTTCCTTTCCTGTGGCGGTCCTCATAAGAGCCAGTTTCATCATAGCGCTTGATGGTTTTTGCGACTGCACTTGAAGAAACTTTCAAAGTTCTTGTAATTTTCCAGCTTGACTGGTTCATGTCTTGAAGTAATGGTGGACTGTCATTTCTCTTTGCTTATTTGAGCTGTTGCAATAATATGGACTTGGTCTTTTACCAAATAGGGCTATCTTTTGTATACCATCCCTACCTTGTCACAACACAACTGATTGCCTGAAATGCATTATTAAAAAGGAAAGAAATTCCACAAATGAAATTTGATTTGAAATGCATTCCAGGTGAAGCTGGTTGAGAGAATGCCAAGAGTACAAAGCTGTCAAGGCAAAGGGTAGCTACTTTGAAGAATTTCAAATCTCAAATATATTTTGATTTAACACTTTTTTTTTTTGTTGGTTACTACATCATTCCATATGTGTTATTTCATAGTTTTGATGTCTTCACTTATTCTCCAATGTAGGAAATAGTCAAAATAAAGAAAAACCCTTGAATGAATAGGTGTGTCTAAACTTTTGACTCGTACTGTATATATGTTAAATATATGTTTAGAAAGAAATGGCACCCTTTGTGTGCACTTTTGGTAATGCCGTGCACCCTGAAAGTCTGGATACCGCCCAACCCTAACTGGTGAGAAGAAAAATAGGCCGAGTTCAACCAATCCAGTAAATTTAAAATGTGTCGCCTTGTTAACATCCAAAAGTGGAAGTCGTGTCACAGGCTCTTTCTATTTCCCCTGAAAACCGGATGCATCCAGTTTTCGCCGACTCAGCTGAGGGTGCTTTGTTGGTGCGTGAGTGTGTGTGACTCCGAACAGTTGGGTCAGATTTTGAGGGTAGTTTCACTCCGACAGCTGTGTTCATCAAGTGAAACATGAAAGCAGCTTTCACAGGCTGCTGGTAAATTATTAGTCCAGATTGGGGAGGCATGAAATAGAATTTAACTTGCTTTGGACTTCAACTCCCATCAGCATCTGTGGTGCAAAGCCCCTATGGGAATTTTCCTGGCTGGGCAGCTATATAACAAGTGGAGTGTCACAAAATGAGATTGGGAAGAGGGAAACCTCACCGGGGAAAAAACTGTCTTGAGGCAAATCTTTTGCAAATTTTGTATTTTCACATACAAATGAGCGACTTGTGAACTTCTGGGAAACTTGTGGCGAACTTTCTATTGTTTGCTTCAAATTAGCTTCAAACTCATCATGTATGCAAATTAGATGAGGTTTCAAGTTGCTTTGTTTATTAACATTGAAATGAATCTACATGAACCGAATCACAACTTTAAATGAACTTGCTTCTCACAGAGAACTGAACTAAATATTTTATTTTATTTTACCTTTATTTAACTAGGCAAGTCAGTTAAGAACAAATTCAGAATGACAAATCTGTCGTTCTGCCCCTGAACAGGCAGTTAACCCACTGTTCCTAGGCCATCATTGAAAATAAGAGTTTGTTCTTAACTGACTTGCCTAGTTAAATAAAGGTAAAATAAACTACAGAATTTATATGAGCCAAGTGATGACTGAGCAATAGCTTTCAACCAATGAAGGTTTAAAAAAGAATGAACAAAATGTAACAAATTAAAACAAAATCAAACCCAGTTCAAAACTATTGTGTTTGAGTAAACTTTGCAGATGGTGGCTCCGTGGAAGTCCTTTAGTCCAAAGTTTGTTCAATGGATGCACTGAAACAATCAGAACACACAAAAACATACTGAAAACGATGACTTTTTCTACTTGAGCATCTTAAAAGGTAGGTTCCGCAGCTAAAGGGTGGGTTTTGCTTTTGGAAAAACGGGGTCATCGGTTACAAAGTTGTCTTGATGTTGCTACAGTATGCTTCTCACTGAAACGGGCTTTCAATATTTTTCAGCATGTAAACAATGTTTCTGCCTTGTATAAATGCTATATAAACAAACAATGTAGCTAGCATAAACTAAATCTACCTTTAAAAAGAAAAAAAAAGGTGTGGCCAACTGTTCCTAGAGAGCCACAGAATATAAGATTTTTCTCCGGCCGTGCCTCAACACAATTGATTCAAACTAATTGTCTTTAATCTAGACTGGGGACCTATCTAGCCAGTTGTCTACTAGTTGTCTCTTCCTGACCGGTGTATAAAGCTTGGGCTGAAGAAAAGTAACAAACTTGAGTTATGCTTAATATTCATATTACATGAGCCACAGGTTTGCCAAAATTGAAATAGATTGTTGAGAGAATTGTTTGCCCCAAAAAAGCCTCTGGCAAACTGTTTCCCACTAATGACAATATAATTCACAGATTCACTCCTGGCAACATTTTGTGGCACAATATTTTGTTTGCAGCAAATTTGCCACGAACTTTGCTGCATCAAATACATTTTTGTAAGTGAATGAGTGACCAAAAATGTAGGTGTTTCTTATGTTTTGTTGTTGACCACAAATAGCCAAAACAAAAACAAACAATCAATACCTCCTGTGTCCTCCGGGAAAACCTAGATGGAGTGACCATCTTTTGCCGGACTCGTCTATGTCAGGACTTAGACAAGGTTGGGTCAGGTTTTGAGTGTATGCACTATATAGTCCAGCATAGTATTGGTTAAATTCCATCCACTTTACTTATCGATTTAGTAGAAAAGTTTAGAAATTTATGTGGAGAAAATAAGCAAACTCATATTTGCATTCTCATAGAAATGCCGCGGTATGAAAGAGAAGGCCTCGGTTACAAGGTTTTCACAGATTGCATGTGTGGAGCTCTGCCATTGTACTCTGCCTGCCAGTTTGAAAAGCCACTCCATTGTGAGGATAAAAATTAACCCTGCAATATAAAAATGTTTTGTAAAAATCCCACGACACACAGAGAGAGAGGAAAGTAAGTGCAGTCTGAAAACAGATAAAATATACAAACCATTGAAGAGGAAATAACAAGGCTACTCTAAACCAGGCCGTAGACTTCTTTTGAATAGGATGCTGTAATGAAAACATGGGAGGGGGAGGTCAGGCCTTGTAGAGGCCTCTGATGTTGTCCTCCAATGTTAGCGATAGCGAGGTCAGTGCTCAGTGTTCCAGCCCAGCTGTCTTGCATCCTTTTGAGGAAGGACTGTTGAGGATGGAAAAAAACCGAACTGGAAAGGACAGGATCCAGAACAAAGAACCCACGCCACATAGCTTATCTGGCCATCCGGCTCGACGGACCAGAATTTTTTACATGTATTTATTTTCAATTTCACCTTTATTTAACCAGGTAAGCTAGTTGAGAACAAGTTCTCATTTGCAACTGCGACCTGGCCAAGATAAAGCATAGCAGTTCGACACATACAACGACACAGAGTTACACATGGAATGAACAAAACATACAGTCAATAATACAGTACAAAAAAAGAAAACAAAGTCTATATACAGTGAGTGCAAATAAGGTCAAATAAAAATAGGGTGCAGTGGAGTTAAATGAATGTGTAGGGGGGGGGGCTTTCAAGATCCATTTCTAGATCGGTTTCATGTGTATATGCGTGAGGTCTTGAAGAGACAGCACCCAATTATCATTCAGAGCTCTGACTTTGGTGAACCTTTTGAACTTAGAATTTTTCTCCCCAATTTTGTGATATCCAATTGGTAGTTAGACTTTCCCATCACTGAAACTCCCCTACAGACTTGGGAGAGGCGAAGGTCAAATAGCCATGCATCCTCCTAAACACGACCCTGCCAAGCCGCACTGCTCCTTGACACACTACTCGCATAACCCGGAGGAAACACTATCCAGCTGTCAACCGAAGTCAGCTTGCAGGCACACGGCCCTCCACAAGGAGTTGCTAGAGCGCGATGGGACAAGGTAATCCCGGCGGGCCAAACCCTCCCCTAACTCGGACTCATGGGTATAAAGAGCCAGTGTTTTATTTATGTATTTATTATTTAACAAGGCCTAGCGGAACCCCCCCCCCTGGATTAATTCTCGTTAATCCAGCCACAGTGTCTGATTTCAAAAATGATTTACAGCGAAAGCACCACAAACGATTGTTAGGTCACCACCAAGCCACAGAATGAATAAACAGCCATTTTTCCAGCCAAAGAGAGGAGTCACAAAAAGCATAAATAGAGAAAATTAATCACTAACCTTTGATCTTCATCTGATGACACTCATAGGACTTCATGTTACACAATACATGTATGTTTTGTTTGATAAAGTTCATATTTATATAAAAAAATCAGAGTTTATATTGGCATGTTACGTTCAGTAGTTCTAAAACATGCGGTGATTGTGCAGAGAGCCACATCAATTTACAGAAATACTCATAATAAATATTGATAGAGGTACGACTATTATACATGGAACTTTTAGATAAACTTCTCCTTAATGCAACCGCTGTGTCAGATTTCACATTTTTTTTACGGAGAAAGCAGACCATGCAATAATCTGAGTACAGCCTCTAGACAACAAAGCAGCCAAAAAGATACCTGCCATATTGGGTAGTCAACATTACTCAGAAATACCATTTTAAATATTCACTTACCTTTGATGATCTTCATCAGAATGCACTCCCAGGTATCCCAGTTCCACAAATGTTTGATTTGTTCGATAATGTCCATCAATTATGTCCAAATATCTTCTTTTGTTTGGGCGTTTGGTAAACAAATCCAAAAGCCTAACGTCGGACGAAAAGTTCAAAAAGTTCCGTTACAGCCTGTAGAAACATGCCAACCTCAATCAATCTTTAGGATGTTTTTCACATAACTTCATTAATGTTCCAACTGGACAATTCCTTTGTCTGTACAATTGAAGTGGAACGTAGCTACCTTTCACGTGAGCGCGCCAGACCGAGGCTGTGGCACTCTGCCAGACCGCCCACTCAAAGAGCCCTTATGAGCAGAATCCTCAAAACAGGTTCTAAATACTGTTGACATCTAGTGGAAGCCTTGGGAAGTGAAACATAACTAATATCACCATGTATCTTCAATGGAGTTGAAAAACTACAAACCTCAGATTTCACACTTCTTGGTTGGATTTTTTTCTCAGGTTTTTGCCTGCCATATGAATTCTGTTATTTTCACAGACATCATTCAATCAGTTTTAGAAACTTCAGTGTTTTCTATCCAATACTAATATGCATATATTAGCATCTGGGACAGAGTAGGAGGCAGTTCACTCTGGGCACGCTATTCATCCAAAAGTGAAAATGCTGCCCCCTATCCCAAAAAGGTTAAGAACAAATTCTTATTTACAATGACGGCCAATCCCGACTTAACCCGGACGACGCTTGGCCAATTGTGCGCTGCCCAATGGGACTCCCGTTCACGGCTGGCTGTGTGAGACCCTGGGATCTAATCTGGGTCTGTAGTGATGCCTTAAACTGCTGCGCCACTGAAGCCCATAGAACATGATTTTAAAGTGCAGCCAATACTTTGAGTTAGTTTCGGTGCATTTCCACTTAGAATTTACCCCACTGTTTTATGTAAAGGCTCAGACTTTTCTCTTTCCATCTACGTAGTCCAGCACCCATGTCTCACTGGGCCATGGCTCCAACGGACCTGCTCTAACTTGGTGCCGAGGCGAGGCCGCTGGGGCTTTTTGGGAGCGTTTACATAACAATGGCTAACTATGAACACACTAGACGGTTAACACCTCCCCACAAAGCAACTTTTTTGATTATGTAGAGGTTGTCCTCAAGTCCTCTATGGAAACACAATTTCTCTAGTATAGCATCGGGTTTATACACTGGTGTTAGTCGAAACGCAGCAATGGAGAGATTTCAGTGAGATGCCCCTAGTTCCAGGCAGTTCCACATAGAGGCTGAGTGTCTGCCTGTAGCTATGATGACAAGTGAGCAAGCCGACAGCGACAGGGCTGCTTAGGGGATCTGAGATCCCTAAAAATGTAGCTAACGTAAGACCTTGGCCATTGATCTCTCCTTGGAGCGCCTGTGTTTTTTTTTTTTCTTCTTGCAGGAGATTAGGCTGTAATGTCATGCTACGGATGGATGGGCGCGTGCCATGGGGAAATGTCATTTCCCCAGGAGCGCTGTGCTGTGACTAAGCCCACTCTAAGCGAAGGCAGGGGGCCAGAGCAAAAGGGGAATGGGCCTGAAGATAACGATACTCGATATGGAGACAGACAGATTCTCTTACGGCCAAGGATTGATTGTTTGTTTCACTACCCCCCCCCCACACACACACTTTCATCCTACTATTTGTCTAAAGTTGGTTTCTCTTCAATATCATTTTTTTTTCTCCAGCAGATCTATTGTAGTTTTGCATAAAACAAGTAACCATTTTCAACTTGTGTCATGAGGGGTCATTAAGACATTAAAAGTTTTACCCCATACATTATTGAACAATCTCCTCTTTGAGCTGTCATTTTTTTTGTTGCAATAATTTACCATGCAATTCTGTCTTTCAACCTTGTTCTTCGAGGAAATATTTCCCTTGAAGGAGATGAACAGCCTTTTCAAAATGGTTTTCGTCTCTGCTTCTGTTATTGTAAAAATGAGGCTTCAAACTGACTAATCTCGCTGTCTGTCTTGCTGTCTCTCTCGCTCTCTAATGCTAGGACATACTCAACAACCTGGACAACCTAGAGTCTGGGTGTGACCTGGACGACGATGACCTCATGCTGGACGATGACCTCCCTGAGGATGGCTCCTTGCATGGTGGTGAGTGTGGTTTTTGTCTAGACACGGATCTCAGCGCAGTTTTGTAGTTTTCCCTTGTAGTTTTCCCTAATGATCAAGATTAGGTTTGGTGGAGAGTAAGCTCATCCTAGTGCTGCGCCGATGGGCAACTTAGTTCTAACGGGAGCGAGCGTGGGGAAAAGGGGCCTGAACAAGGAGAGCGCTGTTCGGTCAGAAAGACTGCATGGGAATGCACCTCACAAGCTCAGCATCATGTGTTGAAGCATATAGTTACAGTTAGCATAAGGCCATGTCAATCTGCCCAAGGTGCCCTCCCTCCTGTTTGACCATAGTTGGAGTAAGAAGGTCATAACCCCGATATCTGGGGAGGGGTCCTATAACTGCTTCCTTCAGAGGCATGAAACCCATATGGAAAAGGGGAAGGCCTTAGCTTTCTACACTCTTGACAGGAAAAACCCCAAACGTCAAAGGCACTTTCCCTCTTCGCCTCTTCACCTTTGCCTCCTGGTCAAGCCTCTTCAGCCGTATCCGAGTACACACAGCCAGAAGTTTTCAAAGCAACACATTCACGCACTCTCAGGTTATTTCTTTCAAGGTCTGTTTAAAAAATATATATATATATTCAGTGTCCATAGCAGTCTTGTTTTGAACCTTTTAATCGTGGGTGGAAGAAGAATGCATATTTTTAGAGAACCCAGACACAACAGATGCTTAAGGAATGCAGAGAGGGCTGTGTTCGTAGTTGCCTCAGTACTGACCCTCTATCTATCTCTGGTAGCAGCATGTCAAGCTTGGGAGGATCAATTTGTTCTCTACCGCAGTCTCTCTCTTTTGCCGTGTTTTCATCCCACTCAGATTTGCTTGGGAAGCTGTGCAGAGAGACTATTCAAGGCTTCACTTGAAGTGTTCTGTTGTTTGCAGTTTCCTGTTGGCCTCTTTGTGTTCGTGAGACACCGCCAGATAGATGATACTGACTCTCAGGCATCAGATTTGGTAATGTGCTCTTAGTTCAGATAGCTTTCTCGGCCCTGCTCTCGACTGCTCCCAGCAATCTGGAAACACTAGTTATATAGTACATACATTAGTACCTTTATGTTTATTTGGTTTTTATGCTTTATAACACCTTTTTCTCCCCAATTGGTAGCTAGTCTTGTCCCATCCCTGTAACTCCTGTATGGACTCTGGAGTGGCGAAGGATCGAGAGCCAAATGTCCTCCGAAACACGGACCTGCTTCTTGACACACTGCTTGCTTAAGCCGGAAGCCAGCCACATGTGTCGGAGGAAACACCTAACAGCTGGGGACTGAAGTCGGCGTGCACGGGCATAGGAGTCCTAAGAACGCGATGGGACAAGGACATCCCAGCCGGCCAAACCCTCCCCTAACCCGGACGATGCTGGGCCAATTGTGCACCGCCTCATGGGTCTCCCGGTTGCGGCTGGCTGTGACACAGCACGGGATCGAACCCGCATCTGTAGTGACGCCTCTAGCACTGTGATGCAGTGCCTTAGACCACTGCACCACTCGGGAGGCCCTTAGTACTTTGAGCATGGGGAGGAACTGAGGAAGAAAAGATGGCATCATTTCTTTAGTGTGTGTGGCTTGGAGATTGTGCGTGCACACTTGTTTGTGTGTGTGTGAGAGTCTGTCTCTGTATGCCAATGTGTGAGTGTGCTTACAGGTGTAGGATCTTAATTTGAGCCAGTTTTTGTTTTCTACAGCAGGAAAATAATCCTGCAGCAACAGGAAATATGATTTTTTTACATGGATTATAAGGGTTAGGGAAAATCAAGTCTGAAATGTCAGTGGAAATTACAAACTTCAGAATATTTCTTTATTTCTTTTTTACCTCAAATACGTGACAACTTGTCATTTTGACTCCATGCCTTTCTCTGTGGTCTTGTCTCCTGTTGTAGATACTGATGGGATGGCCCTGTGGCGGAGACGGCAGCTCTGTTGGACTGTAGACGACCGACTCCACAGCGACAACATGTGAGCTGCTGGGGGCTTTCGGTTACATTTCTTTGTCACACACATCCTGACCGTCTCTGCCTTTTGCCCTCTGGTATTGAGAGTCAGGCTGGGAATTTCCAGGGACCTCACAATTCGATATGGTTCTGATGCTTATGTGCCGATGCGATATGTATTGCGATTCCATATACAGCACGATTCAATATGTACTGTGATTTGGTACTGTGTTTTTATTGCGATTCGGTGTTCCAAACGTATTGCTCCTCTGCTGCAGAGGGACAAGAGAAAGCCGTGAGGAAATTATTTTGGGTGTTAAGTGCTCAAAACATGTTGGAGAACTAGCTATAGGATGATAAATACCTGAGTTTTTAAGCAGGTACACACCGACTAGTGCTAGCTAACGTTAACATCCAAGCCAAAATCACGATACTCTACCTACGTCAATGTGAGTTGTGTATGTGTGCACTACTGATGTGGGAGACAGCCACTCGTCCCCTGGTAACCCGGGTAACATGTCTCGTCCGCCTACCTGCCACTCACCTGTCCCAGGCTTCCTCCCGTGGGCACTCCGATTCACCCCCGTATCACGTGCAGTGACTATCTCGCTCTCTGCCTGTCTCTCTCTATTTGTCTTTTTCCCCCTCTACCTCTCCAGTAGTGACTGTGTGTTCCAGACCTATGATGGGTACCAGAGTCAGGGCACAGGCTTGGCAGCCCCTCACCAGGCGGTGGAGCTGGATGAGCTGACACTGAAACACATGGCAGACGACTGCTGCTCTGTAAAGGCCCAGCTAGAACACCTAAAACTACTGCTGCAGGTCGGTCACACTCGCACCATAACTCTGCTTCTGCTCCACTCATTCTGTGTAGATAGAACACAGACTACACGATGGACAATACACTTGAATGCAAACAATCACACTATTTCCATGAATTGTTAGGATTCAAACACACTTACTCACTGATTTATACTATTCCTGTCTATTTGTGTCTGTACTGGAGGTGACTCCTACTGAGATCTACACTATATAAACAAAAGTATGTGGACACCCCTTCAAATGAGTGGATTTTGCTATTTCAGCCACACCCGGTGCTGACAGGTCTATAAAATCGAGCAAAAGTTTGGTGGAGGAAGAATAATGGTCTGGGGCTGTTTTTCATGGGTCGTGCTAGGCCCCTTAGTTCCAGTAAAGGGAAATCTTAACGCTATACCATACAATGACATTCTATACAATTCTGTGCTTCCAACTTTGTGGCAACAGTTTGGGATGAATTGGAACACATCAGTGCCCGACCTCACTAACGCTCTTGTGGCTGAATGGAATCAAGTCCCTGCAGAAATGTTCTAGTGGAAACATCTAGTGGAAAGCCTTTCCAGAAGAGTAGAGGCTGTTATAGCAGCAAAGGGGGGACCAACTCCATATTAATGCCCATGATTTTGAAATGAGATGTTTGACGAGCAGGTGTCCACATACTTTTGGTCATGTAGTGTACTTTGAGCGTATTATGATCCTTTGTAAATGGATCGTTACACTCCAAAAGGCAGCGACTTGGTGGAACTTTGATATAACCAAATGTTTACTTTCTGTCGTAAAGAGCACACATTCAACTTCATTAAAAAAAGCATGTTTTCCGATTTTGAGGTAAAAAAAAAAGCTACGATATGACATAATAGGTTTGCCCGTAACAGGGTTGACGATTTCATCTTAAATCAGCCAGAAATCCCCTTGTGACAGGGGGAATGGAAGCTGCTTATGTGCAACAGGGTGTGGCAATTGAATGCAAGCTTCACAAAGAAATGTAAACCGTTAAAACATTTCTAGCCAGGGCCTACTGAATAGTGCAGCGGTCTAAGGCACTGCATGGCAGTGGTTGAAGCATGACTGCCGACCCGAGTTCGATCCCGGGCTGTGTCGCAGCCCCCCAAATGTCCTTGTCCCATCGCACTCTAGCGACTCCTTGACGCGGGCCGGGCGCGTGTTGTACTGTTTCCGCCGACACATTGTTGCAGCTGGCTTCCAGGTTAAGTGAGCAGTGTGTCAAGAAGCAGTGCAGCTTGGCGGGGTCGTGTTTCAGAGGAGAGGCTCTCGACCTTCGCCTCTCCCGAGTCCGTACGGGAGTTGCAGCGATGGGAGAAGACTGTAACTACCAATTGTGTAGAATAAGGGGCAAAAAATGATATACATTTCTAGCTTGTCTATCTATGGGAATAGAAAAAGGATACCTAGTCATTTGCACAACTGAATGCATTCGACCAAAATGTTTCTACTGCATTTAACCCAACCCCTCTGAATCAGAGAGGCATGGGGGGCTGCCTTAATTGACGTCCACGTCATCAAACTCTATTTTCACGTCATCCAACAAATGTAAACGCGTTGCTAAACAGCATTGCCACTTGATTGGAACTGGTCCTTCGGTCAGTTTTACATGAAAATAGAGCTCTTTGGCCAAGCACCAATGGTGGGTTTGGCGTCGAAATGTGTAGAGCAGAAAAGAACCCCATACCTACTGTAAAACGTTTCGAAAAGGGCTCAGTGCCGTTATCCTCGCAAGGTGAGCCATTGAAAGGTATTGGAAACAGGGCTGTCAATAATTTTGACCCCTACCTTTTTGAGAGAAATATACATGCATACAGTATTACCAACAGAGCACACAAAGGGTGCCATTTCTTTCTAAACATATATTTAACATGTATACAGTACCAGTCAAAAGTTTAGACACCTATTCATTCAAGGGTTTTTATTTTTATTTGGACTATTTTCGACATTGTAGAATAATAGCGAATACATAAACTATGAAATAACACATGGAATCATGTAGTAACCAAAAAAGTGTTTCTATATTTGAGATTATTCAAAGTAGCCACGTCTTGCCTTGATGACATCTTTACGCACGCTTGGCATTCTCTCAACCAGCTTCACCTGGAATGCTTTTCCAACTGTCTTGAAGGAGTTCCCACATGTTCAGCACTTGTTGGCTGCAATCGGGTGATTGTGGAGGCCAGGTCATCTGATGCAGCACTCCATCACTCTCCTTCTTGGTCAAATAGCCCTTACACAACCTGGTGTTGTGTTGGGTCATTGTCCTGTTGAAAAACAAATGATAGTCCCTCTTAGTGCAAACCAGATGGGATGGCGTATCGCTGCAGAATGCTGTGGTTTCCATGCAGAGTGTGCCTTGAATTCTAAATAAATCACTGACAGTGTCACCAGCAAAGCACCATCACACCACCACCTCCATGCTTCACGGTGGGAACCACACATGCAGAGATAATCCATTCACCTACTCTGCGTCTCAAAGACGGGAGCGTTTGGAACCAAAAATCTCAAATTTGGACTCCAGACCAAAAGACAGATTTCCACCTGTCCATTGCTCGTGTTTCTTTGCCCAAGCAAGTCTTCATCTTATTGGTGTCCTTTAGTAGTGGTTTCTTTGTAGAAATTCGACCATGAAGGCCTGATTTCATGCAGTCTCTGAACAGTTGATGTTGAGATGTCGGTTACTCGTACTCTGTGAAGCATTTATTTGGGCTGCAATTTCTGAGGCTTCTAACTCTAATGAATTTATCCTCTGGCGGTCCTCATGAGAGCCAGTTTCATCATAGCACTTGATGGTTTTTGCGACTGCACTTGAAGAACCTTTAAAAGTTCTTGAAATTTTCCGGATTCACTGACCTTCATGTCTCAAAGTAATGATGTACTGTCATTTCTTGCCATAATATGGAGTTGGTTTTTACCAAATATCTTCTGTATACCAACACAACTGATTGGCTCAAACGCATTAAAAAGGAAATCAATTCCACAAGGCACACCTGTTAATTGGAATGCTGGTTGGTTGAATGAAGCTGGTTGAGAGAATGCCAATAGTGTGCAAAGCTGTGATCAAGGCAAAGGGTGGCTACATTGAAGAATTTCAAGTATAAAATATATTTAATTTAACACTTTTTTGGGGTTACTACATTATTCCATATGTTATTTCATAGTTTTGATGTCTTCACTATTCTGCAACGTAGAAAATAGTAAAAATAAAGAAAAACCCTTGAATGAGTTGGTGTCAACTTTTGACTGGTACTGTATATATTGTTAAACCAAATCTATTTCTTAAGAGTAAGAGTAATTGTATTAGTATAAAATAATATACTTTAAAAGAAATGTTGAGCATACAGTATACCAAGTGTATTTATGGGGCGTTGGGGAACCAAGAGCCAGAACTGCTTCAATGCTTCTTGGCATAGATCCTACAAAGGTGTCAATTTTGGACCCAGTTGTATTTTGATGAGAGAGTTCCAGGCTGTAACTATTATCATCTGTGCATTATCAACCGTGTTCCTATTGATTGGTAATTCATCTCCCGCTCCCCCGTAGTACCCAGAGAAAGCAGGGGGGGGGGGCAAATACTGTATGCGTCCCAAATGGCACCCTATTCCATATGTAGTGCACTACCTTTGACCAGCAGTGCACTATATACAATGTCTTCAGAAAGTATTCATAACCCTTGACTTATTCCACATTTTGTCACAGCCTGAATTCAAAATGGATTAAATACATTTTTTAACATTTTTATCTCACCCATCTACACAGAATACACCATAATGACAAAGTGGAAACAAGTTTTTTTGAAATTGTTGCTTATTTTTTGGGAAATGAAATACAGAAATATCTAATTTACACAAGTATGCACACCCCTGAGTCAATACATGTTAGATTCACATTTTCCAGCGATTTACAGCTGTGAGTCTTTTTGGGTAAGCGTTCCACACCTGGATGGTACAATATTATTTTTAATTTTTTATAAATTCTGCAGGCGCTGTCGAGTTTGTTGTTGATCATTGCTAGACAGCCTTTTTCAAGTTATTTTAATTCAAAACTGTATCTAGTCCACTCAGGAACGAACATTCAACATCCTCTTGGTAAGAAACTCCAATGTATATTTGGCCTTGTATTCTAGGTTATTGTCCTGCTGAAAGGTGAATTTGTCTCCCAGTTGTCTGTTGGAAAGCAGACTGAACCAAGTCAAATGTTGCCTGTGCTTAGGTCTATTCCGTTTCTTTTTATCCCCCCAAAAATCTCATTGCCAATAACTAACAAACATAATCCTAACATGATGCAGCCACCACCATGCTTGAAAATATGAAGAGTTGAACTCAGTGATGTGTTGTTGGATTTTCCCCAAACACAACACTGTGTTAATTTTTTTTACACTTAAAAAAAAAAACTTTAGTGCCTTAATTCAAACAGGATGCATGTTTTAAAATATTTCATTCTGTACAGGCTTCCTTCTTTTCACTCTGTCAATTAAGTTAGTATTGTGGAGTAACTGCAATGTTGATCCATCCTCGGTTTTCTCCTTTGACAGCCATTTAAACTCTCTTACAGTTTTTAGGTACCCTTTGCGAGGCACTGGAAAACGTCCCTGGTCTTTATGCTCGAAACTGTGTTTTGAAATTCACTGCTCGACTGAAGGGACCTTACAATTGTCGGTATGTGTGAAGTACAGAGACGAGGTAGTCGTTCAAAAAGTCATGTTAAACACTAGTATTCCACATAGAGTCCATGCAACGTATGTGACTTGTTAAGCACATTTTTGCTCCTAAACGCATTTAGTTTTGCCATAACAAGGGGTTACTGACTCAAGACATTTCAGCTTTTAATGTTTTATTCATTTGTAAAAATGTACTAAAACAATTACTTTGACATTGTGTCACTGGCCTACACACAACGCCCCACAATCTCAATTAAACCCATTTTTTTAATTCAGGCTGTAACAACCAAATGTGGAATAAGTCGAGGGGTGTGAATACTTTCTGAGGGCACTGTTGGAAATAGGGTTCCATTTGGGATGCAGATACTGTTTTGGACATATCTGCGGTGTTAAGTTGGGACATAGTATCTCAGCCAGGGAGTTTAGGAGGAGAGTGACTGGCCACCAACATCTTCTGTGACATTTGGGGATCTTGTCCCTACACTGTGTATAACAGTAGGCTCACTACAGTAACAACTGTTCAAAAGTAGTGCATTATATAGGGGATAGGGTGCCATTTGAGACTATTCCAAGGACCACAGCCTGATCGCAGGGCTACTGCCCTCCTATCATTGATATATCTTTGCATCAAAACTGATTGTTTTTGTCCCACTGCAGTCCCGTAGGGCTATTGTCAACACTCGCATCATAGATTTACACGGCCCCATCCATGTCCCACAGATAATTATTATCTCGTGTGACAATCTGACAGAATCAATGATGAAAGCAGCCGATTTCCCCAAAACTCCAGCCACGATATCCAAGGCTGTGGTGAGATTTCGGATGCCGCTAAAGGCTAATGCGTCTCTGTCTGCGAGGGACGGGAGATAAATGTAGTGGCGATCGGAGGTGTCTGATTTGCGCGAGGCTGTTATTGGTTGACGCGCGGCTTGTTTTCTGGCCTACCGTTGAAAGCGCCTGTGGCGAGCAACGGGGAGCCAGAAGAGGAGACAGTGCATTCCAAATGGCACCCTATTCCCTACATGGTGCACTACTTTTGACCTGGGCCCTATGACCCCTGGTCAAAAGTAGGGCACTATATAGGGAAAAGGGTGCCATTTGAAACAGCCCGACTCTGATGGGAGCTGGACTGGACACACTGACTAGACAAATATTGGTGTGGATTTCATTGATCCTTTATTTTTACAGGCCCTTGCCTGTAGATTTGATTCTTCTTATTGTGTTCTTTTAACATTTCTCCCTCGACATATGTCTCCCAATTTATAGAAATATCATGATCTGAGTGGTGTCTGTGTCTACATGTCTGCAACGAATAAACCCCTTGTCTAAGGGTTCCATGTCACGATTGCAAATCTAATCTTCATCAGATCTCCGATCCAAAAACCTCTGAACTGAGTTCCGTTCGTGGACGCTGGGCAGTGTGGTCCAACTGAAAAGCAGCTTAGAGACTCCCTCCCGTCTATGCGCTGGGATGACACAACCCCTGGTAGACTTTTTCGACACTGATTCCTCTCATGATGCGAAATCGTCCTCTTCTCCACAGCTCCGTCACACGTTTAGTAGCGCTAGTGGGTTGTTGAAATGTGGATTGTGTGACAATTTGTGTCAGAATAGCGTTCTTGAAAGCCTGATTTGACATAAAGAGCACTTTGAATGTAGCGACTGTAGCCCATGTCATTACTCATGCACTATTTCTTCCTGACCTCTCTGTTGGTTGAAACGTTGCCATGGAAATGGCACAATCTCAATGTTAATGCAAAGAGGAACGATAACCGTGCGTCCCTAGACATCAAGACGTCTTAAAAGAACAATTGAAAGCGAGGAATGGTTTAGTGTAGGCATTAGGCCTATTTTGTCATTCATGTAAGAGCTACGGCTGATCATTGGTTTCTTCATAGAAATATAAGGGATAAAATAACAAGTTCTGAACTGCTATTAAAAAAGAGGGTTATAGAAAAAGGCCATTGTCGTGGTAAGAACATACGGAAATCTCAGTGATCAACTGACGTCACTTCACGGCTCTATCAAACTGAGGGTGTTCTCTAAAAATGGCCCCTGTCACTGTGTTGCACTTGATGCCTTCAAACTGCTGGCCCTCGCTAGCTCACTGAGCAGTGTGTGAACACTCTGAGTGCTTTTGTTAGCTTGACACGCTAAAACCACTCCTGGCATCGTTTGGCCCGACCAGGGGGTGGATTGAAGGCGGTAGGAGATTTGGAGAGTTAATTCAGTTCAGTGTGTAAGAGTCACGAAGATACAAAACGCAGCTATGATAATGTTGGGTTACAGTTCCTGTTGTTGGCGAGCCAGCCTTTAGCCTTCTGTTATAAGCCCTGCCACAGCCAAACACTGGCTCTTTATACCAAAAAAAAAGAGTGCTCAAAGGTATATGGTAGTTGGCCAACATGAATATGACATTCTAGTCATATTTAACAGACACGCTCTCTCTGACATCTGAGTTAGCCGGCAATCCACAAGCCTAATATGAGCCGTGTATGTTTTGGTGTTCTTGTATAGATGGAGGATGGTAGTGATGTGGACGACACTCTGATTCTGGATACCTTGAGTCCAGAATCCAGACGGGACCCAATTCAAGCTCGACAGGTAAGACCCACTGTTTAACACCGCACACACACACACACACACACACACACACACACACACACACACACACACACACAGTAGTAGGAAGTGTACTGTCAAACAAACCCCGTGTAGACAGTGGATTATGCCCATGTTATAGATGTTTGTCCAAGGCCCTGTTTGTCCTTGTGTTTCCAGTGCCCATCTTCTGTTTGTGTTCACATGGCCTGAGCGCTTTGGTTTGTTTTCCTTTTTGTTGTTTGTGTGCATACCCTGTTTTTGTCCGCTGTACGTTCTCCATTCTCAGGTTATCTTTGTTGCCGTGTCAGCTCTAGGTCTGTTTGTATGTGTGTATGCTTGTTTGCCAGGCATATTACGTTTTTTTGAACCTGGAATCCAATTTCCTGTTATTGTGTGTGTTTATTGTGCGTGTTTGCAATTGACTGTGTGTTCGGGGGCACATTTCTTCTTGTTTTTAACCTTTTAATCTCTCTTGACGGAGTCAAGCAAAGGGAAGTGTGTTCTGTTCCTTCTCCTCTCGACATCACAATGGCCAAGTCTCAACCTCCTCCTGACCCTAACCTGTAAACACTGCAAACCTGTGTACAGCTGGGCCAATGTTCTCTGGCTCTTCCAGCTTAGCCTTGCTCTCCCAGCATGTCTGTCTGGGGCAGTGGAGGGGGAGGAGGAGGGAGATTAACCACCCTGAACCACAAAGACATTAAGGACCCTAACAACCTGGCAGAGCCCAAACCCACACCTCTCATCTCTATCCCTGAAAGCAAGCAGAGCCCTGCTGTACGATAGCATTGACATGGATGGTGAAGGCTCCAAAACGGGATCACCCTGAGTGCTGTCCATATTCTCTAGCATGCACTGTCACACAGAGAAGGGGGCATTGGCGCCAGCAGACATTTACAATGCATTTCTGCATTAAATTGTATAGCCATTTATACACAAAAAAAATTAGGTCACGCAGGGACTGGGTGTGATTGTCTGGGCCGGAGTGCATGGAGTTTAGGGACCGGGGAAGGGAGTGGGTAGCGGCCGGGCCAGAGGGAGCCCGGCTGGGCTGGGAACGCATCAGAATGCAGCGTGTCTGCCTGGTCCTAGGGTTCCCGCTCTGTGTTTGGCTGAGGCCCATTAAAGCTGCAGGGTACCTCCGTGGCGCTGAGCCTCTGATGTGCTGCCTTTGCCCACGGACCAAGCTTATCATCACTCTCTCCCATCCCGACAGGTGTTTTGGATTCTCATTCGAGGGCATGTCCAACCTCTCCGTCGTCTTCTAGCTTTCCAAACATGCGCGCGCTCTCTCTCTCGCTCTCGCATTCACTGGCTCTCTCCATCTCTCCCTCCTGCAGGGAGACTTCACAGCCAGGTTCATGGTTTGTGACTCTGGCCCATGATCGGCTGATCGACCTCCCCCTTATTCCGTGCTATCCTCTGGATGAATTCACAAATTGGATTCTGGCTCAGATCTTGGCAGCCCTGCGGTGGACGGGTGGAGATGAGTCAGGAATAGAAATGTGTGTTTAAGGCCGTTAGGGGTCAAATAAACCCGGCTGTACTGAACTGTCTTTGTTTGTGTTATAGGTGGAGGAGCTGTTGAAGGAGGTGCAGGAGCTGAGAGAGGAGCTGAGGAGTAAAGACCGGACCATTTCTCAGCTGACCCAGCAGATGGTATGTGCTTATTATTGTACAAATGTTGACGCCGGAAGTGCAAACTCTATTTCATCGCAGTGCACTTCCGCGGCTCCGACTTCCAACCTTTCTCACCCCGTTTTCATGTCACTCTTCTAGATAGTCGCTACCACTGTGACCCATGCGCAGTAAGTGTTGTCAAACCCTAGGATTTTACCAGTCTCTTCCAAACCCACAGCCCCTTCAGCCAGGTCACCCATTATACAAGCCAGTATTCGACGTCCATCTGTCTGAGGACATCTGGAGATGACTTGGAAACCGGCCACTGGGGCAACAGTGAGCGCTGTTATCTTCAAGTAGGTTTCGGTTTTTCTCGGGTGTTGTGGGCTGGGATGGCGGATGGGCGTAAGCATCTGCCTCTGATTCCAAAGTATGCAAGTTCGAATCCAGCAATAGAAAGTCGTTTTTGATATTTTTGTTTTAAGCCTATCCCAAACCTTTCCCTTAACCATTCAGAGTTGATGCCTAACCTTAAGAATTCTGAGTTAGCCTAAACTTAATCTTAAACACTTTGAATTTTGACGTTTGAGAAACATGGATGAACGTCTAATTCTGACGTTAGACTGTGAGAGCATGTTGGCCACTTATAGATCCAGCCACAGAGTGACATATCCGCGCCTAGTAGTCTATAAGGCTCTCCTCTGCCATCCACTCACTGTGGGGATCATGAAGTAACTATGGGCTCCATAGGGCCAAACTGGGTCTATCCCGGGGCTGGTTCTGAGTCTGGGTGAAGACTTGAGAACTGCAGGAGCAGCTTCTCATGTTACTTTGGACCTAGTGTGGGAGAGAGCTGTACTTGTTTCCATGCCTGGATGTGTCTTCCAGGGCCTGAGCCACTCCAGCTAACTGCTACTGCCCCGGAGGTAGAGTGGGAAGAGGGCTATCATTATCGGACCTATCCTGTGTGGGTAGTGTGGCTCTTACTCTGTGGGTAGATCTGTGAAATTACACTTCACCTTGCTTGGAATAATGTCTCTCATTGTGGCTCTCTTATCCTCTTTCTCTCTCGCAGTTGTCAGTTTCTCTGTCTCTCTCTCTACACTGAGTATTGAAAACTGCTCTTTCCATGACATACTGTAGACTGACCAGGTGAATCCAGGTAAAAGCTATGATTCCTTATTGATGTCACTTGATAAACCCACTTCAATCAGTGGAGATGAAGGGGAGGATAGATATTTAAGCGTTGAGACAATTGAGACATGGGTTGTGTATGTGTGCCATTCAGAGGGTGAATAGACAAAATATTTAAGCGCTTTTGAACGGGCTGTGGTAGTAGGTGTCAACTGCAACGCTGCTGGGTTTTTCCCGCGAAACAGTTTCCCGTGTGTATCAAGAATGGCCCACCACCCAAAAGGACGTCCAGCCAACGTGACACAACTGTGGGAAGCATTGGAGTCAACATGGGCCAGCATCCCTGTGGAACGCTTTTTGTGTCCGTGTCAAGTTTCAACTGAACGACACGCTTGAATAGTCTGCCCCTGACCATGCAACACTTGTGCAACTCAATATTAGGAAGGTGTTCCTAACGTTTGGCAAACACTGAGTATCTTTCTCTTTTTTTCAGTCTCTCTATCTCTCTGGGATCTTTTCCAGCTCCCATGCCTGATCAAACTGAATGAAAATGAATGTTGAGCTTCTGTAAATGTCTTATTGATTGAGACTTACTGCTTTAATTAGACTTTTATTTATCGATTCCCCCCCCCACCCACACTTTGTTAATTTCATGGTGCTGTTTTGTTGCTCTTTACATGTTATTTGTTAAACTGTTTTTCACGCCTTGTGATTAACATTGCAACATTGCGTCCCGAAGTAGCTACTGCATCATGTGACTCCAGACTCCGTATCATCCAGTTATTTACCAGCATCATTTCAAGTA
Source organism: Oncorhynchus kisutch (assembly GCF_002021735.2). Classification (NCBI taxonomy): domain Eukaryota; kingdom Metazoa; phylum Chordata; class Actinopteri; order Salmoniformes; family Salmonidae; genus Oncorhynchus; species Oncorhynchus kisutch. The sequence goes on along the minus strand of NC_034198.2, from coordinate 13,326,353 downwards.
CCCTGAAATCTACCTTTTACATGACCATATCACAGATATGCTATTTAAGTTGAATGATCTACCTTCTGTTTTGATATCATCTTCTCTCTTACAACCCTACTTCAAGCCGTGCATTCTTATTGTTAGGGGGTGGATCAGCTTTAATATTGCAGATGGATTGTGGCTTCCATCAGTATAATTGTCTGCATCATTTCCAATCCTCTTTTTCTCTTTTTTCTTCTTTTATTGTATTTTTGTTGTTGTAACTATGTAAAATATATATTTTCCCCTAAACCTACCATACCTCCCCTAATTGGAGTAAACTTTATTTTATTTTATTGAATATCCGAAACATACAATATACTTGCAGTGAAGCCGCTCAACAACTACACCACACCGGTCATCCAACAGACTCGTTTTATTATGTTTTATTTTGACTTTATTTTTGACTTATCTTTGACCATCATTCTATCTCCCGCACAGCAACTCCACTCCCACTTGTTTCCAATTGCACATCCCAACCCTAAGCCCATCCCACCTATCTCTGCTGGACACCCTCTTCGGAATTCTACTCAACATATATATCTTTCAACTATTCCGTGAGATTTAACGTATCATTTCAATCTGTCTAATCGAATGTAATCCCACAAATTGCGACAACTCTTAGGCTTCTACTTCCTGCTTTAACATACTATATACATTTTATGGACACAGTTTACAATAGTTATCTTTTGTTTTTAGTCCCATCCTTCAGCTCCACTCAACCCCTCCCATCTATCTCAGAACACATGCAGTTTTGATTTCTATTTGCCATATATTTTTCAACTGTGCTGTGATGTTTCACAAAGTTCTGAACATTTCTATTCAACCTATTGTAAATTTAAAGACACAATAACTCTTGGCAAAAAATGTATTATTAATCGATTTGACGATGACTTTTTAAATCACCCAGCAGTGCTATTTGCAGAGTTCGCTCCAGGTAAATGTTGCCATTCCTGAACCTGTGACCAAAAACAAGCAACGTATGGACAGTACCAAAACAAATGATCTAAGGATTCTGTCTCCTCACAGCAAAATCTGCAGAGCTGGGATGATTGTAATTCCCCATATACAGTGCCTTTGGAAAGTATTAAGAGTTTCTCCACATTTTGTTAGGTTGCAGCCTTATTCTAAAATGTATGAAATAGTTTTTTTGCCCCTGATGAATCGAAACACAATACACCATAATGACAATGCAAAGCTATAAGCTTGGCACACCTGTATTTGGGGAGTTTCTCCCATTCTTCTCTACAGATCCTCTCAAGTTCTGTCAGGTTGGATGGGGAGTGTTTGCTGCACAGCTATTTTCAGGTCTCTCCAGAGATGTTCAAATCTGGGCTCTGGCTGGGCCCCTCAAGGACATTCAGAGACTTGTCCCGAAGCCACTCCTGCGTTGTCTTAGCTGTGCTTATGAGACACCTTTGTATGAGACACCCTGTTTCCATTGATCATCCTTGATGTTTCTACAACTTGATGCATGTCAGAGCAAAAACCAAGCCATGAGGTCGAAGGAATTGTCTGTAGAGCTCCGAGACAGGATTGCGTCGAGGCACAAATCTGGAGAAGCGTTTCAAAAGATGTCTGGAGCATTGAAGGTCCCCAAGAACACAGTGGCCTCCATCATTCCTAAATGGAAGAAGTTTGGAATCACCAAAACTCTTCCTAGAGCTGGCCAACTGAACAATCTGAGGAGAAGGGCCTTGGTCGAGGAGGTGAACAAGAACCCAGTGGTCACTCTGACAGAGCTCCAGAGTTCCTCTGTGGAGATAGGAGATTCTTCCAGAAGGACAACCATATCTGCAGCATTCCAACAATCATGCCTTTATGATAGAGTGGACAGATGGAAGATACTCCTCAGTAAATGACACCCGCTTGGAGTTTGCCAAAAGGCACTTAAAGGACTCTGACCATGAATCAAGACTTTCTGGTGTGATTAAATCAATGGAGTCTTTTGCCTGAATGCCAAGCGTCACATCTGGAGGAAACCTGGCACCATCCCTACAGTGAAGCATGGTGGTGGCAGCATCATGTTGTGGGGTTGTTTTTCAGTGGCAGGGACTGGGAGACTAGTCAGGATCGAGGCGAAGATGAACAGTTCAAAGATCCTTGATGAAAACCTGCTCCTGAGCACTCAGGACCTCAACGACCCTAAGCACACAGCCAAGACAACGCAGGAGTGGCGTCGGGACAAGTTTCAATGTCCTTGAGTGGCCCAGCCAGAGCCCGGACTTGAACCTGATCCTGCGCAGCGACGCTCCCCATCCAACCTGACAGAGCTTGAGAGGATCTGCAGAGAAGAATGGGAGAAACTCTTCAAATACAGGTGTGCCAAGTTTGTAGCGTCATACCCAAGAAGACTCAGCTGTAATCGCTGCCAAAGGTGCTTCAACAAAGTACTGAATAAAGGGTCTGAATACTTATGTTTCCGTTTTTTAATTTTAATACATTTGCAAAAATAACGAAAGTTTTTGCTTTGTCATTATAGGGTACTGTGTGTAGATTAAGGGGGGGGGGGGGGGTTGTAAGGTAATGTAACAAAATGTGGAAAATATCGAGTGGTCTGAATACTTTCCGAATGCACCGTATATTATGTCTAAAAAAAGTCAGTTCTAATTTCTTCTGTCCTGATTTAAAAGCCATGCATTCCTAGCAACCTCTTCCCATTCCATAGACCATTTAATGATACATGATTTAAGGCTAATATTCTTTATTACTAGAATCAGCCTGGATGCATGATTCAGGCCCAGAGGAGCTGTTGAGGCAGCAGTGGAGATTCATTACACAGCTCTCTCTTTCCTGCTAATTTCACCTTTTTGATGTTGAACCAGCTTATCAACCAACAGAGCACCGTTTTTATTTCAGGGAATCATGTTGGAATCCTGTTGGTGTATTTCAGCATGCCATAGCTGATATTCTTTATGACTGGAATCAGCCCGGATGCATGATTCCAGGTCCAGAGGAGCTGTGGAGGCAACAGGGGGATTCATTATTATTTCTTCACCACAGGAACACACCTCTCGCTCTCTTACTCTCTCTCCTGCTAATATCACATTTGAAGTTCGTATCGATCAAAATAGAGCAATGTTTTATTTCAGGGACTCATCCTCCTGTTGGTAGTATGCAGACACAACGGGGAGTTGGAGCCTGGACAGACCCTGATTTGGTAGGGCTTGTAGTCCTCTCCTTTACAATAACACGTACACTGTTTTAATAGTTCAATCATTTCTGGGAGAGTTTCCGCCCTCGATGCTAAGCGCCACAGTGATTGAAACGTTGCTATTCATTGTGGGAGCATTCAAACACTTGCGCCTCATACTGTAGGGCAGCGGCGTCAAACTCATTCCATGGAGGGTCCTCTTTTTTCTTCTTCTTATTTGTGTCCGATTTTAAGACCTCCACGACCAGGTGAGAGGAGTTCCTAACTAATCAATGCCCTTAATTGATCAATCAAGTGCAAGTGAAAACCGGCACCCCCTTGGCCCTCCGCGGAATGAGTTTGATACCCGTGCCGTAGTGTCTGACGTGCATACTCTCTTTACTGTTTGTGAAAGGGTTTGCTTTTGTGAAAGCATATGGCTGTTTTAAGATGGCCATGTTGTATGGTGCTTTCAGTCCTCCCACTAGCTTTAACTTCTTGGATATAGGGGGCGCTCTTTTAATTTATGGATAAAAAAACGTGCCCGTTTTAAGCGCAATATTTTGTCACGAAAAGATGCTCGACTATGCATATAATTGGCAGCTTTGGAAAGAAAACACTCTAACGATTCCAAAACGGCAAAGATATTATCTGTGAGTGCCACAGAACTGCTACAGGCGAAACCAAGATGAAACTTCAACCAGGAAATGGGCAGAATTTTTGAGGCTCTGTTTTCCATTGTCTCCTTATATGGCTGTGAATGCGCCGGGAATGAGCCTGCCCTTTCTATCGTTTCTCCAAGGTGTCTGCAGCATTGTGACGTATTTGTAGGCATATCATTGGAAGATTGGCCATAAGAGACTACATTTACCAGGGGTCCGCCCGGTGTCCTTTGTCTAAATTGGTGCGTAATCTACAAGCTGCACGCAGTCATCCAGTGATTGAGAGGAGAGAGGAGGCTTTCAACGAACGATATATCATGACTCTTCATATGTGAAAAACACCTTGAGGATTGATTCTAAACAACGTTTACCATGTTTCAGTCGATATTATGGAGTTAATTTGGAAAAAAGTTCAGCGTTTTGATGACTGATTTTTCGGTTTTTTTTGGTAGCCAAACGTGACATACCAAACGGAGCGATTTCTCCTAAACAAATAATCTTTCAGGAAAAACTGAGCATTTGCTATCTAACTGAGAGTCTCCTCATTGAAAACATCTGAAGTTCTTCAAAGGTAAATGATTTTATTTGAATGATTTTCTGGTTTTTGTGAAAATGTTGCCTGCTGATGCTAACGCTAAATGCTACGCTAGCTGCGCTAGCTGTTACACAATTGCTTGTTTTGCTATGGTTGAGAAGCATATTTTGAAAATCTGAGATGACAGTGTTGTTAACAAAAGGCTAAGCTTGAGAGCTAGCATATTAATTTCATTTCATTTGCGATTTTCATGAATAGTTAACGTTGCGTTATGGTAATGAGCTTGAGGCTGTATTCACGATCCCGGATCCGGGATGGCTCGACGCAAGAATTAAGAGTGGGGCGTCCGTCAGTCTCTGCTTACATTTCCTGGAGTCTATAATTGTATGCATGTAATCAGAACGATGAGAGTGACGTATGGGGATGAAAGGTTGTGTGTGTATGTGTGTGTTTTAAAAAGAGCCCTGGGGTTTTGAAGAATGCTTGAAAGAGTACAAACACAAAGCTAGTCTGTCTGGTCCTAGAATAGGTCATGGAAGATGAGGGAGTCCTAAGAGAGAACACTGCTACCGTACCGGTACATGATGATTTAGACGCTATCGGAGTCGGTGCAGCCAGCTGGTTTCTCCACGCATCGCCCCGACAGAAACAAACATCTTTCTGGTAAGAAGAGGGGCGGGGCGTATGCCTTACGGCTAACGAGACGTGGTGTGGTCACAAAAGCATACAGGAACTCAAGTCCTTCTGTTCACCTGATTTTAGAATTCCTCACAATCAAATGTCGACCGCATTATCTACCAAGGGAATTCTCTTCGATTATAATCACAGCCGTATATATTCCCCCCCCCAAGCAGACACATCGATGGCTCTGAACGAACTTCATTTGACTCTTTGCAAACTGGAATCCATACATCCTGAGGCTGTATTCATTGTAGCTGGGGATTTTAACAAGGCTAATCTGAAAACAAGACTCCCTAAATTGTATCAGCATATCGATTGCGCAACCAGGGCTGGCAAAACCTTGAATCACTGCTATTCTAACTTCCGTGACGCATATAAGGCCCTGCCCCGCCCTCCTTTCGGAAAAGCTGACCACGACTCCATTTTGTTGATCCCTGCCTACAGACAGAAACTAAAACAAGAAGCTCCCACTGTTCAACGCTGTTCCGACCAATCTGATTCCACACTCCAAGACTGCTTCCATCACGTGGACTGGGATATGTTTCGTATCGCGTCAGACAACAACATTGACGAATACGCTGATTCGGTGTGCGAGTTCATTAGAACGTGCGTTGAAGATGTCGTTCCCATAGCAACGATTAAAACATTCCCAAACCAGAAACCGTGGATTGATGGCAGCATTCGCGTGAAACTGAAAGCGCGAACCACTGCTTTTAATCAGGGCAAGGTGACCGGAAACATGACCGAATACAAACAGTGTAGCTATTCCCTCTGCAAGGCAATCAACCAAGCTAAGCATCAGTATAGAGACCAAGTAGAATCTCAATTCAACGGCTCAGACACAAGAGGTATGTGGCAGGGTCTACAGTCAATCACGGATTACAAAAAGAAAACCAGCCCCGTCACAGACCAGGATGTCTTGCTCCCAGGCAGACTAAATAACTTTTTTGCCCGCTTTGAGGACAATACAGTGCCACTGACACGGCCTGCAACCAAAACATCCGGCCTCTCCTTCACTGCAGCCGAGGTGAGTAAAACATTTGAACGTGTTAACCCTCGCAAGGCTGCAGGCCCAGACGGCATCCCCAGCCGCGCCCTCAGAGCATGCGCAGACCAGCTGGCTGGTGTGTTTACGGACATATTCAACCAATCCCTATCCCAGTCTGCTGTTCCCACATGCTTCAAGAGGGCCACCATTGTTCCTGTTCCCAAGAAAGCTAAGGTAACTGAGCTAAACAACTACCGCCCCGTAGCACTCACTTCCGTCATCATGAAGTGCTTTGAGAGACTAGTCAAGGACCATATCACCTCCACCCTACCTGAGACCCTAGACCCACTCCAATTTGCTTACCGCCCAAATAGGTCCACAGACGATGCACTCTCAACCACACTGCACACTGCCCTAACCCATCTGGACAAGAGCAATACCTATGTGAGAATGCTGTTCATCGACTACAGCTCGGCATTTAACACCATAGTACCCTCCAAGCTCGTCATCAAGCTCGAGACCCTGGGTCTCGACCCCGCCCTGTGCAACTGGGTACTGGACTTCCTGACGGGCCGCCCCCAGGTGGTGAGTGTAGGCAAAAACATCTCCACCCCGCTGATCCTCACCACTGGGGCCCCACAAGGTTGCGTTCTGAGCACTCCCCTGTACTCCCTGTTCACCCACGACTGCGTGGCCACGCACGCCTCCAACTCAATCATCAAGTTTGCGGACGACACAACAGTGGTAGGCTTGATTACCAACAACGACGAGACGTTCTACAGGGAGGAGGTGAGGGCCCTCGGAGTGTGGTGTCAGGAAAATAACCTCACACTCAACGTCAACAAAACTAAGGAGATGATTGTGGACTTCAGGAAACAGCAGAGGGAACACCCCCCTATCCACATCGATGGAACAGTGGTGAAGAGGGTAGCAAGTTTTAAGTTCCTCGGCATACACATCACAGACAAACTGAATTGGTCCACCCACACAGACAGCATCGTGAAGAAGGCGCAGCAGCGCCTCATTGAGTGGCTGCTGCCAACACACTGACTCAACTCCAGCCACTTTAATAATGGGAATTGATGGGAAATTATGTAAAATATATCACTAGCCACTTTAAACAATGCTACCTAATATAATGTTTACATACCCTACATTATTCATCTCATATGTATACGTGTATATACTGTACTCGACACCATCTACTGTATCTTGCCTATGCCGCTCTGTACCATCACTCATTCATATATCTTTATGTACATATTCTTTATCCCCTTACACTTGTGTGTATAAGACAGTAGTTTTGGAATTGTTAGTTAGATTACTTGTTGGTTATTACTGCATTGTCGGAACTAGAAGCACAAGCATTTCGCCACACTCGCATTAACAACTGCTAACCATGTGTATGTGACAAATAACATTTGATTTGATTTAGTGGCTGTGGCTTCGGCGTCTCAACTGTCCTCTGTATGTGCCGTCTGCGTGTTAGTCTGCATCTGCTTTTCTGTGTGTGTGTGTGTGTGTGTGTGTGTGTCATACTCGGGCCACCTCCAAAGGCCACCCTTGCTCTCCTCTCCTCTGAGGTTGTGAGATGGAGAACATTGCAGGGTTTCATTTGTCTTCTGGGCTGTGGGGTGTTTTCTTTGGGTAATAAAAGGGCTGTTGTTGCAGGCTTGTTTCGAGTGGGGGCCAGTGGCCATTGCAGAAGTGTTCATACTGCTCATTGCTCCTGAGTGTCCCTGGCCTAAACAGAGGGCTTTAGACCGGCATAGTATGAGCGTACACAATGAAGCAGACACACTCATTGCTTATTGCAGTTTATGGCCTTGTTACACTTCTACTATAAATGTTATGAAAGGTTCTGTCCTCTCACATTTTGTTTTTATAATATTTTATATGATCGCTCATATTTTATTCTAGCCCTGATTTGGGTGTTTTTTTGTCATCTTGTCCCCAACACCCTGGTCATTAAAGAAGTACTTCAACAGATAATTACGATTTAGGAGTCTTAAACTGAGTAGTTGTAATTAAAAATGTTTATTTACACACATGCCACCAACTCAAAACACACACTGCACCGGCAACTTTTCTTGGCAACTCAATTCAGTTTGCAACGAACCAATAGGCCTACATGATTGACCTGAATGATATTGTATTGGTATCTGTGTGTAGCTTCAACTGAATGACTCTCTTGAATAGGCGACCCCTGAAACTCCATTTGGAACTAACAAACAACATGATTGAACTGAATGACAGTGTTTTAGTGTCTGTGAAGTTTCAACTGAATGACGTGTGTGTCTCTCTCTTGATTAGGCTGTTCCTGTCAAGGCCACGAGATGCCACTGCCAGCAGTACAGTCCACCTGGAAGAGATGTGGAAAGAGTGACGGTGACCTACCATGACAAGGCCACACAGACTCCACCATGGAGGGGACATGCTGTGAGTGCTGCTTCCTGTATGTCTCAGAGAGAGCGAGTGTCCATCTCACTGTCATGTCCTGGTCATATTTACTGTTGGGCACTTGACTTTTGACAGTTTTTTTTGTTGTTGGATTCTCACCGTGCAAGTGTTCTCTATTCCAAGTCATAGCTCTGTAGGAGCTGTGAAACGTTTCAAGCCGTTTTAAAGCTCTATAACATATACGGTACCTTCGGCAGTATTCAGACCTATTGACTTTTCCCACATTTTGTTACAACCTTATTTAAAAATGTATTACATAGTTGTTTCCCCTCAATCTACACACAATGACAAAGCAAAAACTGAAATATCACATTTACATTATTATTCAGACCCTTTACTCAGTATTTTGTTGACGTACCTTTGGTAGAGATTGTAGATGACGCTAAAAGCTTGGCACACCTGTATTTGGTGTTATTCCCATTTCACTCAGCAGAGTCTCTCAAGCTCTCAGGTTGGATGGGGAGCATTGCTGCGCAGCTATTTTCAGGTCTCTCTAAAGATGTTCGATCGGATGTAAGTCCGGGCTCTTGCTGGGGCCACTCAAGGACATTCAGACACTTGTCCCGCCGCCACTCCTGTGTTGTCTTGGCTGTGTGCTTAGGGTTGTTGCCCTGTTGGAAGGGGAACCTTTGCCCCAGTCTTAGGTCCTGAGCTCTCTGCAGCAGGTTTTCATCAAAGATTTGCCTTTTATTTGGCTTCGTTCATCATTGCCTTGATTCTGACTAGACTCCCAGTCCCTGCCGCTGAAAAACATCCCCAGAGTATGATGTTGCCACCACCATGCTTCACCGTAGGGATGATGCCAGGTTTCCTCCAGACGTGGCGCTTGGCATTGAGGCCAAATATTAAAATTTTGGTTTCATCAGACTTGTTTCTCTTGGTCTGAGAGTCTTTTGGTGCCTTTTGACAAACTCCAAGCGGGCTGTCATGTGCCTTTCACTGAAGAGTGGCTTCCGTCGGCCACTCTACCATAAAGGCCTGATTGTTGGGGTGCTGCAGAAATGGATGTCCTTCTGGAAGGTTCTCCCATCTCCACAGAGGAACTCTGGAGCTCTGTCAGATTGACCATCGGCTTCTTGGTCACCTCCCTGACCAAGGACCTTCTCTCCGATTGCTCAGTTTGGCAGGGCGGCCAGCTCTGGTAAGAGTTTGGTGGTTCTTCCTTTTAAGTATGATGAAGGCCACTGTGTTCTTTGACCTACAATGCTGCAGACATTTTTTGGTACCCTTTCTCAGATCTGTGCCTCAACATAATCCTGTCTTGGAGCTCTATGGACAATTCCTTTGACCTCATGGCTTGATTTTTGCTCTGACATGCACTGTCAACTCTGAGACCTTATATAGACAGGCGTGCGCCTTTCCAAATCATGTCCAATCAATTGAATTTACCTCAAGTAGACTCCAATCAACTCGTAGACACATCTCAAGGATGATCAATGGAAACAGGATGCAGCTGAGCTCAATTTTGTGTCTCATAGCAAAGGGTCTGAATAAAAATCCCAAAACCTGTTTTTACGTTGTCGTTATGCGGTATTGTGTGTAGCTTGCTGAGGATTTATTTTTATTTAATACATTTTAGAATAAGGCTGTAATGTAACAAAATATGGAAAAAGTCAAGGGGTCTGAATACTTTCCCGAAGGCACTGTATAACTTTATACTGTAGCTGCTGGAGGACCCCTAATAGTGACTTAGCTAGGTAGGTGTCATCTTTTTACTCTGACAGCCAGCGCGCTGGTCAAGCCAAGCAGCCAGGAGTCTCTGGCCTCTGCCACTTGGACAGACAGCATGTTCCAACAGTAAGGCAGCCTGGGGGCCTGTTGGAGCAGGATGTTGCGTGGGCTGAACAATGACAGTTTAGAGGGATGACTGGGCCCATGGGCCCCCCCTTGCTCCTGTCTCCTAAGCAGGCTGCTAGTGTGTTTGGCTGCGTAGTGGCCTGCCTGTCTGGTACACTACTGCTATCTTTCTGTGTTCTCTGTTGAAACAGGGCCTCAGCCCTCCCTGGGCAGCATAAATCACAGGACTATCACTAATGACAAACAATAAATGCATATCCAGGGGGTTAGCTGCCCTTTAGTTTGCCTGGCCCAAATAAACCAAGGGCACCTCCAAGCCCAGCGCTGAACAAAGTAGCACCGGCAATAACATGGAAATCGCTTTTTCACGCTGCTAGCCGCCCCGTGATGGACAGGCTTGTTGGGTTAAGCAGCTTTAGATTTAAAAAAGGCGTCTCCGCTTGAAATATGCGCTCCAGTAACGCAGCACAGGGGTCTCATTTTTACACCTTGCCAAAGGACACCAGCATATCAGCATATAACGGTGAGAGGCGCCATGAGGTGGGAGGCATAGTGCTCAGTCATAGACACCCACATCCGGTGGCGGTGCACTTCTGGTCACTTTTGTATCCCGCCATGATTTGGATTCATTCAACCGCCTGCTTTGCAGTTTTTGAATAAGGTGTGGATGGGAAACTGTAGGAAAATTGGTTCGGTTCAGATTTACAGCTTGGGTTTGTACTTCACCTGAAGAATGTAATGGACAAGTTGTACCTGGTTGTGTGCAGGGAGTGGGGTGATGGAGGGGACGGGGGTGGGCTTTGGTGCTGGGACTAGGGCAGGAAACATGCGTTTCCGGGGTGCAAGAGGAGATAAGAGGACGGGCGAGCTGTGGTGGCGTTCACCAAGGCACATACCTTACGCCACTCTAATTTGAATTCGCTAGCGTTCAGATGTTCAGACACACAAGTGCCCATCAGCAAACAGATAGGTCAGGTGCCACCGAAATGAAAGCCTTTCCCGTCGTCTTTAATTGTTTCTCCTTTGTATCTAACCGTTGCAGTTTTTTTTGAAGGGGAAATGTGATAACCCTGACATTTCATTTTTCAGTTATGAGGGAAACGGTGACAATATTCTCCCCGCTGTCTCGAGATAAGGAAAGTGTAGCATGTGAGCGTCAGCACACAAACAAACAATCAATCAAGCAAGCCGACAGAGGCATAATGACAGTGGCTTGAGAGTATCTCTGTCTCAAAGGCACGTGATTCCTCACACCATGCTGTCTCTTAGTGCTGAGCTCAAATCCATCTAATTGTATTTGTCACATGCTTTGTAGACAACCAGTGTAGACTAACAGTGAAATGCGGGCCCTTCCCAACAATGCAGAGAGAGAGAAAATGGTAATAATACAAATAATTATAAATACAGACTAAGAACTTGGCTATATACATGGGTTACCAGTAGCGAGTCGATGTGCAGGGGTTTGAGAGGAAATTGAGTTAGATAAGTACATATAACTAGGAATACAGTGACGAGGCATCAGGATAGACCGTAGCAGCAGTGTACGTGAAGAGTCAATGAAGATAGTTTACCAAATAGGACTATTTAGCAGAATTATGGCTAGGGGGTAGAAGCTGTTGACTTTTTTAGGGTCATCTGCTGACACTGCCTGGTATAGAGGTCCTGGCTGACAGGGAGCTCGGCCCCAGTGATGCACTACCCTCTGTAGCGCCTTGCGGTCGGATGCCAAGCAGTTTCCATACCAAGTGGTGATGCAGCCAGTCAAGATGCTCTCAATGTTGCAGCTGTAGAACATTTTGGAGGATCTGAGGGCCCATGCCAAATCTTTTCAGTCCACTTAAGGGGAAGAGGTGTTGTTCCTGCTTGACGACTGTGTTGTTGTGTGTGGACCATGATAGATCCTTAGTGATGTGGACACCGAGGAACTTGAAGCTCTCAAACCGCCCCACCGCAGCCCTGTCGATGTGAATGGGGGTGTGCTCGGCCCTCCGTTTCCTGTAGTCTACGATCAGCTCCTTTTTGTCTTGCTAATATTGAGGGAGAGGTTGTTGTTGTCCTGGCACCCCACTGCCAGGTCTCTGATTGTCGTCAGTGGTCAGGCCTATCACCACTTCCGTATTGGGTACTTCCTGTTTGAGTTTTTGCTTGTAAGCAGGAATCCAGAGGATAGAGTTATGGTCAGATTTGCCAAATTGAGATTGAGGGAGAGCTTTGTATGCATCTCTGTGTGTGTGTGTGGAGTATAGGTGATCTAGAGTTGTTTTGCCTCTAGCTGCACAGGTGACATGCTTGAAGAAATTTGACATAAGACATATTTCAGTTTTCCTGCATTAAAATCGCCGTCCACTTGGCGCGTTGTTTTTGATTTGACAGGCATTAAGGTATTCAGGTACTGTTCGATTGAACGTTAGAATGGGAAAACTTAAGCGATTGAGTGTGTGGTATGATCATCCTGTGCCAGGCGCACCGGTTCCAGTCTCTCAGAAATGGCCGGCCTCCTGGGCTTTTCACACAACCGTGTCTAGGGTTTACAGGGAATGGCGCGACAAACAAAGAACATCCAGTCCGTGGCAGTCCTTAGGGCGAAAACAGTTGATGTTGATGAGAATGGCATGACTCGGTCAAGGTAACAGGCGGGCCACAAACAGACAAATAACGGCGCAGTACAACAGTGTTTTGCAGAACAGTATCTCGGAATGCACAACTCGTCGGCCCTCGTCACGGACGGGCTATTGCAGCAGACGACCACACCGGGTTCCATTCCTATCAACTAAAAACAAGAAAGCGACTCAACTGGGCAGATGATCACCAAACCTGTACAATTGAGTCCTGGAAAAACATTGCCTGGTCTGACGAATCCGGATCCTGTTGTGTCATGATGATGGCAGAGTCAGGATTTGCCGTGAGCAGCATTAGTCCATGGCCCCATTCTGCCTGGTGGCAACGGTATATGCTGCTGGTGGTAGTGTAATGGTGTGGGTAATGTTTTCCTGGCACACTTTAGGTCCCTTGATACCAATTGAGCAATGTTTCCATGCCCCAAAGAATTCAGTCTGTTCTGTAGGCAAAGGGGGGTCCAACCCGGTACTAGATGCGTGTCAGTAGCAATCTTCATTCAAATCGAGGTTAGTGACCGCTGTTCTGAAATCCAGAAGGTATTTTCATTACAGGAAACAATGGCATAAACATTATGTACAGAAAAGTTCAGATCAGCGCAAATAAACACACAATATAACGGAATTGGCCAGGAGCCCGTAAAACGGTGGCTATCCATTTCAGCCACAAAAATGTGTCTTTGGTTTCCTCTGTGAAACTGTCTCTCCCGCATCCCCGCCTGGCAGGCTTGATGGACCAATGGAAATGACAAGATTGTCTTTGCGGTGTGTGTGATGTCACAAAGTCAAGTCGGTATACTGCCTATCAGGCTGTATGTATTCAGAAACGCAAGGGAAAATGTTCCTCATTGTCACAGCTACACCGGTTTACCATGGTAACGGTTTTTAGAGCAATAAGGTTTTTTCTCTCTAAGAAAAGCCGATCCCTAGCGGATTAGTCATAGTCCTACTAATCGATACTGATAAATGGAACAGGCAACAGTGTCTTGGAGAAATACTGATGGTGTGTTAGAGAGAAAGAGTGACGAAAGAGGGGGAGGGTTGAGAGAGGCGACATTGTATTGAGCTCGAGAAATTATGCTGTCTATCCAGACTGCAGAGAAACTGGCATCAACCATAATGAGCACAATTGATCTGTACTGTCAGTTCACAAATAACGCATCCCTACCCCCCCAAAGCAAAGGTAAACTCAACACCCAACCAATCCCCTCTCACTGAGCCTCTTGCAGCTTCAATAACAGTACCTATCACTGTCATGTCAGGTAGCTATGAGTTTAGAGGTGACCCTAGTCTACATTTCTCATCTTCCTCCCCCATGTCAAATCACTCCCTGGCAGGTGCGTCTGAACCGGTGGAGGGTGAGTGTGATTGTATTGTACAGGGAGACATCGCAGGCACCCTGTCTGGGGATGGACTGAGAGACGAGTGGCGTCACATTAGTGTGGGTGTAGCAATGGGGGCAATAGGTGGCTGCACCCCATCCCAGCATATTTTCTCAGTTTGAGGCGCTGGAGAAATGTCCAGCTCAACTAATCCCCCCCCCCCAGTCTCCCTGGTCTGAGTGTCCTGTGTTTGAGAGTATGGTGCTCTAAGCTACAGTGCCTTCAGGAATTATTCATACCCCTTGACTTATTCCACATGTTGTTGTTACAGCCTAAATTCAAAATGGATTAAATATATATTTTCCCACCCATCTACACACAATACCCCGTAATGATCTCATTTACCTAAGTATTCACACACCTCTGCTAATATGCTCCAAATTGAGCTCAGGTGCATCTAATTACCTTTGATCACCCTTGTCAATACAACTTGATGGTAGTCCACCTGTGGCACATTCAGTTGTTTGAACATGGTTTAGAAAGAAACACCTGTCAATAGAAGTTCCCACAGTTGACAGTGCATGTCAGAGCAGAAACTAGACCATGAAGTCCAAGGAACTGGAGCTACCGGGCAAGAAGGACCTTGGTCCGGGAGGTGACCAAGAACCCAATGATCACTCTGACAGAACTACAGAGTTCCTATGCTGAGATGGGAGAACTTGCCAGAAGGACAACCGTCTCTACAGCACTTCACAAATCTGGGCTTTATAGGAAATGCCAGATGGATGCCACTCCTGAGAAAAAGGCACATGACAGCATGCTTGGAGTTTGAGGCATGTGAAGAAAAAAAAAGGCATGTGAAAGACTCTAGAGAACATAAAGGCAAAAGATTCTGAATGCAAAGCGCTATGTTTTGAGAAAACAATGCACAGCTCATCCCCCGTGTAACACCATCCCTACTGTGAAGCATGGTGGTGGTAGCAGCATGCTATAGGGGATGCTTTTCAGCAGCAGGGACTGGGAGACTGGTAAGGATAGAGGGAACAATGAATGGAGCCAAATGAAGGCAAATCATTGAGAATGTGCTTGAGTGCAAATGACCTTAAACTGGGGCAAAGATTTGCGTTCCAACAGGACAATGGCCCCTAGCATTCAGTCAAAGCAATGCTGGAATGGCTTCAGAACAAGAATGTGAAAGACCTTGAGTGACCCAGCCAAAGCCCAGACTTGAATTCCATTTTTTTAAATCTGTGGAAGGACTGCTATTCACCGCTGCTCCCCATCTACCTTAATAGAGCTTGAGAAAATCTGCAAGGAAGAAAGGAGAATATCCCCAATTCAGATGTGCAAAGCTGATACAGACATACCCAAGACGACTCAAAGCTGTAATCGCCGCCAAAGGGGCTTATACAAAGTATTGACTCAGGGGTGTGAATACTTGTGCAAATTAGATTTCTATACTGAAATAAAATATAAACGCAACATGTAAAGTGTTTGTTTCATGAGCTGAAATAAAAGATCCTAGAAATGTTCCATAATCACAAAAAGCTTATTTCTCAATAATGTTGTGGAAAAATGTAGTTACATCCCTGTTAGTGAGCATTTCTCTGATGCCAAGATAATCCATCCACTTGCAGGTGTGGCTGATTTTAAACAGCATGATCATTACACAGGTGCACCTTGTGCTTGGGACAAAAGGCCACTCTAAAATGTGTAGTTTTGCCACACAACACAAAGCCACAGATGTCTCAAGTTTTGAGGGAGCGTGCAATTGGCATGCTGACTGCAGGAATATCCACCAGAGCTGTTGCCAGAAAATGTAATGTTAATTTCTCTACCATAAACCACTCTAATGTCGTTTTAGAGAATTTGGCAGTATGTCTTACCAGCCTCACAACTGCAGACCATGTGTAACCACGCCAGCCCAGGACCTCCACATCCGGCTTCTTCACCTGCGGGATCGTCTGAGACCAGCCACTCGGACAGCTGATGAAACAGAGTTTGCACAACCAAAGAATTTCTGCACAAACTGTCAGAAAACTTCAGTGAAAGTTCATCTGCATGTTCGTCGTCCTCACCAGGGGCTTGACCTGACTGCAGGTCAACCATTGAGCATGTTTGGAATGCTCTGAATCAACGTGTACGGCGGCGTGTTCCAGTTTCCTCCAATATCCAGCAACTTCACACAGCCATTGAAGAAGAGTGGGACAACTCCACAGGCCACAATCAACAGCCTGATCAACTCTACGCGAAGGAGAATTGTCGTGCTGCATGAGGCAAATGGTGGTCATACCAGATACTGACTGGTTTTCTGATCCACACCCCTACTTTAAAAAATATATATTTTGTTTTTAAAGGTATGTGTTACCAACAGATGCAAATCTGTATTCCCAGTCATGTAAAATTGTCAAATCCATAGATTAGGGCCTAATGAATTCATTTCAATTGACTGATTTCCTTATATGAACTGTAACGCAGTAAAATCTCGTTGCATGTTGCGTTTTATTTTTGTTCAGTGTATATTTCATTTTCAATATATGTTTTTTACTTTGTCATGTTATAGGGTATTTGTACATTTAATTATTAATCCATTTTGAATTCAGGCTGTAAGATAACAATGGAATAAGCCAAAGGGTATAAATACCTTTCTGAAGACACTGTAGGTCTTTACTGACACACTTGCACGCGTGCACACACACGTGCGCGCGCGCGCACACACACACACACACACACACACACACACACACACACACACACACACACGCCAATCCATGATCCTTAGATGCCAGGACACCTCTGTTCCTCTTAAGATGCCATCCCTGTGTGTGACTGGAGACCAATCACTCACTTACCGACTCCACGGAGGGATGGCTGGGTTCGATCCTCTCTGTCTATCTCTCTGTTCTCTGGTGTGTGTTATTTCCTCTGGTGTTTGTCTTCTCTCTGCACAGGGTGTTCTGCCTGCTCCTTTCCTCTCTCCCTGGCAGCGCTCTCACCAGGGGACCCTGCGGGCATGCATGCCCCACCACAGCAGACAGAGTGAGTCCCTAACAGTGCCCCCCATCCCTACCCCTCGCCACCCATACCCTATAGAGCCTTGCATCTGTGTCCTCATGCCATTACCCTGCCACCCTGCTTCAGTCCCTAGAGTCTTAGAGCATAATGCTGACTGGCTACACCCAGACAATCAAGCAAGTGCAAATTCTCTTTCTCCCTTCTAGTTATCATTTCCTATCCTCTCCAGTTAGCTCTCTTTTTGCTGCCTCAATTGGTCACCGATTTTTTTTTCTCTGTTGCTCGCTACATGTCGGCATCGCAACCCACTTTTCTTGGCTGACATGTCGAAAGGCTCTTCCAGTCCGATACTTGACCTGTAGAGCAGACTTGAGACCCACAATCTGCCTTGGTAGTAATCTCTCTAGCACCCACTGTTATTGTGTAGCCATGGCTCGCTATGGGTTTCATTGTAAGAACACTCTGAAAAGTCTAAGTGCTCCAGTCTCCTCACTAGTCTCTTTTTAAATGCTGTCAAAGCACAGTGACGCCTACAATATGCTGAGAAATGGGTTAAGACCAAAAAGATGGACAGATTCCGTAGAAGAGAGAAAATGACGACAAAATGGAGAGCGAGAGATGAAAAACTCTCCGTTAATTAATTCCTTTTTGCCCTTTGATCTCCATCTGTGGGACTTGGTTAGACGCCTGTCGCCAAGGACTATGGGGCCGTATCCCTCACCTCAGGCCCACAACTTCCCCAGCCTTTGTTTCTCTCCCTCCCCTCCATCCCCTCATCCCTCTCTTCATCCCTGCCCCGAATCAGCAGTTCTCTCCGTCACGCTCGACAGAGCGGCGCCGCTTTGATCCCACACATTTCAGTCGAGCGACATTCCACGCACATCTGCTAATGAGTGAATAGTTCCCTCTGTAATTGAACTCATTTTTTAATGAATTTTCTTCACCCTCCATTGGTTGAGTGATGCCATAGCTCTTTTTAGGAGCAACTGGGAACTAGAGGGAGTAACTGAAGAGGATAACTGCCGGTGACTGTGTGTGTTCTATGCATGGTAGTGTGAGTGTTCCAGGTGTTTGCGCTGTGAGTAATTGAAGGCTGTCAGTGTGTCATTAGTCTCGGAAACACAGAACTAAAATCTGGGGTAATTGAGTCAGATGCTTGATTAGGTTCTGGGGGTGGAGATGTATGAGAAACGAGACTAACGAAGTCTCCACCTCCCCTTAAAGTAAACTCTCAGCCAAAGCATGGGCCAAATGTCAACTCACCCCTCCGAACTTTGAAAGATACAAACACCCCTGTCGAAATTGTGATTTTGCCCAAATGATCAGTGACAAAGTTCCTTGTTAGTCTTCATATCCCACAAGTCTGTTAAATGATGCTACAATACCTGCCTCTGTCCACGAGAGATTAGTGTGTCATTGAACGGCACAGAACACGTCTATTTCTTAATGAACATTTGTGTAATAAAACATACCCGTGTGTGATCAATCAATTAATGAAGAATGGACTGATGACCCTCCGTCCATTCTGGACTCCTCCATCAACCTAACCTAAATCACTCTCCTCCTATTTCTCTCCCTTCTTCCTTGTTGTTTCTCTCCCTCTGCCTCTCCCACACTGACCTTGGCAAGGAGTGGAACAGCTTGTGCATTACATCAGCGATACAGCGTGGTACGGTACCCTTTCATATTTCTCCCAAACCATCCCTCCTTCCTTTTCTCTGTTCCCTCCATCTATCCCATCTGCATGATGAGGAATGCCTGGTTCTGGTCTGATGATGCCCGTATCTATCCTTTGTCTGGTGTTGTTGTCCTTCCCTAGTGCAGTTTGACCTTACAGTTCACCTGTGTTTGACAGGCTGCTTCTTTCCCATTGTGTTTCTATCAGGTCACCCTGCATCGCCCGCACTCTGACAACAATTCACATCATCTTCCTTCCTACATTCTTCACCCTCCTCCTATGCTCTCTCTCTCACGCGCTCTCTCCCTTTCTCCCTCTTTTCCCCCCGAGCCACTCCACTTCTCCCCCGACAGGTCTGGCTTTGCATTGAGCACCTTTCTATATTTACTTTGTAGTTATTTAGCAGCTGCTTCTTTCCAGAGCAATTTATAATCCAGTCAGATTAGTTAATCTTTTTTTGCCAGAAAAGCAGACTACCTACAACAACTGATTTGACTCAATCAGTCAAATGTCTTTATAAAGCCCTTTTTACATCAGCAGATGTCACAAAGTGCTTACACAGAAACCCAGCCTAAAACCCCAAACAACAAGCAATGCAGATATAGAAGCATGGTGGCTAGGAAAAACTCCCTAGAAAGGCAGGAACCTAGGAAGAAACCTAGAGATTATAACAGAACATGGCCATTAAGGCTAGATCATTCTTCAAGATGTTCAACCGCTTATAGATGACCAGCAGGGTCAAATAATAATCTGTGGTTATATAGAGGGTGCAACAGGTCAGCACCTCAGGAGTAAATGTCAGTTGGCTTTTCAAAGCCGATCATTCAGCGGTCGAGACAGCAGGTGGTGTGTGAGAGAGAGAGACTCTCTCAACAGCAGGTCCGGTGAAAGGTCAGGGTTCCATAGCCACAGGCAGAACAGCAGAAACTGGATCAGCAACACGACCAGATGGACTGGGGATGGGGACAGCCAGGTGCCTTGAGGCCAGGTAGTCCTGAGGCATTGTCCTAGGGCTCAAGTTCACTGGAAGGGAAGAGAGGGAGCATACTTAAAATCACACAGGACACCAGATAAGACAGGCGAAATACACCAGACAGGGCCAACCAGGCAGGATATAACCCCACTCATTTTTCCAAAGCACAGCCCCCACACCACTAGAGGGATATCAACAGACCATTAACTTACTACCCTGAGAAAAGGCGGAGTATAGCCCATTAAGATCTCCCCCACCACACGAGCCCGATGGGGGTGCAAGACCATATAGGAAGATAACATCAGTGACTCAACCCACTTAAGTGGAGTGTAGCGAATAAAGCCTGGCAAGACGTGATGTATCCTGCCTAGGGAAGGCATGGGAGAGCACCAGCAAGCCAGTGACTCAGCGAGGGGAGCAGGGCAGGCAAAGACGGCAAGGGTGGTTCATCACTCCAGTGCCTTGCACCCCTGGGCTAGAATACACTCAATCATAGGACCTACTGAAGAGATGAGTCTTCAGTAAAAACTTCAAGGTTGAGACTGAGTAAAACCTTAATCAGCCCTAGCCTTAACAGGATGCCAAGGCTAGCACTGGAGTAATAGGATACCTTTTGGGCAGTTCTAATCAATATTCTAGCATCCGTATTTAGCACTAACTGAAGTTTATTTAGTGCTTTTTCCGGGTAGCCAGAAAGTAGAGCATTGCAGTTGTCTAATCGTGAAGTGAGAAAATCATGGGTGAGCTTTTCTGCGTCATTTTTAGTTGTTTTTTTTGCAATGTTATAAAGATGGGGGAAAAAGCTACTCTTGAAATATTTGTGATGTGTTCATCAAAAGCGAGATCAGGGTGCAGAGTTAACACTGAGATCCTTCAGGGTTTATACATTTTTTTTTAAAGACTACAACCAACGAGATTGTCAGATCAAACAGCAGATCTCTTTTGTCCGAATATAATAATAAAATGTGCCGCCATCCATGTGTCTGAAACGCCATGTTTCATCGAAATGTACAGTTGTGTGTCATCTGCACAGCAGTGAAAGTTGACATTGTGTTTCCAAATGACCTCATCAAAAGCTAGCATAATATTGAAAACAATAGTGGTCCTAAAATGCAACCTTGAGGAACACCGAAACTTGTCAGAGGACAAACCATCCACAGAGACAAACTGATATATTTGCGACCAGATACGATCTAAACCAGGCAAGAACTTGTCCGCATAAACAAATTAATTGAACATATCTCTATGGCCTTCATTGGCAATAAAATTCTTTGCATGGTTCCATATGTTATTTTTGTGGTGAATGCATGGGAAGTTGATAGATGGAACTGATCCACAAATGTATATTCTTTCCCCCATGTCTCATCATCCGTCAGACTCCATTATGGTCTGAAAGTGTATTTTCCCCCTCTCCTTTTTATTATAATTTTAATTAGTATTGAAGTCCTGTGTGCTCGTTGGAAATTGCTTGTGGGTATCCATTGTCATTATTCGAATGTGTTCAGTCAATTCAGACGTGCAAGAATTAAAATAAAATTAGCGGAGCTGAGCAGTATTTGCAAAATCAGTGATCGGGTGGCGAGGTGATGAATGCAGAGAGAGAGACGGTGGGAGTGGATGAGTGGAAAGCTCTGGTTTGGCAGTAGAGCGGTACTATCCATCCCCCCACCCACCCACGCATGCACTCGTGTCCCTCTCTGGCTTTGAGGGGAAGGCAAGGTGATTCCCTCCTTGAAACACCTGCTGGGCTTTATAAACCAGGCTCCCCTTCTCTCCATTGCTGCGATGGGCTCAAGAAAGCTGTGTCACCTGTCGTTAGCTGCCACTCCCTAATCCCCTTGAGTTGTCATCCATTATTTATGAAGCCTCGTTCCAGGGGCCAGATCTCCCCCCCTTTCAGTCAGTCTGCAGACTACTAAAGGGGCCAGGGGCCCCTCTACTCTCAGGTCCCGGACCCTGCTGACTTAACCTGGCCCTGCTGTCCCTGACTATCTGGACTCTAGGGGAAAATGTTTTTCCTGTTGAAATAGCCCCAGGACCATCAAAGCAGCATTGACATTAAAGCCAGAGATCGGCCCAATACATAACATAAGGGGGAGTGTGGTGTGTAAATGATTCTTAGCACAGTGCCAGAGGATGGGCCAGGTCCAGTGGCAGTTAGACTTCACATTTTAAGAGTGTTGAGCCAGTAACATGTCGCCGGTTCAAATCCTGTTGCGAATCTCTGTGCCCTTGAGCAAGGCACTTAATCTCAATTTCTCCTGTAAATCACTCTGGATAAAACTGTCTGCTAAATTATTTAAATATAAAATGGGCAAGGTGGTGTAGTACAAAGCTGCGGCCAGCGGATGGCAGTGTGGACTACTGAATTAATCTCCATAGTCAATGAATCGTGGTAATAAGTTGAGGACTGGTAAGGCTAAACTTTGAGGCGTCTGATCTGCTGAGATGTCGAAGCTCAAAGCTATACATGTGAATATTTATGTACACAGATCACTGTGCAACGCATCAAAAGAATAACTACATTTACAGTGCCTTCAGAAAGTATTCATACCCCTTGACTTTTTCCACATTTTGTTGTTATAGCCGGAATTCAAAATTTGATACATACACTTTGCATGTTGCGTTCTATATTTTGTTCAGTGTAATTTACATAAGTATTCACACACCTGAGTCAATACATGTTAGAATCACATTTGGCAGTGATTACAGCTGTGAGTCTTTCTGGGTAAGTCTCTAAGAGCTTCCCACACCTGGATTGTACAATATTTTTTTTTTTTTTTTCAAGCTCTGTGAAACTAGTTGTTGATCAATGCTAGACAACCACTTTCAAGTCTTGCCATAGATTTTCAAGCTGATTTAAGTCAAAACTGTAACTCAGCCACTCAGGAACATTCACTGCCTTCTTGGTGAGCAACTCCAGTGTAGATTTGGCCTTGTGTTCTAGGTTAATGTCCTGCTGAAAGGTGAATTCATCTCCCAGTGTCTGGTGGAAAGCAGACTGAACCAGGTTTTTGCCAGTGCTTAGATCCATTAACTCCCCACTCCTTAATGATTACAAGCATACCCATAACATGATGCAGCCACCACTATGCTTGAAATTATGTATGGTATGGTACTCAGTAATGTGTTGCATTTGATTTGTCCCAAACAACCCTTTTTATTCAGGAACATTTTGTCAGTATTACTTTAGTGCTTTGTTGCAAACAGGATGCACGTTTTGGAATATTTTCATTACGTTCAGGCTTCCTTCTATTCACTCCTTCAATTATGTTCTTATTTGAGGTTGACCGATTATGATTTTTCAACGCCGATACCGGACCAAAAAAAGCTGATACCGATTAATCATTTTTTATTATTATTATATATTTTTTATATTTGTAATAATGACAATTACAACAATACTGAATTAACTTATTTTAACTTAATATAGTACATAAATAAAATCAATTTAGTCTCAAATAAATAAGGAAACCTGTTCAATTTGGTTTAAATAATGCAAAATCTCAGGAGTTGATAGGCTTGAAGTCATAAACAGAGCTGTGCTTCAAGCATTGCGAAGAGCTGCTGGCAAACGCAGTCAAGTTTGAATGAATGCTTATGAGCCTGCTGCTGACTACCACCGCTCAGACTGCTCTATCAAATATCAAATCATATACTTAATTATTATATAATAAACACACAGAAATACGAGCCTTAAGTTTCTGGATTTGACCATATTAATGACCTATCATTTAGAAACAAAATGTTTCTTTCAGTGAAATATGGAACTGTTCCATATTGTATCCAACTGGTGGCAGCCCTAAGTCTAAATATTGCTGTTACGTTGCACAACCTTCAATGTTATGTCATAATTATGTAAAATTCTGGCAAATTTAAATACGATCTTTGTTAGGAAGAAATGGTCTTTATACAGTTTGCAACGAGCCAGTCGGCCCAAACTGCTGCATATACCCTGACTCTGCTTGCCCTGAACGCAAAAGAGAAGTGACACAATTTCCCTAGTTAATATTGCCTGCTAACATGCATTTCGTTTAACTAAATACAGTAAGGGAAAAAGTATTTGACCCCCTGCTGATTTTGTACATTTGCCCACTGACAAAGAAATGATCTGTCTATAATTTTAATGGCAGGTTTATTTGAACAGTGAGAGACAGAATAGCAACAAAAAAATCCAGAAAAATGCATGTCAAAAATGTTATAAATTAATTTGCATTTTAATGAGGGAAATAAGTATTTGACCCCCTCAATCAGAAAGATTTCTGGCTCCCATGTGTCTTTTATACAGGTAACTAGCTGAGATTAGGAGCACACTCTTAAAGGGAGTGCTCCTAATCTCAGTTTGTTACCTGTATAAAAGACACCTGTCCACAGAAGCAATCAATCAGATTCCAAACTCTCCACCATGGCCAAGACCACAGAGCTCTCCAAGGATGTCAGGGACAAGATTGTAGACCTACACAAGGCTGGAATGGGCTACAAGACCATCGCCAAGCAGCTTGGTGACAAGGTGACAACAGTTGGTGCGATTATTCGCAAATGGAAGAAACACAAAACTGTCAATCTACCTCGGCCTGGGGCTCCATGCAAGATCTCACCTCGTGGAGTTTCAATGATCATGAGAACGGTGAGGAATCAGCCCAGAACTACACGGGAGGATTTTGTCAATGATCTCAAGGCAGCTGGGACCATAGTCACCAAGAAAACAATTGGTAACACACTACGCTGTGAAGGGCTGAAATCCTGCAGCGCCCGCAAGGTCCCCCTGCTCAAGAAAGCACATACATGCCCGTCTGAAGTTTGCCAATGAACAGCTAAATGATTCAGAGGACAACTCGATGAAAGTGTTGTGGTCAGATGAGACCAAAATGGAGCTCTTTGGCATCAACTGAACTCGCCATATTTGGAGGAGGAGGAATGCTGCCTATGACCCCAAGAACACCACCCCCACCGTCAAACATGAAGGTGGAAACATTATGCTTTGGGGGTGTTTTTCTGCTAAGGGGACAGGACAACTTCACTGCATCAAAGGGACGATGGACGGGGCCATGTATCATCAAATCTTGTGTGAGAACCTCCTTCCCTCAGCCAGGGCATTGAAAATGGGTCGTGGATGGGTATTCCAACATGACAATGACCCAAAACACATGGCCAAGGCAACAAAGGAGTGGCTCAAGAAGAAGCACATTAAGGTCCTGGAGTGGCCTAGCCAGTCTCCCAACCTTAATCTTTAATCCCATAGAAAATCTGTGGAGGGAGCTGAAGGTTCGAGTTGCCAAATGTCAGCCTCGAAACCTCAATGACTTGGAGAAGATCTGCAAAGAGGAGTGGGACAAAATCTCTCCTGAGATGTGTGCAAACCTGGTGGCCAACTACAAGAAACGTCTGACCTCTGATCGCCAACAAGGATTTTGCCACCAAAGTACTAAGTCATGTTTTGCAGAGGGGTCAAATACTTATTTCCCTCATTAAAATGCAAATCAATTTATAACATTTTTGACATGCATTTTTCTGGATTCTTTTGTTATTCTGTCTCTCACTGTTCAAATAAACCTACCATTAAAATTATAGACGGATCATTTCTTTGTCAGTGGGCAAACAGTGGCACAAAATCAGCAGGGGGTCAAATACTTTTTTTCCCTCACTGTATTGCAGTTTTTTTTTTTATACTTGTGTATTGAGTTTAAGAAAGGCATTGGTGCAACGATGGTGCTTTTTTTTTTTTTTAGCTAATGTGCTTTTGTTAACTCATCACCCTTTTGGTGAAGTAGGCTGTGATTGCTTGCAACGCAGCACAAGCTAGTTAACTAGTAATATCATCAACCACGTGTAGTGAACTAGTGATTATGTTAAGATTGATTTAGTTTTTTATAAGTTTAATGCCCGCTAGCAACTTACCTAAGCTTCTTGCTGCACTCCCGTAACAGGTGATCAGCCTGCGACGCAGTCTCCTCGTGGATTGCAATGTAATCGGCCATAATCGGTGTTCAAAAATGACGAATATGAACACTTGAAATCGGCCTTAATTAATTGGCCATGCCGATAAACGCCCCAAAAATGGCAGGTAAGTCCTCACCTTTCCTCTCCATGGGGATTTGTTGTTGTGTTTTCAGCTGTGATGAATACACAACTTCCTCTTGCCCTGGCCAGCCTCCAACTCCCACCCTCCAAACAGACGTGTCATCTGACAGAATAATTCCCTTTGAGTCAGCTAGCCTGTCTACTGCTTCTCTCTCTCTGTTTGACTGACAGGTAGGTGTGTATGAGGCCTGGAGAGCCGCCATCTTCCCCACCCAAAAAGCATGAGCGGGCTGAAGTAAGTCCCCTGATGCCCCGGCGTGCACGCTAACCTTTTCACTAATTAAGGATGTGCTGGCATGGCGGCATGCCAGGGCACCTTGGTACGCTGGGGACTGGTGTCCAGACACGGCCCGGGAGAGCTACTGCCATCCTATGTCTGCCTTATTTGTCATCGGAGGAAGCAACATGTAGTCAGGCGAGCGAGCGAGTCTGCAGGCAGGAGGAGGGCTCTTTTGATGGTGACCTCTCCTACCCAGCCTCTGCATCGGTACATCATGGCTAATAAGTGTAGAGAGACTACGACTACTGTACTGGAGCACGCAGCAGCACTGTGACAAGCCTGGCTGCAGACTCCAAAGAGTCCCCGGAATCAAAAGCGCCATCTCCGACGGCGTTTCATGTGTTGAATGCGGCGCAGTTTGTTTCTTTCTCTACCTTCGTAAGAAAAGGGAGAGGCGTTACGGTACACACTGTACAGCCTCGTGGGAATTGTGGGCTTGTTGTGCAACTGTCAAGAGACTGACACTGCTGTTTTGGGAAAAACATTGCTTAGGCATAATAGACTGTACAAAATATTTGTTTCAAAAGCCCAAAGAACAGAAATGATTTAGAGTTGATTATTTTTGTTATGATGGAGTACAATGGTTCTAGCTATAGTTTTGTTTATATACCGTTTTAGATGCTTAACGTATGTTTCTCTCCTCCCCCAGCCTCAAATACTACAGCCTTCCAGGCCATGGCCCAACAGGGTGCACCAACCCCACTCCCAGGAAAGATTAACAAACTCAGCCCACACCGAGGCCCCCAGTGAGCTGGCCTCCTCTAACCCTGGCTGTGGCTGGGGGGACAGTCTGGCCAGCAGGGCCCAGCACGGCTCCCGCTCTGGCCTGGCTTGCCCTAGCCCTGCTTCCACCCCTCCTGCTGGCTGTTTCCCTGGCTCAGAAGAACTTAGCCTCTTGCTCAGCACCCAGCTGAAGATCAGTGACTCCGAGGGTCCGGAGGGCCAGACATGTTCTCCTCCCCACCCTGGATCAAGACTCAGGCTGGACTCAGCCAAAAGGATCCATCCACCTTGTCTCTCGCAGTCCCCCGGCTCTCTGAAGAAAGCCTCCATCCCTAAGAGGCCACATGAAGGCCCCACAACCACCACCACCCAGATGTCCATGGCAGGCTTCCCCAGGGTGGTGAGAGGAATCCAGGGTAGGGGTGGTCTCAGGCCGGGCCACATAGCTCCACAGTTCAGGCTGAGTCTGCTCCCACCTGCTTCCAGAGGTCAACTCTGCTACAGTTCCACACCTCAGTCATCTGCCTCCTTTCTGGGCCCTGCTCTGCCCGCCTTCCCCCGGACCAGAGCACCCAGACAGACTCCAGGCCTCAGAGAACCAGAGAGTGGTGGTCTCAAGGCCAGAGGTCTAGGCTCTCCCACCCTCTTACGACTCCCCAAGCCAAAGGGCCACTGATTGCTTTCTCTCAATTCTCAAACAGTGCCCTCTAGTAAGGCCATTCAGCACCACCCTCTACCCACTCAGACCCAAAAGATCAGACTTCTTCTAGAGGCTTCCGACCTCCCCTTAGTAAGGTTACCATGTCTACCCTGTGAGAAAGGTTGACATGCAGACTTAAATATAATATATAACCCAAAATAATATTTTATCTAACCTCTTCCAATAAGAATCACTCAAGGTCAGAAAAAAAAATTGGCCCATGTACACATTTGATATCGTCTCAGACGAAGTCGTCAAGCATAACACCTTATTGTTTACCCCCCCCCCCAAAAAAAACTTGCTTCAACACTATCTGTACGCAGATAAATAGCTTGTTGTTTTTGTGAAGTTCTGTTTCAAAGTGGGAACTGGCAGGATGCTTAACTTTATATTCCCTCCAGCCCCAACAAGCTACAATTGCAACTTTACTTTCTGGCCAAAACATTTCCCAAGATAATGAACATGCTTAGGAACACCGTGTTATCCGGCCCCAATATAGCATTTATTGTTACTTATACATACTCAGTTGGGTTGAACTTTACAGGGCTCGACATTGATGCTTGTCTGCTTTCCCCCCCAAAAAATTGGTTATGAAGAATGTAGATTTAAGTTGTCCGACTGGACAAGTAAAAAAAGATGTTTAGTATAAAAGAAATCACAAACAATTAGGCGAATCCGATCAGAATTGGATCAGTGTCCTCCTAATCTCTGCAGAGCGCTTTAGAGTATAATTATTGTAGGCCTGCATTGACGGGCACAAGCGATCTTTCAATCATGCAGTCACGAGATGCGTTTTTGAGATCAAAGCAAGCCCGCATGTGCACATGTTGATATTCATTGCTAGTTAGTGAGTTATTTGCCCAGTTATAGCTCATTTTTGGTCGACAATGAAAATGCTGGAAAAGTTTGCATCATCTTGTCAGAGGAGAGTTTGCACATTTGCGCAGCAGGTAAAGTAATGATATACAACAGCCATATTGTGTAGATTGGCTTGTTCTCACTACTTAACTATTTAGCTATTAGCATGTATTAATGTAATGTCCGATGGCCTAAAATATACTTCCACCAGCGCTCGAGTATAACCGCAAATGTCGGACACGGTTGATAGGTGTGCAGTTGATGAAACCAATTCTGCATACTCCGGTTGTAAAACCGTCTCTCAAGCGCTAAAATCCTCTCCTATTCAATGCTGGCCATGTAATTCTGCCAAAGTCTAAGAATATATATTTTTGAATAGCTTAATTGACAAGTAATTCCTATGCTGTCAAGATTTTTGTTGAACACTGAATATTTTAACCTTACAAATAGATAAACAAGTGACTTGAGCTTTCGGGACAAGTTAAAAAACAGTTCTACTTGTCTGAAGGACATGTGGCTAAGAAAGTTCATGTTAAGCTTTACTTACTGAAAAACTGCCTGTATGTAGTGGTTGGGCTTAGTATAACTTTGATTTCTCTGTAGACGGGAACTTTAATTTACCTGATATAATCTCTGCGTAACTGTGGTAGAGGGATTAAGGCAATATAACACAGTGGAACGGTTACAGGAACAGAGAATCTCTTGACTTGAAGGGGAACATTTGGTTGTATAGACTAGAGAATATAGTTTGATACTTCAGATATTGTCCCTCTGGCTAAACTGGGGGGGGGGGGGGATTCTACTTGCTGAGTGATGTTCTAAAGTTCCCCTTGCTACACAGCCAGTATTATGTCTCTCTCACAGGAGGTTGGTGGCACCTTAATTTGGGGGGGGCTCGTGGTAATGTCTGGAGTGGAATCATTGGAATGGTATCAAATACAACACATGGTTTATGAGCCGTTCTCCCCGCAGCAGCCTCCTGTGTTCTCTGGTTTCGAAACACCTTTATTATTTCTGCCTTGTACCCTGAGAATGCCTTACGTTTTTAAGTGCACTCTCAAAAGTAGCTGTGTGTTGCACTGTACCCTTTCTGTCTACTGATAGTCTGTATCCGTCTTTGTCTGTGTGGTGGTGCAGTTTGATTGCGACACGGGGACAACAAAGAGATCAGAGGAGCCATCTTGTGCAATTGGTGCTCTCTGAGCCACCTTTGTTCCCCCTGTGCTTCCATCAT
This sequence comes from Oncorhynchus kisutch, assembly GCF_002021735.2. Taxonomy (NCBI): domain Eukaryota; kingdom Metazoa; phylum Chordata; class Actinopteri; order Salmoniformes; family Salmonidae; genus Oncorhynchus; species Oncorhynchus kisutch. The sequence goes on along the minus strand of NC_034198.2, from coordinate 13,296,597 downwards.
GAGCAGGTCTAGTTTGGTCTGTGGGTAGAGGGTCACCCACATGCTACCTTAATGAGGCTGCACCGGAGAAGAGCTCAGCCTCTCAGCCCAACTACACAGCAGACGTGCTTCAGGCCAGGTCCCTGAATAGAAGGGGACAGAAAGAAAGATAAATAATTTCCTAGCATGAAACAATGTTGCTGGTGTAATGCAGAGGCTGGCGGCAACTTCCACGTGATTCCGTAATGATTCTGAGTCGGATCCAGTTGGCATGGTAACACGGCTGAGTGGCACAGTGGAGGGGTGTGAGGATGTCGAGTGGGTTACGCACACGCTCAGTGTGTCCCTGTCGATAGCAGGGCCAGGCATGCTCCTTTGACATCTGCTGAGACTTAACTCCATTTTTATTTATTTTTTTCACTACTACTTCTCTCACTCCTTCCGCAAGGTGATAGACTTACAATGAGTGCATCACGGTGGGGCAGAGTGTCAAGGAGGATGGAGAGGGACACAAAGACATGATGGCTTTGAAGAAAAGCAAATGAGTCAAACTACTTCCTGGTCTGTTACTATGTTTAGTCCTTGAGAGCTTTAAGTAGTAGCCAATGGGCACCATTTGTACCCTTGACCTATCAGGTCCTTATTTCCTTGATGTCATAACTGATCCCAAGTCAGTTGGCTGAGTGTACGTTGTAGAATGAGCGGAACGTCACCCAGTCAAAACGATCTCAAAGACTAGAATAAAAATGCCTATTTCTGTAACTTAATTTGGCATTTCTTCTTCCCCAGCTAAAGCTTTACATGTTTTTCTATGCAACACAGTTGTGCCCTAGTCATGGAAGATAAGTCACAGTGGTACATTTAGTCATGGGCAATGAGCTGGTTGCCTCCATGAACCCTTCTCGTTTTGGGCACATGTAAAGCCAGATGTAAGTATATTTGATATCTGAAACACTTGTTTTGCTGCCACCAAGTATTTGTCTTCCCATTCCTAAATGATTGGAAACCATGCCCCATAATGGCCATCACGAGCACTCACCTTATATGTTTTTGTCAAGCGCTTTGAAGTGCTTTCTGCAGCAACCGTACAACGCATGCGTACAACATCACCCTGATCTGAATCTGCCTCGGGACCTGTTAAACATCACCCCAAATCAACTCTGCTGTTTGGAATGCACGGCTGCTTCCAATCCCACCCAGATAAGAACCAAATACTTTTTATACATTTGATCTCTTCAATGATGAACAAACAAACAAACTATTTGAGGTTTGTCGGGATGAGGAAGAGATTAATTTAATCAATTCCTGTTTGACAGTCAGAGTCCTTGACTTAAAGGATTTAGAATGTTCAGGGGGAAGGAATATTTAGTTTTTAATGTTAACGAGATCTTAACAGAAGCCCTAACATGTTTGTCTCTGAGAAATTCTCACCTAAAACCCCCGAAATAGGAGTGACTTAAAGTTATTGAGAAGGGTTGAGACTTGTTAGTCATGCATTATAATTTTTTCGGTTGTCTAGCTTTGCTTGGTTTACCATATTATGGTATGTGGATTAAACAAATGTCAAATAAATAACTTGCCCTTAAAATGACTGCATGGGATAGCATCACGTAGCAGTATTCACCGTAAAGCACTCTTGCTGTTCTTGTGTATTACAGAAGTGCCTGCTTTTGTGACTTCCTTTCCCGCAGTCCTGAACATAACATTTTGGTATGTAGATTAGTGTGGTTCTGGAGCTTGGTCCCACTGCCCGGCTGTGTTGCTGAAAGAGGAAGGAGGTCTGCCTTGGGTTCACAGGTGATTCCCACTCCTTGCTGCATCTGGCTGCCAGTGGGGCTTCCTCTGCCCCTCTACAGGGTTCAACACAGGGATGCATTATGCTCTCCCAGGCTATCAGATGTTAGCATGCCAGCCTCACTTAGTATTCACTGTCCCAGACTCACACAGACAACCTGTTCTGACTGGGAAGGGCAAACCTGTTTGTCTGTCTCACTACAGAAGCATCCTCTGTATTCAAAAAGCAGGCCAAGCTATGCTTCCAGTGTTGTCTCAGCTCTGACGTTTTGAATTTCAAGTGTTCAGATTTGCTTTGCTGCCGTCTCAATGCACTCTGGTGTGCCCCCTTGTCCTTGTGAGCAGTCTTAAGTAGATCTGCCGCTGTGCTGCTCGTCTTTTCACGAATTTAGAACAAATCTCAGTTTTTAAGCTCATTTAACTTTTTTCCCTCTGTTTTTAAAAAAAACTGGAAATGTTGAAACAGTAGTTTAATTCATGAAATTACATTGTAAACAGCGGCATGTGTTTGCTGCTCATTACGATCTGTATAATGTCCCTCATTATCTCAAATGGCACCCCATTCCCTTTTATAGTGCACAAAATTTGACCAGAGCCTAATGAGCCCTTGTCAAAAGTAGTGCACTATATAGGGAATAGGGTGCTATTTGGAACGCAGTTGTCGCCCCCCCCCCCCCCCCCCATTTCACAGATGTTGGGGCCTAGAGTTGTCCCCGACCTTGCTATCACTACCCCAGTTTTTTTTATATATTCTTCTGGTCAGGTCACTTGGCAATTAGAAAGTCCTGGCCACTTATCTTATGGACAGTGAGGACTGGGTTCAGGGCCATAATCTTCTGCTTTGTTGTCGTCTGATATCACTGCTGTGAACTTAAACGCCATAACATGAGTCTGTTTTGAATACACTAATCAATATGGCAGATGTACTGTATGACGACTGTTCTGTTTCTTTCACCTCGCTAGCATCACATTGACTGTACATTGTACTGTATAACTTATTTTCCTCACCTATGACAGGAAATTAAAACGGAGAGACTGCTCAGAGGATCGGTTGTGTTTCCTCATGTATTTGTGTTTATCTTCCTGCCACTTCTGTTTTAATTCCATGTTTGCTATACTGTTATTTAATGTGCAATACGTTAACGATTGAGAGCATACTGTTGTACACAATACTCATTATTTATGTCTATCCAATATCTATGTCTGTGTAATTGTCACTGTGAGCTTGTCAAAAAAGAAATGTCTCAATCTGAAATGCACTTTAAATGATTGTGTTGAGACTGAATATGAATGAATGAACTTAAATGTGTTGAACTACTTTTTGTTTTGATTCTGCTCCCCACCCTTTTTGCTGTGATCTCTCTGAGGCTACGGAGTGGCTGAGCGCTCAAATAAAGACTGCACTCAATCTACTGTGTGTGTGTGTGTGTGTGCACAGTGACAATGTGGTGGGGAAATGAAGTGGTTAGGTCTCTGGGTTTGGCATGAGAGGGTAGGAACCAAGGAGAGATGAAGTCAGTGGTGGAGATAAGGGGACGAGACGCTTGGATGAGAAGAGAGACGAGTGATTTGTACAGTAAGAGAAGTGATGGAACATGGGTGGTTTGGGTGAGGGTGGTAAGAGAGTAGGATCGATGGGCTAGGGTGGGGTGAGATGGGTCTAGGGGAAGAGATGACTGTTCATTCACTCAAAGGGAAGCACAGCCGCGAGCTGCCCAGTGACATGAGCCTACCAGACGAGCTAAATCGCTTCGAGGCATGCATGAGAGCATCAGCTGTTCCGGACGACTGTGTGATCATGCTCTCCGTAGCCGACTTGAGTAAGACCTTTTAAACAGGTCAACATACACAAGGCTGCGGGGCCAGACGGCTTACCAGGACGTGTGTGCCGGGCATGTGCTGACCAACTGGCAGGTGTCTTCACTGACATTTTCAACATGTCCCTGATTAGGTCTGTAATACCAACATGTTTCAAGCAGACCACCATAGTCCATGTGCCCAAGAACACACAGGCAACCTGCCTAAATGACTACAGACCCATAGCACTCACGTCCGTAGCCATAAAGTACTTTGAAAGGCTGGTAATGGCTCACATCAACTCCATTATCCCAGAAACCCTAGACCCACTCCAATTTGCATACCGCCCAAACAGATCTACAGATGATGCAATCTCTATTGCACTCCACACTGCCCTTTCCCACCTGGACAAAAGGAACACTTATGTGAGAATGCTATTCATTGACTACAGCTCAGTGTTTAACACCATAGTACCCTCAAAGCTCATCACTAAGCTAAGGATCCTGGGACTAAACACCTCCCTCTGCAACTGGATCCTGGACTTCCTGACGGGCCGGCCCCGGGTGGTGAGGGTAGGTAGCAACACACCTGCCACGCTGATCCTCAACACTGGAGCCCCCCAGGGGTGCGTGATCAGTCCCCTCCTGTACTCTCACGACTGCATGGCCAGGAACGACTCCAACGCCATCATTAAGTTTGCAGACGACACAACAGTGGTAGGCTTGATCACCGACAACGACGAGACAGTCTACAGGGAGGAAGTCAGAAAACTGGCCGGGTGGTGCCAGAATAACTACCTAATAACTACCTACCTACCTACTGCCTCAACGTAACCAAGACTAAAGGGATGATTGTGAACTACAGGAAAAGGAGGACCGAGCACGCCCCCATTCTCATCGATGGTGCTGTAGTGGAGCCGGTTGAGAGATTCAAGTTCCTTGGTGTCCACAACAACAAACTAGAATGGTCCAAACACACCAAGACAGTTGTGAAGAGGGCATGACAAAGCCTATTCCCCCTCCAGAAACTAAAAGATTTGGCATGGGTCCTGAGAACCTCCAAAAGGTTCTACATCTGCAACATCGAGAGCATGGTTGCATCACTGCCTGGTACGGCAATTGCTCGGCCTCCGACCGCAAGGCACTACAGAGGGTAGTTCGTACGGCCCAGTACATCACTGGGGCTAAGCTACCTGCCATCCAGGACCTATACACCAAGCCATGTCAGAGGAAGTCCCTAAAAATTGTCAGACCCCAGCCACCTCAGTCATAGACTCTTTACTACAGCATGCAAGCGGTACCGGAGTGCCAAGTCTAGGACATAAAGGCTTCTCAACAGTTTTTACCCCCAAGCCATAAGACTCCTGACCAGGTAATCAAATGGCTACCCGGACTATTTGCATTGTGTGCCCCCCCCAACCCATCTTTTACATTGCTGCTGCTCTCTCTTTATGATATATGCATAGTCACTTTATCTATACATTCATGTACAGTGGACTCAAATCACTGGCACCTCTGACTGGCAATGCACAAACCATGCTTAAACTAATATAAACCATATAATTATAGCGAAACTCAAAATACCAACGTGAGAAATACTGTACTTTAATGTTTCAATAGAACCAACCAAAATCATTTGATTTAATTAAAAATCGATGTCCTCCAAATCAAGGTTTCACAATTAATGGCACCCTTAAAGATTATTGTAAATAACATCTACCAAAATTAAACCACAAATTAAATTCCACTTATTTAAGTTTATCTAAGTCTTAAGGAACTATATTGAGCAATTACATCACTTCCTGTTTAACTAGGGTATAAAAATGATGTAACACACATGCAATATCCCGCTGTCATCCCACACCATGAAGAAAACAAAAGATCTGGCAATTCAAAAGAGACAGATGGTCGTAGATCTTCATAAATCTGGTAATGGCTACAAGAAGATCCACACACGATTGAATATATCACTGAGCACTGTCAGGGCAATTATTTAAAAATTCAAACGATATGGAACAGTTTAACCTTACGGGTGGAGGATGCAAATGCATTTTGCCCCCCAGGATAGGAAGGAGGATGATGAGAGAAGCAACAAAATCCCCAAGAATTACTGTGAAGGAATTGCAGGCCTTGGTGGCATCTTGGGGTCACCAGGTTTCATAAAGCACCATCAGGCGCCACCTCCACAACCACAGGCTCTTTGGAAGGGTTTCTAGAAGAAAGCCCTTTCTGACCCCAAGACACAAGCACTTGGAGTTTGCCAAACGTCATTTATTAAATTATGACCGGAAGAAGGTGCTCTGGTCAGATGAGACCAACATTGAACGTTTCGGTCAGATACAGCATCTGCATGTTTGACGTCGATACAGAGAGAGATGCATACAAGGAGAGGAACCTCATACGAATGGTGAAATATGGAGGGGGGTCAGTGATGTTTTGGGGCTGTTCTAATTCCAGAGGTCCAGGGGCACTGGTTAAGATTGATGGCATAATGAATTCCACAAAGTACCAGACAATTTGGTTGCCTCTGCCAGAAGGCTGGGCCTTGGCCGTAGGTGGACTTTCCAAAAAGACAATGACCCAAAACATACCAAAAGATCCACACAGAAATGGTTCTGTGTCGACAAAATCAATGTTCTGCCATGGCCATCTCAGTGGCCGGACCTCAATCCAATGGAAAACCAGTGGGCTGAGTAGAATAGGGCAGTTGATAAGCGCAAACCCAAGAATGTTAAGGATCTGCATAGAGGAATGGTCCAAAATCCCTCCAGATGTGTTCCTTAACCTTGTCAAACATTACAGGAAAAGACTCCATGCTGTTATCCTTGCTAGAGGTGGTTGCATTAAGTACTAAATGAGGAGTGCCAATAATTATGGATAAATGTATTTTGGTTGGTTCCATTGAAACATTAATAAAAGTACAGTATTTCTCACATGATGGTATTTTGAGTTTCTCTATAATTGTATTGTTTGTGCATTGCCAGTCAGGGGTGCCAGTAATTTTGGAGCCCACTGTACATACTACCTCAATTGGCCCGACCAACCAGTGCTCCGGCACATTGGCTAACCGGGCTATCTGCATTGTGTCCCGCCACCCACCAACCCCTCATTTACGCTACTGTTACTCTCTGTTCATCATATATATATATATATATATATATATATATATACATAGTCACTTTAACCATATCTACATGTACATACTACCTCAATCAGCCTGACTAACCGGTGTCTGTATGTGGCCTCATTACTTTTATCTTTACTTACCTATTGTTCACCTAATACCTTTTTTGCACTATTGGTAAGAGCCTGTAAGTAAGCATTTCACTGTAAGGTCGACCTGTTGTATTCGGCGCACGTGACAAAAACTTTGATTTGATTTGAAAATACAAGGCCTGCACACAGCCCAAAGAGCAGCAAAACTACTCACACACAGTGACGCTCCCCTCTCTCTGCAGCTCTATCTGCCAGCTCTAATGAAACGGCGTGCTGACTTGCCACAGGCATAAGAAGTTAATATCGTTGTTTTGGATTCAGGTCGATTCTTTACTATGCCAGGAAGAGGGCAAAGTTTCAAGGGGGACTCAGCTGTTGCATATTTATCTCTGCATAAGAGGGGAAGTTGTCATTGAAAACCCTCTCTTTCAATAGAGTGCTGTAGGGTTGTGGCAGCTTCATTTCCCACAGGTTATATACAGTCCTTTTTTTTTTATAACTTTCTCTGTTCCCAGAAGTTCCCATGAGTGTAGTGTGAAATAAATTAATGAGGCCGTAATCTATGGATTTCACATCACTGGGAATCCAGATATGCATCTGTTGCTCAGATACCTTTTTTTTTTAAAGTAGGGGTGTAGATCAGAAAACTGCTCCGTTTCTGGTGTGATCACCATTTTACTTCATGCAGCAGGAAACATCTTCACATAGAGGTGATCTGGCTGTGGACTGGCCTGTGGAATGTTGTCCCACTCCTCTTCAATGGCTGTGCGAAGTTGCTGGAGATTAACGGGCACTGGAACACGTTGTCGTACACTTCGATCCAGAGCATCCCAAACCTGCTCAATGGGTGACATGTCTGAGTATGCAGGCCATGGAACAACTGGGACATTTTCAGCTTTCAGGAATTGTGTACAGATCCTTGTGACATGGTGATTATCATGCTGAAACATGAGGTGATGGCGGCAGATGAATGGCACGACAATGGGCCCCAGGAACTTGTCACGGTATCTTTGTGTATTCAAATTGGCATCGAAAAAATGAAGTGTTTATTGAGATCGGCAAACCGCTCGTCCACATGACGCCATACACATGGTCTGCGGTTGTGAGGCCCGGTTGGACGTACTGCCAAACTCTTTAAAACGATGTTGGAGGTGGCTTATGGCAGAGAAATGAACATTAAATTCTGGTGGACATTCCTCCAGTCAGCATGCCAATTGCGTGCTCCCTCAACTTGAGACGTCTGTGGCTTTGTGTTGTGTGACAAAGTTGCACATTTTAGTGTGGCCTTTTATTGTCCCCAGCCTAAGGTGCACCTGTGTAATGATCCTGCTGTTTAATATGCCACACCTGTCAGGTGCATGGATTATCTTGGCTAAGGAGAAATGCTCAAACAGGAATGTGAAAATAATTAATAACTTTGTGCATATGGAACATTTCTGGGGATCTTATTTCAGCTTATGAAACATGGGACCAACACGTTACATGTCGATTCTTTTTTTGGGGTTCAGCGTAAATCTGGTTTAACTTTATACAGAGCAAAGCCATCAGACACCCAGGCACCACACTCAGCAGTACAGGTGATTTACAAGAGGCCAAGCTAAATGGAGACCTCTGAGCAATAAAACCCACATAGTGCTCCCATTACTCACTAGCTTTATCTTTCTCACCATTGGCCACAGCATAGCAGATGTGCTATGGGCCTTAAAGGTCCAATGCAGCCGTCTTTGTCTCTACATCAATCATTTCCGGGTAACAACTGGGATTGTTTTTAAATGAAAATGGTCAAAAAACTAACAAAAATAGCTTCTTAGCAAAGAGCAATTTCTCAAGCAAGAATTTTGCTCGGACAGTCTGAGTGGTCTAAGTGGGGAGGGAAAACTCAAAATTAGCTGCTATTGGCAGAGGTTTGGAACTCTGTTTTATGTTACTGAGATTGACCAATAAGAAAATCCTCCAGTTTAAGCTAGAGATATCCGATGTTTGTTGCATGTGTTGCGTATCAATGCACCGCATCCACGTGCATATGTTGGCCTTCCGCATCTGCGGTGGAAGGTGGCCGAGCTACAGCGGTATTTGTCAGACCACGAGTCATCTCGGAAATCTGTCTTCTCATGAAAACGTCTAACATCCAAACTATTATGACCACTCTATGGAAAGGGAGACTCATAAAAACGATGTTCTCTGTTTGGTCTAGGACCCCCACAAGTGTCAGTCACTCATCTGAAGGTAACCCATACAAACAAATAGCAGTATGTCCAAAAAAATAAGGGGTTAAACATTTTTAATAATTCCTCAACTTAATATATCTCCAAGATATAGGACAGACACTTCAAAGCCTTATTCCTTATGATCTATTTTTTGACTGTCTTTTTTTGCTATTTATGAATGTGTTATTCAATGCGTTTCTATGGGCTATAGTAGTAAAGACCAAATTCTATATTTTATCAAATAATAATTTAAAAAATGATACCTAAAGGGGTCCCCCCCAGCTTAGACTTTGAGGTTAACCCATTTTCTGATGATGGTATTTTCAAAACAGCTCTTACACTAAAAGGGCATTTTCACAGTATTATTCCGACCTCATAGTGTGGAAATGTATATAAAACACAGGGAAATCACGTTTTTTGACTGCACTGGGCCTTTAAAGATTGATCTGGTCTGGGCTCCTCAGATATATTAAATAGATTGACATTGAAACCACATTTCATATTCCCTGCTCGAACCCAGAGAGAATCCGTGTCCCGAGAGTTTCAGTTGAATTATATGCTTTTAAAGTTTCAGTGGATTGGAGAGTTAGTTGAGAAGTCAGCGATATTTTTGATAGGTTACTGTGGCACAGTAGTGTTAAGAGTCATGAGTGAGTGCTACTGTATGAGGGCCCACTTTTCGTTTTGCTGTAATTTTCAGAAGAGCAAGCACTGAGCAGACATGGGAATTTAGCCCTGCAGCCCAGTCAGTCACTGGTAAAGTCAGTTTATATAACGCCTGGGTAACTGACATGTAACAAGACAGTCACACACACACCAAAAATAAATCAGCAGATAAACCATGAATATATCTGTCTTTACAGAAGGCAAAGCAGGTTGTTTGGAGTAAATCACAAACCTCTGGAATGCTTCACGTCCAGTCTGGAAATAGAAAATCTCAAGTCCCAGAATAAGCCACTTCTTAACCCAGAACTTGAATGGATTTTGGGGCAATTAAACCAAACAATTTCCATGATTGCAGCAAATCATGTTTCAAAGAGGCCAAGGCGTGTAGCCCCCTCCTCTCAGCAGCATGAGAGGGAGACTTGAGATACAAACACGCATAATTATCATTAACTCAGAGACGAACAATGGCATGTATTAAAGCACTGTGCCATTTCAAAGAAGGGCTAAAATGGATTTTAAAGAGTTTTCTCCATAAAGGGATGCATGATGTACTCAATTAGCAAGTCAGTTTTTGTTGAATCCAGTGCAAATATCAAATGATTCCCCATAGTCCACTCCACGTACTGCACATATACAGTACCAACATATAACACCAACAAACAATCATAACTGTGTCATCTACCACAAGTTTACATGAAGCATTCTTCAGCCATCTGTCGATCAGTCTCCCTTTGTTCTCAACGCTTGTGACATGAGCACTTAAAAAAACCCTCCTTAATCCTCACCCTTCCATACATTTCCCCTTCCCATTAGGGCTGGGCTGGCTATCGATCGCCACCACCGCACGGCCCCACATCCACTTTAATAACTTTAATGCCCCTCCGAGAGACCAGAGGAGACAAGCTGAAGAGATTGAGATGTTCTGGGGCTGATGGTGCCGGCACTGACAGATTGAGATCAGGGCCTCCCTGTGCCCCTCTGCCTTTCCACCTATCTCCCTCTCCACAGTGTGTCTAGGAGGCTATCAAGAGGAGGGTAAGGACTCCAATAGAACTGTGATGAAGCTGTAATTATTGTATTTAGGCTAATCAGTACCACGCCTTGGGAAGTACAGCTACAGAAAGATCCTGGAGTTAATTTCTCCTTTGTGGTAGAAAGAGAAGATAAGAAGATGGAACAACAGGAAATAGTAGGTTCTGGTTACTGAAGTAGCTATTCTACTGCCATTTTTACAGCCGTTCATTTACACACACTCACATACACAGTAGTTAAAGCAATTATGTGTTTGGAACTAGAGAGAGAGGTTAGAAACTCAGACAACATACTTTCTCACTGTGACTGAGCATGTCTAGAGCCTGTGTCTAGACATGCTGCTCATCCAACAACAACAAGGTAGCCTTACATCTCATGATGTCCCTAATATCTCACCAAATTCTGAAAGATGCCTCAATTTTGCTGTGACAGGTTGAGGATGACAAAAAGTAACGGTTCTGTGTCCTGACGCTCCATCTTGTCGGCGTCCTTGACAATGTTGAGTGCAAAAACGTTCATCTCGCTGGAGCTTAATCTTCAAATGTTCTGAATCACTTCCACAACATCACAGCTGTTCATTTACACACACACACACACACACACCTTAGCAACTGCCTCTGTTTTGGCTATTCTCTGTGAATATCCTCATCACCTGCAGCGTGTACTGTATAATTCTGCATCGTTGGAATAGACCCCCAGATCTCCAATACTACCTTCTGGCTGTACTTTCAAATATTCAGGCGGCTGCAGGCGAACTGGTTCCACAAGTAGCGCTGAGCAGAACAACACGTCTATAATCATCTCCCAAGATACAACTGCCAGGCCTCTCCTTCCTTCCCTCATTATTTCAACATTTCCCTCGTTTGCTTTTTCTGCAACTTTTGCACATTGACCTATCTATCCTGTGGAAGGTGGAGGGAGGGGGTGCTTAGTTGGTAGATGCTGTTTAGGGAGGCAGTGTTGTGTGAGGGAGATAAGAGGTACTGGCAGTGGAAACTTTCCATCAAGTAAGCATACTGGGGCAGAGACAATCGCAACACAATATTACACAGATGAATCATTGTCTGGCTAGTTCTCTATACAATGATGTTGCATTTAACAGCTCCCCTGACCCCCCCAGAACCATGAGATAGCCTAGTGCTACTGTACATAGGAGCGAATGTGGTTGACACAATGAGCGAATGTGTTTTAATTACATCTGTTTCGCTGTCATCCACACAGGGAGAACATATATTATGTGCATCTAAAGCATATGTAAAATGTCTCTAGTCTGAACATGAAACAAAAGGTAATTGTAAAGTGTCCATCACATGAGCTTAATTGGCAGTGCAAACTTAAGTGATAATGCCCTCAAAGCCGGTGTTTGGAGGATGCATTGGCACGGGTGTTAGGCCCGAGACAAAATCGAGGGGCGGCAAACTGCCAATATATCCTCCAAACACCGGCTTTGAGGGCATTATCACTTTTATACAACAGGTTACCGACATATTCAAATAATGATCATGGATGTGTCCAAACAACACACAACACAATCACTTCAAACTGAAGCTGGAAAGACTGCAAACTAGCTGCACTTTGTTTCGTTGGACCTTTCATCAATTTACATTTCTTTGTATATATCCATAAAAATTATGCCCTCTGCTGTTTAAAAGAAATGTGAGAATGTCTAGATGCTTTTTATAGTGGAGATCAAGTTTATAAATTGCCTGGCTGGGCTGATGAGACATTGGATTGCGCAGTCAGGTGGAACAGAGTAAATAGGCATTTTAACGTCATACATTTACTGTAGCTGATGGTAACTTATGGAATAGACACCGGAATGCGGTTTTAACCAATCAGCATTCAGGATTAGACCCACCCATTGTATAAATAGCATTGATTGGTATATGTAGCATTTGGGCAGCCTTGTGGTTAGAGCAATCGGAAGGTTGCTGGATCGAATCCCCGAGCAGACAAGGTCAAAATCTGTCTTTCTGCCCCTGATCAAGGCAGTTAACCCACTGTTCCCCGGGCGCTGAAGACGTGGAAGTCGATTTAAGGCAGCCCACCGCACCTCTCTGATTCAGAGGGGTTTGGTTAAATGCGGAAGACATTTCAGTTGAATACATTCAGTTGGACAACTGACTAGGTCCCATTTTGGAAGAGTGCTCATTCATCCAGTGAAACCCTGAGACAATCCATCGACCTCATTGAGATGTTTTCCATAGAGCAGCGGCACATGAGGGAAGATAAATGTTCCCCATTTCCCTGCTGCATTCACTCATTCACCCAGAATCAGTCCCCTGGGCTGTGGATCTAATCCAGTGTTTCCCAAACTCAAGGGGTGCACGTTTTGTTTTTTTGCCCTAACACTACACAGCTTGATGATTAGTTGACTTATTTAAATCAGCTGTGTAGTGCTCAGGCAAAAACTAAAACATGCACCTCTTGGAGTCCAAGGACGGAGTTTGGGAAACCCTTGTCTAGTCTGCACGTACCTCCATGTGCTGGTAGGCTTAGTGGTTAGTGGCCAGGCCCATACCGTTTCAGAAGTGCATGGATGGTCTTGTCAAAATAAGTTATTTTGAGGTATTCCATCCATGCCTGTCGTGGAATTTTCCTCTATTTACCAAATCATGAGAGCAAACCACACACAAGTCAGAGTTAGTTATCACAAAGTCCATCTTTAATTATATGAGCTCTATCACAACCCTGTGACTCTCAGATCAATTCAGTGTCTATCAATGAATTCTCTGAGAGTCCCTTACACATTGCAGCTGAGATCCTTTATAGCAGAGACACACATATCCAGACAGCATAGGCATAATTTATCATTCAGCTTTGTCTCCTAAACTATGTTCTTTTCTCAAACTCAGAACCATAAACAAATCCTCCATATCAACAGCCATATATCAAATCCATCCTATCTTGACAAGATCACAGAGACACACTGACTGGCACACAGACATTGTGGAGCCAAGAGATACACGCTTGACCTCTCCCCTCTCTCCGGCCCAAGCAACTTAGTCTTGACATAGAACAGATACTGCAACCCCGCCACAGTATTATACAAAAATAACATTCTGATGAGAAGTAACTTACAAACATATGATGAATATAAAACATCTTACCTATGTTACCAACTAATTATGATTATTCACCAACAGACAGACAGACAGGCAGGCCCACTCTGCTTTCCACTGAGTCTTGGTAGCCGTTGTGGCCTCTGAAGCACCCAGGGAGTGAGGCAGGTTCCATGCTCACCTTCCCCCAGGCTGCGATGGTGTCCTGCTGGACTGAAATCACACACACACACACACACACACACACACGCTCAACCTTTACAACCTCTGCCACACACTGCAAGCCTGTACCACAGACCACTGTAAATCATCTACAGAGACTCCTACACTCGTCTGTTCAGCATCACCCTGATTCATACCCAGTGTCCATGCGCCTCTCTCCCAGCTGCACCCTGCTCTAATGAAGAACCCTGTTAATGATGCTTTCTATTCTCATCTCATAAGCTTGATTGGGTATAATTGGCCTCACCTCAGCGGGAATAGCATTAACACCCCAGATCCGGCAATAAAACGAAAGGTAAAATATGACGATAGTAAAAACTCTAAGGGATAAATATTCCAGAGTTCGATATCACAGGCACAATGTGGGGAAGGGATGTAGGAGCAGTGATCCAAATAGGGGACTCTCTCCGAGTCGTTAATGGTCCCTTAATATTCAGTCCATATCTGTATTACAAAAGCATGAAGCCTGGACTAGAAATCGTTCCCTCCTGTCTGTGTTTTTCTAATGAGTCATTTTCTTCCCCTGGAGTATCTGTGAATAGAAAATAGTTTCAATACATGTTTTAAAGAGCTGATTATTGTTTGTAGGCTGTGGCTTTATCTAGTGGGTTTGAATAATTGATCACCTTCATACAGTACAGTGTCATTGTGGCCTCCTGGGAGCTGCTGTATGCTGACCCCTGGAGCGTCAGAGAATATACAGTGGGGCAAAAAAGTATTTTGTATTCAGCCACCAATTGTGCAAGTTCTCCCACTTAAAAAGATGAGAGAGGCCTGTAATTTTCATCATAGGTACACTTCAACTATGACAGACAAAATTAGAAGAAAAAAAATCCAGAAAGTCACATTGTAGGATTTTTAATGAATTTATTTGCAAATTATGGTGGAAAATAAGTATTTGGTCAATAACAAAAGTTTATCTCAATACTTTGTTATATACCCTTTGTTGGCAATGACAGAGGTCAAACATTTTCTGTAAGTCTTCACAAGGTTTTCACACAATGTTGCTGGTAATTTGGCCCATTCCTCCATGCAGATCTCCTCTAGAGCAGTGCATGGACTTTCAACTCCCTCCATAGATTTTCTATTGGGTTTGAGATCTGGAGACTGGCTAGGCCACTCCAGGACGTTGAAATGCTTCTTACGAAGCCACTCCTTCGTTGCCCGGGCGGTGTGTTTGGGATCATTGTCATGCTGAAAGACCCAGCCACGTTTCATCTTCAATGCCCTTGCTGATGGTAGGCTTTGTTACTTTGGTCCCAGCTCTCTGCAGGTCATTCACTAGGTCCCCCCGTGTGGTTCTGGGATTTTTGCTCACCGTTCTTGTGATCATTTTGACCCCACGGGGTGAGATCTTACGTGGAGCCCTAGATTGAGCGAGATTATCAGTGGTTTTGTATGTCTTCCATTTCCTAATAATTGCTCCCACAGTTGATTTCTTCAAACCAAGCTGCTTACCTAGAGCAGTTTCAGTCTTCCCAGCCTGGTGCAGGTCTACAATTTTGTTTCTGGTGTCCTTTGACAGCTCTTTGGTCTTGGCCATAGTGGAGTTTGGAGTGTGACTGTTTGAGGTTGTGGACAGGTGTCTTTTATACTGATAACAAGTTCAAACAGGTGCCATTAATACAGGTAACGAGTGGAGGACAGAGGAGCCTCTTAAAGAATAAGTTACAGGTCTTTGAGAGCCAGAAATCTTGCTTGTTTGTAGGTGACCAAATACTTATTTTCCACCATAATTTGCAAATAAATTCATTATTTTTCTTCTCATTTTGTCTGTCATAGTTTAAGTGTACCTATGATGAAAATTACAGGCCTCTCTCATCTTTTTAAGTGGGAGAACTTGCACAATTGGTGGCTGACTAAATACTTTTTTGCCCCACTGTAGCTAGGATGTTATGAGTGCGGATGTCTGGATCTGCTGGGTGGTGGGTGTTGTATACCATAGGGCAAAACCCCTTACAGTCTTGGTTAGATTAAGCGATTGATGCGAAAACAGCTCCTCATCGTTTGATGATGTTTGCAATCACACGTCATGTTTGATGTTATGTGTGTAACGAATGCATTCCATATACTGTTTTCTGTGAGTGAGCCTCAGTCAGTTCCAGAGAGTTTTGGAACCCACTGCGGAAACCAGGTCCCAACTCTTGTAATTCTGCTGTAATCGGCACCCTGAGTGCCAGATCGGTCTTCTTTCCCTGCTTATCGAATGGATAATCCACTTGTTTATTTGGGGAAAACAAATAATGCCCTGGGAGCTCTTCTGGTACAAACACTCTCTTTTTTTTCTCCCTGACTCTCTGATTGAACAAGCAACGACAGACAAGCCATGCTTCCGATGCTTCTGACAGACAGCATTCCCAAAGGAAACCCAACCGTAATACCAAGTACCAAACACGTACGATACACCACTCACACAAACTCTTGTCTCCTTCCGAGCCCATCAAGAAGCCTCCATGTGGATACCAAGCGCCTCACATCCTTAATTTGGGGTGGGGTCACGTGACCGTGTGCATTGTTCAGGTGGAAGTTGTCGATGCATAATGAAATATAATTATGGAGTGCAATTACACAGCCTGCAGTTCTGTATGATCTGATGAAGCAAGCAGTGTGTAACTGCGACGAGCGCTAATGAGAGCAGGATTGAGATCGAGGGAATCAAGCCGTAAGGAATCAAAAGGAACGTTCAGAGGCTCGTAAACTGGAACACACGGCACTGCATGTAGTACTAATTACTCGACTGTACTGTGGAGCAGGGGAGGAGGGGGATGAGGGGATTCACTCTATTACAGGAGAGTTCTCTAGCTGCACAGATGTCTTGTTATGGTGGCTACATCATAAGGGTTCCACTCACTCCGGCTCGTTTGTAGGGGTTGGGGGAAGGGGAAAAGGGAGGGTTTATATGGAAGTGGAAACCTAATTTCACCTCAACAGCTTGAGGATACTTAGCAATGTTCACTCTGGTTTCTCAACTTCTTTGTTAGCTAACCTTTTTACTGCCTACAAAATAGTCTCCACACAGACACCATTCACTGTGATCCCGACAAATGCCACAGAGCTTAATTTAAGGGTGCCTCTTACTATTACGAGTTTAATGATGTGACTCACACAGTGGCGGTCAGTGCCGTTTATGATGAGGGAGGACGATTATTTTTTGGAGCATGAGCATGGCCTTATTTCTATTACAGCATGTTGGATGGCTGTCATTCATATTCCATTTACCCAGCTAAATGTAGGTGTAGGCTACTACATGATTTTCACATTTTCCATATACCCATCATGAGGTTGCTACAACCTAGCCTATGAATGAAAGTTTACAATGTAGGTGCACATAGGTTGAGAGAAAAATGTGAGATGACAGACAGTGACACATGGAGAGACATTGACACATCCAATCCTGCCTTGCACACACTTGCCTGCATCTAGCTTATCTGGGGTGTAATCATTTTTCCAACAGTTGCAAACGAGAGTTTCTATTGGAAAAATGCAGGTATATATTTTTTAGCCCTGTTTCATTTGCTTCCGCTTAAGAATTGCTTTTCAACATAATCAGTGGAATGAATACACCCATGATCACGCATAGACACAGTTCAATTTTATATCAGCCACGTTGTATTCCTTCTCACCTCTATGCACTCTCCTCCTCTCACCTTTTCCCTTCGTTTAAGGACTTCAATGAACAACACATCAGCTGTATGTGACCAGGCGAAAAAACCTTTCCAAGCCAAACCAGGTCATAACCGCTACACACAGCCAACATCGTTGTCCCCATATCAGCTAAAGTAACGTCCTAGTCAACATATCTAATATAACTATAATCTAATATAACTAACTCGTTAGTAAACCTGCTACAATCATGCAGTAAATGTACAGTGTATAGTCAGTAAGCAGTTACATACATTTAGAAAACCAAAAGTTTACATTGACTTGGAAGAGTTCCAGTGTTGTGTTGGATAGTCATAGCCAGCTAGCTAACATGGCATCCCTCTGATTGAGCTGGGTGTTTGAGTAACCAAACTAGCCAGCTGCATTTGCTGGCTAAGTAAGTGAAACTGAAATAAATTACACTCTTTCTCTCTCTTGGAATCTCCTTTATTTTTTAATGAATACATTTGTTGAAAACTGTTCAACTATTGTCTTTCTCTGCCTCCCCGTTGGCGCAGTGGCTAAGGCAGTGCCTAGCTGTGCCATCAGAGATTCTGGGTTCGAGCCCAGGCTCTGTCGCAGCTGGCCGTGACCGGGGGGCCCATGGGACGGCGCACAATTGGCCCAGCGTCGTCCGGGTTAGGGAGGGTTTAGCCTGCAGGGATATCCGGATCTGGGACACTATTGTCTTTCTCTCTTTGTATGCACTGCAGTGCTAACTAGCTGTAGCTTATGCTTTCAGTACTAGATTAATTCTCTGATCCCATGATTGGGTGGACAACATGTCAGTTCATGCTGCAAGAGCTCTGATAGGTTGGAGGGTGTCCTCCGGAAGTTGTCATAATTACTGTGTAAGTGGGTGAGAACCAAGGTTTTGTGTTGAAGTCAATGTACCAAGAGGAGGACGGAAGCCAGCTGTCCACCGGCTACACCATGGTGCTACCCTACAACGTGCTGTTGAGGCTACTGTAGACCTGCATTGCAAAACAGTGTGTTTTAATCAATTCTTTGGTGACATTTGAATATATTTATTATAGTTTTATCAGTGTTTTTCAATGTTTTACCTTTTAAAAAAAATGAAATTCACTTTGGGGGACGGTCCTCCCCGTCCTCCTCTGAGGAGCCTCCACTGGACTCACAATGTACTAGATGTTGGTCGACATAAAACTTCCTAAAGACCTTGATTCTGAAAATATTTACATCCCCATTTGCCGAAACATCGGAAATAATTCAGCTTCACACAAAACGAATCTTGTTTAAAGCCTCTCAGGCCGTGAAGTAAACTCAAGTACTTCTTATTCCTGGCAGCTAGAAACACTTCAATACACTTCAATCAATGGTTCACAAGGTTCTGTAAAGTTTAAAATTGGAAAATGTCTTCAATGTCGACACACTCCAGTCTGACAATAATGCTGGACAGGCAGGGGAACTCTGGGATTTAATAAAAATTCCACCCCACCCACTAATCGCCAGGTGACAGGCTCAGCACGATTCCCTTTGGAGAGGAGTGCTGAAATTGTCCTTGGGTGGTTGAATATGTCATATTATGCCATGGAATGCCTCTTGATTTTCAAACCATCTCTATACTGTGAAACTGTAGGCCTTAAGGGAGAGGTTATATTTTTGGGGACTCCGATTGCGTCGTTCTTGCATTACACAAGCAGTGTAACAAATTAGGATGTATTGCCTACTGTAGGCTTCTTTCAATAAATGTAGGTCTTGGAGGTGTGGTAAAAGTACATGGAGGTTGGTGAGGTATGTCACCTATTCCCTTTGAAACACTGTAGCAGATACAGTGCCTTCATAAAGTATTCATACAGTACCTTTTTGACTTATTCCACATTTTGTTGTGTTAACAGCCTGAATTCAAAACTGATTAAATAGTTTTTTTCCCTTCACCCATCTACACACAATACCCCATAATTACAAAGTGAAAACGTGTTTTTAGAAATGTTTGCACATTTATTGAAAATTAAATATAGAAATATCTCATTCACACAGGTATTCACCCCCGAGTCAATACTTTCTAGAAGCCCCTTTGGCAGCGATTACAGCTGTGAATCTTTCTGGCTAAGTCTCTAAGAGCTTTCCACACCTGGATTGTGCAACATTTTCCCATTATGATTTTCCAAATTATTCAAGCTCTGTCAAATTGGTTGTTGTTCACTGCTAGACAACCATTTTCAGGTCTTGTCATAGATTGTCAAGTACATTGCATTCAGAGAGTATTCAGACCCTTTCACTTTTTCTACATTTTGTTATGTTATAGCCATAAATCTAAAATGGATTCAATTGTTTTTTCCCCTCATCAATCTACACACAATACCCTATAATGAGAAAGCAAAAACAGGTTTAGACATTTTTGATAAAAAAACATAACAAAAAAATGGAAATATCATATTTACATAAGTATTCAGACTCTTTACTCAGTACTTTGCTGAAGGACCTTTGGCAGCGATTACAGCCTCAAGTCTTCTTCAAATCAAATGTTATTGGTTACATATACATGGTTAGTAGATGTTAATGCTAATGTAGCGAAATGCTTGTGCTTCTAGTTCCAACAGTGCAGTAATATCTAACAAGTCCAATATCTAACAATTCCACAACTACCTTATACACACAAATGTAAAGGGATGGAATACGAATATGTACATATAAATATATGGATGAGCGATGGTCGAGTGGCATAGGCAAGATGCAATAGATGGTATAAAATATACATATGAGATTCTTAATGTAAGATATGTAAACATGATTAAAGTGGCATTATTTAAAGTGACTAGTGACCCATTTATTAAAGTGGCCAATGATTTGAGTCTGTATGTAGGCAGCAGCCTCTCTGTGTTAGTGATAGCTGTTTAACAGTCTTAGGGTCCCAGCTTTGATGCACCTGTACTGACCTTGCCTTCTGGATGGTAGCGGAGTGAACAGGCAGTGGATCAGGTGGTTGTTGTCCTTGATGATCTTTTTGGCCTTCCTGTGACGTTGGGTGCTGTAGGTGTCCTGGAGGGCAGGTATTTTGCCCCCTGGTGATGTGTTGTGCAGGCCGCACCACCCTCTGGAGAGCCTAGCAGTTGTTGGTGGTGAAGTTGCCGTACCAGGCGGTGATACAGCCCGACAAGATGCTCTCAATTGTGCTTCTGTAAAAGCTTGTCAGTTTTTCACGTGACCAGCCAAATTTCTTCAGCCACCTGAGGTTGAAGAGGCGCTGTTGTGCCTTCTTCACCACACCTGTACACCTTCTCCACTGCTGTCCCGTCCACGTGGATAAGGGGGGGGGTGTCTCCTTCTGCTGTTTCCTGAAGTCCAAGATCATCTCCTTTGTTTTGTTGATGTTGAGTGAGAGCTTGTTTTCCTGACACCACACTCCGAGTGCCCTCACCACCTCCCTGTAGGCTGCCTCTTCGTTGTTGGTAATCAAGCCACTACTGTTGTGTCATCTGCAAACTTGATTATTGAGTTGGCCACGCAGTCATGAGTGAACAGGGAGTACAGGAGGGGGCTGAGCAGGCACCCTTGTTGAACCCCAGTGTTGAGGATCAGATAAGTGGAGCTGTTGTTTCCTACTTTCAACACCTGGGGGCGGCCCATCAGAATGTCCAGGACCCAGTTACACAGAAAGGGGTTGAGACCCAGGGCCTCAAGCTTAATGATGAGCTTGGAGGGTACTATGATGTTGAATGCTGAGCTGTAGTCAATGAACACTTGTTAAGGGATTTTTTTGATCAATAATGACTAATTATGTATACATTTCAATCAGGACTGACTAATCAGAAAACTATTATGTTACTGTATACAGTGCCTTGCGAAAGTATTCGGCCCCCTTGAACTTTGCGACCTTTTGCCACATTTCAGGCTTCAAACATAAAGATATAAAACTGTATTTTTTTGTGAAGAATCAACAACAAGTGGGACACAATCATGAAGTGGAACGACATTTATTGGATATTTCAAACTTTTTTAACAAATCAAAAACGGAAAAATTGGGCGTGCAAAATTATTCAGCCCCTTTACTTTCAGTGCAGCAAACTCTCTCCAGAAGTTCAGTGAGGATCTCTGAATGATCCAGTGTTGACCTAAATGACTAATGATGATAAATACAATCCACCTGTGTGTAATCAAGTCTCCGTATAAATGCACCTGCACTGTGATAGTCTCAGAGGTCCGTTAAAAGCGCAGAGAGCATCATGAAGAACAAGGAACACACCAGGCAGGTCCGAGATACTGTTGTGAAGAAGTTTAAAGCCGGATTTGGATACAAAAAGATTTCCCAAGCTTTAAACATCCCAAGGAGCACTGTGCAAGCGATAATATTGAAATGGAAGGAGTATCAGACCACTGCAAATCTACCAAGACCTGGCCGTCCCTCTAAACTTTCAGCTCATACAAGGAGAAGACTGATCAGAGATGCAGCCAAGAGGCCCATGATCACTCTGGCGGAACTGCAGAGATCTACAGCTGAGGTGGGAGACTCTGTCCATAGGACAACAATCAGTCGTATATTGCACAAATCTGGCCTTTATGGAAGAGTGGCAAGAAGAAAGCCATTTCTTAAAGATATCCATAAAAAGTGTAGTTTAAAGTTTGCCACAAGCCACCTGGGAGACACATCAAACATGTGGAAGAAGGTGCTCTGGTCAGATGAAACCAAAATTGAACTTTTTGGCAACAATGCAAAACGTTATGTTTGGCATAAAAGCAACACAGCTCATCACCCAGCATCATGGTTTGGGCCTGCTTTTCTTCAGCAGGGAAGATGGTTAAAATTGATGGGAAGATGGATGGAGCCAAATACAGGACCATTCTGGAAGAAAACCTGATGGAGTCTGCAAAAGACCTGAGACTGGGACGGAGATTTGTCTTCCAACAAGACAATGATCCAAAACATAAAGCAAAATCTACAATGGAATGGTTCAAAAATAAACATATCCAAAGTCCAGACCTGAATCCAATCGAGAATCTGTGGAAAGAACTGAAAACTGCTGTTCACAAATGCTCTCCATCCAACCTCACTGAGCTCGAGCTGTTTTGCAAGGAGGAATGGGAAAAAATGTCAGTCTCTCGATGTGCAAAACTGATAGAGACATACTCCAAGCGACTTACAGCTGTAATCGCAGCAAAAGGTGGCGCTACAAAGTATTAACTTAAGGGGGCTGAATAATTTTGCACGCCCAATTTTTCAGTTTTTGATTTGTTAAAAAAGTTTGAAATATCCAATAAATGTCGTTCCACTTCATGATTGTGTCCCACTTGTTGTTGATTCTTCACAAAATAATACAGTTTTATATCTTTATGTTTGAAGCCTGAAATGTGGCAAAAGGTCGCAAAGTTCAAGGGGGCCTAATACTTTCGCAAGTCACTGTAGATGTATGCATTTTCTTTTAACCTTAGTAATGAATATAATGTGCGTAAATATAATCAACAATTAGAACAATGACTGTCTGTTCCTTGGTAGAAATGAATGAACTTATAGCCAGACTGGCTATTAGGGGGAGACGATGTGGGAAGGCTTGAGAACTATACAGCCATTGTAGTGCTGGTTGATGAAAACGAATGACGTCATTTTCAGTTTATAATCTGTGGTAAACTGTATCATGTTCAGTACTCTCGAGAATAAACGCTTCTGGTAGATTTTGAGACTGGTCTCTGTCCATTTTATGCAAATAAGAGTCTTACAAATTTGTAGGAATTGACAGAGTGTTTAATTTTAATTGGGTATTAAAACAGAGGAATTTAATTCCTGTAACAACAGTATTCTTACATAGGTATTCCTCTTGTCCATATGGGATAGGGCAGTGTGCAGAGTG
The DNA here is from genome assembly GCF_002021735.2 of Oncorhynchus kisutch. Classification (NCBI taxonomy): domain Eukaryota; kingdom Metazoa; phylum Chordata; class Actinopteri; order Salmoniformes; family Salmonidae; genus Oncorhynchus; species Oncorhynchus kisutch. Next base: position 13,273,174 of record NC_034198.2, on the reverse strand, counting down.
ATGGCGATTGCATCGTCTGTGGACCTGATGGGGCGGTATGCAAACTTCCGACTTCAACTGTATATACACCTTTCATAATAATTCCCCCAATGTTATTAGCATACCTCTTTCTCTCTCTTGTTGTTTCATTCCTTCCTCGCTTTCAACAGTTAAGGACAACAAAACATATTTCATTTATCTTAATCATTCTAATGACATCCTTGAATAATATCGGACTAGAATTAGATGCAGAAGGCTTTCACTTCTCTTCACGAAGATTGAAAGGTTATAGGTCTGAATAACTGCTATAGCCTACTGCTATCACGTGTTCACTCTTCTTTCCAACGACCTGTAAGTTCTATTGACTGTTGTAGGGGATAGGGAGCGATTGAATATGTCCGTAAACACACCAGCCAGCTGGTCTGCGCATGCTTTGAGGACGCTTGTTCAAATCTCTAGCCACTTTAATCATAAAAAATTGGATGTAATAAATGTATCACTAGTCACTTTAAATAATGCCACTTTATATAATGTTTACATACCCTACATTACTCATCTCATATGTATATACTGTACTCTGTACCATATACTGCATCTTGCCTATGCTGCACGGCCATCGCTCATCCATATATTTATATGTACATATTCTTATTCATTCTTTACACTTGTGTGTGTATAAGGTAGTTGTGAAATTGTTAGATATTACTGCAATGTCGGAACTAGAAGCACAAGCATTTCGCTACACTCGCATTAACATCTGCTAACCATGCGTATGTGACCAATACAATTTAATTTGATGCATCGCGGAAGTTAGAGTAGCAGTGGTCCAGTGTATTGCCCGCCCGAGTGCTACAGTCAATATGCTAATAGAATTTAGGTAGCCTTGTTCTCAAATTAGCTTTGTTAAAATCCCTAGCTACAATAAATGCAGCCTCAGGATATATGGCTTTCAGTTTACACAGAGTCCAGTAAAGTTCCTTGAGCCTTCAAAGTCTGACCAGGAGGCCGTTCCGTCTACCTCTCCTGCGGTGACGTTGTTTTGGGTTGGCCTCTGAGATTAGATCCAATGTCCTGGGTGGTGGTCTGAACAAAGTATCCGCTTCGGGAAAGTCGTATTCCTGGTCGTAATGTTGGTAAGTTGACGTCGTTTTTATATCCAATAGTTCTTCCAGGCTGTATGTAATAATGTGACAGGTTAAAGGAAATACTCATAGCCTGTTATACATTAAAAAGTATTAGTAAGTTCATAGTATGTGAGGATCTTAAAGCATCTAAGGTTAAAAAGATCATGCATTCAGTATTAGTTGATAGAGATTGATAACATTCATAGACACTGCTCAAAAAAATAAAGGGAACACTAAAATAACACATCCTAGATCTGAATGAATTAAATATTCTTATTAAATACTTTTTTCTTTACATAGTTGAATGTGCTGACAACAAAATCACACATTATTAATGGAAATCAAATTTATCAACCCATGGAGGTCTGGATTTGGAGTCACACTCAAAATTAAAGTGGAAAACCACACTACAGGCTGTTCCAACTTTGATGTAATGTCCTTAAAACAAGTCAAAATGAGGCTCAGTAGTGTGTGTGGCCTCCACGTGCCTGTATGACCTCCCTACAACGCCTGGGCATGCTCCTGATGAGGTGGCGGATGGTCTCCTGAGCGATCTCCTCCCAGACCTGGACTAAAGCATCCTGGACTAAAGCATCCATGGAGCGAGACATGATGTCCCAGATGTGCTCAATTGGATTCAGGTCTGGGGAACGGGCGGGCCAGTCCATAGCATCAATGCCTTCCTCTTGCAGGAACTGATGACACACTCCAGCCTCATGAGGTCAAGCATTGTCTTGCATTAGGAGGAACCCAGGGCCAACCGCACCAGCATATGGTCTCACAAGGGGTCTGAGGATCTCATCTCGGTACCTAATGGCAGTCAGGCTACCTCTGGCGAGCACATGGAGGGCTGTGCGGCCCCCCAAAGAAATGCCACCCCACACCATGACTGACCCACTGCCAAACTGGTCATGCTGGAGGATGTTGCAGGCAGCAGAACGTTCTCCACAGTGTCTCCAGACTGTGTCACGTCTGTCACATGTGCTCAGTGTGAACCTGCTTTTATCTGTGAAGAGCACAGGGCACCAGTGGCGAATTAGCCAATCTTAGTGTTCTCTGGCAAATGCCAAACTTCCTGCACGGTGTTGGGCTGTAAGCACAACCCCCACCTGTGGACGTTGGGCCCTCATACCACCCTCATGGAGTCTGTTTCTGTCCGCTTGAGCAGACACACGCACATTTGTGACCTGCTGGAGGTCATTTTGCAGGGCTCTGGCAGTGCTCCTCCTGCTCCTCCTTGCACAAAGGCGGAGGTAGCGGTCCTGCTGCTGGGTTGTTGCCCTCCTACGGCGGCCTCCACGTCTCCTGATGTACTGGCCTGTCTCCTGGTAGCGCCTCCATGCTCTGGACACTACGCTGACAGACACAGCAAACCTTCTTGCCACAGCTCGCATTGATGTGCCATCCTGGATGAGCTGCACTACCTGAGTCACTTGTGTGGGTTGTAGACTCCATCTCATGCTACCACTAGAGTGAAAGCACCACCAGCATTCAAAAGTGACCAAAACATCAGCCTATAGGCCAGCATAGGAACTTTGAAGTGGTCTGTGGTCACCACCTGCAGAACCATTCCTTTATTGGGGGTCTTGCTAATTGCCTATAATTTCCACCTGTTGTCTATTCCATTTGCACAACAGCATGTGAAATTTATTGTCAATCAGTGTTGCTTCCTAAGTGGACAGTTTGATTTCACAGAAGTGTGATTGACTTGGAGTTACATTGTGTTGTTTAAGTGTTCCCTTTATTTTTTTGAGCAGTGTAATTGTGTTAAAGTTAAAATCCGTCAAGCGTGCAAAGGGTACAAATTGTGAGAGGAATGTGTAAACGTTATATTGATTGCTTTATTTTGTGGTGCCTAATGGAACGGTAAAAATGTTAATCTGTGATCTACTAAATGCTCTTAATCTATGAGCCTAAAATCGATTGCTCTAGTCTCCACCCAAGTTCCCGGGGAAATCGCGGTCTTTTCTCATTGCACTAAAAGTTATTATGAGGAAGCAAGACCGTATCCCTCTCGTGATTATTTCTCCCCCTTTTCAGGTACGTTATTGATGAAAAAAGAGTAATTTAAACGTAATAACTCGCTAGCATGTCAAGAGTGTTTAAGGTGTGTGTTAGTAACATCTTGAGGAAGTTAGAGTTAAGTTTGCAGAGAGCAATATGAGCCCTGCTCGGTTGCAGCGAAGAATAGCATCGTACTGAGAGTAGCTGCCATTTTATGTCAATTGTGAATGAACATGTGCGTTGTTAATAAGATATTTTGTTATTGTTATTTGTATAATGGTTTTTCAAAAATGTTATTGCCTGTTGATAAATTAGCTAGTCACCATTGTTCTCATGGTGAAATCCCTGAGCTGTGTCCTTCCTCTCAGGCAACTGAGTTAAGAAGGACGCCGGTATCTTTGTAGTGACTGGGTGTATTGATACATCATCCAAAGTGTAATTACCATGCTCAAAGGGATATTCAATGTCTGCTTTTTTATTTTTTTACCCATCTACCAATAAGTGCTCTTCTTTGTGAGGCATTGGAAAACCTTCCTGGTCTTTGTGATAGAATCTGTGTTTGAAATTCACTGCTCGACTAAGGGACCTTACAGATAATTGTATGTGTTGGGTACAGAGATGAGGTAGTCATTCACACGTGTTCATGTGACCTGTTAAGCAAATTTTTTCTTGCCATAACTAAGGAGTTGAATACTTATTTGTAATTAATTTGTAAATATTTTGAGAAACATAATTCCATTTTGACATTATGGGTATTGTGTGTAGGCCAGTGACAACTCTCAATTGAATCCATTTTGAATTCAGGCTGTTAACACAACAACATGTGGAAAAAGTCAAGTGGTGTGAATATCTTCTGAAGTCACTGTACATGTTCAGGCCAAGAGAATCACTTGTTGTAGTCTGCTATGAACAGGAGCTGACATCAAAAGCCAAAGCTGTCCCACACATTTCAGCGTTGCCTGCCTTCCTTCCTCTCCCTTTGCATGATTATTAAAGGAGAAAATCAAAACGGTATGAAATGTATCACTGAATTCCAAAGCAATGTACCAGATGTTTACCTGGATTAGCTGCATGATAATGGTAATAAGATCAACTGCACTACATTCATTGTACATTCACTGTACAAACAAATTGTCCACTCATTTACCCATGTAACTCATTATCATACTGTAGCCAACTGTACTGACATACTGCAGCTAACCTTACATTTACCCTGAATTATGGTAGCCTTTTTTACAATGACAGAGTCACATGTCAAAGGTTATAATGTAGAAATAATATATAAATGAGTATCTGATTTTAAGACTGGTGATTATACATTTTCGTAACAGAGTGTATTTATTTGGGCTGACGTAAATTCAAGTTTGAGGTTAAATAGCAGAGCCCTCAAAGCTTTTACAATCCAAGCTGCTCACTGCCTATGCATGAAATGGGGCGTACACTTTCACAAATTTACAGAGCAGTGTTGCCTGCTGCTCATTTATCTGAAATTCGAGTCAAGTTATGCCACACTTCAGTTCAGCTAAATAAAAGGATCCCGAGATAAGAGAGAAACAATTCTCCAGAAAATCAAAGCCATGACTGAGATGAGAAACCATTTTAAAATGGTTAGGCTATTTATTGTGAAAAAAAATGAATTTTACAATTGTGGGAGACTCTTTATATCATTATATTTAGGTAGCAATAATATTCCCCAAACCAGAACATGATTTCATGGTTGTATTCCACTTAGAAATGCCTTTTTATGTCTACAGACTATATAGTAGTTTATGAGGTTCACTGTAATATTCTGCATCACTTTCCAACTCACAAAATGTTGTGTTCCCCATATCACCCATGGATAGAATTCAAAAGAAAATATATAGTCTATAAATATTTAATATACGGTAATATAGTTAATACCTGTATATATTATATGAAACTTCTTAGCTGTCTGTTTTTCTCTTGGGCACTATCTATTGGTCTTTTATAGGGAAGAGGCTGGCAGATTATTTGATTGGCTTGTCTGAAAAGAAAGATATGGCTTGGATCTGTATGTTTGTCCCTAGAATTTGTCCAAAAACAATGACAAAAACAAAACTCTGGCTTGTAATTTGTTGGACATATCACCACTGTGAAGCTCTATTATCTTCAAATGCCGTATTTTACCCCCATAAAGACGACAGACTGAAGAACTACTTAGTACTTCTGAGAACCATAAAAGAGAGGCCCAAACCTCATCCGAGCGTTGTAGTAAAAACAGCCCAGAGGATCACAGAGGGGACTAGTCAATCAGTTTTTGTCGGCTCCAAGTTAAACGAGAAAGAGAGACCAGTGATCAAAAGGGCATGGAGTTTGTTTGATCTATGTTTGATTTAGTATATTACTTGATTAATATAGCAGAAAATCCTGAAAAATACATAAAACACTTCACTGGAGTGCTAGATTAAGAATATAGAGTGTATAAATTCCTTTTGGCTTGTTTACAATAACTTACATTGTCAGGATCCCTTTTCTTTAGTTAAACCTTAAACCACAGCGCATGCAGAGAATGCGTATGGATCCATCTGCAGAGACGTTACAGTAAGTGCAATCTTCAAAGGAGGTTTCATCTGCTACGACACCACAGCCAGTCCTTTTAATCTTTCATCCACCCGGCTCAGTTTACTAAACTGTAGACCGCTGCGCCACTCAGGATCCCTAAATCCACAATGTGGTGTTGCTACCATGCGGTCATGTGTTGTTGCCATGCTATGTTGTCGTCTTAGGTCTCCCCTTATGTTTTTATTTAACTAGGCAAGTCAGTTAAGAACTAATTCTTATTTACAATGATGGCCTACACCCGGACCAATTGTGCCCCGCCCTATGGGACTCCCAATCACGGCCGGATGCGAATGCAGCAATGTTTTAATGCCCCGTAGAATTCGGGTAGTTCTGGAGGCAAAGGGAGGTCCAACCTGGTACTGTAAACTGGCCGGTGTGTATAAGTTGGTTTGAATAGTCGTGACGGGTCTCGTCTTCATAAAGTACACTAGACTAGATGTAACACAGTAAATGAAAATCTGGGACACTAAAATTAGTATAGTATGGTTAGATAAATCAAAAAGTTACTTAAGGCAAAAATTAAGAGGGTGTTTGGTTGGGGTGGATGGGTAGGCATATAATTCCAATGTCTAGCAACCCAAAGTTTGCTCGTTTGAATCTCATCACAAACAACTTTCGCATTTGAGCTCATTAGCATTTTTGCAACTACTTACTGCATTTGAGCTAATTTGCAACTACTTATCATGTTAGCTAACCCTTCCCCTAGCCTTAACTCTTTAACCTAACCTTAACCTCTCGCCTAATTTTAGCGTTAGCCACAACAAATAGGAACTCATATCATAAGTATTGCAAATTCACAACATATAACTTATCGAACGAAATGTTGATATCCACAAATGAATACAGCATAAAAATATAGCATAAAAAACCTAACATATCATACTAATTGTGATTGATACCATTGATATCCTACCAACGGGACATAAAAAAAATTGTAATATCTTGTGTTTCACCGAGTCGTGGCTGAATGACAACATGGATAATATAGAGCTGTCGGGATTTTCCATGCATCGGCAGGACAGAGAAGCTACGTCTGGTAAGACGAGCGGCAGGTGTGTGTCTATTTGTCAAGAACAGTTGGTGCCCGATGTCTAATATTAAAGAAGTCTCGAGGTATTGCTCGCCTGAGAGTATCTTATGATAAGCTATAGACCACACTATCTACCAAGAGAGTTTCCATCTTTATTATTCGCAGCTGTCTATTTACCACCACTAACTGATGCTGGCTCTAAGACCGCACTCAACCAGCTGTATAAGGCTATAAGCAAACAAGAAAATGCTCATCCAGAAGCGGTGCTCATAGTTGCCGCACTCAACCAGCTGTGAGTAAATAGTGCAGGCAAACTTAAATCCGTTTCACCTCATCTCTACCAGCATGTGCAACCAGAGGAAAAACAACTGTAGATCACCTTTACTCCACACACAGAGATGCATACAAATCTCTCCCTCGCCCTCCATTTGTCAAATCTGACCATAATTCTATCCTCCTGATTCCTGCTTACAAGCAAAAACTAAAATAGGAAGTACCAGGGACTCGCTCAATACGAAAGTGGTCAGATGACGCGGATGCTACGCTACAGGACTGTTTTGCTAGCACAGACTGGAATATGGCATTGAGGCATTGAGGAGTATACCACCTCAGTCATCAGCTTCATCAATAAGTGCATTGACGATGTCATCCCCACAGTGACCATACGTGCATATCCCAACCAGAAGCCATGTATTACAGGCAACATCTGCATTTAGCTTTCAAGGAGCGCGACACTGATCCAGACGCTCGTAAGAAATCCCGCTACGTCCTAAAACGAACCATCAAACAGGCAAAGTGTCAATACAGGATTAAGATGGAATCCTACCACACAAGCGCTGATGTTCGTCGGATGTGTCAGGGCTTGAAAACTATTACAGACTACAAAGGCCAAGCAACACTGGAGCATGCATAAGAGTTCCAGCTGTTCTGGACGACTATGTGATAACACTCGGTAGCCGATGTGAGCAAGACCTTTAAACAGGTCAACATTCACAAAGCCGCGGGGCCAGACGTATTACCAGGACGTGTACTCAAAGCATGTGTGGACTAACTCGCAAGTGTCTTCACTGACATTTTCAACCTCTCCTTGACCTTTTGTAATACCTACATGTTTCAAGCACACCACCATTGTCCCTGTACCCAAGAAAGTGAAGATAACCTGCCTAAGTGATTACCACCCCGTAGCACTCAGAGGCTTGGCAGTGTGGTGCCAGGTAAACAACCTCACACTCAATGTCAACAAAACAAAGGAGATGATCGTGGACTTCAGGAAACAGCAGAGGGAGCACCCCCCTATCCACATCGACGGGACAGAAGTGGAGAAGGTGGAAAGTTATGTTCCTCGGCGTACACAGTACAGACAACTGAAATGGTCCACCCACACAGACAGCGTGGTGAAGAAGGCACCTCTTCAACCTCAGGAGGCTGAAGAAATTTGGCTTGTCACCGAAAACACTCAAACTTTTACAGATGCACAATCGAGAGCCACCTGTCGGGCTGTATCATGGCCTGGTACGGCAACTGCTCTGCCCACAACCGTAAGACTTTCCAGAGGGTAGTGAGGTCTGCAACACGCATCACCGGGGGTAAACTACCTGCCCTCCAGGACACCAACACCACCCGATGTCACAGGAAGGCCAAAAGATCATCAAGGACCACAACAAACCGAGCCACTGCCTGTTCACCCAACTATCATCCAGAAGGTAGACTGAAAAACAGCTATCTCAAGGCCATCAGACTGTTAAACAGCCATCACTAACATTGAGTGGCTGCTGCCAACATACTGGCTCAAATCTCTAGCCACTTTAATAATAGAACATTGGATGTAATAAATGTATCACTAGTCACTTTAAACAGTCAACGTGCTAATATAATTTAGGTAGCCTTGTTCTCAAATTAGCTTTGATAAAATCCCTAGCTACAATAAATGCAGCCTCAGGATATATGGTTTCCAGTTTACACATAGTCCAGTAAAGTTCCGTGAGCCCACCGCCGCTGGACCAGACAGGACTGGCAAAAAGTGCTCTTCACTCACCAGGGGGGGATGGTCGGATTTGAGTTTATCGTCGAAGGAATGAGCGTTACACAGAGGCCTGTACTCTGGAGCGGGATCGATTTGGAGGTGGAGGATCTGTCATGGTCTGGGGCAGTGTGTCACAGCATAATTGGACTGAGCTTGTTGTCATTGCAGGCATTGCATTGCAGTCATTGCAGGGAACACATCCTCCTCCCTCATGTGGTACCCTTCTTGCAGGCTCATCCTGACATGACCCTCCAGCATGACAATGCCACCAGCCATACTGCTCGTTCTGTGCGTGATTTCCTGCAAGACCAGAATGTGAGTGTAATGCCATGGCCAGTGAAGAGCCCGGATCTCAATCCCATTGAGCACTTCTGGGACCTGTTGGATCGGAGGGTGAGGGTTAGGGCCATTCCCCCCAGAAATGTCAGAGAACTTGCAGGTGCCTTGGTGGAAGAGTGGGGTAACATCTCACAGCAAGAGATGGCAAATCTGGTGCAGTCCACGAGGAGGAGATGCACTGCAGTACTTAATGCAGCTGGTGGCCACACCCGCTACTGATTTACTTTTGACCCCCCCTTTGTTCAGGGACACATTATTCCATTTCTGTTAGTCATATGTCTGTGGAACTTGTTCAGTTTATGTCTGTTGTTGAATCTTATGTTTATACAAATATTTACACATGTTAAGTTTGCTGAAAATAAACGCAGTTGACAGTTTCTTTTTTTGCTGAGTTTAGAACCGAAAATGGTTCTTTGGCTGTCTCAATAGGAGAACCCTTTGAAGAACCTTTTGCACAGACCCTTACGAAAATACTGTGTCCAAAACAGCACTTTTTTTTCACTGCAGTAGTTTCTCAGTGTAGTTGCAGTTCAACTGCAGTACACTGCAGTTAATCTGCAACTACTGCGCCCATAATTCCACAGTCGACTGTAGTTACTGCACTTTTACTGCAGTTTCAAAACGGCTATCTTTTTTTGTACGGGGAGGGTTCTACATGGAACCCAAAAGGGGTTCTTCAAAGGGTTCTCCTATTGAGACAGCCAAAGAACCATTTTCCCAAAACGGTTCTCTTATGGGGTCAGCCGCAGAACCCTTTTTGTCTAAGAATGTAGTCTGTCATTGACTAATTATACCTTGTCAATAACCAAGGTTTCAAGATTTTAATGAGGCTATATCGTCTCTCTGAGGTGACAAGAACACAGCTTCCAAGGTGTAAAATTGTGAAATCGAGAGTATAGCTTGTAATATTCATATGTGTAAACATACTGAATTGTAATTGGATGCATTTTACCGCCATATCATACTGTGCTATGATTTGTTAAGACCACCCAAATGGTTAGGTCATGGGCATTTTGATCCTGGTAAGCGTTACATGAACATGCCAGTTATAGCTAGCTATTAAAGATCTACGTTAAGTGCAAACATGGACCTATTCAATGTTTCAAGTTATATATTTGATTCTAGAAGAGTAGAATGAAAAGACGTTGAATTCCACCCACCTGGCTGCTATAGCTGCTATAGCCCCCATTATTACTCACCAAATTGCTGTACTTTGTTGGAACACTAATTGCTTTGACTGTTTTACTGAAAATAAAATGTTATTTTAATAATTTATCAGATTTACAGTTAGTAAATGGACTTGTGTGGTCATTTATGGGGATTCACCGAACCGTTTCCAGACATACACCACAGTTCAAAAGTTTGGGGTCACTTAGAAATGTCCATGTTTTCCATGAAAACATACATGAAATGAGTTGCAAAATTACTAGGAAATGTAGTCAAGACCTTGACAAGGTTATAAATAATGATTTTTAATTCAAATAATAATTGTGTCCTTCAAACGTAGCTTTCGTCAAAGAATCCTCCTTTTGTAGTAATTACAGCCTTGCAGACCTTTGGCATTCTAGTTGTCCATTTGTTGAGGTAATCTGAAGACATTTCACCCCATGCTTCCTGAAGCACCTCTCACAATTTGAATTGGCTTGATGGGCACTTCTTACATACCATACTGTCAAGCTTCTCCCACAACAACTCAATAGGGTTGAGATCCAGTCACTGTGCTGGCCACTCCATTATAGACAGAATACCAGCTGACTGCTTCTTCCCTAAATAGTTATTGCATAGTTTGGAGCTGTGCTTTGGGTCATTGTCCTGATGTAGGAGGAAATTGGCTCCAATTAAGCGTCATCCACATGGTATGGCGTTGCAAAATGGATTGATAGCCTTCCTTCTTCAAGACTTCTTTACCCTGTACAAATCTCCCACATTACTGCCACCAAAGCACCCCCAGAACATCACATTGCCTCCAACATGCTTGACAGATGGTGTCAAGCAAACCTCCAGCATCTTTTCTGCATCTCACGAATGTTCTTCTTTGTGATCCTCAAACTTAAATTTGTCTGCCCATAACACTTTTTTACAATATTCCTCTGTCCAGTGTCTGTGTTTTTGCCCATTTTAATATTTTATTTTTATTGGCCAGTCTGAGATATGTCTTTTTCTTTGCAACTCTGCATAGAAGGTCAGCATCCCGGAGTCGCCTCTTCACTGTTGAAGTTGAGACTGGTGTTTTGCTGGTAATGTTTAATGAAGCTGCCAATTGAGGACTTGTGAGACATCTGCTTCTCAAACTAGACCCTGTAATGTACTTGTCCTCTTGCTCAGTTGTGCACCGGGGAATCCCACTCTTTCTATTCTTGTTAGAGCCTGTTTGAGCTGTTCTGTGAAGGGAGTAGTACACAGCGTTGTACGAGATCTTCAGTTTCTTGGCAATTTCTCACATGGAATAGACTCCATTTCTCAGAACAAGAATAGACTGATGAGTTCTTTGTTTGTGAACCCACAAATGCTGCTGGCTCAGATACTCAACTAGTCTAAAGAAGAACAGTTTTATTGCTTCTTTAATAAGAACAACACCTTTCAGCTGTGCTAACATAATTGCAAAATGGTTTTCTAATGATCAATTAGCCTTTTAAAATGCTAAACTTGGATGAGCTAACACAACGTGCCATTGGAACACAGGAGTGATGGTTGCTGATAATGTACCTCTGTACGCCTATGTAGATATTCCATTTAAAAAATCTGCCGTTATCCAGCTACAATAGTAATTTACAAGATTAACAATGTCTACACTGTATTTCTGATCAATTTTATGTTATTTTAATGCACCAAAAATGTCTGACCCCAAACTTTTGAACGTTAGTGTATACACGCCGTGCATGTTCATGGAGGTATACGGGATGTGGGCAGGGCCGAACACAGCTGGACACTTGACCGCACATTTCCAGAAACTATATGTTTTTGGAATTGTGCACTGGAGTGTTCGACCCGTAATTTGCCTTTTCATGCAGTGGGACGGACTAGTTCTGACCAACATATTTGTGTAAAGAATGCTCAGTGAACAACAATTGCTGTGCACTCCGTGAACACTGGTTATCCCACTTCACATGTCACTCTCCACTCTCATCTGAGATGCAGTATGTGAAATCTGACACCACATTTGCACAGAGAGCGCCAAGTATCATGTTCTGGCCTATCCAGACAAAAGGAGACATTTGTTGAATACCATATTTGTACTGTGTTCTTGAACTTGTGTCCTCGAAAGTGACAACACTTCAGCAATTTAAAGTACAGCTATTTTTTTCCAGAAAGCTGAGATTATAATATTTCTGGCAGTATAAGAATTAATTATTACTTTATGGTTGTCTCATCCTAAATAACTACTTTTGAGTATGTCTGTTGGCAGAAATCGACATTTTCACATTTACATTTAACAGTAGTTAAGGTGTGCAATTATACTTTCTGTAACACAACCTTACACATCACTTCCCCTGGCTTTCCTACTTATTCATCATCTCATTACCAAAACCAAGCAGCACATAACAGGAAGATTACTCCCCCAGTCATTAGCCAGTTAACACTGGTGACAGGACAAGAGACTCGTAAAAACACAAGACTCCACAGGCTCTTCATTCTCCCGCCACCGTTAATCGTTTGGGTGGCAGCTGGCCCAGTTATCAGAGACAACAGGTTATTGTTGCTCTGCCCAACTTCTAGCATCCTACACCTGCCCAACGCAATTCAGAAGTCCAGGTATGTAATGTACCTACCCAGCTAGGTTGGCTGGCTCTCTCATGGCTTTGCATCCTGTCTGGCTTGCTCTCTGCCTTTCAAACATTCATCTGCTCCGCCACCTTGGGTGTCTAGGTTCACAGAGCGTGATAATAATGACTGGCCAGCTCCCAAATGTCTTCACCCTCCTCTTCTCAATCAAGTGAGTAAACATCCCCTCTCCCTTTCTGTGCTTATAAGGATTATAATGTGATAAAGTCACACAGAGGGCTAGAGATAATTACAGAAATCTGTAATAATCTGAAGTAGCTGAAAATCCCATATTCCTTGAAATTTAACAACATTTGGGTAGTTTACTGGTAAACTTTGAACTTTTCCAGTAATACAGTGCATTCTGAAAGTTTTCAGACCCCTTTTACTTTTTCCACACTTTGTTAAAATCGATTAAATTGTGTTTTTCCCCCCTCATCAATCCACACACAATACCCCATAATGACAAAGTGAAAACTGTTTTTTAGAAATGTTTGCTAATTTAAGAACAGAAATATTACATTTAGATAAGTATTCAAAACCCTTAACTCAGCACTTTGTTGAAGCACCTTTGGTGTGATTACAGCATAGAGTCTTCGGTATGACGCTACAAGCTAGGCAAACCAGTATTTGAGGAGTTTCTCCCATTCTTCGTTGTATATCCTCTCAAGCTCTGTCAGGTTGGATGGGGAGCGTTTCTGCACAAAAATATCTAAACTGTTTTTGTTTTGTCATTATGGGGCATTGTGTGTAGTTTGCTGAGGAAAACATTTTATTTAATCAATTTTAGAACAAGGCTGTAACGTAACAAAATGTGGAAAAAATAAAGGGTCTGAATACTTTCCAAAGGCACTGTATAACCTCCCTTTGCAACCCCACCCTTGTGTCTTTTGGAAGGAGCTCCACTTAACATTTCCGAATTGCTCCCTCTCACCCTAATAGTCCCATCATGCACAGTATGTTCCATCTCAAACACCATTCTATGCTTAATTATGTGTTCATGTGTAGTCTACTGCTTTTCAATTGCCAATCCTATGACTGCAAACAGTAATTATATATGGATTGCTTTCTTGAGTGTAAAGAGGTTTGACAATACATGATTTATTTCCTTTGATAGGCCTTATTGCATTAATTACCCCATGAAACTTTAACAAAAATGTGTTACAGTTGAACTGACAATCTCTCTATTCAACATTCCTAAATGGAATGACATATGGCTGATTTGTAGAAGACACTGCAATTGGATGTCGGTGTGTCCTGCAATCCAACCCTTAAGCAATGTGTCAAGAAATGTACATTTATCTGAAGTAGCTCAGCCCACAATTGAATGTTTTTCCACAGGCCTCTGTTGAAGATAATGAGAGAGGAACCTTATCATCATTATTTCTAGCAGCATAAACAGTGAATCACTGAGGTGTCCACCATTTCCTTCAATAAGCCTGTGAGTCACCGGGGAGATGTAGCAACATGCAAATGTGCAGATTTCCGCCCTTCTGTGACATTGTCTGGAACCACTAAAGTGTCCCCAGTCTGAGTTTTCAATGGAGACCCTACCATCTGCATGATTGTCAGGGAGGAGGACAGATGTCTGTTCCAGTTCTAGAATGTTGCTCTTCCAAAGCCTGACAATCCTGGACATGATGACCAGGGAGGGTTCTATCTAGAATGTCAGCCTTTGCCCTACTGATGTGCTCTCCTGTCCTGTCTGTAATGATGTGTCTGTTCGGGTTAGAGCTAGATGTTTCAGCTGACAGCTGTGCAGCTTGGGACTGGGTCTCTATCACATTGGTGCCATAGCTACAGCTCCCATAACAATGCATTAAATCTTACACATTCAAATGTAGCCTACCTTCTAAAAGAACAATAACAGAGATTGTCAATATAAAAACAGATGTATTGTTATTTGAATTTAAATGACATTGAATGTGAGAAATGTTGAACTGTACATTTACGGTAGGCACACAGAAAGCACATCATTCCTAAGCTAAAATGTACAGGAAGTGCATGGTGGCCATTCAAATTCAAACTTTTGTGAACAATGTTGGTGAACAAACAGTCATTTTTTAAAGTCAAACTGCAATTCAAAATTCTATTCTTAGTTTTTAGCTACACCCTACAAATGTCACAAAATAATACAATTAGCGCAATTTAGCGAAATCACATATCGCTAACTGGCAAATTATGGAACATTGGTAGCTCATTTAGATGGGCTTTGGTGCCAGAGATTGGTCAACTGAGGAACCAGAAGTAGAAACCTGTTTGAAGGTGATTTAAGTCGGGATTCAATTAGCTAGTGCTTTTGTTGACAATGCTCCTGCGTTCATTGAGACTACGTTCACGGTAAACACTGCCTACATTGGCTAAATCGGAAATTACCATTAAAATGGCACATAGCTGACAAAGTGTGATCGGACTGAATCCCGGCCATACTCAAGAATAAATTATTTAACACATTTGACCTGACTTGGTTACACACAACGTTTTTAGCTAGATAATTAGATGACTAAACTAACCTAAGCTGGCTAGCAAGTGTTCTCACCAGTTGGCTAGTTAGCCACCACTAATGTATAATGATAGCTAGCTAAAATGTTCTCATATCTCAGGAGGGCTCAGAAATTAGAGACAATGCTAATCAGTTATTCATTTGCGTGAGTAAAAATACTATTTGCCAGTAATCAGTATTCTAAGCAGGAGTGCATCACAGACATCCCATCAGTACCTTCTTTCCTCATGCAGAGGAGTGTGAGGTGAGCGAGGGGGGGGACACAGACACCTCTTCACTATTGGGAATGTCATGTCCTTGCTCTGTGCTTTAAAGAAAATAATTGTTTGTAGTGTGACAGAAGACCTGTGTGGCTTGATCATCCTGGTGTGTGGGGTTGGGAAGCATGAGGGAAAATAAACAACAGGTGATTATACGACTGTCAGGCAGAATAACTGTCTCTGTGTCCTCCATAGCAATGTAGTACAGCTGCGGGACACAGACAGACAGGTTTTAATACAGTGCCAGTGCCACTCAGTACTCAGCGATCCATAGGAGGCTTCAAAGATACAGGAGAGCATTATGCTAGACTTTGAGCCTCTTAATTCTGACGTGGTCCTGTCAGGAAATCACACGTTCAGTATGTACACATATTCAAATTGCAACTTGGCCAGCATGTGACTTTCTTGTGATTTTGTCATAAGGATGGGTTGTACAGTACAACAGGGATGGGATGTACAACTGCCCTTTCAGTAGCAATACATTAGCAAACAGTATCACATTACTGCAATATCAATTCATTGTGCATTAGCACAAGGTTATTTTAGAGCCAATACACTCCGAAGACCAGGGTTAGTGATAGTGTCAGTGGGGTGATGTTCCTAGTCCCCACTGTGGTCACTGATTGGATAGGAGCTCTGTGGAGCCAACTGTGGGTTAGTGAGATTCAAGTTTAACTCTCTAACTAGATCTCCGAGCCTCATGGCACACAAACCGCTATTTTCCCCCAGTGATGTGTGCTGTTGCCAGGCAACCCCTGTGGCTGACTCGGAGGGCTGGTCTGCCAAGGGAAGCAAAGTGGAAATGTAAGACTTTAGAGATATCTAAATTAGGCGTTTGCGATGTGGAGACTTATCCACCCCCACATGACCTTCTGCTGGAGCTGTCAAACGTGTGTAACAATGCTGGAGAAAATGCTGGTTCTGTTAAGATTTGTAAATACAATTCAACACTTGAGTAGTGCAAAAATATGTGCAGAATGAATGGGCATTATGGGATAAATCCTAAATTATTCTCAATTGGGCAAAAGTCCATCCTCTCATCTCTTCCGTGAACCGGAAACTGATAGGTGGTCTAAAATGGGGCCAAACTCACTTTATTTATTTTTCAACCATTGGTCTAAAATGGCTAGCTGCTGGCTTTTCTCATAGGCCAACCTGACCAAATTAGCCATGATGCCAAGAATGAGCAGTCAAGCAGATAATTATATTTGGTAACAAATTCCATCTCAGCTTATTAAGATAATCCACATAGTTGGATGTGATCCAACACTTTTTCATTAAAGCATCCTTACTATGATGATTAAATTAAATGCATTACATGCAAAAATGTGTCTGGAAAATTAGCTCAGAGTATAAGATGCCTAGTTCATGACACTTCACCACTTGCAACATAACTTTGAATCCCGGTGGGGTCATCGTTTCATTGTGGCATTGTGTTGAGAAGGAAAGAGCAGTCATCACCTTAAAAATGAAGATTAAGAAAGCATTTCCTAAGGAGATAGGCCTATGACTTTCTTAACCCTTCTTCACAAATAAACTGCTAGGTCCTGATAATATCTTGGCAGAGGCTGCATGAATGTGTGCTGGCCTAGATATAGTTTACGCCTGCAGAGTTTTATATAATCATTGTCTAGCCTACCTTGTCACATGTGTAACAAAGTTTAAATTGACAGGTCAGGCTAGGTTCACCAACTGTCCAATAGAGGGTGCAGCTACTCCAGGAATCCACTGAGGTGAAGCCTAGCCTCCTCCTGGCTTCACAAGTTATTAAGCCGTTGCAGTAAAATACACTAAATCTGACTGTTTCCTGACAATTTTGTAACACATGCTATTTTTATTTTTTATTTCACCTTTATTTAACCAGGTAGGCGAGATGAGAACAAGTTCTCATTTACAATTGCGACCTGGCCAAGATAAAGCAAAGCAGTTGCAAATTATAGATGGGCTAGGTGTAGTAATCTGTGAGCTGCTCTGACAGATGGTGCTTAAAGCTAGTGAGGGAAGTGTTTCCAGGTTTAGAGAATTTTGTAGTTCGTTCCAGTCATTGGCAGCAGAGAACTGGAAGGAGAGGCGGCCAAAGTAAGAATTGGTTTTGGGGGTGACCAGAGAGATATACCTGCTGGAGCGTGTGCTACAGGTGGGTGCTGCTATGGTGACCAGCGAGCTCAGATAAGGGGGGACTTTACCTAGCAGGGTCTTGTTGATGACCTGGAGCCAGTGGGTTTGGCGACGAGTATGAAGCGAGGGCCAGCAAACGAGAGCGTACAGGTCGCAGTGGTGGGAAGTATATGGGGCTTTGGAGACAAAACGGATGGCACTGTGATAGACTGCATCCAATTTATTGAGTAGGGTATTGGAGTCTATTTTGTAAATGAGTCAAGGATCGGTAGGATGGTCAGTTTTACGAGGGTATGTTTGGCAGCATGAGTGAAGGATGCTTTGTTGCGAAATAGGAAACCAATTCTAGGTTTAACTTTGGATTGGAGATGCTTAATGTGAGTCTGGAAGGAGAGTTTACATCTTTTGACTGACTGGCCTAACCAATAAACATTCAGATCAACAGAGCCATCTTCATTGTCTTGGATGTGTTATTTGGCTGGGCTAGGGTATATCAACACCATAGCCTAACATTGGTTTAAAAAGTTGAGCTATGCACATCTTTCTCTGACATGCTACATCACATTACACATTAGATTGATGTATTTATCTAGCTACGGTATCATTCCCTTTTCATCTGTGGTATCATAGCTAGCCTGGCTTGCTAGGATGATCAAATAATGTTCTATAACAAAAAGTAGCTACTTGCTAGCTAGTACCAGCTATCTACTTAGCTAACTTACCAACAATAGTGGTTTGACGGGTGTTGGATGTAATCTATTACTGGCCATCTGGCAATATTATTGAAATGCAATGGAAGTTTGCACCAACTTTATGGAAGCCCATTTTCACTCCTATTTGCTGAGCGAAATGTGCATGCTTTGGTTGCATCCATATGCAGATATATGGCAGCGGACCACAACGTGTGTCTCTGGGCAATTGGGAATCATTGGCAAAATAAGTAATCCATACCCAACCCTCCATTAAGTCATGGCAAGCTGTGTTTTGGATGAGACTGACTTTATCCTAGATATACTTTGTAGTCAATTTTGACACAAGAATAAATGTTTATGACTCATATCGATGCCACACAGTCTGTTTAAAATCAGAGAAGTTGGTTCTAAAGGTCTGATTGTCATGGTTCACCAGAGGGCTGCACAGACTGTCCTATAGACATGAACGACACTCCGGTGTGTCCTATTGACCTGTTATGATTTCCCCGTTATAAGAGGTGTGTTTTCTGTTGTCCTTTGCAGAATCTTGAATTGTTTATGGTGTGTGCGCGCACGCGTTTGTTTGAGTGAGTTTTTTGTTATTCAGCTGACAGCTGTGCAGCTGTTATTTTTCTAGTATACTGTGATCCTGCAGCTACCGGTTCTCAGTAAAGTATTTATGTTTATCCTTAACCACTGATTCCTCTTTTGGTCTCTTCTCTACACCTGGGTCCAAATCAAATCAAATCAAATTTATTTATATAGCCCTTCGTACATCAGCTGATATCTCAAAGTGCTGTACAGAAACCCAGCCTAAAACCCCAAACAGCAAGCAATGCAGGTGTAGAAGCACGGTGGCTAGGAAAAACTCCCTAGAAAGGCCAATACCTAGGAAGAAACCTAGAGAGGAACCAGGCTATGTGGGGTGGCCAGTCCTCTTCTGGCTGTGCCGGGTGGAGATTATAACAGAACATGGTCAAGATGTTCAATGTTCATAAATGACCAGCATGGTCGAATAATAATAAGGCAGAACAGTTGAAACTAGAGCAGCAGCACAGTCAGGTGGAAGTTGAAACTGGAGCAGCAGCATGGCCAGGTAGACTGGGGACAGCAAGGAGTCATCATGTCAGGTAGTCCTGGGGCATGGTCCTAGGGCTCAGGTCAGTTGAAACTGGAACAGCAGCATGGCCAGGTGGACTGGGGACAGCAAGGAGTCATCATGTCAGGTAGTCCTGGGGCATGGTCCTAGGGCTCAGGTCCTCCGAGAGAGAGAAAGAAAGAGAGAATTAGAGAACGCACACTTAGATTCACACAGGACACCGAATAGGACAGGAGAAGTACTCCAGATATAACAAACTGACCCCAGCCCCCCGACACATAAACTACTGCAGCATAAATACTGGTAACCATTTGTTACCAGATATGATGATCTGTTCAGCTGGTTGTCCTCAGGCCAACCTGGCCAAATTAGCGAGAAATAAACCATGGTTTAAACAAAAGTTCACAAGTATGGGGGGGGGGCCCAAAAGTTCACATATTGGGGGTGGCCCCAATATGCCAGAGAGTGTAATTTTTTTTATAGGCGAATGAAAGATGGAAGAGTTTTGAAGTCTGCCACACCCCCTTTGAAACAGCTGTTGTATTCAATTGTTTTATTTTAGGGGTAAGAAAAGCATGCACACATTTATAAAACAATACACTACTTATCCATAAATTTCTAACACAGCTAGCTACATTTATTTTGACCAATTTACAGATGTATTTTGGGATTGCACATCTGCAAAAAAGTCATTTTCCTGATGAGCGCTAGAGTCATTTCATACAAGCACATTTGTTTCCACATTTTTTCTAAACAAATGCACGGTGGATGGAGAAGAAGACGTGAGGAATCAAGGAAATCCAATTGAGTTTCTCCTGAGTTTCAGCTTGTGATTTAACACAAATTTCCCATTGACATCAATACAAAGGTTTTTGCATCTCAAATTTGGTTGACTTAACAAGCTAATCACAGAAGACTTTCAGTCATCTCTGTGTGAAGCTAGCCATAACTCTACCTCATGTTAGCTTTGTCGCTAATCCCCAGATTTTCCTGTCCAACTCTGCTTAGCTTCTCCTTAGCCTCCCTGAGCAACCTGGTATGGTAAAGAGGGAGGGAAACACTAGGCTTTAGTAAGCCAGCTAACTGTAACTAAATCACCATATTGCTATTGTGTGTCATTGGTAGGAGAGAGTTTTGGTGTTCCCCAAAGTTGGCTGAATTTACAGTAGTTAGGAAATAGTTAAGGAGCCAATAAACCTGAAACCTTTCATGTTTGAGCTGATCATTTCCCCATTTTGAAGAGTTTGTGCTTGTGGCTAGAATAGAAACATAGATCTGCCTGTAACAGCTCAGATAATGACCAGGGAGGATGAATGTGTGTTTTGTGAGAGGCTTTCAAAATAAAAGCCCCTTGTTTTTGTGAGAAATCGTCAAAAAAAGGACAGGAATTTTGCATTAAAATGAAAAGTGTATACTAAAATCTGAAAATACTACATATGGTGTCTCAAAATCGCTATATCTATCTTACCTCTATATTGTTTTATGTCCTGCGGATTCGAGAACAAAGATGAGTCCATGGGAAAGTGAGCCTTTCAGGTTATTTATTCTGGCACAGCATCCATCAAATCTGACACGATGGGGTGCAATTTCTCTTATTTTTGACACACTCTTTGATAGAAACTCCTGGCTCGCACTGCGACGATTATGATCCTGAGCTGCTTCTCGCAGACTCCTACTGTGAGTCCTGGTCCTTACTCTTGCTCTCAGTCAGCTCCTCAATGATCTGTGGTGGAAAGGGGACGGACTTGGTCGTTTACAGATGGACGTGAGCTCAGTCTATCTAGGGCCTTCAGCTCTGTAGTGATGGTCCTGGTGGTCCTCTTCTCAGCTGCAGCACAAGGACACTGAAACACAGGGGTCAGTTTGGCAGGCAATATTAACAATTTATTCCTCTTGGTAGGAAAAAAATAAAGGCAGTAGTACTAAGCTCACGATGAGGCATCTATATATTAGGCTATAGCTATTTTCTTCAACAATCACTACATATATAGTTTACAATTTAAATTCAAAATGGCCTCAGGAATGACAGATTGTGGCTTGAAATGTAAAATAGCCTCACACTTACATGGGATTTACGTGCACCACCTTCGGCTCCTACAGCACATTCTCCATGGTCTCTTCTAGGATTACAATCTTTTCAGTGATAACTTTTGTTTTCAGGATAACACCTTTTTGTTACATCAACCCAAATATATCAGTTGACGTTGACTTGGTTACAAATGTGTTAAGCGTACACCACACAGAAGAGCAAACACAGGGTGCGACATTTATCCTTCAGCATACGTTGTTACCATCAGTCCAGCTATCTCAGTTGGAGCCAGGTAGCTAGCTAGCTTGCAAAACTTCTTGACAGCTAACGGCAGCTAGCTAGCTGCAGCAGGCCAAAACAAACTGTCAACATAATTAGCTAGTTGACCTGTTAGCTAGCTATCTGAGGTGGAATCAAGCTAGCTTATAACAGGTTAACACAGAGCAACTTTGTTGCAATTTTAGATGCTGTTGATTTGCTTGCTAACGTTAGTTACTGTGGGTTTTAGTTACACAAAGCACTTGCGACGCAATTTAGTTTCCTTCAACTGAGTTGCAACAAAATCACCCTGTGTAATGCTAGCGGTAGGACTGATCACCTACAATGATGAGACAGCCTATAGGGAGTAGGTCAGAGACCTGTCAGTGTGGTTCCAGTACAACAACCTCTCTTGAGCAAGACAAAGGAAATGATCGCAGACTAAAGGAAAAGGCAGGCCGAACAGGCCCACATTAACATCGACGGGGCTGGAGTGGAGCGGGTCGAGAGTTTCAAGTTCCTTGGTGTCCACATCGCCAATGAACTATCATGGTCCAAACGCACCAAGACAGTCGTGAACAGGGCACGACAACACCTTTCCCCCCGCAGGAGACTGAAAAGATTTGGTATGTGTCCCCAGATCCTCAAAAAGTTCTACAGCTGCACCATTGAGAGCATCCTGACCGGTTGCGTCACCGCCTGGTATGGCAACTGCTCGGCATCTGACCGTAAGGCGCTACAGAGGGTAGTGCATATGGCCCAGTACATCCCTGGGGCCAAGCTTCCTGCCATCCAGGACTATTATATGATAGGCGGTGTCAGAGATTCCAGTCACCCAAATTATAGACCGTTTTCTCTGCTACCGCACGGCAAGCGCTACCGGAGCGCTAAGTCTAGGACCAAAAGGCTCCTTAACAGCTTCTACCCTCATGCCATGAGTCTGCTTAACAATTAATCAAATGGCCACCGGACTATTTACATTGACACCCCTCCATCTGTTTTGTACACTGCAGCTACTCGCTGTTTATTATCTATGCATAGTCACTTCACACCTACATGTACAAATGACCTCGACTAACCTGTACCCCCGCACATTGACTCGGTACCGGTACCCCCTGTATATAGCCTCGTTATTGTTATTTTATTGTTACTTTTCATTATTGTTTATGTTTATTTGGTAAATATTTTCTTAATTATTTTTGAACTACACTGTTGGTCAAGGGCTTGTAAGTAAGCATTTCACAGTAAGGTCTACACTTTTTGCAATCGGTGCATGTGACAAATAACATTTGACTTGAATAGCCTAGACAATATTGCAACAAGTGCAATATTGCCGACAATATCGGCTTACCTTCACTTACTCGCACTGCCTCCTCCGTTCATTCCTTGACTCTGAATTCATCAATGTTGTTTATAATGGTCAGTCAGTAACCCCTACTCACTAACCCTAGATATTGAAGATGGGAGGGGCAAGCAGAGGGGTTTAATGTTTGACTTCTTTCCATTTGGGAACTCCTGCATGCGACCCTTCATCAATCAAATTGATTTATTAAGCCCTTCTTACATCAGCTGATGTCACAAAGTGCTGTACAGAAACCCAGCCTAAAACCCCAAACATCAAGTAATGCAGGTGTAGAAGCATGGTGGCTAGGAAAAACTCCCTAGAAAGGCCAGAATCTAGGAAGAACCCTAGAGAGGAACCAGGCTATGAGGGGTGGCCAGTCCTTTTCTGGCTGTGCCGGGTGAAGATTATAACAGAACATGGCCAAGATGTTCAAATGTTCATAGATGACCAGCAGGCTCAAATAATAATAATCACAGTGGTTGTCAAGGGTGCAATAGGTCAGCACCTCAGCAGTAAATGTCAGTTGGCTTTTCAATCAGTGTAGCTCTACCGCTCCTGCTGACACTAGAGAGTTGACAACAGTAGATCTGGGACAGGTAGCACGTCCGGTGAACAGGTCAGCGTTCCATAGCCGCAGGCAGAACAGTTGAAACTGGAGCAGCAGCACGGCCAGGTGGACTGGGAACAGCAAGGAGTCATCAGGCCAGGTAGTTCTGAGGTATGGTACTAGGGCTCAGGTCCTCTGAGAGAGAGAGAGGGAGAAAGAAAGAAAGAGAGAAATAGAGAGAGCATACTTAAATTCACACAGGACACCGGATAAGACAGGAGAAATACTCCAGATATAACAGACTGACCCTAGCCCCACGACACAAACTACTGCAGCATAAATACTGGAGGCTGAGACAGGAGGGGTCGGGAGACACTGTGGCCCCCTCTGAACGATACCCCCGGACAGGGCCAAACAGGCAGGATATAACCCCACCAACTTTTCCAAAGCACAGCCCCCACGCCACTAGAGGGACATCTTCAACCACCAACTTACCATCCTGAGACAAGGCCGAGTATAGCCCACAAAGATCTCTCCCATGGCACAACCCAAGGAGGGGGGCGTCAACCCGGACAGGAAGATCAAGTCAGTGACTCAACCCACTCAAGTGATGCACCCCCTCCAGGGACGGCATGGAAGAGCACCAGTAAGCCAGTGACTCAGCCCCTGTAATAGGGTTAGAGGCAGAGAATCCCAGTGGAGAGAGGGGAACCGGCCAGGCAGAGACAGCAAGGACAGTTCGTTGCTCCAGTGCCTTTCCGTTCACCTTCACAATCCTGGGCCAGACTACACTCAATCACAGGACCTACTGAAGAGATGAGTCTTCAATAAAGGCTTAAAGGTTGAGACCGAGTCTGCGTCTCTCACATGGGTAGGCAGACCATTCCATAAAAATTGAGCTCTATAGGAGAAAGCCCTGCCTCTAGCTGTATGCTTAGAAATTCTAGGGACAGTAAGGAGGCCTGCGTCTTGTGACCATAGTGTACGTGTAGGTATGTACGGCAGGACCAAATCGGGAAAGATGGGTAGGAGCAAGCCCATGTAAATGCTTTGTAGGTTAGCAGTAAAACCTTGAAATCAGCCCTTGCCTTAACAGGAAGCCAGTGTAGAGAGGATAGCATTGGAGTAGTATGATCAATTTTTTTGGTGGTCCTAAAACGGAATCTTGAGGAACAAACGGAATCTTGAGGAACACCGAAATGTACAGTTGACTGGTCAGAGGACAAACCATCGACAGAGACAAACTGATATCTTTCCGACAGATAAGATCTAAACCAGGCCAGAACTTGTCCGTGTAGACCAATTTGGGTTTCCAATCTCTCCAAAAGAATGTGGTGATCGATGGTATCAAAGCCGCACTAAGGTCTAGGAGCACGAGGACAGATGCAGAGCCTCGGTCTGACGCCATTAAAAGGTAATTTACCACCTTCACAAGTGCAGTCGCAGTGCTATGATGGGGTCTAAAACCAGACTGAAGCGGTTCATATACATTGTTTGTCTTCAGGAAGGCATTGAGTTGCTGCGCAACAGCTTTTTCAAACATTTTTGAGAGGAATGGGAGATTCGATATAGGCCGATAGTTTTTTATATTTTCTGGGTTAAGTTTTTTTTTTCAAGAGAGGCTTTATTACTGCCACTTTCATCAATGTGTCAAGAGATATAGGTTAAATTGACCTCCTCTGTTAGGTGCTTAACTGATTTTTGTACTCTGACCTCCTTGAGTAGGCGAAGGGAGTCTGGAAGTGCATCTAGGAATCTTTGGGTTGTCCGAGAATTTATAGAACGACTTTTGATGCTCCTTGGTTGGGGTCTGAGCAGATTATTTGTTGCGATTGCAAGCGTAATAAAATGGTGGTCCGATAGTCCAGGATTATGAGGAAAAACATTAAGATCCACAACATTTATTCCAAGGGACAAAACTAGGTCCATAGTATGACTCTGGAAGTGAGTAGGTCCGGAGACATGTTGGACAAAACCCACTGAGTCGATGATGGCTCCGAAAGCCCTTTTGGAGTGGGTCTGTAGACTTTTCCATGTGAATATTAATGTCACCAAAAATGTGAATATTTTCTGCTGTGACTACAAGGTCCGATAGGAATTCAGGGAACTCAGTGAGGAACGCTGTATATGGCCCAGGAGGCCTGTAAACAGTAGCTATAAAAAGTGATTGAGTAGGCTGCATAGATTTCATGACTAAAAGCTTAAAAGATGAAAACCTTTTTTGTAAATTGAAATTTGCTATCATAAATGTTAGCAACACCTCCACATTTGCGGGATGTGCGGGGGATATGGTCACTAGTGTAACCAGGAGGTGAGGCCTCATTTAACCCAGTAAATTCATCAGGCTTAACTTAAGCTATGTTTCAGTCAGGCCAATCACATCAAGATTATGATCAGTGATTAGTTCATTGACTATAATTGCCTTGGAAGTGAGGAACATTATGTAGCCCTATTTTTAGATGTGAAGTATCATAATCTCTTTCAATAATGGCAGGAATGGAGGAGGTCTTTATTCCAGTGAGATTGCTAAGGCGAACACCGCCATGTTTAGTTTTTCCCAACCTAGGTCGAGGCACATACACGGTCTCAATGGGGATAGCTGAGCTGACTACACGGACTGTGCTAGTGGCAGACTCCACTAAGCTGGCAGGCTGGCTAACAGTCTGCTGCCTGGCCTGCACCCTATCTCATTGTGGAGCTAGGGGAGTTAGAGCCCTTTGTTTGTTTGTAGATAAGATGAGAGCACCCCTCCAGCTAGGATGGAGTCCGTCACTCCTCAACAGGCCAGGCTTGGTCCTGTTTGTGGGTGAGTTCCAGAAAGAGGGCCAATTATCTACAAATTCTATCTTTTGGGAGGGGTGGAAAACATTTTTCAACCAGCCATTGAGTTGTGAGGCTCTGCTGTAGAGCTCATCACTCCCCCTAACTGGGAGGGGGCCAGAGACAAAACTCGATGCCGACACATCTTTCTAGCTGATTTACACGCTGAAACTATGTTGCCCTTGGTGACCTCTGACTGTCATCGTTGGTGCCGACGTGGATAATATCCCTATACTCTCTACACTCTGCAGTTTTAGCTTTAGCCAGCACCATCTTCAGATTAGCCTTAACGTCGGTAGCCCTGCCCCCTGGTAAACAGTGTATGATCGCTGGATGATTCGTTTTAAGTGTAATCCTGCGAGTAATGGAGTCGCCAATGACTAGGGTTTTCAATTTGTCAGAGCTAATGGTGGGAGGCATCGCCGTCTCAGACCCCGTAACGGGAGGAGTCGAGACCAGAGAAGGCTCGGACTCTGACTCCAACTCGCTTCCTAATGGGGAGAACTGGTTGAAAGTTGCTGAGCATTCCTACAGCATTTCCTTCCAGAAGCCATGAGAAAGTTGTCCGGCTGCGGGGAATGTGCGAGGGGATTTTTACTGGTGGCACAGACACCGTTTCATGCTTTCCTACACTTAAAATTACCCTTGCCTAACGATTGCGTCTGAAGCTGGGCTTGTAGCATAGCTATCATCGCCGTAAGGCGATCGTTCTCCTGTATATGAGTACAGCGACCGCAATCAGAAGGTATCATGTTAATGTTACTACTTAGCTTCGGCTGGTGGAGGTCCTGACGAACCACGTCCAGATAAAGCATCCGGAGTGTAAAAGTTGAATGAAAAAAGTTGAGCGAAGG
The DNA here is from genome assembly GCF_002021735.2 of Oncorhynchus kisutch. Lineage (NCBI taxonomy): Eukaryota > Metazoa > Chordata > Actinopteri > Salmoniformes > Salmonidae > Oncorhynchus > Oncorhynchus kisutch. The sequence continues at coordinate 13,245,805 of NC_034198.2, read as the reverse complement.
AAAAACAAAAAATATAAACGGTAATTAAAAAGTAAAAACGGTAAAGTTGGCAGGTAGCAAAGTAAGGTTAACAACAAAACGCACAGCAGCATGTAAACAAGTCTACACAGCAAAGCTCTCCTCGACGAAGTGCTGACTGCAGGCCCTGCCTCGATATGTCATATCCTTCCTCTTCAGGACCTGGAGACACTTTTTCTAGTTCTGTGGGTCCTTGTGTAGCTGATGGTATCTTACACAAGGACTGTTTTTGAAGCAATTTGTACAGTCTGGGGCTAAACCGTTCTCATTTGAATTTCTTGTTGCCACCTTCGCCGTCCGCTGCTCATTCTTTGATTCACTCTCTGCACCACAACTCAATACCACAGACCATTTTCTCACTCCTACCAATACCGCATTGGCTTCAGTAATTATTATGTCAATTTAAAATGGCGCCCTTAGCTCAAGTAATCTTTCAAGATCAAAATACTAAAAATAAATATTACATGCACATGTTTAGTATTAGTGGATTAAATACATCTTGTTGCTTAGCTTTACTTTCTAAAGTGTTTCCGTTCCCCTGAAAACCGACGACTCATGACGGAGTTGCCATGGAAACCACCAGGTGAACCGAACACCAGGCTCAGCTCGGCCTATTGAGCCAGTGAGCTAATTACAAAGTCAATGACATTTGCTAACATTACAAGTGGGAAAGCTTGGCTCAGACAGGAGCCTGTACTTAAGTGATGATGCTGCTGCTTTGGCCTACCAACACCAGGGGGGGATAGTGAGTTGTGATTGTGCCCGCTTTGGCAGTGAGTGCAGTATCTTTGACATTCACTACACTACATTTTCACAAGCAGCTACCATAGCAACCATGCCATTATAGAAAAGGTGTACATGTCTGAATTTCTTTCATTATGAGGTTGTACAGAATGATATGTTTTCACTTTAACCTTGGATTTATTGATCAATTAACTTCAGTAGAAGCAAGTGAAAATGCTAATTTTTATAGCAGAGAATAACAGACAGATGTGCATCAACAAGAGAGGAGCAGAAGAGACAGAAGTATCACTACAAAGCAGACCGGATGAATTAATTTAGCGCTTCAAAAGCAAGACCAAGAGCCTACCATCCATATGATAAGCTTTAATTTCAGCAATGTGGCTGAATAGAACATACGTTATTATTCTCCAGTCATGAAACATTGATTACAACAATAACCTTCCTACCTAATTAACAAGTTCTCTAATGTCTTTTGAGGGCTGCCTGGTAGACTATTTAACATTTTTCCAATGTGGTATTGTTCAATAGATGACGTCTCAACAGGCCAATGTTAGTGTTGCAACAACATTGTGAAATTGAGAGAGTGCAGACAGACAGTAACTAAATATTCTTTATGAGATAACAAAGACTTTGTTTCGCATTGGGAGAGGTTTTAATTAGTTCTGTTCTAAGCGATCCGCTATCAGTTTTAATATTATTTTAAGCCCCGTCACCGAGTCTACAACTACGGCACTGTAGTAAAACTAGATAAAGCACAACACAGAAATCAATATCAATTCAGTGCGCATGCTAAGGCATTTGAGTTGATAGCACACTCGGCAAATGTGTATTCAGGAGGTAGGCGATTATTTTTCGCCACACAAAATTAACTTTTTTTTGTGACTGAATAGCACAGGAAGACAGGATTTAATTTTGTTGCAATTATAATCTAAATGTGATGTTTGACCTAACAGAGTGCCTGATGCCTGCGTTGGTTTCTAATTGACTCTGTCTGCAGGAGGCTGATTTTAGAGGACCAATGAGCCCTCCTGAGACTCAGACTGGCATTTTAGTAAGGGCCTTCATCACCCTCTTTTAGGGGCCTTTCACAGACACAGCTCCCATTGTTATCAAGCTGTTGCTCTGTCTTTCTGAAGATAGGGTTGTCATTAACCAGGTTTCCATCCTTTTTATGAAAGTAAAGTACGTTGGATAAATAATGTCACGGCAGGCCTGATGGAAACAGCAAATGTGCCAGTCAACTTTCCAAATGTCGACAAACAAAATACTCTAGACATGGTGATCTTTTCGTGTCGATTAAAATTAATTAGGTGAGAAAGTGGTGGAAACGCTTTTATACATAGATATTGATATATTATACAATGGGTGGGTCTAATCCTGAATGCTGATTGGTTATAATCGCATTCTAGCTGGTGTCTATTCCACAAGTTACCACCGGCTAACTCTATGATGTTAAAATGCCTATTTACTCTGTTCCATCTGACTGCGCAATCCACTGTCTCATCTACCCAGCCAGGCACTTCATAAACTTGATCTCCACTATCTCACATTTCTTGTATAAACCCTGTCTGTCTCACTGACATTTGCAACATTGTTTCAATATTCAAATTTGATATCCTGCTGTCCTATAGAAATTAACGTGTCGGGAGTTGGGAGGAGACAGACAGGCAGGCAGCGTTTCTCAACAAGTCGAAATCATGAATCAGCTGGCATCCTTTTTTATGGATACATACAAAGAAATGTTGAAAAAAGGTCAAAAGAAACAAAGTGCAGCTAGTTTGCAGTCTTTCCAGATTCAGTTTGAAGTGATTGTGTTGTTGGCTAGTTCCTCTGAACAAGTGTCCTGACGAGTGAGCACATTTTCTATACCAGGCGGAATCACACCTCATTAAATCATGGTTATTGATGTAGCCAAATAAATGTCACTAGAAAACAGCTTAAACAAATGCAAATGTGGCTACTTTGCGGTTATTCTGGTTATATTGACGTGACTGTAAGTTAACTGTAGTTGGCTAGCTAGCAAGCAAGGGATAAGAATGTTGCCAGCCAGTATGGCAATGGAACCAATAGAACGAACGACCAGCTGGCTTGGGTAGCAACCCTAGATTTGTGTTGGGACTATATCTCTTGTAAGGTTGAAATAGTATGAATAAATGTATCAAAATAAAATACTGAAAATATGTCAATTGTTATTTGAATATGTTGGTAACCCGTTGTATAAAAGTAATAATGCCCTCGAAGCCGGTATTTGGAGGATAAATTGGCACCGTTTGCCAGCCCTCAACTTCGTCTCGGGCCTAACACCCGTGCCAATATATCCTCCAAACACCCGCCTCTTGCATTACCGCAGGGGTTGTTGCTGGGACCTATTCTCTTTACTGTTTATAAATAATATTGGTCTGTCTGTTAACTGTAATATTAATCTGTATGCAGATGACACTTATGTATGCCATTGCCCCAACTGTTGACCAGGCTATGTTAGAGCTGCAATCTGACCTCGTTTCCTTACCGAAAGCCCTGGTGTAACGATCTGTTGAAGAAGGTGTGGACCAAAGCGCAGCGTGGTAAGTGTTCATACTCTTATTTCAACTGAACACTAAATAACAAAAATTACAAAGAGAATGCTGTCCCTGATTGAGAACCATACCTGGCCAAAACAAAGACATACAAAAATATAGAAAAAGGAAAATAGAATGCCCTAACCCTAACCCTCTCAAAATAGGAGGAAGTAGATTTTACAGGAAGCAGCAGTTCTTGATTGCAGCGACACTATTTACCAGATTGCAGCCGCCACTATGTCATAAGCGTGTGTATCGGTGGCAAGGAAGTCAGGCGCAGGAGAATCGATCTTGGTAAAATGGAGTAGTTTAATAACGTCAAAAAACATAACTCTAAAACCATGAATAAATAAACAAAGTGGGTATGAGGACCCGTCGCACACCAATACAAACACGAAATAATAAAAAACTATCTCTGACAAAGACATGAGGGGAAACAGAGGGGTAAATACTCAACAGGTAATTAATGGGATTGAAACCAGGTGTGTAGGAAGACAAGACAAAACCAATGGAAAATGAAAAATAGATCAATGATGGCTAGACCGGTGACGTCGAACGCCGAGCACTGCCCGAACAAGGAGAGGCATCGACTTCAGCAGAAGTCGTGACACACTACTCTTAAACCTTTGGATGCAGTCTACCACAGTGCCGTTCGTTTTATCACTGCTGACAGTTTTAATACTCACCACTGCATCCTGTATCAAAAGGTTGGCTGGTCCTCAGTAAAGTCCCGTAGATCAATGAATTACTCCCTTTTTGTTTACAAAACCCTACTACACAAGCATCCAACTTACCTAACTTCGTAGCTAACATATAAAAGAATGAGACATCAAGCATGTTCACAGGCTTTCTTAACTCTTCCGATTCCTTGGGTCTCCACGGAATTAGATAAATCCGCTTTCCGTTTTCACGCTCCACATTTTTAGTATAATTTATCAAATGCATTACATTTGGATTCCCTGGTGCCATTAGGGCATTTTAAAATCTCAGATGATAAATTATTTCACCGAGGTGTGCAATTGTTTTGATTTGATTGATTTAATAACGTGTTTATTATGGCTCTGATGTTAGTGATGTTCTAATGTAATGTACTCGTTCGTTTACTTTATGGTCCCACGGCACTATTGAAAATGAGATCCTGGTCTCAATTGGGCTCCCCCGATTAAATAAAAGTTAATCAAATAAATATGTTGTGTGGTCCTCCCACTACGACTCGGTAAAGCATGCAGTTTTTTAGGCTCCAGATGAAATAAGTAATGATGAACTTCACACGGTGATTGGCTTGATGCTCCTTTCCAATAAATATTGAGGGTCTTATTCTGGTATTCTGGTGATGATCGATGCTTGGTTGCCGTTTGACAAATAAAAATAATCTCACTCCTTTATCCATAATAGCCTAATCTCATCATGTAGACTATATCAAATTCAAATAAAAGTTGATTTGTCACATGCGCCGAATACAACAGGTGACATACTTACTTTACAAACCCTTAACTCTATTTCTTGAACTGCATTGTAAAAATTGGCCATTTGATTAATTGTTCAGCAGTCTTGTAGTGTCGGTGTAGAAGCTGTTAAGGAGCTCTGGTACCGCTTGCCGTGCGGTACCAGAGAGAACACTCTGTGACTTGGGTGACTGGAGTCTTTGACAATATTTTGGGCCTTCCTCTGACACCGCCTAGTATATAGGTTCTGGATGGCAGGAAGCTTGGCCCCAGTGATGTATTGGGCCGTACGCACTACCCTCTGTAGCGCCTTATGGTCGGATGCCGAGCAGTTGCCATACCAGGCGGTGATGCAACCGGTCAGGATGCTCTCGATGGTGCAGCTGTAGAACGGTTTGAGGATCTGGGGACCCAAGCAAAATCTTTTCAGTCTTCTAAGGGGTAAAAGGTGTTGTAGTGCCCTCTTCACGACTGTCTTTGTGTGTTTGGACCATGATAGTTTGTTGATGTGGACACCAAGGAACTTGAAACTCTCGACACGCTCCACTAAAGCCCAGTCGGTGTTAATGGGGGCATGTTCGGCCCGCCTTTTTCTGTAGTCCACGATCATCTCCTTTGTCTTTCTCACATTGAGAGAGACGTTGTTGTCCTGGCACCACACTGCCAGGTCTCTGACCTCCTCCCTATAAGCTGTCTCATTGTCGGTGATCAGGCCTACGACTGTTGTGTCGTCAGCAAACTTAATGATGGTGTTGGAGTCGTACTTGGCCACGCAGTCGTGGGTGAACAGGGAGTACAGGAGGAGAATAAGCATGCACTCCTGAGGGGCCCCTCTGTGTTGAGGATCAGCGTGGTGGATGTGTTGTTGCCTACCCTTACCACTTGGGGGCGGCCCGTCAGGAAGTGCAGGATCCAGTTGCAGAAGGAGGTGTTTAGTCCCAGGGTCCTTAGCTTAGTGATGAGCTTTGTGGGCACTATGGTGTTTAACGCTGAGCTGTAGTCAATGAACAGCATTCTCACATAGGTGTTCCTTTTGTCCAGGTGGGAAAGGGTTGTGTGGAGTGCGATTGTGTGGAGTGCGATTGAGTGGAGTGCGATTGAGATTGCGTTATCTGTGGATCTGTTGGGACGGTATGCGAATTGGAGTGGATCTAGGGTTTCCAGGACGATGGTTTTGATGTGAGCTATGAACATTCTTTCAAAGCTCTTCATGACTACCGACATGAGTGCTACAGGGCAATAGTCATTTAGGCAGGTTAAAATTGCATTCTTGGGCACAGAGACTATGGTGGTCTGCTTGAAACATGTGGGTATTACAGCCTCCGTCAGGGAGATATCAGTGAAGTACACACCCTGGTAATCTGTTTGGCCCCGCGGGCTTGTGAATGTGACCGGTTTAAATGTCTTGCTCACATTAGATACAGAGAGCGTGATCACATAGTCGTCTGGAACAGCTGGTGCTCTCATGCCTGCTTCAGTGTTGTGTCGTGTCTGGACTATCATTAAATGTGAAGACTTATTTATATCAAATCAGTTCTCTAGGTTTAATTATTACATGATTACACTAATCATGTAAACATTCATTAACTAGGAAGTCGGGGCACCACAGAAAATGTTGAGATTAAAGTTATAATTTTCCGAATATAACTCTTCAGATACTTTAATATGTGATCAAATAGTCTTCTAATAATTAATTATTAATTGTTACCTCATTAGTCTCCAAACGTCATAAAATTCTTGGTTATCTGCACGAACCCTAGTTTCCATAATATATCAGCAATATACAACTTGTCTTAATTATTTATTTACTAAATAATCACAGAAATATATCACAAAACAAACAGTAGATATTGGTTACTAACAATGATAGAAAAAACCCTGGTGGGCTAAGCCAATATGATGGCTTGGTAGACAAAGGAAAGGGGTGGGGACTGAGAAAGAGCGGGAAAGACAAAATGGATTCACTACACACAGTCTATAATTATATTAATTGAAATGCTAATCCTTTGCACATGAATGGCCACTCATTCTGAAAGAAATTGCAATGTACATATTTACGCCTGGATGTCGTTGTTGTCTCTCCGTTGAAAACACTCGATTGTCCTGTAGAGTTCATCAGAGTCTCTGGTTAACTTTCCCAGAAGTCAAAATGTCTTTCGTGGTTGTAGGTGGTTAGAACGGACACTTCAGAGTACCTATTCTCATAGAATAGATGCTTCGGCAGTTGTCGGTATTCTCGTTCTAGACTTATGTAATTTCAAGCTGCAGACTGCAGACTATACATCTAAGATTTGCTCTTATTCTGTAGTGATTCATAGTCTCAAGAGTTGAACCATTTCCAGCCATGTAGCCAAACTACAGCTGTATGGTATCTGATGGCCTATAGAATTGTAGCCATTCCAGCGTGGGGACGACGTCCCGGCGTTCCCTGACTCCTTAACCATTCCTGACGTCCGGCTTACCGTGGGTCTCTTCGGCATGAAATGTTTCATCACTCGTGATTTAACACTCTGGAGTAAAACAAGGGCGGTTCCATGATGACGACGTAATGTCTATGCTCACGTGGGCGTGGCCATAGATTTTTTTAAACATGAAAACCCATACTCTTATTTAGAAGTTTAGATGTAAACCTGACAGCTGGGAAATTTAAACTTTCAGAGATACAGTTGTGTGTTTCCTGCCCTTCATGAGATCACCAAATGAAACACACACGTCATAACTGTCCCTTAAGTGTCCACAGACCATTCCCACATTCTCAAAAATAGAAACATTGTTTAGTTCTCCCATTTTGGGGATAAGATCTTTGTTCTGGTAGACTCAATATTGCATGGCAGTTTTTATTTATGACCTGTCGTAAAGTCATAAAACTGTGGAGAGAGGGGGGGGGCTATGATCCTCCCCTCAGGGCACGTCATGACAGTTGCTTGCCTCGAAGTGATCATAAAAGCTTGTCTAGTAGGTTCGCATCACTATACCAACCATACCTACACTGTATCTGCGAGCTGTTGGCAAGAGTGCATCAGTAGAGTTCAAATTCACACTTTTGCACCAGTCCCAGCTAACACACCTGCATCCAATAATCAACTAATAATGTTCGTCAATTTAGAACACAATTAGTTTAATCAGCTGTGTTTTCTAGGGATGGGGGAAAGGTGTGACACCACTCCGGCACAAGGACAGGAGTTGCCCAACCATGATTTAGTAGTTTGCGTCTTTGTAGGTGTAGTTTTGAACTAGGTGTTTATGTTGAGGACCCATTGAGTGAGAATGATGAAATATGGGCTAGATTCAACCCAATTGCCCCTTTTCAGCTATGCACCTTTTAAAGGCAATGTTTCCGCATTCGAATTGTCGGCTCAATCGAAAATTACCTTTAAATGTCAATCACACTAAAGTGTGAATCTTCTGCGGTCAGGATTTAATCTAGGCCTAAGCTAATTGGCACATACTGTAGCAATTACAGACATTGCACATCTGTGCTCACCCTGTGTGTGTTGGCACATCCCCTGCAATCCTATTGGCTACAGTTGTTCATAGGTATTTCATGTAGTGGGCATGCGCCTGGTGTGTGTCAGTTAACGACATGGGACTAGAGCACTGCTCGTCTTGTGCCAAAGCTAAGCCTCCTAACACATACTAACATTTTTACCTTGCTCAAGGGCACGTCAACCATTCGGTTACTGGCCCAACGCTCTTAAACACTAGACTACTTAAAGCTAGTTGCTACTTGTTCACATTGTGCTGTGAGTTAACTTACTTGTGGAAGCTTATAAAGAGCATTTCTTGCTGTCCCAAGCGTTGTTACATTCTCTAATAACCAACTAAAAATTGTCGCTCAACATAAAAGGGAACTAACAAATCAATCACTGATAACAAATAACCACCATGGATGCCCACTCAGACAAACTAAATGAAAATAATATCCCCATCAACTTAGGTTAGGGGGTAAAAACCAAACATTGAGCAAATCAAACAGGGGAGACCAGATAAAGATGTTGTATTCACAAACTTAGAGGGAGACCGAACCATTGGTCTAGCTCTTCCAACATCCAGAAGCTCTCATGCCCCCTGGGCTCTTAAATATCAGCTGTGCCAGCAGAGTTGATGACTAATAACGAAACAAATGACTAATAACGAGGCGACAGGTGCAACACATCCTGGCCAACAAGGATGATTCCAATCAGAACGAATCCACACCGAAATAGAACCATCTTCCAAATCGAAAACCAAAGCCAGTAACACCTTCCTCCTTAAGACAACCAATATATACTGATGATCAGTCTGGCGAGGAAGGATCTGGTTTTTATATGTTGTGTATATTTATTTCTTCTAAACACATTTCCGTTTGTTGACAATGTCAATTCTTGCAAAGTTTTTTCAAAATACTTTTATGTAAGCTTGCTGGACAGGCAAAAGATGCCAGGTACTAAACAGTAAACCAATCCAAACTTGTACCATCTCTGTTGATCATGTCTGCCAATCACGTTCTCCGTACCTAAGGACAATACATAAACACAGCTGGTGACAGCTCCTGAGAGAACTCTATCCGAAAATTGCTATCACTTAAATTAAATTATATTTACTCTATTTAGTTATAGAAATGTGATACCATCCCTGTCAAAAGGCCTAGTTGGAGCACCCTACCTCTATCCCTATTCTAGTGGACTAGTTGTTATAATTTAACTGTCAGGATGTTCATTTGTAGCTCAATCTACAATCTTTTGCCTCCATGCACTATTCAGCTCTCCTCTCCTGTGTCCTGCACCCAGAGATCAACTAAGTGCTATCCACCAAGCATGGGCTCAGCTGAATCACTCAACTGTGAGGAGAACCATCCTACTGCAGTTTGAACTAGCCCTGTGGTCACTATTAGACATTACGATTCCATACGCATTTCCCTGTTGTCTTTTCTTTGTGGATTTTTTTCTTACACAGTCTAGTGCATTTTGGGTTGAAGAGCATCAACTACAGATACTACATCTTGTAGACTAAATTCAATATAGGATCGGTTTGATGAGGTATAAAACAGATGCTTTTACTATTGTAACATGCACGGATGAGAATGATATTGTCCCCGTCAGGAGCCCAGGCTTTTTGCAGTAGATAGTAGAGTTCTCGTCTCTGGACCACAAAATCTTAAGAATGCATTCTGCTAAGGCACTTCTCTCTCTACATAAGTTGGTTACATTGGTGACCAGGGTGGGATCCTTTCGATACACATATAGGACCTGGGCACACAAATCCTCCTAGAGAGCGAGGGTGTGGGGGGAGAGATACTGAAGCATGTGTTGATGACCATTCTGTTTCCATCAGAGGCTCAGGCTTTTGACAGATGGTAAAAGCTCTCATTTCTGGACTGCAACATTGTAAGATTGTGCCCCGTATGGCACTTCTCTCTATATGGGCCTTTCTAGAAACTAGGGTACCAGTGAGGATTTCCAACATGGGCTAACTTGTTACAGCTTTTGATAAGTCATTGATAATAATCTGCCAATTTATTTAATTTCATTAAGATATAAGGGGATCATAGCTATATTCAATAAAATTCACGAGTTGATTTCAAATCTGTTATCATGCATGGTTGGTGTCTTGACGGATTTGTCCAAAATCACGTGACAAAACATTACTTTTCTGTCCTTGCATTTAAATCATAAAAGCATTCATGAGTTAAATTGGACCAGAAATGCAGTGTAACTACATAACATGTGTCCTTATGTTATGAAACCAGTTTTTATGGGCACACAAATCCAAAATAATAAATGTATTTGGAAAATCGAATGCTTTTAACCCGAAAGAGTCACCTCACCTTGATTCTTAAAACCTGAATGAACGTGGTTCTTCAATAATTCTTGTTAGATGTTAATTTGGTGCCGAGTGGTATAATATTGCTTGTGATATTTTCATACATCTGATCCAAGAAGGAATTTTCCAAATGACCAATAATTGATGAACAGCTGTTGCAATAGCACATGCAATGCAACAGCCCAAGTGCTGGAAAAAAGGCGTTCGCGAGGAATGTCCAGAATATTTTGGGGTCTCAGTAGTTATGCCGGGGAAGACAATTGTGCCTGGGTCCACGTTAAGTATAATATCCCTAGCAAATTGAGGTTGATATGTTGTTGTCTGCTTGATTTACAGGGGTCTCGTTAGATTTAACAGAGTAAGGTAATGAGTTCATGTTTTTGTGCCTTGGATTGGGCACCGAGTCTACTGTGAGCAATTGGGTAGGATAGAATATTGAGCAACATCTAAAGGTCTGCCTATTAATTATTCTGGAAATAATGACAAATGACATTGCCTAGTGGGCTTATTCACAATTCAAGCTTCTACTTTCAAAAATCCACCTTTCCAGAAACAAGTCTCTCACCGTTGCCACTTGCTATAGACCACCCTCTGCCCCCAGCTGTGTCTTGGACACCATATGTGAATTGATTGCCCCCCATCTATCTTCAGAGCTCGTGCTGCTAGGTGACCTAAACTGGGACATGCTTAACACCCAGGCCATCCTACAATCTAAGCTTGATGCCCTCAATCTCACACAAATTATCAATGAACCTACCAGGTACAACCTGAAATCCGTAAACACAGGCACCCTCATACATATCATCCTAACCAACCTGCCCTCCAAATACACCTCTGCTGTTTTCAACCAAGATCTCAGCGATCACTGCCTCATTGCCTGCATCCGTAATGGGTCTGCGGTCAAACGACCACCCCCCAAACGACCACCACCCAAACGACCACCCCTTAGAAATTTGCATCCTGTAGCACAAACTCAAAAAAAGTTCTGCGACACTAAAGTCCATGGAGAATAAGAGCACCTCCTCCCAGCTGCCCACTGCACTGAGGTTAGGAAACACTGTCACCACCATTAAATCCACTATAATTGAGAATTTCAATAAGCATTTTTCTACGGATGGCCATGCTTTCCACCTGGCTACCCCTACCCCGGTTCCACCTGGCTACCCCTACCAACTGCCCGGCACCCCCCACAGCAACTCGCCCAAGCCTCCCCCATTTCTCCTTCACTCAAACCCAGATAGCTGATGTTCTGAAAGAGCTGCACAATCTGGACCCCTACAAATCAGCCGGGCTAGACAATCTGGACCTTCTCTTTCGAAAATGATCTGCCGAAATTGTTGCAACCACTATTACTAGCCTGTTCAGCCTCTCTTTCGTATCATCTGAGATTCCCAAATTGGAAAGCTGCCGCGATCATCCCCCTCTTCAAAGGGGGAGACACTCTAGACCCAAACTGCTACAGACCTATATCTACACTACTCTGCCTTTCTATGGTCTTCGAATGCCAAGTTAACAAACAGATTACCGACCATTTCGAATCCCACCATACCTTTTCCGCTATGCAATCTGGATTCAGAGCTGGCCATAGGTGCAACTCAGCCACGCTCAATGTCCTAAACGATAAAATAACCGCTATCGATAAGAGATATTACTGTGCAGCCGTATTAATCGACCTGGCCAAGGCTGTCGACTCTGTTAATCACCACATGCTTATCGGCAGACTAAACAGAATTGGTTTCTCAAATGACTGCCTCGCCTTGTTCACCAACTACTACTCTGATGGTGTTCATTGTGTCAAATAAGAGGGCCTGTTGTCTGGACCTCTGGCAGTCTCAATGGGGGTGCCACAGGGTTCAATTCTCAGGCCAACTCTCTTCCCTGTATACATCAATGATGTCGCTCTTGCTGCTCTCCTTCCATTGCCTCCAACTGCTCTTAAATGCAAGTAAAACTCAATACATGCTCTTCAACCGATCGCTGCCCGCACTTGCCCGCCCATCCAGCATCACTACTCTGGACGGTTCTGACTTAGAATATATGGACAACTACAAATACCTAGGTGTCTGTTTAGACTGTAAACTCTCCTTCCAGACTCACATTAAGCATCTCCAATCCAAAATTAAATCTAGAATCAGCTTTCTATTTCGCAACAAAGCACTCATGCTGCCAAACATACCCTCGTAAAACTGACCATCCTACCGATCCTCGACTTCGGCGATGTCATTTACAAAATAGCCTCCAAAACTCTACCCAACAAATTTGATGCAGTCTATCACAGTGCCATCCGTTTTGTCACCAAAGCCCCATATACTACCCACCACTGCGACCTGTATGCTCTCGTTGGCTGGCCCTCGCTCCATACTCATCGCCAAACCCACTGACTCCAGGTCATCTATAAGTCTTAGCTAGGTAAAGCCCCGCCTTATCTCAGCTCACTGGACACCATAGCAGCACCCACCCGTAACACCCGCTCCAGCAGGTATATCTCACTAGTCACCCCCAAAGCCAATTCTTCCTTTGGCCGCCTTTCCTTCCAGTTCTCTGCTGCCAATGACTGGAACGAACTGCAAAAATCACTGAAGCTGGATCATATCTCCCTCACTAGCTTTAAGCACCAGCTGTCAGAGCAGCTCATAGATCACTGCAGCTGTACATAGCCCAGCTGTAAATAGCCCATCCAACTACCTCATCCCCATACTGTATTTATTTAGCTTGATCCTTTGCACCACAGTATCTCTACTTGCACATTCATCTTCTGCACATCAATCACTCCGGTGTTAAATTGGTATATTTTAATTACTTCGACACCATGGCCTATTTATTGCCTTACCTCATTTGCACACACTGTATATAGATATTTTTCTACTGTATGTTTGTTTATTCCATGTGTAACTCTGTGTTGAACTGCTTTGCTTTATTCTTGGCCAGGTCGCAGTTGTAAATGAGAACTTGTTCAACTAGCCTACCTGGTTAAATAAAGGTGAAAAAATAAATTAAATTAAATAAACCAATGTGATTTGGTTATTAAATAACATGACAAATACAGGTAGCCTACTTGAATTTGGAGCTCAGAAAGTCAACTACTGGAATAAGTCTACCTTGAAAATCAGACATTTCCTCAATTTGGTGCTTGAAAAGTCTTTGCAATTAAGGTAGCCAATTTATAAGTTCTCCTGATTTCATTTGTCGTCAAACGCTGGAGGGAGTAGGTGTGAAATTAACCCCAGACGTGCGGCTCCAGCCAGGAAGATGGCCCCGAGGACGAGGAGTGGGCCGGTCATGAAAATCCCGGATGATGTTGGGGTCCAGGATGTCCTGGCTGACCACACCTCAGGACCGTACCCCTCCCATTCCCCCAGGTACTGGAGCTGACCCCCACACCGTCAAGAATCCAGCAGGGACTTAACCACATAGGAGGTGGTCACCTCGATGTCCATGGGAGGCGGAGATGTGTCGTGGGGGACGGCATCCACCAGGGGACCAGATACCACCGGCCTGAGGAAGACGTGAAAGACTGGGGAGACCCGGTAGTTGTAGACGACACTTTACCTCATTGACCCTCTGGAGTACCTTGAAGGGCTCCACAAACCTCCGCTTCTGGCAGGGCAGGTGGAGTGGGTGATTCCTGGTGGAGAGTCAGACGCAATCACCAGGATGGAACACGGGAGACTCATTGCAGTGGGGGTTCGCCTGATCCTACTGACGGCGGGATGTGCTAGCACCTCTTGTGGGCGATGTTCCACACCTCCTTCCATACCCGCGACGTGAATTGGGGACCACTGTCGGAAACAATGTCCTCCGGGAAGGCCAGAGTGCCGGAAGACCACCTGTACTTGTTGGAGAGGGATTGGATGGTGCAGGTGATACCTGGGTGTCCAGCGGCGAGGGATTTGTGTGCCCAGGCCAACAGCCAATCTCTTACCCCTGTGGAGACAGATGCGTTCTAGAGGGCAGGTAGCAGGTGCGGGTTCACTCTCCAGAGCCTGGCGGATGTCCCCATCTATATCCCAAAATACAGGGCTAATGAATTGGGAGGACAGATTGATGGGCTGGAGGGCGCAGACAGGAGGTTTGTTTCTGTCGTTTGTTCTCCTTTGTTTCCTAAGGTTTACGTCTCCGTTTCACCTCATGCTGCAATAAAAATTGACAATGACAAATTCAGAATTTTAATATGCTGTAGCACATTCAGGGTATTGCTTGATCAGGACCTCCATCTTTCACACACTCCCAACCTACGCAATACGCAATAGTCAATGAACAGCATTCTTACATAGGTATTCCTCTTGTCCAGATGGGATAGGGCAGTGTGCAGTGTGATGGCGATTGCATTGCCTCTGGACCTATTGGGGCGGTAAGCAAATTGAAGTGGGTCTAGGGCGACAGGTAAGGTGGAGGTGATATGATCCTTGACTAGTTTCTCAAAGCACTTCATGATGTGCTTTGAATGCACCGAGGTCTTTCTAAACAACTGGCACACAGCTCGGATACCCATGCATACCCCACAAGACATGCCACAAGAGCTCTCTTCACAGTCTCGAAGTCCAGAACAGACTATGAGAGGCGCACAGTATTACATAGAGCCGTGACTACATGGAACTCTATTCCACATCAAGTAACTGATGCAAGCAATATAAATAGATTTAAAAAACAGAAAAACAACTTATGGAACAGTTGGGACTGTGAAGCAATACAAACATAGGCACAGACAAATGCATACACACACAATAACATACGCACTATACATACATATACATACACATGGACTTAGTACTGTAGATATGTGGTAGTGGTGGAGTAAAGGCCTGAGGGCACACACAGTGTGTTGTGAAATCTGTGAATGTATTGTATGTTTTTAAAATTGTATAAACTGCCTTAATTTTGCTGGGTCTCAGGAAGAGTAACTGCTGCCTTGGCGTTTGCATTTGTAACAAATACAAATGCGAAAATGAACAAATTATAAGCATCGTTTGACATGTTTTGACGAACTTTACCGGTACTATTAGGATCTATTCGTCTGCATGTTTTGACCGCCTTGGAGCCAGTGGATTACTGAACAAAACGCGCCAACAAAACTGAGTTGTTGGGATATAAAGAGGGACTTCATCGAACAAAACGAACATTTATTGTGTAGTTGGGACTCTTGCGACTGCAACCATGTGAAGATCTTCAAAGGTAAGTGATTAATTCTATCGCTATTTCTGACTTTTGTAATTCCTTTACTTGGTTGTAAAATGTTTGTATGCTTTTGTAAGCGGGGCGCTGTCCTCAGATAATCGCATGGTATGCTTTCACCATAAAGCCTTTTTGAAATCTGACAAAGCGGCTTGATTAACAATAAATTAATCTTTAACCTCTAGCGTCGAGCAATCCCGTATCCGGGAGCGTAATCATAGCCTCAAGCTCATTACCATAACGCAACGTTTCCTATTCATGAAAATCGCAAATGAAATGAAATAAATGTATTGAAACACAAGCTTAGCCTTTTGTTAACAACACTGTCATCTCAGATTTTCAAAATATGCTTTAACCAAAGCTACACAAGCATTTGTGTAAGAGTATTGATAGCCTAGCATAGCATTAAGCCTAGCATTCAGCAGGCAACATTTTCACAAAAACAAGAAAAGCATTCAAATAAAACCATTTACCTTTGAAGAACTTTGGATGTTTTCAATGACGAGACTCTCAGATAGATAGCAAATGTTCATTTTTTCCCAAAATATTATTTGTGGAAGAGAAATAGCTCTGTTTTGTTCATCACGTTTGGCTAGGAAAAAACCCGAAAATGCAGTCACTTACAACGCCAAACTTTTTTTTCTCCAAATTAGCTCCATAATATCGACAGAAACATGGCAAACGTTGTTTAGAATCAATCCTCAAGGTGTTTTTCACAATTCTATTCGATGAAAAATCATTCCTGGCAGTCGGTTTCTCATCAGAGTCAAACGGAAAAATACTGCAGCTGGAGATTACGCAATAATTGCGACGGAGGACACCAAGCGACCACCTGGTAAATGTAGTCTCTTATGGTTAATCTTCCAATGATATGCCTACAAATACGTCACAATGCTGCAGACACCTTGGGGAAAACGTGGAAAAGGTAAGCTGACTCCTAGCTCCTCCACAGCCATATAAGGAGTCATTGCCATGAGGTGGTTTCAAAAAATGCGGCACTTCCTGATTGTATTTTTTATGTTTCTTTCTTCTGTAAAATCAGTTCTGTGGCACTCACAGACAATATCTTTGGAGTTTTGGAAACGTCAGAGTGTTCTCTTTCCAAAGCTGTCAATTATATGCATAGTCTAGCATTTTTCCGTGACAAAAATCTTGTTTAAAACGGGAACGTTTTTCATCCAAAAATTAAAAGAGCGCCCCCTATATCGAAGAAGTTAAGCCAATGTATAACACTTGTATTTTTTATGAATGTTTATTATGACTATTTCTGTGTTTTGAATTTTGCACTCTGCAATTTCAACAGATGTTGTCGAGGTGGGTCGCTAGCGGAAAGCCTGCGCCAGAAAGGTTCAATTGAATGAGAGATCGATATCCGTCTGGATATCGTTAGTAACGACTTGAGTGTCACCTGACTAATTCTTCTTGAAGGAAAGTACTGGTGATTCTCAGAGGTCACTGCTGGCACATGCTGAAATCAAGTGGAAGTACCTGGGGTGGGACATGCTATGCTACAAAATAATTTCTCTGTAATTAATATTATCTGATTAAGCTAATCAGAGGCACCACGAAAGAGCTGTTATCTTCAGAATAAACTCTTAACCTTTCTAGCGCAGGGGTTCCGCCTCGACAACATTCCTCTGAAAAGGCAGCACCCGAAATTCCAAAATATCTTTTGGAAATATGTAACTTTCACACATTAACAAGTCCAATACAGCAAATGAAAGATAAACATCTTGTTCATCTACCCATTGTGTCCGAAAAAAAAAAAAACTTTGCTGCTAAACACAACATTTGATTATGTTAGGTCATAGCCAAGTCGAAAAAACACAGCCATTTCTCCAGCCAAAGATAGGAGTTACAAAAAGCAGAAATATAGATCAAATGAATCACTAACTTTTGATCATCTTCATCAGATGACACTCATAGGACATCATGTTACACAATACATGTATGTTTTGTTCGATAATGTGCATGTTTATATCCAAAAATCTCAGTTTACATTGGCGCCTTACGTGCAGTAATGTTTTGATTCCAAAACATCCAGTGATTTTGCAGAAATACTCATAAGATACTAGTGCTATTCACAGAATTAAAGATTGACTTCTCCTTAATGCAACCGCTGTGTCAGATTTTTTTTTTACTTTAAAAAAGCATAATCTGAGAATGGCGCTCAGATCCCAAAACAGCCAGAGGAATATCCGCCATTTTGGAATCATCAAAGTGAGAAACAACACCATAAATATTCACTTACCTTTGATGATCTTCATCAGAAGGCACTCCCAGGAATCCAGGTTCGACAATAAAGGACTGATTTGTTCCATAAAGTTCCATGTTTTATGTCCAAATAGCTACTTGTTGTTAGCGTGTTCAGCCCAGTAATCCATCTTCATGAGGCGCAGGCACTTCATCCAGACAAAAACTTGAAAAGTTCCATTACAGTCCTTTTGAAACATGTCAAACAATGTATGGAATCAATCGTTATGATGTTTTTAACATAAAACATCAATAATGTTCCAACCGGAGAATTCCTTTGTCTTCAGAGAAGCACTGGAACGAGTGGTATCTCTGTCGGGAGCGCGCGTCATGAGACCTAGGCTCTCTGCCAGACCACTGACTCAAAGAGGTCTCATGAGCCTCTCCTTTATAGTAGAATCCTCAAACCAGTTTCTAAAGAGGGTTGACATCTAGTGGAAGCCGTAGGAAGTGCAACCTCATCCATATCTCAATGTGTATTCGGTAGGCCAAGCTTTTAAAAACTACAAACCTCAGATGTCCCACTCCCTGGCTGGATTTTTCTCAGGTTTTTGCGTGCCATATGAGTTCTGTTATACTCACAGACAGCATTCAAACAGTTTTACAAACTGTGTTTTCTATCCAGCATAATAATAATATGCATATATTAGCATCTGGGACAGAGTAGGAGGCAGTTCACTCTGGGCACGCTATTCATCCAAAAGTGAAAATGCTGACCCCTATCCCAAAAAGGTTAACCTCTTGAAGCTAGGGGGCACTATTTTTATGTTTGGAAAAATAATGTTCCCAAAGTAAACGGCTTATTTCTCAGGACGTTTCCCACCTTTTGATGTTCACAGAATCTCTATGTTAACAAAGGAATTTTCAAGAGTCTATTGAGTAGAGACAGAGAAACAGGGGGAGGGTATTTATGGGGGTCATAAACCTCCCCCAACAGGCCAATGTCATGACAGTAGGTTACACAATATTTAGATACTTCAAATACTGCCTGAAACACCTTTGCTATTTGTAAATAAATTAACACTGAATGTGTTGGTGTTCTTTGTTTTAATCTTTCTGGCGCAGGCGTTCCGCTACTGACCTACCTCGACAACATCCGGTGAAATTGCAGAGCGCCAAATTCAAAATACAGAAATAGTCATAATAAACATTAATAAAAATTACAAGTGAAGTGTTATACATTGTCTTAAAGATAAACTTTGTCAGATTTCAAAAAGGCTTTACGGCTAAAGCATACCATGCAATTATCTAAGGACAGCGCCCTGCTTATAAAAGCATGAAAAACATTTTCCAACCAATCAGATGCATCACGAATTTCAGAAATAGTGATAAAATAAACTTTGCAATCCCAAAGATCTCAGTTACACAATGAATGGTCATTTTGTTAAATTAAGTCCTTCTTTAGATCCCAAAAATGTCAGTTTATTTGGTGCGTTTGATTCAGAAATACACCGGTTCCAACCCACCCAACATGCCTACAAAGGATCTAATTAATTACCTGTAAACTGGTCCAAACATTTCAAACAACGTTTCTAATCCAACCTCAGGTACCCTAAAATGTAAATTAACCAATACAATTTAAGACGGAATAAACTGTTTCCAATACCGGAGAAAAACAACACGGAGCGCGCTCTCATTCACACGCACCAAAATACTAGCGTCCACCTGAGTGAAAGAATACTACTACTTATCATTTTTTTTAATCATTGAACAATTTCTATAGACTGTTGACATCTAGTGGAAGCCATAGGAACTGCAATCTGGCTCCTAATAATTCGGCTTCCCCATAGAAAAGCATTTGAAAATCCAATGACCTCAAAAAAATAGTTCCTGGATGGATTGTCCTTGGAGTTTCGCCTGCCAAATCAGTTCTGTTATACTCACAGACATTATTTTAACACTTTTAGAAACTTTAGGGTGTTTTCTATCCAATACTAGCTTCTGGGCCTGAGTAACAGGCAGTTTACTTTGGGCACGCATCTCATCAAGATGTCAAAATACTGCCCCCAAGCCATAAGAAGTTAATGTACACTACCAGTCAAACGTTTGGGCACACCTACTCAGGGTATTTCTTAATTTTTACAATTTTCTACATTGGGGAATTATAGTGAAGACATCAAAACTATGAAATAACACATATGGAATCATGTAGTAATGAAAAAAGTTAAACAAATCAAAATATATTTTATATTTCATGAGGAATGCTTTTCCATCAGTCAATTGGGTTGAGGTCGGGTGATTGTGGAGACCAGGTCATCTGCTGCAGCACTCCATCACACTCATTCTTGGTCAAATAGCCCTTACACAGCCTGAAGGTGTGTTGGGTCATTGTCCTGTTGAAAAACAAATGACAGTCCCAATAAGCGCAAACCAGACGGGATGGTGTATCGCTGCACCATGCCGTGGTAGCCATGCTGGTTAAGTGTGCCTTGAATTCTAAATAAATCAATGACAGTATCACTAGCAAAGCACCCCCACACCATCACACCTCCTCCTCCATGCTTCACGGTGGGAACCGCACATGCAGAGATCATCCGTTCACCTACTCTGCATCTTACAATGACACGGCGGTTGGAACCAAAAATCGCAAATTTGGTCTCAGACCAAAGGACAGATTTCCACCCGTATAATGTCCATTGCTCATGTTTCTTGGCCAAAGCAAGTCTCTTCTTATTATTGGTGTTCTTTTAGTAGTGGTTTCTTTGCAGCAAATCGACCATGAAGGCCTGATTCACGACGTCTCCTCTGAACAGTGGTTGTTGAGATGTGTCTGTTACTTGAACTCTGTAAATAATTTATTTGGGCTGCAATCTGAGGTGCAGTTAACTCTAATGAACTTATCCTCTGCAGTAGAGGTAACTCTGGGTCTTCCTTTCCTGTGGCGGTCCTCATGAGAGCCAGTTTCATCATAGCGCTTGATGGTTTTTGCGACTGCACTTGAAGAAACGTTCAAATGTATTGACATTTTCCACATTGACCACTATGTCTTACAGAAATGTGAGACTGTCGTTTCTCTTTGCTTATTTGAGATGTTCTTGCCATAATATGGACTTGGTATTTTACCAAATAGGGCTATCTTCAATATACCACCCCTACCTTGTCACAACACAACTGATTGGCTCAAACACATTAAGGAAAGAAATTCCACAAATTAACATTTAACAAGGCACCCTTGTTAATTGAAATGCATTCCAGGTGACTATCTCGTGAAGCTGGTTGAGAGAATGCCAAGAGTGTGCAAAGTAGTCAAGCTACTTTGAAGAATCTCAAATATAAAATATATATTGTTCTTGTTTCAACACTTTTTTGTTACTACATGATTCCTTAAGTGTTATTTCATAGTTTTGATGTCTTCACTATTATTCTACAATGTGGAAAATAGTACAAATAAATTAAACTCTGGAATGTCCAAACTTTGAACTTGTACTGTATATGCATGAAACGTATATAATGGAAAACCTTTCATGTTCTTCCTTCATCTAGTGTAGGCTGCGTCATCTAGCCTATTCCATTGACTCAGAACATGCCGTACATCCCCATGTTATTCCAGCTCACATTGTAAAAAAGACGACCAAAGAAATAAGTGAAGCCCGATGCTCCAAGTTCCCTTTTCCTTTAAACCAATATGTCATCGGGTGCTCAGCCTCAGAAGGGTTCATCAGCACCTCTGATCATGGCACCCGCTCCACTCTCCCCACACACTGTGAATTCTGGGGGATTAGGGGGGCTAGTGAGTGAGTTTGTCAAAAGGCGATAAGTGCGGCCGCTTGGGCCTGTGTAGTTCCATCATCCTGACAGTGTCTCTGAGTCTCCCATTGATCTCAGCTCAACTGGGAGACAGGAGGCCCTCTGGCAAAGCTGCATCGCTGAGAGAGCTAGGGATGCAGCTCAAGCATGGTCAGAAAAATGGCCACAGTTTGTTCACATGTTCACATGTGTGTGTGTGCGTGTGTGCATGCATTAAACAATAATGTTTTCTTTGTTTCAGCATGCCTAAGATCAAGATTGTACAATAAGATGATTCAATGTATTAGCATACATAGTGTAAGGACATACTTAACATAGTTTGCTTTCTAATGAATGACACTATTTACCCAGGCTTTCATACCATGACACATTGTCATGCCCTACCTGATACACTGCCACTGTAGATGTACAGAACCACAGGGGACCGAGTCATGGTGTGCAAGACTTAAAACTCAGCAGGTAGAATCGGTTTAATATTCAGAGGCGCTACCCATTGGCATGACTATTCCGAGGAGGGGGAAGAAAACAGTGGACACTCCACAGGGTTGTTAATTTAGATGCCAAAACAAAAGTAATCAAGCGTGATAGTAGATTAAAGACATCTGTATCGATTGTGCCCAGTCCCAGCCAATGAGACAGGGCTTCTACAGAGAGAAAACACAACCAGATTCTCCTGTCACAACAGGCTTTGTGGAGAACTGTGAGGTGGCTAGTTACAGTATATCTACAGCGTAGCCGTGGCCCCAGCCGAGCAGTGTAGCAGCAGCCGCAGGCGAGCGTATTAGAATGCAGAGGGTGGAAATGGAGAGACACTCGAGAGTGTTGGATGACATGATGAGGCCTTTCAAAGGAGGAGAGGAGAGGGGGTGGGGATCTCAGCCTAGGCTGTAGAGAAGGGGCATGGGGGGGACGCAGAACGGAAGTGGAATCTCAATCTGCAGCACTGCTGTCATCACTGTCAACATAAAATTTGTGGTGGCAATAAAGGGGGCTGACACTTTTAAGAGGTTTGCAGTGACGATTTTATGGCCTTTTGTCTTGGATTCCTCTGCAGGCGCTCCAGTCTGCAGCTGTGTAGGGGCCGCTGTCGCATGAGGAGCTTCGCTCAATCCGTCTCTGAATTGGAAGATTATTTTTGTTTACTGTTCAACAGTTTCCCTGGAATACCCAACGTCAAATATGAATCCTCTGTTCCAGTTTACTGGCTGGCCTTATATTCATTCCTCCTCTCATGGAGGAAGACAATAAGACATGAGAAGTCAGTATGACGACAGTTGTTCCTAGAATTGTCTTTGTCATGATTGTGGATCAAAGGACCCATCAGCTAGGTGAATGGTTTGAAGATAGCCAGACCCCCTCCCACAGAAGAGAGTAAGGGGGGCTGTGCCGGCCTTGACACCTTAACACCGGATCGTATATTTAAGCAGGAGGGAAATTTCCCTCTCTGCCTTTCAGTATCCACCAAAGGAATGCCTTTGTCTAGAGCGAGTGTGGCCCACCTAAAAACTCTAACATCAAAAGAGCAGACATTGGAACATTATTTGGAATGGTTGGTGGGGATCTAAAGAATAATTGTGTCATATTTTGTATTATTTTGTGATGTCATTAAGGATGGTATAACAAAGTAACTGTAACTCTGAAAGTGTACGTACTCTATGTATCAAGTTCACATCTAAATGTTGTGTAAAATATTTGATTAAATAAACTCAGCAAAAAATGAAACGTTCCTTTCTCAGGACACTGTCTTTCAAATATAATTCGTAAAAATCCAAATAACTTCACAGATGTTCATTGTAAAGGTTTTTAACACTGTTTCCCATGCTTGTTCAATTAACTATAAACAATTAATGAACAGTCACCTGTGGAACGGTCGTTAAGACACTAACAGCTTACAGGCAATTAAGGTCACAGTTATGAAAACTTAGGACACGAAAGAGGCCTTTCTACTGACTCTGAAAAACACCAAAATAAAGATGCCCATCTGCGTGAATGTGCCTTAGGCATGCTGCAAGGAGGCATGAGGACTGCAGATGTGGCCAGGGCAATATATTGCAACGTCCGTATTGTGAGACCTCTAAGAGAGCACTACAGGTTAGACAGGATCGGACAGCTGATCATCCTTGCAGTGGCAGACCACGTGTAACAACACCTGCACAGGATTAGTACTTCCGAACATCACATCTGCGGGCCAGGTACAGTATGACAACAACAACTGCCCGAGTTACACCAGGAACGCACAATCCCTCCATCTGTGCTTAGACTGTCTGCAACAGGCTGAGAGAGGGTGGACTGAGGGCTTGTAGGCCTGTTGTAAGTTTGCTGAAAATAAACGCATTTGACAGTGAGATTACGTTTCTTTTTTTTGTGAGAGTTTGTGAGAATATTTTTGTGAAGATAGCGACGGGATTTTAGCCTTCCAAATGAGATAATTGTTTTTCATATAAACTTGTGCCCAGTCAGTAACCATGCCCAAGTGAGCCCATACATTGTGTCGGTGTGATGGCACACCTTTTTTTTACCCGAGGATAAAAGTCTTGGTAACGAAATGTACATTAGACCAAGCAGACGGACGGTGTGAGCCGGACTTTACGAATGGTTAAAGACTAGACCAGAGAGAGTGGAGCGGTGGCTACACGGCTGAAAATGGTGAGACCAGTACATTGCCGGGTTACTACTGGCGTGTAGAGTGGTCGGGAGCTGAACCCTTAATAATGAACCATTGAGACCAAAATACGTGAGACAGTGATCCACACATTGAAATGGTTAGAAACTCTGAAGCTCTCAACCTCTACACAAGAAGATGAACTCACTAGAACTTATCATATCAGTCTGCAGCTGTAAAGTAGTCTAGAGAATTAGGTGGGAAGAGGAATCTCCTCTCAGACAACCGTTGGTTCATCTGAAGTATCTATTCTAACGGACACTCCAAGACCGGCCGAGTCTCACACCGAAGTGGGATAGGACACTCAAACCCTTTTTGAGAAAGTGGAGAGACGACAATCAAGGACAGCTATGCGTATATACACTGCTCCAAAAAATAAAGGGAACTAAAATAACACATCCTAGATCTGAATGAATGAAATATTCTTATTAAATACTTTTTTCTTTACATAGTTGAATGTGCTGACAACAAAATCACACAAAAATGATCAATGGAAATCAAATTTATCACACTCAAAATTAAAGTGAAAAACCACACTACAGGCTGATCAAACTTTGATGTAATGTCCTTAAAACAAGTCAAAATGAGGCTCAGTAGTATGTGTGGCCTCCACGTGCCTGTATGACCTCCCTACAACGCCTGGGCATGCTCCTGATGAGGTGGCGGATAGTCTCCTGAGGGATCTCCTCCCAGACCTGGACTAAAGCATCCGCCAACTCCTGGACAGTCTGTGGTGCAACGTGGCGTTGGTGGATAGAGCGAGACATGATGTCCCAGATGTGCTCAATTGGATTCAGGTCTCGGGAACGGGCGGGCCAGTCCATCGCATCAATGCCTTCCTCTTGCAGGAACTGCTGACACACTCCAGCCACATGAGGTCTAGCATTGTCTTGCAGTAGGAGGAACCCAGGGCCAACCGCACCAGCATATGGTCTCACAAGGTGTCTGAGGATCTCATCTCGGTACCTAATGGCAGTCAGGCTACCTCTGGCGAGCACATGGAGGGCTGTGCGCCCCCCCCAAAGAAATGCCACCCCACACCATGACTGACCCACCGCCAAACCGGTCATGCTGGAGGATGTTGCAGGCAGCAGAACGCTCTCGACAGCGTTTCCAGACTCTGTCACGTCTGTCAAATGTGCTCAGTGAGAAACTGCTTTCATCTGTGAAGAGCACAGGGCGCCAGTGGCGAATTTGCCAATCTTGGTGTTCTCTGGCAAATGCCAAACGTCCTGCACGGTGTTGGGCTGTAAGCACAACCCCCACCTGTGGACGTCGGGCCCTCATACCACCCTCATGGAGTCTGTTTCTTATCGTTTGAGCAGACACATGCACATTTGTGGCCTGCTGGAGGTCATTTTGCAGGGCTCTGGCAGTTCTCCTCCTGCTCCTCCTTGCACAAAGGCAGAGGTAGCAGTCCTGCTGCTGGGTTGTTGACCTCCTACGGCCTCCTCCACGTCTCCTGATGTACTGGCCTGTCTCCTGGTAGCGCCTCCATGCTCTGGACACTACGCTGAGAGACATAGCAAACCTTCTTGCCACAGCTCGCATTGATGTGCCATCCTGGATGAGCTGCACTATCTGAGCCACTTGTGTGGGTTGTAGACTCCGTCTCATGCTACCACTAGAGTGAAAGCACCACCAGCATTCAAAAGTGACCAAAACATCAGCCAGGAAGCATAGGAACTGAAAAGTGGTCTGTGGTCACCACCTGCAGAACCACTCCTTTATTGGGTGTGTCTTGCTAATTGCCTATAATTTCCACCTGTTGTCTATCCATTTGCATAACAGCATGTGAAATTTATTGTCAATCAGTGTTGCTTCCTAAGTGGACAGTTTGATTTCACAGAAGTGTGAATGACTTGGAGTTACATTGTGTTGTTTAAGTGTTCCCTTTATTTTTTTGAACAGTGTATATACGTTGCATTTCTTATCCGAATGAGCGGTGTTGTTGAGTATTCAAATTTTCCGTGAGTGTAGTTTCCAAACATAACAATGATCGTTTGAATCTCTGTCTCTCCCTTTCCCTCTCTTTCTGACCTCTCCCCCTTTTTTTTACCAAGTAGTCATGCTGTTGTTAGTCCACTAGGGACCTGTTTCATTGTATAATGTTTCTAATCAGTCATCTATATTGTGTGTGTGTTTAAGTATTCTGTGTTATTATTTGGTTAGTTAGTAAATAATTAAGACAATTTGTGTATTGCTGATTCATAAGTAAGGTTTGGGTTCTTGCGGTTTCAAGAGGTCTACGACGTTCATAAGGAGACTACTACTAATACAAAAAAATAATTTACCTTTATTTAACTAGGCAAGTCAGTTAAGAACAACTTCTTATTTTCAATGACAGCCTAGGAACAGTGGGTTAACTGCCTGTTCAGGGGCAGAATGACAGATTTGTACATTGTCAGCTCGGGGGTTTGAACTTGCAACCTTCTGGTTACAAGACCAACGCTTTAACCACTAGGCTACGCTGCTGCACCGGCAGTTTAATCCGGGAGATGGTTAACCCGTTAAACAACTTTTCCCATGGTACCACAAATTCCTAATGAGTTAATTGTTACATGATTAATTTAAATCGAGTAACAATTAAAAATAGTTAGTTGATAAATTAAATAATAGTAATGTCACACCCTGGCCATAGAGAGGCTTTTGATCTCTGTGACTAGGGTGGGCATTCTAGTTTCTTTATTTCTATGTTTTCTGTTTCTATGTTTTGGCCGGGTAGGGTTCTCAATCAGGGACAGCTGTCTATCATTGTCTCTGATTGGGAATCATACTTAGGCAACCTGTTTTTCCACCTTAGTTGTGGGTAGTTGTCTTTGTTAGTGGCCTGTATAGCCCTAGTAAGCTTCACGTTTGTTTTTGTTGGCGACATTTAAAAATAAAGAAAAATGTACGCTCACCACGCTGCACCTTGGTCCGGTCATTTCCCTGACGACGTCCATGACAGAACTACCCACCACAAACGGACCAAGCGGCGTCGCCGGGAGGAGCAGCGTTTTCTGGAGGAATGAACATGGGAGGACATCCTGAATGGGAAAGGATCCTGGACGTGGGAGGAGATCCTGGCGGGAAAGGATCGCCTGCCGTGGGAGCAGGTGGAAGGCGGAGGCAACGAGGAGGCAGCGATTCACAGCCCGGTGCGCTACATTCCAGCTCCCCGCATTGGACGGGCTAGAGTGGACATCCAGCCAGGACGGATGGTGCTTGCTCAGTGCGCCTGGCCTCCAGTGTGTCTCTTCAGCCCAGGATATCCTGCGCTGGCTCTGCCCACTGTGTCTCCGGTGCGTCTGCACAGCCCAGTGCGCCCTGTGCCAGTGCCCCGCATTTGCCCGGGCGAAGGTAACCATCCAGCCAGGACAGGTTGTGCAGTCACTATGCTCGAGACCTCCAGTGCGTCTCCACGGCCCAGTGTATCTGGTGCCTACTCCAAGAGCCAAGCCTCCAGTATGTCTCCCCAGCCTGGTGAGTCCTGTGCCTGCTCCCAGAACCAGGCCTCCTGTATGTCTCCCCAGCCTGGTAAGCCCTGTAGTAGCTCCATGCACCAGGCTGACTATACGTCTCCTCACTCCAGTGATGATCCATGACACGAAGCCTCCAGTATTGATCCGCGGTTCGGAGCCTGCTGTGACGGTCTCCGGTCCGGAGCCTCCAATGACGGCCTCCAGTCCGGAGCCTCCAAAGACGGCCTCCGATCCGGAGCGGAGAGGTGGAGCGGGGTCTGCATCCCGCACCGGAGCCGCCACCGAAGTAGATGCCCACCCGGACCATATAGAGTCCAGTTCTGCGGCCGGAGTCCGCACCTTTGGGAGGGGGGGTACTGTCACGCCCTGGCCATAGAGAGGCTTTTATTCTCTATTTTGGTTAGGCCAGGGTGTGACTAGGGTGGGCATTCTAGTTTCTTTATTTCAATGTTTTCTGTTTCTATGTTTTGGCCGGGTATGGTTCTCAATCAGGGACAGCTGTCTGTCATTGGAAATCATACTTAGGCAGCCTGTTTTTCCACCTTAGTTGTCTTTGTTAGTGGCCTGTATAGCCCTAGTAAGCTTCACGTTCGATTTTGTTTGCTACATTTAAAAATAAAGGAAAGCTCACTTCGCTGCACCTTGGTCCGGTGAGTTCCCTGATGACGTTCGTGACAAGTCATCAGATTCCAACTGTACAATTCCATAGAAAATCCTGCAATATTAAAGTGAACAATGGTATTATTTACCCCAGGAGTGATTTAAACACCAGTGTCTCTCCTTAATCAGCAGCATCGTTTACTTTGTGACGCAAAAGGCTAATCTGCTGTCATGCATAAGGCTAATCTGCTGTTTTCTCTCTCTCAGTTAACATATAATGGGATTTCTGTATTAAATCCATTGACTCTGAACTACTTTCTTTCTGAGAAAGAAACACAGCAGACACAGTCAGTGTTAAGCATAATTTGTGTGGTAATAAATAAGCTGTAGCCCCTTCTCTGTAGCCCTAAAGCTGGGCTCTTCCTACACTCCCTCTACTAATCCTTTGCTGGTTGATGAGTGCAGAAGTGATTCACAGCTGTTGATCTCCCACTAATTATATTTTAGTGTCATGTTGGAACCCAGCTTATGATCAAAAGGAAGAGAAGGAAGAATCAGGGTGGAAAGGTAATAGGAAGACAAGTTGTCCTGGCGGCAGAGGTATGTTCTACTGTTTGTTCCGAATCGCAGGTTGTAATGGTAATGTAGAATGTCATTGATATGACATAGGATGTGTGTGTGTGTGCAATAATTGCCGGTTTCA
Organism: Oncorhynchus kisutch; assembly: GCF_002021735.2. NCBI lineage: Eukaryota > Metazoa > Chordata > Actinopteri > Salmoniformes > Salmonidae > Oncorhynchus > Oncorhynchus kisutch. Next base: position 13,216,637 of record NC_034198.2, on the reverse strand, counting down.
GAGAAAGGGAATCAAATGTGGAAATGGCAGCAGTTGCTACTGAATAACCTTTTTCAACAGCCATTTTTTGTGTCCAGCAAGGCCTCTGACAATAAGCCAGTGCTAATCAGGATCTAATGAGACAGAATAGGTAGCCTAATGAATCTGGCTACAACAGGAGAGGGGAAAGTTGCCAAATCTCTGGTTCTAGGGGGGCCTCTCTAACTCACATCACCAGAGGAGATGTTTGGAATGGGATGGGCACAGAGCCAAAGTAAGGGCTATCACCCCACTGAATGTGTATCATTACACACTCCCTGATTGTGTTATGATGAAAGTAATAACACAATGCCATATGCCCCAAGTCAAGACAAGGGTTGTGGGAAGATATGTTAATTGTCTGGAGAGAGATTTTATTAGATCAATTGCTCAATCCATCCAATTAAAGCAATAGGCATAATTAATAATGAGTGAGCATTTTATGTTTTGGGAACAAATCTGCATAGGATTATTGATAAATGGGTCACCTCGTCAACATCAGGAAGGTGTTTAAACAACATCACGTGAAAAATATTTTTGGCCACACTGAAGAGTGGACATTTTCAGTCCAACATTTACCAAGTTGATATGCTCTAAGACTTGATATAGCTCAGATACGACCGCTAATGTGGTTGATGTCCAGACATGAGGGTTGTGCACACATCCTGTCTGCAACACTGTGACATACCATAGATCTGTCATAAACATGGTCTTCCTGTTTTGGTAATGTGACAAATGCTAAATTATTTCTCATATGTCTCCCCAGCGCTCTGTTCATCATGATGCTGGTTATCACCATTCACCACTGATTTAGTACAACTAGCCTAGCCCCATCCATGACTTTGGAATTCTTCAGTGCAATCAAGACACTCATGAGTGGCTGTCTGCGACTGTGTGTGTGTTTTGGAATATAGGAACATATTGGAACAGTGCAGAGACAGAGCACATAGCTTGAGGTTTACTATAAACAGTTTTCCTCAACTGTGACTTTAATCAGATTTATTTCCTATTTAGTTTGTATGGTTTGTATGTAATCATATGGGTTAATATGTGTTTGTAGAGAGGAAATCATGCTGCTTGAATGAGAGCAGTGTTGCCCAGCACTGGGGCCTCATGTGCTTCCTACAGTGAAGATGTGCCAACAACGCCATTCTGATTCTGTATATCACGCAGCTTTAACTATCCTTTTGATCTGGCTAATGATGCTAAAAAGATTTGCTTGCTTTGAGTGCAGAAACATGGGAACTAAATTCCTATTTGACTCAGCCATGCCTACTTGTCCATCCAACATTTCCTCATCTCCTACTCCTTCTAATGCAACTTGCCCTGATGCTCCTCCACCTTTTCCCCCTGCCCCGCTACAAAGTTTCTCCCTGCAGGTAGTCACTGAGTCAGAGGTGCAATAAGAGCTCCTTAAACTTGACCCCCCAAAAAAACATCTTAGTCAGATGGTTTAGACCCTTCTTTAAGGTTGCTGCCCCTATCATTGCCAAGCCTATCTCTGACCTTTTTAACCTGTCTCTCCTTTTTGGGGAGGTTCCCATTGCTTGGAAGGCAGCCACGGTTAGTCCTTTATTTAAAGGGGGAGAACAAGCTGATCCTAACTGTTATAGGCCTATTTCTATTTTGCCCTGTTTATCCAAAGTGTTGGAAAAACTTGTCAATAATCAACCGACTGGCTTTCTTGATGTCTATATTATTCTCTCTGGTATGCAATCTGGTTTCCGCTCAGTTTATGGAAGTGTCACTGCAACCTTAAAGGTTCTCAATGATGTCACCATTGCCCTTGATTCTAAGCAATGTTGTGCTGCTATTTTTATTGACTTGGCCAAAGCTTTGGATACGGTAGGCCATTCCATTCTCGTGGGCCAGCTACGGAGTATTGGTGTCTCTGAGGTTTGCTAACTACCTCTCTCTAAGGGTGCAGTGTATAAAGTCAGAACATCTGTTGTTTCAGCCACCGCCTGTCACCAAGGGAGTACCCCAAGACTTAATCCTAGGCCCCACGCTCTTCTCAATTTACCTCAAAAACATAGCTCAGGCAGTAGGAAGCTCTCTCATCCATTTATATGCAGATGACACAGCCTTATACTCAGCTGGCCCCTCCATGGATTTTGTGTTAAACGCTCTACAACAAAGCTCTCTTAGTGTCCAACAAGCTGTCTCTGCCCTTAACCTATTTCTGAACACATCCAAAACAAAGGTATTGTGGTTTGGTAAGAATAATGCCTCTCTCCCCACAGGTCTGATTACTACCTCTGAGGGTTTAGAGCTTGAGGTTGTCACCTCATACAAGTAATTGGGATGGCTAGATGGTACACTGTCCTTTGCTCAGCACATATCAAAGCTCAAGGCTAGTCAAATCTCTTCAACTGCCAAACTAACCCTGATTCAGATTACCATCCTACCCCTGCTAGATTACGGCAGGGAAGGGTGCCCTCAAGTGGCTAAATGTTCTTTACCATTCGGCCATCAACTTTGCTACCAATGCTCCTAATATGACACATCACTGCAATCTGTACTCTTCTGTCAACTGTATCTCTGTATAAATGCGCAAGGCCCACTGGTTGATGCCTTTTATAAAAACCCTCTTAGGCCTCACTCCCCCATATCTGAGATATCTACTGCAGCCCTCATCCTCCACATACAACACCCGTTCTGCCAGTCACATTCTGTTAAAGGTCCTCAAAGCACACACATCCCTGGTCTCTCGTCTTTTCAGTTCACTGCACCTAGTGACTGGAACGAGCAGCAACAAACACTCAAACTGGACAGTTTTATATCCATCTCTTCATTCAAAGACTCAATCATGGACACTCTTACTGACAGTTGTGGCTGCTTTGCATAATGTATTGTTGTCTCTACTTTATTGTTCTTTGTGCTGTTGTCTGTGCCTAAGAATGTTTGTACCATGGTTTGTGCTGCTACCATGTTGTGCTGTTGCCATGTTGTGTTGCTACCATGTTGTTGTCATGTTGTGTTGCTACCATGCTGGGCCATGCTATATTGTTGTCTTAGGTCTCTCTTTATGTAGTGTTGTGTTGTCTATTTAGCTTTTTATTTTATTTTAGTCCCAACCCCGGTCCCCGCAGAAGGCATTTTGCCTTTTGGTGGGCCGTCATTGTAAATAAGAATTTGTTCTTAACTGAATTGCCTAGTTAAATAAAGGTGAAATAATATAAATAAATAAAAAATACACATTCACACCAAGCAAAGAACAGCAACAACAAGAGTGGCAACAGAGGTTCATCATGTCCATGTACTGAAGGATAGCACAAAAAAAAAATCCTTCTCACTGGTGATAGTGCTTTGGCTAACTTGACTTTGATTTAAAACTCCACAGAGGAGTCAATTTGGGAAATAGTTCTTTCCCAATGAAGTCATTACTATTACTATCATTACTATCATTACTATCATTACTATCATTACTATTTTGTTTAGCTTGAGATGGTTTGTTTATTTGAAAGACTGACAATGCAAGCAGCATTCTCTTTCTGTTCTTTCTTTCCCCTATCTATTTCTCTCTTTCTCAAGCTGCATGTCTTCAAAGGTACTATTTGAGCAGCAATGAGAGCAGGATCATTTTATCCCAGTTTAGCCATGGGTTTGAGCACCAAATTGTACACCCTGCTCCCTGCCCCACCCAACCCGACCTCCACACAGAACATACCCACACAGATTAAGACCACTTCAGGTTCCCACTGATTAACTCTTCACCTAAACCCCAGTCAAGGGACTATCTAATTAATGTGGATGAGAAGTCTGGGTGGAACAGCAACACACCAATCAGGCTTGATTCTGTGGAATCGTACTTTAAAGCCAGGTACTCACAACATTCACCATCTGTACTTTGTCTATTTCAGAACCACGGCCCGCACCCATCAGCCCAGTGATTTCTCTCCTGTTTCATCGACTGTCATCACTTTCCCACACTTAACTGGTATAGGTCAGAGGTCGGCTCAGGTTAGAAAATGGTAGGCAATTCACTCTATGCTACATTAAGGTCATTTAGTTTATCATACAACGGTGAGAAAATACTATTTTAGAAAAAAAGAGAATGTGGTGGGAATGATTTTCATGTAAAGGCCAGAGGAACTTTCTGCTTTCTTTCCCATGGTATGAATTTTTTACAACAAGTATTTCCTCCCAAGGGCAAATATATGCTTTCTTAACATAACAGTCACATACAGTATAGGTAGAAAACACCCATTCGCTATGGTTTCCACCCATACCTATCTGTTCTGTTTAGTAATGCATAAAAAAAAGCTCACTCTCAAAAGCTCACTCTCAGAAATGAATGCTCAGGGAAGCTGACTAAAGCAGGAACACCATGTGTGTACGATTTCAGAAAGAACAGAATACACTTGCAGACATGTATCTATTCATCTTCTACAGCTACTGTACATACTTCAAATCAGCTTCATAAATAATGCTCAAAAGAGGAAAGCCAGCAGTTGACAAGACTTCAGAGTAATGTTTATGCAAAGCTCTTGCTGAAAAAGGACAGAAAATAGTTTTCAGTGGGGTTGACAAATGGTTGACAACTTCTTAATTAGATATGCACAGTGTTTTCATTTCAGTTTCTGCAAGGAATTGCCTCATCAGGGTAATTCTGTGAATTGTGTGGTCCAATTTAGCTATTTCTATGGGTAACAATTTCTAGGTAACAATGAAGTACCTTACAGTGATTGTGGTCCATTAAAATGGTCAAAAAGAAACAAAAAGAACTTATTTGTCAAGCAAGAACTTTGCTACGACTGTCTGGGAGTGGTCTGTGTGGGGAAGGGAAAAAACATTTGCTGTTCTTGGCATAGACCGAGAGCAGTGGTCACCAACCAGTCGATTGTGTTTGACTGGTTGATCTCCAAGGCATTCCTAGTCGATTGCCGAACATTTCTGTAATATACCCAACGATAAGCCTATGCGATCCTATTTTTTTTACGCAGCAGCGTAAAAGAGGGGTCTGAGTAGCCCTTTGATTAGCTGTTCAGGAGTCTTATGGCTTGGGGGTAGAAGCTTTTGGACCTCGACTTGGCACTCCGGTACCGCATGCTGTACGGTAGCAGAGAAAACAGTCTATAACCTGGTTGGCTGGAATCTTTTAACATTTTTAAGGCCTTCCTCTGACACCGCCTGATATAGAGGTCCTGGTTGGCAGGAAGCTTGGCCCCAGTGATGTACTGGGCCGTACGCACTACCCTCTGTAGTGCCTTGCGGTCAGAGGCTAAGCAGTTGCCATACCAGGAGCCTAACTGTTTACTTTTTTCACTGGCATTGATATAATGTTACTATTTTGAGAAAAAACCTTAACCCCAAAAATGTAAAACACAGATGAGGTCCAGCCAGGTCTTGGGGACAAACTGTCACCGCGAGGGGTACCTGATGCTTACCCTAGCTGTCTCCCCAGGTTTACAAGGTAACAAGAGCAGCGTGACAGTGGTGCATATCTCCAACGCATCTTCTTGGCCCTGTCCCTCTGGAGCGCTGCATGGCCACTGGAGGCCCCTGGGTGTTAGTGGTTAGCCTCCCTGTCTGTCTGGCTCGATTAAATCCTGCACCTAATGTGCAGAGACTACACTTCTCAGATGACACTGTGCATTGAGGGTATAGATGGCAATTACACAGGGCAACCTGCCTGATCAGGGTTTGGCTTCATTCTCTTATCCCTCCATTCAGATCATCACGAATCTGTCAGAAAGACTGCAGTGGAAAAAACAGACGGCATTAAAGTGGAATAACTGTCTGGAATTTGAATCATAGTGTGGTTTAATCTTATTAAGAGAGAAGGAAAGAGGCCATTCAAATCATGCTTTTGAGCAACTGTAGGTGTACAGTTTTCTGTACACCTACATGCTTGCTGAATTGGCTGCGAGGGTCACACATCAACGTGTCAAGTAGAACATTGAGTGTTTGAGTTCACCAAGGTTACTAAAGCTCTCATTTTTTACATGCTAAAGGTCGGTTCCTTTCTCCCTCAATGAGCACAAACAATCCAAATTACGTTAGGTTTCTCCATTTCAGCTTGAGTGTTCAGCCGTCAGTAACCATACAGAGCTGGTGAAGCTCATATCCATTCCAATCAGGTCTGAGTAGCTAACTGGATTGACAAATCCACTATTGCAGCTTTTTACCTAGGTTTTTTCCTCTCTCTATCTCTCTCTTCCTATGAGGCATACAGAACTCCAATGTAATCTAAACAGACATACATAAGATGCCTTGAGTGGTCGCCCTCTCTCTTCTTTGAAACAAGATAAACCCCAATTCTACCGTTCAAGATGTACCAAAAAGCATGTAAACACTGCAACATTGAAAATGAAACACTAACTAGCTGAAACTCAGACCCTCTTTTTAAAGATGTGTTGCTTGACACTTGCAGTTTGTATTGTCCAGTGAGGGACATGGGAAGCACTTTAGCTGTGCTGTATATTGCTTTAGAAGGCTAGTCAATGTCATTGTGGAAGCAGGCATCTCAAAGAACGCAGACTATGTCCAAGTTGTTAATGAAGACTGTATTCACAGCTAGTTAAAAAGTACAGGTCATTACACCCGGGTTCATTTTTGTGGATCCTGAAGTTGCCTGAAAGTTAGCATGTTACTGTATAAGCCTCCTGCAGAGAGAGAGAGAGAGAGAGAGAGAGAGAGAGAGAGAGAGAGAGAGAGAGAGAGAGAGAGAGAGAGAGAGAGAGAGATCTCAGTAAGACCAAAATAATGGTGTTCCAAAAAAGGTCCAGTCACCAGGACCACAAATACAAATTCCATCTAGACACTGTTGCCCTAGAGCACACAAAAAACTATACATACCTTGGCCTAAACATCAGCACCACAGGTAACTTCCACAAAGCTGTGAACGATCTGAGAGACAAGGCAAGAAGGGCATTCTATGCCATCAAAAGAAACATAAATTTCAACATACCAATTAGGATCTGGCTAAAAATACTTGAATCAGTCATAGAGCCCATTGCCCTTTATGGTTGTGAGGTCTGGGGTCCGCTCACCAACCAAGACTTCACAAAATGGGACAAACACCAAATTGAGACTCTGCACGCAGAATTCTGCAAAAATATCCTCCGTGTACAACGTAGAACACCAAATAATGCATGCAGAGCAGAATTAGGCCGATACCCACTAATTATCAAAATCCAGAAAAGAGCTGTTAAATTCTACAACCACCTAAAAGGAAGCGATTCCCAAACCTTCCATAACAAAGCCATCACCTACAGAGAGATGAACCTGGAGAAGAGTCCCCTAAGCAAGCTGGTCCTGGGGCTCTGTTCACAAACACAAACACACACTACAGAGCCCCAGGACAGCAGCACAATTAGACCCAACCAAATCATGAGAAAACAAAAAGATAACTACTTAACACATTGGAAAGAATTAACAAAAAAACAGAGCAAACTAGAATGCTATTTGGCCCTACACAGAGAGTACACAGCGGCAGAATACCTGACCACTGTGACTGACCCAAAATTAAGGAAAGCCTTGACTATGTACAGACTCAGTGAGCATAGCCTTGCTATTGAGAAAGGCCGCCGTAGGCAGACTTGGCTCTCAAGAGAAGACAGGCTATGTGCTCACTGCCCACAAAATGAGGTGGAAACTGAGCTGCACTTCCTAACCTCCTGCCCAATGTATAACCATATTAGAGAGACATATTTCCCTCAGATTACACAGATCCACAAAGAATTCGAAAACAAATCCAATTTTGAAAAACTCCCATATCTACTGGGTGAAATACCACAGTGTGCCATCACAGCAGCAAGATTTGTGACCTGTTGCCACGAGAAAAGGGCAACCAGTGAAGAACAAACACCATTGTAAATACAACCCATATTTATGCTTATTTATTTTATCTTGTGTCCTTTAGCCATTTGTACATTGTTAGAACACTGTATATATATATATATAATATGACATTTGTAATGTCTTTACTGTTTTGAAACTTCTGTATGTGTAATGTTTACTGTTAATTTTTGTTGTTTTTCACTTTATATATTCACTTTGTATGTTGTCTACCTCACTTGCTTTGGCAATGTTAACACATGTTTCCCATGCCAATAAAGCCCTTGAATTGAATTGAATTGAATTGAATTGAGAGAGAGAGAGAGAGAGAGAGAGAGAGAGAGAGAGAGAGAGAGAGAGAGAGAGAGAGAGAGAGAGAGAGAGAGAGAGAGAGAGAGAGAGAGAGAGAGAGAGAGAGAGAGAGAGAGAGAGAGAGAGAGAGAGAGAGAGAGAGAGAGAGAGAGAGAGAGAGAGAGAGAGAGAGAGAGAGAGAGAGAGAGAGAGAGAGAGAGAGAGTGATATATATCATGGCAGTGCACAGAAGACAGCAGCTGCTGTGGCGTGTTGAGGGATTGTCACAGTTGTGACTTCCTTGGATGTAAAATTATATCATGAGTGCAGCCAGTGGTGTCTCTTTTTGCCTCGTCTCTCCTCGCCATGGGACACGAACAATCGATCAAAACAACTTGTGTTTAGAAATGGATAACTAAAAATAGGAGTCATGGATCATTCTGAGGTAAATTCAGTATGTAAGAAAGTCTGTCTCGCCATCTGCGGCAACTTCATGCCATTTACTGGGAAAGAAAGCTGCGATGTGTCCCTTCTCCTGGAAACAAAAAGGCATCTGATGCTGCTAATTTTGAATCCACAATATTTATAGAACAAACAAGACAAAGATGAAAGTGTTTCAGACTGAAATATTTGCACAAAGAACCATAATATGGCAAGAAAAAGAGCAAAGCAATTATTTATGCATTTCTGTTTCATCAGCTATAATCGATGTATCACCAAACAATACCGTAAACAAATTATTGACGTAGAAACATTCACTGGCCAAGTGAAATACAAACTTCAAATCACCTGTAGATCTATGTCATGTACAGACTGTTTAAAAATGAATAGCTCATACAGGAACAATTCTAAACAGCCTAATAAGTGGCACACATTTTCCTGCTTAAATGGCATTATAGATCTGAGCCCGTTTGCAAAGGCTTTATGACTCCTGAAATGGTAATATCTCTCTGTCCACCTACCCTGCAGAGTTTATGACCCGAATGTTGACCTGCTGCCAAAAAAGCTTAAGAGTAGCTAGCTCTTCATTGATCTGGGAGGCTGAAGTTTGATTTACGCTACACTCACAACACGTCCTGTGGTTCCAGGAGCATTCAGAACCAGGTTTTCCTCCCCTTGCCCTTTTCCTTCTCCTTTTTTTCAAACATCATTAGCGGCAGTAGATCTTGCATTTCATTTGCAGTACAATGACCTTTTCTGTTGTGTTCCCTGCTCGTTCAGTACATTAGAAAGGTGGTCAACGTGACACAACCTGTGATAGGACCAGGGTACACTCAATTCTCTTTATCGTCCAATGGGGTCTACTGAGTTTCCAATATCTGAGTTGTTGGACAACTTTTAACAACCTAGAAATATCTATGAGTGCAGTGACTGACTCGATCCTAGAGGACAGAATGGAGGGAAGAAAATGGCTATATTACAATTTTGTATGGATTACAGAACTTGTGTATTGTATCTCTATGATGTGGACAATTTCAGAACACACTTCTACAAGATGTCGCCATCTTGGACAGGATGCGGGTGGTGAAAGACATATTAGCATGTAGCGCTTCTTCTCCTAGGACGAAGTGCTCACTTACTCTCTGTCTCTCAGCCTGCCCATTCCTGAGGACTGTTTGGCTCACTCCTGATGCCTACCTCCGTTCGGTGCCAAATCATGTTTATAGGACACACTGAAAAGCAGTCAAAGTGACAACCTGATTATGCAGAGCGAGTTGGAAAGCTAATAGAGAGACCTCCGACAAAACATCCCCCGAGAGGCATCATGCAAATACCTGGTGTTGCCAGCGAGGTTTAGACAGAGACCCTGATCCCCCACAATGAATATGTCTCGCTCTGTTCATTGTCATTTCTTAACGTGTCACCATTCCTGAATGTCAATTATTATTGGAATAAGTATTCCTGAGGTGGTTGGGCTGGTGCCATAAGCAATGGCGAGATGGAGAGATCTCAGCTACATCCTTCTGTTCGATCTGCATCAGACACACAAATCTCTAAGGTCGTTTCACAGGATTTTGAGTTCAGTTCCGATAAACAGTCAACGCACTGCTTCAGACACACAGACGCGGCTTCTGTATTCGTCCAGGATTTTATCGTTGTCATGAAAAACATTTTGTCCTTGTGCCTTTCTCTGTCCATTCAAGCTTGCACTATGCAGTCACATCACCGCCAGGGACAGACTTTACAATTTCGTTGCAGCCATGACTACCAAACCGTAATCGTAGATTGATTTATGCAAGTTGCCGAAGCCCACCCGGTTACAGAACCGTGCAGGGCAGAGCTACTTCCTCATCTGAGGTGGGCTAATTGCACAGCCTTACTTTAGTCTTTATTGCATTTTCTCTGAACTTTAACTACTGTTTATCAAAACTTCCAGAATTGAGTCTCTCCTGTATTCATGACAGCGTTGGAGGAGTTAACTAGAACAGATGGTGATGGGAGGCGAGCAGGGAGCCTCTAACTCAGTCTCCTGACGCCGGTGACATTTAACAAAGGCTCTAAGCGTTACTTCAGGGTTATTTTGCTGAAGTTTATGGGTGTGAGAATTGTTGTTATTTTTCTGTATTTTCAATATATTCACCATAGGTTGAATAATTCATGTTCCTGGAGAAAATTTAGACTGTAATATATATTTTTATTATAAACTGTGTGGTTCGATCCCAGAATGCTGATTGGCTGACAGCTGTGGTATATCAGACCGTATACCACGGGTATGACAAAACAGTTATTTTTACTTCTCGAATTACGTTGGTAAGCAGCCCCCCCCGGGCCTTATTGCTTAAATATATAACCAACATGATCTGTGCCAGAGTTTGGTGTTGTTTTCTACCCAGCCAACTCTGGACCACATATGACCCACTGCGACGGGGGTTGGAATACCTGCTGTGCATCTTTCTCCCCTACTGTCTGTGTCCCACTTACCTCACCAACTGTCTGAGTGTACCATGGAGCAGTCACTGGAAGCAGGTCCCTTGATCATGAATGTGATTAGGGTACCCTTGTGTTTTTTTCCCCTGCACACTTAAAATATCTCTGCTTGTGAAGTTACAAATATTCGTACGTTCTTAAAATAGGCCTCATTAATTGTACTTTCTCTCAAATGTAAACGGCTGGCACATCAACAACAAACAAAAACAAAAAAACGTAGAAAATTGTATTTTGACATCTTGGTGATCTACCAAGGCATGTCCTCTGGCGTCGACTACTGTTCATCGCTTTGTTCTTATTTCCTGAAAGGTAAGGCAAGTTTTTTTCTGGTGTCATGTAATATGGTGCGTTCATGTAAAACTGACTGGTTTGATTGTTTTATTAGAAATTACCCCATCTGAAAGCATGTATTGGTTAAACACGCACATCAAATGTGCTAATATAGTCATTAAGCATTTATCACACAGTTAAATACCCAATTAAATGGGAAATGTTGTTATTACCAAGCCTATGTGTGTGACAATCCTGCTATTATAGTTTATAGTGTTGCCTGATACAGTGCAGGAAGTCTGTCCAATAATGCAAATTCAAACCAGGCAGCTCAACTCCCTGCTCCATGTGACTGCATTACGTCACTGGATTTGGGCATTGATGGCAACACTACCCCTTTCAAGAAACAGAAGCCCTGTTGACAAGTAAGGTATTACCCCTGAATAGCAGGTTAATATTTTTTGTCATGAATCTTGTTCTGGAGGCAGCTCTGCAGAGTGGTCACTAGCTGGCACAGCCACAAAGTAATACAATCTGATTTTAAACCTAACCTCATCCACACTGCTAAACCTAATGCCTAACCCTAGCCTTAAATTAAGACAAAAAAATGCCAATTTTTGTTTTCATGAATTTTTACAATATAGACAATTTTGACTTTGCAGCTGACCCATCTAGCGGAAATCCACCTCCGAGCGATGGCTTCATCAGTGATAGCCATTTTTTTTTCGCTTTAAAATCTAGATGTAACTTACCATTAGATGAAAATGCTAACTATTAAGGAATGACGCATTTATTAATGACGGATGAAAACAGGTACAGCATGTACCTTTGACCTCAGAGAAAGCCAGGAACAATAAGTCTGACTCTCCCAACTAGCATTTGAAATCTGATTTTGACCATTGACATTCGCTGCTATCAACAAAGGCCATTATCATCCAAAGAAGAACTGCTCAACAAAGTGGCAAATGGTTATTAGAGGAAGTGGCTTGGCAGTTATCATAAGGATTGGGATAATACACATTGGATTCAGCCCAGAGAGAGCGAATGTACATTGTGAAATATCTCTCCCGAAAGGACAAATTCAGTTTCTTACCCCCCGGACTGAAAATAGAAAAGCACCATACAAGCAGTCTCACAGCCTCAGTTGAGTCATTTGGTTTAGTTTAGAAACTATCATTGTAATCAAAGGTAATCACTGATGTCCACCAGTACATCATGTGGAAAGACAGGAAGTCTTAAAATATGAATCCTATTTTCCTCCAAACATGTGCAGCCTACAGTGGGGTGGTTATGGGAACAAAGGTATGTTGAAATGGTGCCGTCAAATAAGGGATTGTTTGGTTGGCACTCTGAACAGCGTGTAACCACGGCTTACTTTACTTGCCATTAAATGTAACTAAATGGGATCACTGATCATTTCTGTCTTGCTGAGCTATTTCAAAACCAAACCACATCTTGATGATGAAATGCACTTTTCTGTCAATAATGTACTGTAGTCTATCATCCTTTGTAAGAATATTTTATGGTATGTTAATCCACAAAATGGTGGGGTTTCTGATGGTCTGTAACGGCTTTCTTCCTGGGAAGGAGAGGCGGACCAAAACGCAGCATGGTTTAAACATCTTTAATAAAGACGAATACCGAGAAACACTACAAATATACAAAAACAGTCATGTGTGGCGAAACAAACACAGACAAAGAAATAACCACCCACAAAACCCAACACAACACAGGCTACCTAAATATGGTTCCCAATCAGAGACAATGACTAACACCTGCCTCTGATTGAGAACCATATCAGGCCAAACATAGAAATATACAAACTAGACATACAACATAGAATGCCCACCCAGCTCACGTCCTGACCAACACTAAAACAAGGAAAACACACAAGAACTATGGTCAGAACGTGACATGGTCCAAGTGAGTGATGTGTTGTTGGCTCATATACAATACTTCAACCCAAGTGGGAGTTGGGGAGTTTATACATTAGCTACTATAATGACTTACAGTACAGTCATATAGGTATTTATTGTGTTATGTAAGTAAATTAATTAGATAGGATTACCTTGGTACAGAATTGAATTTGGAATTGAAAACAAAGTTTAAAATGAGGGAGTAAATGTAATTGTCTGAACAGCATTGATGGAGGAAAACCGATAGAGCAGGTTACTTTGGGATGAAGGAAATGAGAAAAGAGGTGCTGAAGGGCACTGGGCAGAATGAGGCTACCAGAGGATAGATTGCTTGATGAACAAGATTATGCCTGTTTACAGCTGAAATAAAATAAGTAGCAACCCTGAGCTTTTACCTTAGAGAACGCCATCCCACTCTTACTTTGATAGAAATTACTCAGAATGTGCGAAGTGACTCTCATTGTTGACAAAGCCTTGATCTCCCAGTGGTTAGTCAAAGTGAGGAGCATGTAGCTATCATGCCTTTTTATATTGTACTTTCACAAGTTCTCTTTCAAAATTTTTATCACTATTTGCCCAGAATTTGCTTCTCATAGGTAAAAGGTCTCTGAAGACAGAGATCGGACGAGCTTGCAGATAAAAGGAAGTATTTCTTACCGGTAGAGATGGAACTCTGCTGACAATCCCCTGTCTGCCTCTGGGCTCCCCAGCTCCGGGCCATGCACTCCTGTCGGATGTGTGTCTGATAATGCAGAGAAGATGGGAGAAGAAGAGTTCCTCTCTACACCACTTTTCACTCCTGTTCATGACAAACACCTTGCTCTCTGTGTATATAATGTGTCTCGAGGTAGATAAAGAAAAAAAGAATGACTCGATTGTCTCGATTCAAACATTTAAACTCGGAAGAAGTTTGTCTGAGGGGGATCTACGTTATGGTATAAGTTATGTAACACACATATTATTCAGAAATATCTATTTTTATTATGATAGGACAATATATGGGTTCCATTAAAGCAGTTTGTTATTGTACACTCTTAGAAGATAAGGTGCCTGGAAGAACCTTTAGGGGTTCTAAAAATGTTGATATGGTTTTTAAAATGTTAACTTTTTCATAAAGTCATAGAATGTTTGGGAATGACATACACTAAGGCATTTGTGTTTTAGTTTTTTTAGCAATAAAGAGTGGGAAAACGATTGTGCGCTTGGACAATTAATAGACACTGCAGTATATAAAACCCAATAAAACCTGTATCTACACAGATTGGTGCGCCATTGCCAATCAGAGCTACAGTAGGTCTATATGCAAATAAGCCATTTGCCACACGGACCTGTCATTATTCACTTTGAACTGGACTGTGTTTACAGGAAGTAGCAACAGCGCAACATTAGATCATTAGAACACATTCGCCAAATGCCACAAAATAAACCTGAATGGATTTTTGCAAATATGTAAATACCACAGGAGTCCTCTAATATTTGGGAACTTCACAGTCCTATTGGTCAAACAACCATGGTAAGAAGTAGGCTCTCTCCCTCAGTTGCCTATACACATCAACAACAACAAGATACACAACAAATGCTAGCCAGAGTGAGATGAGCTAAAATCAACGAGGCAACACTACATGTAGATAAACCCTCTTAAACTTTTTAATCTAGTTGGCCGTCAAAATTGCACTGATAAATTACGGGGAATAGTAGCCTGCTAGTCCTTCTGTAGCTTGCCTGCCAACACATGCTTGTCCCAACTCACGTTTTGTCAACTGAATGGAAACTTGCCTGCCAACACATGCTTGTCCCAACTCACGTTTTGACAAATGAATGGAAACTTGCCTGCCTGCCTTCCAAATACATTTGATTGACAGCTAAGAGATATGCTAACTGTGGATAACAGTAGTTCAAGTTCAGCATAGCTAGCTAACTAGCGAAGCGATTCACATTTCTTGCAGCTAACCAAATGACACCTGCATCTCTAGCTGTAGCTACTGAAAAACTATATAAGGGGGAAAAGTCTGTCACTCACCCACTCCTCCAATGACATGACATCCTCCCAGCAGCTAGCTAGCGGAAGTTATGCTCTGTGTTTTTAGCTTACTAAATAAATAGCTAGCTACATAAATAGATACGCTTGCCCAGGGGTCTCAAACTCAATCAGCGCAGAGGCTGTATGGAAAAAATACAAAGAATTCGCAGGCCATTTCATAGCCTATATGGTTTGTGCAACTGCGAGCCAAACTGGCCATTGTTTTATTTTTAAAAAGATGTCCCTTTATAATGTCCACTTCTGTACATAGAATGCTGTATATATCATTTTAACATATTAAAACAAAAGAAGAGAAATACTACTTGTCCAGCCTTTGCTGCTAGGCTTGCAGATGTGCATAATATCTGCAACCATAATCAAAGTATTTCATATCTTCCAAATAACAAAAACGTAGCTATAAGTTGTTGTAACATTTAAAGTTAAAACATTTTTTTCCTTTTTTACATTGCATGGATCACCGGTGCGGTTGAACGCAGCGTTGATGTATGGTGCACTCAACATGTCTTGTAGTTGAGTAGCCAGCTTAGGCTACAGCTCCAATGTTGCTGTAATAGGCCTTCATGTTTCTCCTTTGCATGGTGTTTTATTGCAGATTTCGTTTTTTGGTTTTTCATTGTCAAGCATTAAAAACCAAAACCAGACTGCAACATTTTAGCCTAGCTAGGACTGTGGCATGTGTCTGTACACTCTCCCTCCTGTAAACGGGACAAATGAAAGCTGTTCAATTGAAGTTGAATTCACCGATGCGAGCACATCAGGCTGTAATTTCATAAAGGGGATGAATCAACTGTTGACTCGTTTGTGTGTCCTATTTGGCCCGCGGGCCTTGTGTTTGACACGTATGCTAGCCTATTAGCCGCCTTATGACTGACTTGTGATCATTGCTAGGGCTGGTACCGTGACCATATTACCGCCACACTGGCGGTCAAGACACATGACGACAGTCAAATTTCACGGTAATTAGGATTCTCCAAGCTCTGATGCTGCTGATGATCATTAGTAGCCTACCAAATTTGCTAACTGCCTGGTACTCTCTAATCACTCTGACAAAAGTGATCGAAAAATGAAACATTTCATGAGCTCATGTTGCTCAACATTTCTATAGGCTATGCAATTGCGTGAGAAAACAGAGTGATGGCCTCTATTTAAAAGGGGAGGATCCCATCAGCATTCTATAGGCTAGGTCTACTATATTTATTGATCAACTTTCCTAATATTAAGCACATTGCTTCTCTTTACAACAGGAGCATATCTACCTGATTGGCATGAAAATGAACTACGGGAAAAGCGTCCTCCTTCCGCTATTTAAGTGCACAGATGACATGTATTTTTTCCCCTGCCTGTTTAAAGACAGGTGCATGATAATAGCCCATTCTAAATCAGAACAAATTTCACACATATATTATTTAGTATATGTAAAGTCAAGATTAAATCAAAATAGTCTGATGGGTGACAATATTAGCCTATCACTTGTGAATGATACATTATTACTTGTGAATGATGCCCAGCTTGTGTGCATCATGTAGTCTAGCCCATAGGCCAATACGTTTTAATAAGCACTATATGAGCCATTGACTAGGAATGGTTTCTTGAGGATCTCCAGGGTTCCTTGAGTCACCACTAATTCCAAGAGTTTAAGTCCACATTTGCATTCCTACCAGTAACCAGTAAACTGTTGTAGCAATTTAGACTTTTCATGTTGGAGCAGAGATCTTGATAGCCACAGAAATGTCACTCTATTTTCCTCTGGCTAAAGGGATCCATTTTTTTCTTCCCCGACCGCTGTTTCCGCTGAGTCTAACTTCGTGCTATCGCCCAGACACCACGCATGTCTCAATTTTTCAGTCCCCTAGCAGATTAAGTTATACAAGCCGAGCGGCCTCATGGTGACACCCTGTTCTGTGGGAGCCCACCTCTGCCTCTAAGATAAATGTGTTATCGCAGACCGCATGACCCATGACAAATGCAACCCAGCTGAAATAGAGCACTTACTTGCTGACCTGTCAAGTGAGGCTGAGAATGTCACCATGTGCTATGTCCCTCCTTAGTCTTCTAATTTCCAGTTATTTGCCCCTTGTTATTTTAGAAACTGGAATATTTAGTCAGTTTTGAAATAATAGCACTTTGATTAATGGGCTAATGCTTCGTTCATATGTTGGCAAGTACGAGTTGGGTGCATTCACATGCTTCAAAGTAGGAAATACCATCAAACATGGAGATCATTAGAAAGCTTGGGATTGTTTAACATTTTTTTTCTCCAGAAGAAGTATATCTAGAGCTGCTTTCACTTTCTGAATCGAAAAGAAGATGAAATTAACCATATCATTGACGAGCTGGCTACAGAACAGTTTTACCTATGAAGTCTGTTTTAATGTCACCTCTTACAGCTTCCCCCCCTACTTTTTTTCAATTTCCGCCTGAAGACATACCCAAATCTAACTGCCTGTAGCTCAGGCACAGAACCAGGGATATGCATATTCTTGGTTTAATTTGAAAGAAAACACTCTGAAGTTTGTGTAAATAAGAATTGAATGTAGGAGAATATAACACAATAAATCTGGTTAAGATAATACAATGATTATTGTTGTATCATCATCTTTAAAATGAACAAGACAAAACAAACATTCAGATAGGATGATGGGGACAATTTCAGTGAAAAACACAAGAGGGCAACAGTACTTGTGCAAAGTTTCAGAATGATAACTTCCAAAATGAGTGTGTTACATGACATTTATCATGAAGTCACCCAGGTGTCCCACACAAGTAGCCCAAATGTACCCAAGTGGCCAAATTGTTGAAGTTAGACATTTTGAATGGAATAACTATATAGAAAATACCAAAATGGTATTCTTACACCCCCCCCCCCAAAAAAAATTGAGAAAAAACATTTATAAAAAAAAAACATTTACAAAATAACACTTTCAATATTTGGAAGACCCTCAGTCCTCTACACAATATTGTGCTAGGTGCCATAGCAGTCACTTTCTGCTGTAAAGCACAGGGTCACCAAGCATGTGGTGCAGGTGATGGGGGACTTCATTTTGCAAAGAACACAGCAACGCCTCCATGCTGTGCCCTTTTGGCCCTGAGGCACATCCATGCCTGCAGAAATACATTTGGGCAGATGAATACCACTTGTGGCAGGAGCCGAAGGGACAGAGGTAGAGGGGCCAGAACGTGGTGTAATGGTGCTGTAGCCAGCTCTCTGAAGGCTAGCTGTGAGATGGGGGGCTTTCTACAGCTCTTAGCTATTTCCTTGTGTAGGATGAATTCACCACAGCAATGTCGATGAAATGTTAGAAGAAGGTCTTGTACCATTTCATCATCTTATGGAGAACATTGTAATAGCCTATCAGCGCATCTGACAGGTCCACACCTCCCATGCTCTTGTTGTAGTCCTTTATTGCAGTTGGAATGGGGCCATTTTTTGCGATCCATGCCCCAGTAGCGCTGAGACAACAGGTGTCCGTCTGGATGAACCAGCTTCAGTGGGGGATGGACACCTTGGCACTGGGGGCTCCCATTCGGAGTCAGTGTCACTGTGAAAGAAAATGTTCAGTTAGAATAGTTTCACATATGAGCCCTGTATCAACAGGTATAATAAACAGATATATATAGAGTACAGGGAACATAAGGTTGAATATATTATTATAGACCTGCTAGATCTACTGTCTCTATTATATTATGACAGACCAGCTGTATCTACTGTCTCCATTTCACTTTGGCCATTGTTGTGGGCCTGCCCTCCCCTCAACAGCCTCAAATAGGCTGTTTCATGTGGGGGTGGGGTGGGGTGGAGCGGCAGACACACATATCTCGGACATGCTCCCTCTAATCAACAATATGTATATATACACACACAAACATAGGCTATGGGTCATACACATACATACAAACATACCCCCACGCACAATGTATAGCCAACGTGTACTTTACACATTTCATTACATTTTTATATTCTGCTACTAAAATTAAAAAAAATCACAAATACTATTTTATATTATTAATTTCAAACAATGTTATTAGCATGAGAAGAACTTACCAGTCCAAAACAAATATCAAAAAATATTCCTCCATTTGGGAATCAAAGCTATGCTAGCTAAATGAATCGTCCTCCAACAATCTCTGTCTCACTTTCCCGATCAATTTCTTCTAAAATTGTGTGTACATCTGTATATCTAGACTTAGATTTAGCTTTCCCTGACTTAGTCGCCATCCTGATTGATATATAAACAGCTGAAGATGCGCTTTACCAAAATAGTGCTGTGCGCGGCTCCTTCCAGTATGAATCTTCAATGGCGAATGACCCTCTTTACGCCAGAGTTTACTACATGGGTTGGTCTTCCAACACATAACCATTACATATTGCCGTTTACCTCAGCTCATTGGCTATCGACCAAGCTAGATTTCAAGACGATCAGTGGTCATTGGGTTAAAATACAGTCAATCAACGAAACATCGGTCATATCATTGGTGCACAATGATGTCATTACTTATTGTCTTCAAATCGGTTTATTTCAGTCAATACGTCCCGCGAAATGACCCATCACGTTTGGTTGTGTTACAAACAACCAGTTGATTGCAATGAAACCAAAAATGACTGGAAAAGTCACGTTTAGTGTGTGTATTTAGATTGAATGTGTCATCGAAAATTGAATGAGACAGAATTCACGATACAAGCAGTTCACAAAATGTTTCGTGTTAGGCTATAAAAATTGATTTTATCAAACAAAATACCATTCATTGTGTAACAATGAGCATTGGGATTGCAAACAGATGAAGATCGTCAAAGGTAAACGTTTTATTTTATTGCAATTTGTGATTTTGTTACGCCTGTGCTGGTTGAAATAGTTTTTGGGGGGGGCTCTGTCCTCAGATAATTGCATCGTATTCTTTCGCAGTAAATCCTTTTAAAAATCTGACAACGCAGTTGGATTAGCAAGACTCTAGGCTTTCAAAACATGTGAGACACTTGTATTTTCATGAATTTAATATGACTATTTATGTAGCGATCATCGTATGTTGTCGAATTTAATCCCGCTAACGGGTTCGTTTGAACTTTTTTTGTATCAAAATTGTTCAGGTGGATCACCAGTAACAAAGACTCAATCATTCACTATTTTCTCCTTAGATAGTGTAGCGATGTGTCTTTTTAATGTTGAACAGTAGCTAGGTTTCCATCCAATTGGCAACAGATTTTCATGCAAATATTCTAAAATATTCGAAAAACAAGATGCGCATTTTCCCACCAAAGACGTGTTTCCATCAAATTGAGTTGTTACAGATAAAAGGCGGTGCGTGGTGACGTAGCGCACATAAAATACATTTTGCGGTTACATTCCTACGGATCTTGTAAAAAAATACAAGTTAAATGGGTTTCCATCGCATTTTCAACTCTACTGATGTTTTTCTAAAATGTTGTGTTATATAGCAAGTGTGCACACTCTGGTATTGGCACGTGCGCTCTAGCCAACAGCTCTATCTGCGTGCTGATGGCTAGAGTGCACATAGTATATAGCCTACATGATGAGATTATTATTACGGACAAAAAAGCAAGATCATTTTTATTTGTGAAACGGCAGCCAATCATCGATGATCATGTCAGCAGATAATAAGACCCTCAATATTTATTGGAAAGGAGCATCAAGCTCATCACCTTGCACTTTCGCCACCCTGTGAAGTTCATCATCATTTACTTCATCTGACACATCATCGCGTGACTCGAAGTTCACTTTGGCATGATGGTTATTATGTCAATATTTGCGAATAAAAGCGTTTCCACCTACATTTTTCGCATGATTAATTTTACCGACACAAAAAGATCACACATTGTCTAGTATATTTTGTTTTGTCTGCATTTGTAAAGTTTACCGTTGAACATTATGTTGAATTGACTTCAACCAACTTTAAGTTTACTCCCCAAAGACTTTCTCTACCTCCAAGACGATAAGCTGTTAAAAGGCTCTTCACACCTAGATGCAATACCAAGCACAAGAACACAAACTCAAGAACAAAAGCCTTTCATCTTCCCCTTTGTTCTCCTCCAGTGCCAATATCAACAACCATTTAAAAAAGTATATATTTAACCTTTATTTAACTAGGCAAGTCAGTTAAGAACACATTCTTATTTACAATGATGGTCTACCCCGGGAAAACCCAAACAACACTTGGCCAATTGTGCACTGTCCTATGGGACTTGCAATCACAGATAGTTGTTATACAGCCTGGAATTGAACCAGGGTCTGAAATGACACCTCTAGCACTGAAATGCAGTGCCTTAGACCGCTGCGCCACTCAGAAGCCCCAGAGCCAAGATCAACAACAAACATTTTTCTCAAAGACTGAGTATAATGTCCTATAATATTCAGATAGCTCAAGGTCTTTCATTCTATCACCTACTTTTTTCCATGATCATTCTCATTATGCTTTGTTAATATTTTGGTTAGTGAAATATAATGTTGATGGTTAACGCACTGAGAAATTAGGGTTCTTCAAAGGGTATTTTGGTAAGGGTGAGGGTTCTTTGTGCAATTCACAAAAGGGTTCTTTGATCTTTTAGTGATAATGAAAATGTATGGGTGGTGGCTCATTGTAATGTTTTGGGGCGTGGTTTGCGCACAGCTCTTTTTGTGCAACCGCGAGTGAGAGCGTCATTCCAGTTGATCTAATGTGTTGTGTTATTCTATGTAGCTATGGCCAGTGATTGTGTCTTGTGAAGGACTCATGTACTGTACAGTATGGCTTTGTGTCAGCTGAGAATAGTTGACTATGCCAGTAGTTCTTAATTCTCTTCTCAGGGACCTGCAGCTGTTCCAGACCTGGCACATGTTTCAACACATGATTTAACACAATTGGAATTTTGCAATATAATATGACTAACTATAATAAGAAACCCTTTATGGTTCTTCAAAAGGATCTACAAAGAACCTTGGTGATGGAGAAAGGTTCTAAAATTATTATTTTTTTAAAGAAGGGTTCTATATAACCCCCCAAAAAGGGTTGTAACTAGTGATGGGGCACCGAGGCTTTCTGAACCCTTTGGGGCATTCACCAAATTGTGCCGAAAGCGGTTAAATATGCAGAGCTTTTAACACAGTGCACATTAGGAATGCATGTTTTATGTTTATATACGTAGGTGTGAGCATTGGTAAACGAAATGTTGCTAGAATATGAACATCCCACATTCTACTTACTCTTTTTGCTTCCAGGTTCACCATTTTTTCAAAAACTGTGCCCCCTTGGAATTGTTTTGCAGAGGGTGGCGCTCTCATGCTGCGTTCAAAACAACTGGGAACTCTGAAAAAATTAGGTCAAATCAAGACATCGGTTTTCAGGTCGTAAAATCGGAACTCTAGACGAGTACCCGAGTTCCCGAGTTGGAATACCTTGTGAAATGACCGTTCAAAGCGTATTTTCCCAGTCGGAGCTAGTTTCCCCAGTTGTCTTGAACGCACTCAAGTCTGAGATTTCCCAGTTCCGAGTTTCCAGTTGTTTTGAACGCGGCAGAAGTCATGCTGGATTGACAGCATGTCCAATGTATTAAAACATTTTCTGGCCCATGTTGTTATCCTTTAAAGCTTGGAAAAGAGACCCTTAAACCCAGACTTGGAACACACTTCAACGAATAACAGCCAGGGAAGCAAAATAGTGATTGCTTTGCGACTCTTGCAGTTAGCCATTGATTCCTTCCAAACCACTCATTGTTGAATTTGGGATTTTCCAACTTGTGTAATGTTCATGTCCAATGGCTGATGAGCACCGATACATTTGATCTATTATTTATTTTCATATGACAAGGGTTGAAAAATATTTTCCTGTAGATTGTCAACGTGAATCATGATGAAAACTGCTTGTCTAGCTTGCTAGCTAAGATTGTTAAAGTATGATGTTGACATGATCAGTCCAATCAAAGCTACAGTAGATATAACGAGATTTGACCACAGGAGGCCACTGAGGGGAGAACGGCTCATAATAATGGCTGGAATGGAATAAATGGAATGGCATCAAACATCTGGAAACCGTGTGATGTATTTGATATCATTCCACTCCTTCTGCTCCAGTCATTACCACGATCCCGTCAACCTCCTGTGGATTTGACCTACATTTATCTGGGGGCTTGAACTGCCTAGCTCTCCCTATAGATTCGGAGGTGACGTAGTGTCCCCATGAGTGACAGAACACTGACCCAATCACGGCACAACTAGAGAAGATGACCAACCCCTACACTCTGTATTTTGGGTGGCTGCCCCTCCACCACAGAAAGCACAAGGCTAAGCTGAAATACCTGCATTTTGGAGCTGCCTTACTCAAGAAAGAGACCATGCTTGCATTAACTCGATGGTTATAATTTTTTGCATTGTTTGCAAACATATAAGTGACAAGAATTAATTCCGAAATAACATACAAAGCATGCTCTGCCCCACCTGCCCTTAATGACAGGTTGCCACCGATAGCACCATACAGGTTCCATCTAGAACCTTATGAGCATGGCTCTTTATAGAACCTTCAAAAAAGGTTCTATATAGCACCAACAAGGTGTGGTTACGAGCCTATGGTTTCGAGCCGAAGAACCCTTAATTGTCACTAAACAGAACCATTTGTTTTTAGTGTGTAGAGGAATTGTGTTGTCTTCTATTCTGGAAGAGGTGAGCTCCAATCACTAAAACATTTATTATTCATACCTTCAGATAAACAAATGATTACTATTGTTATAATTTTAATCTTAGAGAGTCAGGTCTTCTTAGAAGACAAATGTTGTCCAATAACGGACTGCTTCCCTGCTTTCATATTTTTATAGCAATCACTGTTCACACTCCCTTACAATAGAAACCAATGAAGATGTTTCCTGATGTTTAATGCTAAATTGTAATTACTTCGACTTCTGGGCCTATTTATTGCCGACCTCCCTACTGTTCTACATTTGCACACACTGTGCATAGATCTTTCAATATTGTGTTACTGACTGTACATTTGTTTATGTGTAACTCTGTGTTGTTGTTTTTGTCGCACTGCTTTGCTTTATCTTGGCCAGGTCTCAGTTGTAAATGAGAACTTGTTCTCAATTGGCCTACCTGGTGAAATAAAGGTGAAATAAAATTGTAAAAAAAAGAAATTCAAGCCTCTCCTCATGCAGGGCTTAGGTCAGGTATTGGCACACAATTCTTATTCTGAAAACAGGAAGCATCTATCCGTGAAGGGAGTCTTCTACCTGGTTGGTAGTATTAATGGGTTTTTGGCATAAGGTCTGGGTCAGCTATTGCATTTTTTTTTTTACATACTTCGAACTTTGGGGCTCTAGGGAGCCTGTCAGAGTGATTTGCTAGCTAGCCATGCCAGAACAGGGAGATCTGTCTCGTCCAGCCACACCATAATGGGAGGGAGGCATCCTGCTGTTTCATTGAGCAGGGAGGACTGGATCGTGAGATTGGAGATTACTCCTCAAATGGAGACTCCCTTGAAGGAGAGTAATACCTAGCTCACATGCTTTGACATTGCACTGAGGTGGCACCTACAGTCGCTAGTGAGAGTCTGCACACCCCTTGCACAGACGTCACATTTTTCTGCCTTAAAATGACATCTCAAAAGGGAATAATGCGATGTTTTCCCTACTGATCTACACCACCTGCTCCACAATTTCAAAGTGAATGAATCATTATCTAATGTTTTAACCCCCTCCCTCAACTTGCAACAGATCATTTGTGTCTATCTTTCCACATCTACCTACACGTACACACCAACACAATGTCTATTTCACGTAACATTACACTACATTATCCATTCCAGTCTTTTCAAAATACAGTATAATCACAGTACTGCCTTTTATCCAAAGGAAATGATGTCCCTGCAATCCATGTTCCAAGAGAACTACGAAGGGGGATCTAACAATAGCCCATCACTGGGTTCTAGAAAGTTCATCCACTGGTCAACATTTAGAAATCATCCTTGTGGCTGCGTTGTACAAAGATGCCCAAACACCAGCTGCCTCCACCCACCTTAGACCTAGAATCACAGGGTCATTCCTAAATGAAGTGCAGCGCTAATCCTAATGAGTTTAGATTGTTTGATCTCCATAAGAAAGAGGCTGACCTCAGGGGAGACGGATTATATTTTCAAGATGCGTGTTTTCACTGGTTTGCTTCTCACTGGGAATCCCTATTTTGGAAATGTAAAGCCTGTTAATTGCGGAAATAACAGATGAACGAGTAGCAATTCTTCCCTGTGATCCTCTGAGGAAATTGGGGAACAATTATGTCTGGAATACCCTCTTGGTAGTACTTTATAATAACACCATGTGGATTAGTAAATAGTTTATTCATCATTTATGAATCATTACTCCCACATGTGTAAATGTTAGTAGCCTAGTTATTCACACATTTATAAACAACGTTTAAAGTATTTTTAGAATGATTCATAAGATAATTCATGAGATGTTTAATATAGGTCCTTATAAACAATTTACTACTTGTTAGTTAAGTATTTTTGCTTGGCCTCATCTCAAAAGTGTGGGCTATTTATACTTTCAAAAATGTTTTTTTGTGGCCAGTGTAATTTCTCACAAAAAGATTGACATGCTATTGGAAGACATTGCAGCAGTACCTGATGCTCCATAAGGCCTCAAAATAGCCCCTCAAACATATGAATGGAAAAACAATAAGCACAAAATATAGAGGATATTTAATCAAATATGTTCCAAAATAGTCACACTGTTGTAATAGTGTCATGTGTAACTTCAGACACATTCTAAAGTAAAATAATGTTTTTAGTCCGAAAAAAGCTAACATAAGCTTTTCTTGGCAGTTTAATCTCAGTTAACCCAGAACTTAAATCTTGTGTCAAGTGGTCAGCTGTGTGATTAAGTTCTGAGTCCATGGGTGTTAGAAATTGACAGTTCGGGTTTGCGAAGTCTCCACCCTCGCAAAAAGAAAACTCTCAGCCAAAGATCCAAAAACGAGTCTTACATTTTTGTGGTTAATAAATCCAATGTGAAATGTGATAACTATAGTATCCCTAACTGGCGTTGAAAAAATGAATCCAATCTTCTCTAATAAAAAATCTCTCTCCCTGTAAGGGTTTTCCTGTGGTGAAGGAGAAGCGGACCAAAATGCAGCGTGGTGGTTATTCATGTTCTTTAATAAAGGAACTAGACATGAACTAACTAACAAAACAATAAATGTGCCTAAACAGTCCTATCTGGTGCAAACACAGAGACAGGAACAATCACCCACCAACACACATTGAAACCCAGGCTACCTAAGTATGATTCTCAATCAGAGACAACTAATGACACCTGCCTCTGATTGAGAACCATACTAGGCCGAAACATAGAAATACCTAAAACCTAGAAAAACAAACAGACTGCCCACCCAACTCACGCCCTGACCAGACTAAATAAATACAAAACAAAGGAAATAAAGGTCAGAACGTGACACTCCCTATCTTCTGAATCACACTTGTAAGTAGACCACAGCTATGCTTTGGAGGGGCAGTTAGCCTACACACAGACACACTGGTAAAGATTTCCAGCTGGCAGGTAGACGCTGGAAGAAGTTTCAGCTTGACAGAGGGAGGGGATTGCAAAGGCGCTTTGTTGCATTTTTTGTGGGACTGGAAAATAATGCCAAGAACACAAAATAATGATATTAACCGGTTCCCATGATTTTAAACTAACGGTTATGTTCCGGAACAGTATAGATCACTTTTATGACACTTTAGATGAGGACATGCAAAAATACTTAACTAATGATTAGTAAATGGTTTATAAGGACCTATATTACACATCTTATGGCTGCAGGTAGCCCAGTGGTTAGAATGTGGGCCAGTAACCAAAATGTTGCGGGATCGAATCCCAGAGCTGACAAGGTAAAAATATGTCTTTCTGGCCCTGAGCAAGGCAGCTAACCCACTCTTCCCCGGGCGCCAAAGACGTGGATGTCGATTAAGGCAGCCCCCTACACCTCTCTGATTCAGAGGGGTTGGGTTAAACGTGGAAGACACATTTCAGTTGAAGGCATTCAGTTGTACAACTGACTAGGTGTTCCCCCCTTGGCCTTAATGATGAATTAAATGATGAACAAACTATTTACTAATCCATTATTTTATAAAAGCTTTATTATGTGGAGTTACTATATAGTGCTACCAGTCTCGTAAAAACAATCATCTGCACTGAGATTGGATTTAATGAGTGATGGAATTAAAGGAAGTTACAATGGTTATGCTCATCTTTTGATGACGAAAAACAATGCTGTGAAGTTAATGTGCCATTCTAGTTCCTGTCCCTCTAAGGTTTC
This sequence comes from Oncorhynchus kisutch, assembly GCF_002021735.2. Lineage (NCBI taxonomy): Eukaryota > Metazoa > Chordata > Actinopteri > Salmoniformes > Salmonidae > Oncorhynchus > Oncorhynchus kisutch. Next base: position 13,189,104 of record NC_034198.2, on the reverse strand, counting down.
TTGCAGATTCGCCTGACTTTTCAGTACAACACCAAATCATAGCTGTACTGTATTGAAACTAGCCAAAACATTGACACAATTGGGTTATAATATTTGGCCTGCACTGTGTGAAGATAGTGATGTGCTTTGAAGTGAAAAAGGATCCATCAATACAGTTAAAGTTGTCATGATCATATCCAGAGATATGTTTTATGATGAGCACATTTTGAAGTATGAGATACAGTAATATACAGTGCCTTGCGAAAGTATTCGGCCCCCTTGAACTTTGCGACCTTTTGCCACATTTCAGGCTTCAAACATAAAGATCTAAAACTGTATTTCTTTGTGAAGAATCAACAACAAGTGGGACACAATCATGAAGTCGAACGACATTTATTGGATATTTCAAACTTTTTTAACAAATCAAAAACTGAAAAATTGGGCGTGCAAAATTATTCAGCCCCCTTAAGTTAATACTTTGTAGCGCCACCTTTTGCTGCGATTACAGCTGTAAGTCGCTTGGGTTATGTCTCTATCAGTTTTGCACATCGAGAGACTGACATTTTTTCCCATTCCTCCTTGCAAAACAGCTCGAGCTCAGTGAGGTTGGATGGAGAGCATTTGTGAACAGCAGTTTTCAGTTCTTTCCACAGATTCTCGATTGGATTCAGGTCTGGACTTTGACATGGCCATTCTAACACCTGGATATGTTTATTTTTGAACCATTCCATTGTAGATTTTGCTTTATGTTTTGGATCATTGTCTTGTTGGAAGACAAATCTCCGTCCCAGTCTCAGGTCTTTTGCAGACTCCATCAGGTTTTCTTCCAGAATGGTCCTGTATTTGGCTCCATCCATCTTCCCATCAATTTTAACCATCTTCCCTGTCCCTGCGGAAGAAAAGCAGGCCCAAACCATGATGCTGCCACCACCATGTTTGACAGTGGGGATGGTGTGTTCAGGGTGATGAGCTGTGTTGCTTTTACGCCAAACATAACGTTTTGCATTGTTGCCAAAAAGTTACATTTTGGTTTCATCTGACCAGAGCACCTTCTTCCACATGTTTGGTGTGTCTCCCAGGTGGCTTGTGGCAAACTTTAAACAACACTTTTTATGGATATCTTTAAGAAATGGCTTTCTTCTTGCCACTCTTCCATAAAGGCCAGATTTGTGCAATATACGACTGATTGTTGTCCTATGGACAGAGTCTCCCACCTCAGCTGTAGATCTCTGCAGTTCATCCAGAGTGATCATGGGCCTCTTGGCTGCATCTCTGATCAGTCTTCTCCTTGTATGAGCTGAAAGTTTAGAGGGACGGCCAGGTCTTGGCAGATTTGCAGTGGTCTGATACTCATTCCATTTCAATATTATCGCTTGCACAGTGCTCCTTGGGATGTTTAAAGCTTGGGAAATCTTTTTGTATCCAAATCCGGGTTTAAACTTCTTCACAACAGTATCTCGGACCTGCCTGGTGTGTTCCTTGTTCTTCATGATGCTCTCTGCGCTTTTAACGGACCTCTGAGACTATCACAGTGCAGGTGCATTTATACGGAGACTTGATTACACACAGGTGGATTGTATTTATCATCATTAGTCATTTAGGTCAACACTGGATCATTCAGAGATCCTCACTGAACTTCTGGAGAGAGTTTGCTGCACTGAAAGTAAAGGGGCTGAATAATTTTGCACGCCCAATTTTTCAGTTTTTGATTTGTTAAAAAAGTTTGAAATATCCAATATATGTCGTTCCGCTTCATGATTGTGTCCCACTTGTTGTTGATTCTTCACAAAAAAATACAGTTTTATATCTTTATGTTTGAAGCCTGAAATGTGGCAAAAGGTCGCAAAGTTCAAGGGGGCCGAATACTTTCGCAAGGCACTGTATATAGTGAACAAAAATGTAAATGCAACAGGCAACAATCTCAAAGAGTTTACTGAGTTGTACTTCATATAAGGAATGTGGAATATGGGGGGGGGGGGGGGGGGGGGCTGGAGAAAGAATGTCCATAGGTGGAGCGGCAAGTCAGGTAAGTGAGAGTTATGGGTGGGTTAGTAATTATTTAGAAGATGCCATATGGCTGCTTTAATGATTCAAGCAGCATGTTGTAAATTAATGGATATATAATTTGTACAAAACAAAAGGCTCTCAGGACAGCTGAACCAGTCCTGCATTCATCAATGGGATCTACGGGGAGGAGAGAGCATACCTGCATGGACGATGCTGGGTAATCATGAAGACAAATCTCATCTGAGCCATGTTTAGGATAGATAGTATTAATCTCAACCAAATCTTCTAATACAACACATTTTACTTGTGTCTGGTGACTTGTGGGGGAGTCTTTTCTAAACGGGTAACTTTTAGGGAGTCTTTTTTTGAACTGGAAACTTGTAAGGAGTCTTTTCCTAAACTGGTAATTGTAGGGAGTTTTTTCCTAAACTGGTAACTTGTGAGGAGTCTTTCTAAACTGGTGACTTTTGGGAAGTTTTTTTTCCTAAACTAGTAACTTGTAAGGGAGTCTTTTTCTAAAATGGTGTGTTGTGAGGAGTCTTTTTCCAAAGTTGTGTGTTGCGGGGAGTCTTTCTCTCAGTTGTTGACTTGTACGCTACAAGAAAGGAAAATGTGTCTCTCCCCTCTGAGGCCTGCACAGAAACAAGATAAATTGGAGGAAAGTCACATTTGTAGATGTATCTATCTCTTTGTGTCCCCCAAAAATATAATAACTATAACTGATAGTGACTTCTCTCCTTTCTATTGAAAGCTTGTGAAGTGAGAAGCTGTATCTAACTCACATTGTGTCTGTGGAAAAGAGATTAGGACGGCCTCATTTGTCAACTTTATCTCATATCTTTAGTCCCCAGGGGAGTTAGAGCACCGGGAGTTCTTTGAACCAAAAAAAAACATTAGTCCATACATTTCAAAATGTGGATTTCACATCAAGCACAGATCAAAAGTATAATACACAATGTTAAGGCATTTGTGCTATTGGATAGACTGTATTGGTAAAAGTTCCTGTTTAAATATACTCTGATATCTTTGCTAATCACACAATGAGATATGGTGCAGGCCAGGCAGCAGGCTGTTAGCCAGCCTGCCAGCTTAGGGGAGTCTGCCACTTGCACAGTCAACTCATCTTTCCCCATTGAGACCGTGTCTGTGCCTCGATTTAGATCGGGGAAAACTAAACATGGCTGTGTTCACCTTAGCAATCTCACTGGAATAAAGAACTCCTCCATTCCTGTCATTATTGAAAGAGATTGTGATAATATCTCACATCTCAAAATAGGACTACTTAATGTTAGATCCCTCAGTTCCACGGCAGTCATAGTCAATTAAATAATCACTGATGACAACCTTGATGTGATTGGCCTGAGTGAAACATGGCTCAAGCCTGATGAATTTACTGTGTTAAATGAGGCCTCTCCACCTGGTTACACTAGTGAACATATCCCCTGCGCATCCCGCAAAGGCAGAGGTGTTTACAACAGCAAAAAAAAGAAAAAGACTGCGTTTTTGTCTTTTGAGCTTCTAGTCATGAAATCTATGTAGCCTACACAATCATTTTTTATAGTTACTGTTTACAGGCCTCCTCGGCTGTATACAGCATTCCTCAATGCTTTCCCTGAGCTCCTATTGGATCTTGTAGTCATGGCAGATATTAGAATTTTTGGTGACTTCAATATTCACATGGAAAAGTCCACAGACCCACTCCAAAAGGCTTCCGGAGCCATCATCGACTCAGTGGGTTTTGCCCAACATGTCTCCAGACCTACGCATAGGGACAGTCATTCACTGGATATAATTTTATCCCGTGGAATAAATATTTTGGATCTAAATGTTTTTTCCTCTTAATGCTGGACTATCAGACCACCATTTTATTACGTTTACAATCGCAACAAATAATCTGCTCAGACCCCAACCAAGGATTATCATAAGCCGCTATAAATTCTCGGACAACCCAAAGACTCCTAGATGCCCTTCTAGACTCCCTCCACCTACAGAAGGACGTCGGAGTACAAAAATCTGTTAACTACCTCATCTAGGATTACATTTAACCTTGTGTAATACCCTAGATGCAGTCTTTTAAAAAAACACCTTTAAAAACAAAAAACATTTATCACAAGAAACTAGCTCCCTGGTATACGGATAATACAGAGCCCGTGAGCAAGCTTCCAGAAAATTGGAACGGAAATGGCGCTCCACCAAACTGGAAGTCTTCCGACTAGCTTGGAAAGACAGTACCGTGCAGTATCAAAGAGCCCTCACTGCTGCTCGATCATCCTATTTTTCCAACTTAATTGAGGAAAATAAGAACAATCCGAAATGTCTTTTTGATACTGTCGCAAAGCTAACTTAAAAGCAGCATTCCCTAAGAGAGGATGACTTTCACTTCAGCAGTAGTAAATTCATGAACTTCTTTGAGGAAAAGATCATGATCATTAGAAAGCAAATTACAGACTCTTCTTTAAATCTGCGTATTCCTCCAAAGCTCAGTTGTCCTGAATCTGCACAACTTTGCCAGGACCTAGGATCAAGGGAGACACTCAAGTGTTTTAGTACTATATCTCTTGACACAATGATGAAAATAATCATGGCCTCTCAACCTTCAAGCTGCATACTGGACTCTAGTCCAACTAAACTACTGAAAGAGCTGCTTCCTGTGCTTGGCCCTCCTATGTTGGACATAATAAATGGCTCTCTATCCACCGGATGTGTACCAAACTCACTAAAAGTGGCAGTAACCGGAAGGTTGGAAGTTCAAACCCCGAGCTGACAAGGTACAAATCTGTCTGTCACGACTTCTGCCGAAGTTGGCTCCCCTGCCTGTTCGGGCGGTGTCACCGTCCTACTAGCCGCTACCGATCCCTTTTTCGTTTGTCTGTTGGTTTTGTCTTATTAGTTTCACCTGTGTGTATTTTAGTTTAATTAGCTTCCCTATATGTAGTAGGTTGTCCCCCCCTTGTTTTGTGCGGGATTGTTTTTTGTTACTCTGTTGGATTGTGATTTTCATGTGTGTATTCTCCGGACTGTTTGGTCCTGTGTTTGGGCTCGTCTATGCGCCCTGTATGTTGGCGTGACCGTTTTTTGGAGGAGAATAAATCACGATATACTGAACCCTGCTCTCTGCGCCTGATTCCAACCCACCACTCCTAGTATCCCGTGACACTGTCGTTCTGCCCCTGAACAGGCAGTTAACCCACTGTTCCTAGGCCGTCATTGAAAATAAGAATTTGTTCTTAACTGACTTGCCGAGTTAAATAAAGGTCAAATAAATAAAACATTTATGGAATGGTCTGCCTTTAGGCAAGAGAAACCCTGACCCTATTACGGAGTCACAGGCGTACTATTGCTCTTCCATGCCATCACGTCGTGCCAGGCTTTTTTCGCTATTCTCAACAGACCTGATCTTCCTGTCCGGTCTTGCGCCTCCTCGGGCTTGTTTAGTGGAGGAGATCTTTGTGGGCTATACTCAGCCTTGTCTCAGGGTAGTAAGTTGGTGGTCTGTTGATATCCCTCTAGTGGTGTGTGGGCTGTTCTTTGATAAAGTTGGTGGGGTTATATCCTGCCTGGTATCGTCAGACAGGCCCTCACTGGTTCCTCTCTAGGTTTCTTCCTAGGTTCCTGCCTTTCCAGGGAGTTTGTCCTCGCAACCGTGGTTTGACATCTGCATTGCTTGCTGTTTGGGGTTTTAGGTTGGGTTTCTACTGATGTAAAAAGTGCTTGAAATGCATTTGATTTGATTTGATTTATTCCACCTTACTGCCTGGATGCATCGTGTTCAGAATCTATTGATTTAAATATAGAGTGAGCAAAATAAACTCTATCTTATTGATGTCCCCTAGATAGAATAACATCTTGGGGTCGTTCCATTTGATTTCAACCACTTTTGGACTGCATCCCTTTTGATTTGAACAAAACTTTCCATTCATATTTGGTCAGTGGTCACATATTTCGTAAGTAGTCAGAAATGTACTTTTTGGTCCTGAATGCCAAAACATTCTAATGAAATAAAATCAAATTCTATTGTTCACAGACACATACTTTATATGAAAATGAAAAAACAACAACAGTTTAAGTGTTTTTAGATAATTGCAGTTAAAGGTTAAAAAATGAAACTTTTTATTGAAACAATGTTTTCAAGGAATTATTACATTTTTGACAACCTTGTTTGTAAGCTTTTAAATGATATCAAACTCAACCGTTAATCTTTCCAAGTGATGAAGACATGGATGTCTCATGGCATGGTGTGGTAGACAAAATGGGTCAACTTTGATAATCTCTCTCTCTGACAGGGCTTCAGTGGAGAAGGTGAAAAGCTTCAAGTTCCTCTGCATACACATCAGTGACAATCTGAAATCGTTCACCCAAACAGACAGTGTGGTGAAGAAGGCGCAACAGGAGGCTGAAGAAATTCGGGAGGCTGAAGAAATTCAGCTTGGCCCCTAAGACCCTCCCTCACAAACTATTATAGATGCTCCAGTGAGAGCATCCTGTTTGGCTGTATCACCGCTTGGTACAGCAACTGCACCATCCGTAACCGCAGGGCTCTCCAGAGGGTGGTGAGGTATGCCCAGTGCATCACCGGTGGCACACTTGCCTGCTCTCCAGAAGATCTACGGCACCTTGTGTCATAGAAAGGCTAAGACGATCATCAAGGACCTCAGCCACCCGAGCCACAGCCTTTTCACCTTGCTACCATCCAGAAGGGGAGGTCCGTACAAGGGCATCAAAGCTGGGACAGAGAGACTGAAAACCAACTTCTATCTCAAGGCCATTAGACTGTTAAATAGTCACCACAAGTCACCAATCCGCCCAGTACCCTGCCCTGAACTTTAGTTGCTGTCCCTAGCCGGCTACCACCTGGTTACTTTACCATGCACCTTAGAGGCTAATGCCCCATCTCCCTTGGTGTTTTTCCTATTTTGTTGCATTACAACCTGTAATTTAACTGGATTTTTATTTGGATTTCATGTAATTGACATACACATATATTCCAAATATTCCATATATTCCAAATTAGGGAAGTGAAAGAAATAACTTGCTTAAATGTTTTTTTTTAAAGTAAAACTGAAAAGTGGTGCATGCATATGTATTCACCTCCTTTGCTAGGAAGCCCCTAAATAAGATCTGGTACAACAAATTACCTTCAGAAGTCACATAATTAGCTAAATAAAGTCAACCTGTGTGTAATCTACTGTCACAGGATCTGTCACATGATCTCAGTATATATACACCTGTTCTGAAAGGCTCCAGAGTCTGCAACACCACTATGCAAGGGGCGCCACCAAGCAAGCGACACCATGAAGACCAAGGTTAGGGACAAAGTTGTGGAGAAGTACAGATAGGGCTGAGTGATAAAAAAATATCTGAAACTTTGAACATCCCACTGAGCACCATTAAATCCATTATTTAAAAAATGGATAGAATATGGCACCACAACAAACCTGCCAAGAGAGGGCCGCCCACCAAAACTCATTAATCAGAGAGGCAACAAAGAGACCAAAGATAACCCTGAAGGAGCTGCAAAGCTCCACAGCGGAGATTGGAGTATCTGTCCATAGGACCATTTTAAGCCGTACACTCCACAGAGCTGGGCTTTATGGAAGAGTGGCCAGAAAAAAAGCTATTTCTTAAAGAAAAGACTCCCCAAACATATGGAAGAAGGTCCTCTGCTCAGATGAGACTAAATTGAGCTTTTTGGCCATCAAGGAAAACTCTATGTCTGGCGCAAACCCAACAGCCCGAGAACAACATCCCCATCCAACATACTCTATTAGAAATAACAGATACCAAGGTTTCGAATGAATCTAGTGTTGCTAAACAACTCTACAAATTGCAGGGATAGTCTTTGTTTCGAAACATAACTTTTTGGTGACAAAAATATTCCATTATATTTGTGCTGTAAAATATATGTGTGTTGACTGTGGTAGGGAAGACCCTTTGATTTCTGCTAAATGAACAAGTTGATTTTATTGGCATGGTGCAGCCGTAGATTGGCATGTGCATAGCCTTTGCTACTATGCACAGACAAATAAAACTCAAAACATGCTATTCTGTTCTTTTGAAATAAATGGTCTTGTATCGTGTTTTTTTATGACTTTCCCAAATGAAAGATTAATGGATTTATTTGTGTTTGTGTATAAAATAATACTAGAAAGGCAGAGAGCATCATAATGAATCAAAATTCATTTAAATGTTTAATTACTCTGCAATTTGTAAAGCCATGTCCCCCTCATCCTTGATTTTCCCTAAATAAGTCTATTTCACACACTGTCGTTAGAATTGTAATATCAAACAGAACTGGAGTCATAACCAGTTTTAGTGCATGTCATTTTTTTGATGGTTTTCCCATGTTGCCCCTGACTTCTCCCGGGAGTTGGGTCTGCTCCGCTCCTTCTGCTGATAGTTGATAATCACTCTGATAATTACCTCGAAACTGAACCTAAACTATACCGATTTCACACACATAACAACAGATGAAGTAAAGTATGATGGGGAGAAAGGGGGAGAATGGGGGAGAATGGGTGAGTTGATGAGGGAGGGGAAGCGAACGATGCATAACTATGTAAATCACCAATTGTGAATGAAGAACAGGGCGGCCATTCTATTGTATTCATCTATTCTAACTATCACCTCAAAACAGTGCACCCTACATCAGTCCACTGAATCAAAGCAGTTGTATTAGTCTACTGTAGGCCTACTTGGAGTAGGGTTCACAGTGAGAGCGTGCCTAATTTACAATGGCACGACCAGAATGGATGCACCTGCTGCGTTAGCGTTCCTAAAAGAACTGAATGAAAATGACTCAGACGGCGGGGAAGAAATGGATCATGACATCTCTGATCATTACTCTGATGCTGAACGGCTTTCCATTTCTTGGAAAGGATCTATATCGGGCAGCAGGTGAGCCAGTGTCCGATAATGTTTCAGATCCGAAGTGCTCCCTGAAAGGGTGAACTTGCGGCTGGCCTGTTGCCACAACATGCTTGAGTTGGCTGCTATCAATGCACACGCAGGAGAGACTTCATCATGAGTCTGGCACATGGGCTACGTGAGAGACATAAGGGCCAAGGGAGCAGCAAAGGTTCCATGTGAACTAAATTGTGCCTCACTTCCCGGGGAGGAGAGATGCAGATGGTACAGAACCCACAACACCTGTTTCAGCCGCAAGCAAATTGTTTGCGGGAAGTGTTGCAATCAAGTGAAAATGACGAAGATTTGTGGCGACTGTTTGGACAAGGGATAACAGCTCAATGAGATCCATCTGATGTGTGAAGAGCCACACCACACTTGAAGCATTAGCGAGGCCATGAATAAGGTGTCCAATAACTGACAATAATATACCATTTTTGATCCCGGTCATATTGACACATATTCATTATAATGCCATTATTGCTTGTGTGCTGGTTCTCACTATTCACTAGCATCCTTGCTTTGACATATAGCATATAGTAACATAAACTAATGAACTGTTATTTTGTTCTTTCAAATATTTACTTTCATGTTCTAATGTTACCTGAGACTTTCATAAACACAACCAAATGACATTGGCACGAAGTGGGGTCCAACAAGGTCAGGCTTTTCTAGTTAAATGTATTTATTAGACTGGCAGCTATTGGTACCCCTCGAGGCACGGCTATTCTACTGTTGAGTATGCATACATAATTTTGATCGTCATGGCACTATGAGGATGAAATGCTCAGAGTGTTTGTCTTTTATGATATTTATCTCAAAGTAGTGAGATAGTGTAAAATACACATATTTAGGGAAACTCGGACAAGTGAAATCAAAGTTTTTATTGAAATGAATTTATTGAAATTACAAAATGTAAAAACGGTCCAATTGTCCATCTTGGAGGTTCTTGAGTTAAAACAACTGATATTCCCATTCAAGTCAACATTCTCTGATCTGTGGACCACCAACCATCTTTATTTAAATTTCAGTACATTTATCAGCCAAAACATGACACCCACCCTGTATTCATGAGCATGCTGTGTCTCAGTTGATGGCGAGCACAACACAAACACGTCAGATGATGTAAAATAGGGTCCTGACTACAACATATGCAAAAACATAGTCGGAGTTGTAGAGTTTTTAAATAATTGAAGTAAAAAATGACCATTTTTATTAAATAACTTTTTTTTTTAAATAAATTATAAAACAGTTTGACAACGCCTTTTCTACGCTTTTAAATTATATCAAACTCAACCGTTTACCTTTTCCAATGATGAAGATATGGATGTCTCGTGGTAGGGTGGGATATGCAAAACAGATCAACTTTGGGCACCTCTATCTCCTGAATGTTTTGGCATTTAGGTCTAAAACGTCCCTTTATGACAACTTCTAACATGGGAAGTCTGGAAAGTTTATTTCAAATCAACAGGGGGAGGTAAAAAAAAAACGAATCAAATGGAACGACCCCTTGAAGACTGTGACTGACTGAGAGAAGGTGGATGGCAGCTAAGCTTTACTGCCCCCTAGGGGGCCTGCTGTGGTCCAGAGCTCTTCATACAATCAGCAAGAATAACGTCCTATACAACAATATCATATTTAGAAGGATAGTGTTAATACACAGGTGTAAGAGTATCTGTAGTGTTACTGAAGATTCATTAGACATAGATTTTCACCATAATAACAGGTGACTAACCCTTGTGTGGAAATGTGAATCCATCCATCCTCTCACCAATGTTTAAATCTGACGACACAGATGGTTATTACTCTTTTATGTTCTAAAAAAAAAAACATGAAAAAAATCACGTGGAAAGAACACATTCAAAAAACAGATATTATTCAGACCCCTTCCCCTTTTCCACAATTAAGGGGAAAAAAGTTACAGCCTTATTCTAAAATTGATTAAATATATTTTAACTGTTTTTTAGAATTTTTTGCAAATTTATAAAAAAAAAAAAAAAACTGAAATACCTTATTTTCATAACTATTCAGAACCTTTGCTATGAGACTCAAAATTGAGTTCAGGTGCATCCTGTTTCCATTGATCATCCTTGAGATATTTCCACAACTTCATTGGAGTCCACGTGTGCTAAATTCAATTGATTGGACATGATTTGGAAAGACACAAACCTCTCTGTATAAGGTCTCACAGTCGACAGTGCATGTCAGAGCAAAAACCAAGTCATGAGGTCAGAGGAATTGTCCGTAGAGCTCCGAGACACGATTGTGTCGAGGCACAGATCTGGGGAAGGGTACAGAAAAATGTATTCAGCATTGATGGTCCCCAAGAACACACTGGCCTCCATCATTATTAAATGGAAGAAGTTTGTAACCACCAATACTTTTTCTAGAGCTGGCCACCCAGGCAAACTGAGCAAAGTTACTTTTTGGAGCCTTGGTCAGGGTGGTGACCAAGAACCCGATGGCCATCTGCAGCACTCCACCAATCAGGCTTTTTTGTCAGAGAGACCAGACGGAAGCCACTCCTCAGTAAAAGGCACATTACATACTTTCCGAATGCACTGTATATATTGAACAAAAAATATAAACGCAACATGTAAATTGTTGGCCCCATTTTTCATGAGCTGAAATTAAAGATCCCAGAAATTGTCCATCAGAACAGAAAGCGTATTTCTTTCAAATGTTGTGCACAAATTTGTTTACATCACTGTTAATGAGCATTTTTCCTTTGCCAAGATAATTAATCCACCTGACAGGTGTGGCATATCAAGAAGCTGATTCAACAGAATGATCATTACACAGGTGCAACTTGTGCTCGTAACAATAAAAGGCCACTCTAAAATGTGCAGTTTTGTCACACAACACAATGCCAGAGATGTCTTAGGTTCCGAGGGAGCGTGCAATTGGCATGCTGACTGCAGGAATATCCACCAAAGTTGTTGCCAGATAATTTATTATTAATTTCTCTACTATAAGCCACCTCCAACATCGTTTTAGAGAATTTGGCAGTAAGTCCAGCCGGCCTCACAACCACAGACCACGTGTATGGCGTCATGTGGGCGAGCAGTTTGCTGATGTGAGTGCAGAGTGCACCATGGTGGTGGTGGGGTTATGGTATGGGCAGGCATAACTACAGACAACAAACACAATGGCATTTTATCAATGTCAATTTTAATAAACAGAGATACCGTGACGAGATCCTAAGGCCCATTGTCGTGCCATTCATCCGCCGCCATAACCTCATGTTTCAGCATTATAATGCACGTCCCCATATCACAAGGATGTGACATGTCCCAGTTCTTCCATGGCCTCCATACTCACCAGACATGTCACCCATTGAGCATGTTTGGAATGCTCTGAATCATCATGTACGACAGCATGTTCCAGTTCCCGCCATTTCGTACAGCCATTGAAGAGGATTGGGACAACATTCCACAGGCCACAATCAGAAGCCTGTGTTGTGCTGCATGAGGCAAATGCAACAGTCAATTGGGTTGAGGTCGGGTGATTGTGGAGGCCAGGTCATCTGATGCAACACTCTATCACTGGTCTAATGTCCATTGCTCATGTTTATTGACCCAAGCAAGTCTTCGTATTAGTGTCCTTTAGTAGGGGTTTCTTTGTAGCAATCATCCATGAAGCCCTGATTCATACAGTCTCCTCTGAACAGCTGCAATTTCTGAGGCTGGTAACTCTAATAAACTCATCCTCTGCAGCAGAGGTAACACTGGGTCTTCCTTTCCTGTGGCGGTTCTCACGAGAGCAAGTTTCATTATAGCACTTGATGGTTTTTGCAACTGCACTTGAAGAAACGTTCACATTTCTTGAAATGTTCCTTACTGACTGACCTTCATGTCTTAAAGTAATGATGGACTGTCATTTCTCTTTGCTTTTTTGAGCTGTTCTTGCCATAACATGGACTTGGTATTTTACCAAATAAGGCCATCTTCTGTATACAACCCCAACCTTGTCACAACACGACTGGTTGGCGCAAATGCATTAAGGAAGGAAATTCCACAAATTCACTTTTAACAAGGCACACCTGTTAATTGAAATGCATTCCATGTGACTAACTCATGAAGCTGGTTGAGAGAATGCCAAGAGTGTGCAAAGAAGTCATCAGGCAAAGGGTGGCTACTTAGAATAATCTAAAATATTAAATATAATGATTTGATTTGTTTAACACTTTTTGATTACTACATGAGTCCATGTGTGTTATTTCAAAGTGTTGATGTCTTCACTATTATTCTACAATGTAGGAAATAGTCAAAATAAAGAAAAACCCTGTAATGAGTAGGTGTGTCCAAACGTTTGACTGGTACTGTATATATACACATACTGTATGTATGTGAAATACATATACTTCACATACAGTACCAGTCAAAAGTTTGGACACACCTACACATGAAATGATTTTATTTTTATAAATCTACATTTTAGAATAATAATGAAGACATCAAAACTATGGAATAACACATATGGAATGAATTTTCATGAGTCAGACTTGGTTTTCGGACGTGATGTTTCTCGTGAATTTTGTATATGCTAAAAATGTTTTTTTGTTTTTTACATGATACCTTTTCACATTTATTTTTTGCATGTTAGTTTTTCACATGTTACTTTTAACATGTACATTTTTCATGTACCTCGTCACCTTACCACTATACATATCTACCCCTACCACTCCAGTATCTTTGCATATTGTAAATATGGCATTGGCACTGACCTTGGAACTGACACTACATATAGCTTACTTACTTTCTTGCGTTCTTATTTCTATTTCTCATGTGTTTTTGTTCTACTTTATTTAACAGTACTACTGATATTGATTACTGCATTGTTGGGAAAGAAAGCACTTGCAAAAAGGGCATTTCACTGTACTTGTGTTTAATTTGCTGCTGCGATACTATAGCAAGAGCTATGGTCCAGAACATAAAACAGTTCAACTGAAAGTTTGGTGCCTGAATCCAGGGAGTGAGTGAAAAAGGGTAGTGGAATGGTCCAAGTCTATCCAAATGAAGAAGGGAATCGGAGAGCGTCATCACAATGATATCGTCATCTATCAGAATGAGTACAGAGTCAGGCGCAGGACACAGAACTGGAGTCAAATAACGTACTTTACTCGGAAATTAATCAACCATAAATTCCACACAGGGAAAACACACCATAACACAGAAGACTGATAACACTAGACAAGGAACAATCACGCACAAAACATCATGGGAACCAGAGGGTTAAATAGGGAAATAATTATAACGGAATGGGAACCAGGTGTGTACAATCAAGACAAAAGAAATGGAAAAAGAAATGTAGATCGGTGGCAGCTAGAAAGCCGATGACGAAGATCGCTGAACGCCTCCCGAACAAGGAGAGGCACCAACTTCGGCAGAAGTCGTGACAGATATGATTGCCCAAACAAAGAGGGCAAGTGCTGGTGTCAGCGACCTCCCACCTGGGCAAGCCTGACGGGCCGAACGAGGCATGGGCGCTGGACAAGCCGGCTGAGGCGTGAGATCCCGACAAGCCGGCTGAGGCATGACAGCCTGACGATCCCGCTGAGGCTTGATAGCCTGACGGTCCTGCTGAGGCATGAAAGCCTGTCGATCCCACTGAGGCGTGGGAGCCTGATGGGCCGGCTGAGGCATGATGTGGGATGGGAGCATGCCGAGCCAACTGAGGCAAGGAACCCTAGAGCGCCAGAGAGGGAGCAGGCTTGACACTTTTTCCATTGATCTTCCTTGAGATGTTTCTTCCAATTGATTGGACATGATTTGGAAAGGCACACAGACCTGTCTATATAAGGTCCCACAGTTGACAGTGCATGTCAGAGCAAAAGCCAAGCTATGAGGTCAAAGAGCTCCGATACATGATTGTGTCGAGGCACAGATCTGGGGAAGGGTACCAAAAAATCTCCAGCATTGAAGGTCCCCAAGAACTGTTAGTAACTGTCAACAGTTTTCCTCTTCTTATGTCTCTCATTGACAATCACTCAACATTTTATAGACTGCTAGGTAAGTTAGTCTAGCCAGCTATCTAAACCTCCAGGGATCTCCCATTGATTTAGTTAGTCCCTGTAACTCAGATGTCATATGAAGTCATGAAATGTGTGTAGAATTGCAGGAAATTAGCTTTAAAAGTGACACAAGGTTGATGCTTATGTCAAATCCAATTTTACTGGCCATATGCGCCGAATGCAACCGTGAAATGCTTACTTACGAGCCCTTAACTCTTATTTTTCTTAAAACTGCATTGTTGGTTAAGAAAATATTGACTAAATAAACTAAAGTAAAACAATAAAAGAGTAACAATAAAATAAGAATAACGAGGCTATATACAGGGGGTACCGGTACTGTTGACACTGATGAGTGTCAACAAATTATGCTTACACTACCAGTCAAAAAAATGTGAACACCTCAAGGGTTTTATATGCCACCTAAGGGGCAACTTTGTATCAAGGGTTTTTCTTTACTTTGACTATTTTATACATTGTAGAATAATAGTGAAGACCTCAAAAGTATGAAATAACACATATGGAATCATGTACAGTAGTAACAAAAAAAAGTGTTAAATCAAAATATATTTTGTATTTGAGATTCCTCAAATAGCCACCCTGACAGCTTTGCACAGTCTTGGCATTCAGCTTAACCTGGAATGCTTTTCTAATAACCTTGAAGGAGTTCCCACATATGCTGAGCACTTGTTGGCTGCTTTTACTTCACTCTGCGGTCCAACTCATCGCAAACCATCTCAATTTGGTTGAGGTCGGGGGATTGTGGAGGCCAGGTCATCTGATGCAGCACTCCATCCCTCTCCTTCTTGGTCAAATAGCCCTTACACAGCCTGGAGGTGTGCTGGGTCATTGCCCTGTTGAAAAAGAAATGATAGTCCCACAAAGCCCAAACCAGATGGGATGGCGTCAGAGTAGCTGTTCTAAAACTTACGGCAGTGACGGTAGTGTATGTCAATATATTGCATTCGATGGGAAAATAAGTGTCACAGGTTGATGCTTATGACAATACAGTACATTTCCAGTGAATGGGAAACGATTAAAAGGTGAGACTCACGGACAGATAAACAGACGGTCAGTCATGTCTCTCTCCCTCTCTTCTCTAATTCCCCTCTCCCGCCTTCTCTTTGCCTCCCTTTGTCACTTGCTCTCTCTCTCCCACCTTTATTTCACCCCTCCACCCTCTCCCTTCCTCGCTCTCTCTTTTCTCCCTCCATCTCTCTCTCTCCATTCACTCTCCTTCCTTCCCCTCCCATCACTCACTCAATCTCTCCTCTTTCCCACCTCTGTTTGTTGACTCTCACTCCCTAAAATAATGTTACTACAGTTGCTGGCTAACTGGCTAGCTTGCTTATGGAAGGAGAATTGCATTTAGTGTTGCACTAGCTGATTGGTTAGCTTCTCTTTCGTTTCCTGTAAGTCAGTGACTGGCTCAAAAAGTTTTTTTGTACATGATCAAACTTCAGAAATATTATAAACTCTACTTCAGGTAGAAAAATGTATAGACGTATAACAAAATAATTCAACAATATAAACCACTACTATACAAACTAAAAACACAAAAGTAACACTTAGCCCGGCCTTAATGGCTAAGCATAGAAATGAATGATCAATATGCCACATTGTGTCAACAGCTTGCGTGGCCTGTCCCTGAGCAGTAATGCCACCTAAGGGGCAACTTTGTTTCAAGGCCGGGCACCTGTTTAGAGAGCCACATTGAGTAGAACAAAATAAAAGCTTTTTTTATGCTTTGCTGGAAAATACTTGTGGTAAGTGACAACTTTGTGAGGGCAAAGTATCATGCAGAATGAGAGAACAGAGGAACACTTCTAACCTACTAATTGGATTGATACAAATAGCCTATGACCCCTGAAAACGGAAACCCCCCAAATCTGTTAATATACCAAGTGAGGAATTATTTCAACTTCTAGTTGAAGTGACATCAATGTTACCAACATGTATGCCAAAAATGTCCCGAGGCTTCACTTTCAATGTGCCTGATAGAAGGACCGTGCAGCAGTAGGCAAATTGCTCCTCATCGTCATGTCATGAGGTCCTGGTACTTCTCTATCTGGATTGGCGGAGGATTCTCGTTGTCTCTGGGGAAGGCCTTGGAGAACGATGGCGCTGGGGATCTTGCTCCATTCTTTGGTTTAGTGACCAACCATGACCTCCATCAATCGTATTGACGGTGGCTCTGTCTGGTGTAGAGGTTCCATTGTTAAGCAGCTGAAATCACAAAGCATAACAGATATTCCTCTAGTGGTGTGGGGGCTGTGCTTTGGCAAAGTGGGTGGGGTTATATCCTGCCTATTTGGCCCTGTCCGGGGGTATCATCAGATGGGGTCACAGTGTCTCCTGACCCCTCCTGTCTCAGCCTCCAGTATTTATGCTGCAGTAGTTTGTGTCGGGGGGCTAGGGTCAGTCTATATCTGCAGTATTTCTCTTGTCTTATCCGGTGTCCTGTGTGAATTTATTTCTCGGAAGACCTGAGCCCTTGGACCATGCCTCAGGACTACCTGGCATTTTATTTGATTTATTTTTATTTCACCTTTATTTAACCAGGTAGGCAAGTTCAGAACAAGTTCTCATTTACAATTGCGACCTGGCCAAGACAAAGCAAAGCAGTTCGACAGATACAACGACAGAGTTACACATAGAGTAAAACAAACATACAGTCAATAATACAGTATAAACAAGTCTATATACGATGTGAGCAAATGAGGTGAGAAGGGAAGTAAAGGCAAAAAAGGCCATGGTGGCAAAGTAAATACAATATAGCAAGTAAAACACTGGAATGGTAGTTTTGTAATGGAAGAATGTGCAAAGTAGAAATAAAAATAATGGGGTGCAAAGGAGCAAAATTAATTAATTAATTAAATGCAGTTGGGAAAGAGGTAGTTGTTTGGGCTAAATTATAGGTGGGCTATGTACAGGTGCAGTAATCTGTGAGCTGCTCTGACAGTTAGTGCTTAAAGCTAGTGAGGGAGATAAGTGTTTCCAGTTTCAGAGATTTTTGTAGTTCGTTCCAGTCATTGGCAGCAAAGAACTGGAAGGAGAGGCGGCCAAAGAAATAATTGGTTTTGGGGGTGACTAGAGAGATATACCTGCTGGAGCGTGTGCTACAGGTGGGAGATGCTATGGTGACCAGCGAGCTGAGATAAGGGGGGACTTTACCTAGCAGGGTCTTGTAGATGACATGGAGCCAGTGGGTTTGGCAACGAGTATGAAGCGAGGGCCAGCCAACGAGAGCGTACAGGTCGCAATGGTGGGTAGTGTATGGGGCTTTGGTGACAAAACGAATTGCACTGTGATAGATGCGTCCAATTTGTTGAGTAGGGTATTGGAGGCTATTTTGTAAATGACATCGCCAAAGTCGAGGATTGGTAGGATGGTCAGTTTTACAAGGGTATGTTTGGCAGCATGAGTGAAGGATGCTTTGTTGTGAAATAGGAAGCCAATTCTAGATTTTACTTTGGATTGGAGATGTTTGATATGGGTCTGGAAGGAGAGTTTACAGTCTAACCAGACACCTAAGTATTTGTAGTTGTCCACGTATTCTAAGTCAGAGCCGTCCAGGGTAGTGATGTTGGACAGGCGGGTAGGTGCAGGTAGCGATCGGTTGAAGAGCATGCATTTAGTTTTACTTGTATTTAAGAGCAATTGGAGGCCACGGAAGGAGAGTTGTATGGCATTGAAGCTTGCCTGGAGGGTTGTTAACTTCTTGCGTCGAGCCATCCCGTATCCAGGATCGTGAATACAGCCTCAAGCTCATTACCATAACGCAATGTTAATTATTCATGAAAATCGCAAATGAAATGAAATGAATATGCTAGCTCTCAAGCTTAGCCTTTTGTTAACAACACTGTCATCTCAGATTTTCAAAATATGCTTCTCAACCATAGCAAAACAAGCATTTGTGTAACAGCTAGCGCAGCTAGCGTATCATTTAGCGTTAGCATTAGCAGGCAACATTTTCACAAAAACCAGAAAATCATTCAAATAAAATCATTACCTTTGAAGAACTTCAGATGTTTTCAATGAGGAGACTCTCAGTTAGATAGCAAATGCTCAGTTTTTCCTGAAAGATTATTTGTTTAGGAGAAATTGCTCCGTTTGGTGCGTCACGTTTGGCTACCAAAAAAACCCGAAAATTCAGTCTTCAAAACGCCAAACTTTTTTCCAAATTAACTCCATAATATCGACTGAAACATGGTAAACGTTGTTTAGAATCAATCCTCAAGGTGTTTTTCACATATCTCTTCATGATATATCGTTCGTTGAAAGCCTCCTCTCTCCTCTCAATCACTGGATGACTGTGTGCAGCTTGTAGATTACGCACCAATTTAGACACCGGGCGGACCCCTGGTAAATGTAGTCTCTTATGGCCAATCTTCCAATGATATGCCTACAAATACGTCACAATGCTGCAGACACCTTGGAGAAACGATAGAAATGGCAGGCTCATTCCCGGCGCATTCACAGCCATATAAGGAGACAATGGAAAACAGAGCTTCAAAAAGTCTGCCCATTTCCTGGTTGAAGTTTCATCTTGGTTTCGCCTGTAGCATGAGTTCTGTGGCACTCACAGATAATATCTTCAGTTTTGGAAACCTTAGAGTGTTTTCTTTCCAAAGCTGCCAATTATATGCATAGTCGAGCATCTTTTCGTGACAAAATATTGCGCTTAAAACGGGCACGTTTTTTTATCCATAAATTAAAAGAGCGCCCCCTATATCCAAGAAGTTAACACAGTGTCCAAAGAAGGGCCGGAAGTATACAGAATGGTGTCGTCTGCATAGAGGTGGATCAGAGACTCACCAGCAGCAAGAGCGACCTCATTGATGTATACAGAGAAGAGAGTCGGTCCAAGAATTGAACCCTGTGGCACCCCCATAGAGACTGCCAGAGGTCCGGCCAGCAGACCCTCCGATTTGACACACTGAACTCTATCAGAGAAGTAGTTGGTGAACCAGGCAAGGCAATCATTTGAGAAACCAAGGCTGTCGAGTCTGCCGATGAGGATGTGGTGATTGACAGAGTCGAAAGCCTTGGCCAGATCAATGAATACGGCTGCACAGTAATGTTTCTTATCGATGGCGGTTAAGATATCGTTTAGTACCTTGAGCGTGGCTGAGGTGCACCCATGACCAGATCTGAAACCAGATTGCATAGCAGAGAAGGTATGGTGAGATTCGAAATGGTCGGTAATCTGTTTGTTGACTTGGCTTTCGAAGACCTTAGAAAGGCATGGTAGGATAGATATAGGTCTGTAGCAGTTTGGGTCAAGAGTGTCCCCCCCTTTGAAGAGGGGGATGACCGCAGCTGCTTTCCAATCTTTGGGAATCTCAGATGACACGAAAGAGAGGTTGAACAGGCTAGTAATAGGGGTGGCAACAATTTCGGCAGATCATTTTAGAAAGAAAGGGTCCAGATTGTCTAGCCCGGCTGATTTGTAGGGGTCCAGATTTTGCAGCTCTTTCAGAACATCAGCTGAACGGATTTGGGAGAAGGAGAAATGGGGAAGGCTTGGGCGAGTTCCTGTTGGGGGTGCAGTGCTGTTGACCGGGGTAGGAGTAGCCAGGTGGAAAGCATGGCCAGCCGTAGAAAAATGCTTATTGAAATTCTCAATTATGGTGGATTTATCAGTGGTGACCCTGACCTGTTCACCGGATGAGCTACCTGTCCCAGACCTGCTGTTTCAACTCTCTAGAGACAGCAGGAGCGGTAGAGATACTCCGAATGATCGGCTATGAAAAGCCAAATGACATTTATTCCTGAGGTGCTGACTTGTTGCACCCTCGACAACTACTGTGATTATTATTATTTGACCATGCTGGTCATTTATGAACATTTGAACATCTTGGCCATGTTCTGTTATAATCTCCACCCGGCACAGCCAGAAGAGGACTGGCCACCCCTCATAGCCTGGTTCCTCTCTACGTTTCTTCCTAGGTTTTGGCCTTCTTTTTCCTAGCCACCTTGCTTCTACACCTGCATTGCTTGCTGTTTGGGGTTTTAGGCTGGGTTTCTGTACAGCACTTTGTGATATCAGCTGATGTATGAAGGGCTATATAAATGAATTTGATAATAGAAAAGTTCCATCAACATGCACTAATAAGGTGCACAGTCCACAGTGTAAAATATTTTCTCTGTAAATGGCTAATTTATTCATGGATATAGACATGTTTTAACAGCTTGGAAATGGTAGGCTTACCTGTGATTTTACACCATTATCATTAATGTAATTAACAGTCCAGCTGGTCTTTTCAGCACGGAGTCTGGGAGTTGTCTGAAGTCCTTTCACTGCATATTCATGACCCCATTAAAATACTACTTGATTAAAAGTCTAAAAGTATTTGGTTTTAAAAACTTCTTCATGATAGGGGTCAATTTTTGGAAGTTTGGATGACTGAGGTGCCCAAAGTAAACTGCCTGTTACTCAGGCCTAGAAGCTAGGATATGCATATAATTGGTAGTATGGGATAGGAAACACTCTGAAGTTTCTAAAACTGTTAAAATAATGTCTGCGAGTATAACAGAACTGATATCGCAGGCAAAAAGGAGAATCAATCCAGATTTTTTGTTGTGTGTTGAGGTCACCACCCATTGAAATGGCTGTCTATGGGAAAATCAAAAGGAATACATCCGAGATTGCAGTTCCTAGGGCTTCCACTAGATGTCAGTCTTTAGAAAGAGTTCCAGGCTTGTTTTTTTTTTAAATTAGCTAGAATTTGTTGTTTTTCTAGGTGGCTCTCATTTTGACTGTAGTATTGTGGCGCACATGGATGAGTGCGCGCACTTCTTTATTTATCTCCGGAAATGAACATACTATTCTCCATCTTAAATTAGGACCACTTGTTTTCACTATATATTTTACCTCTTGGGGATGTCTTTCGAAAACATAATGTTAACTTTCACTGCTATGCGGATGACACACAGCTGTACATTTCAATGAAACATGGTGAAGCCCCAAAATTGCCCTCGCTAGAAGCCTGTGTTTCAGAAATAAGGAAGTGGATGGCTGCAAACTTTCTACTTTTAAACTCAGACAAACCAGAGATGCTTGTTTTAGGTCCCAAGAATCAAAAAGGATCTTGATGGTTGTACAGTCGTCTCAAATAAAACTGTGAAGGACCTCGGCGTTACTCTGGACCCTCTCTTTTGAAGAACATATCAAGACCATTTCAATGACATCTTTTTTCCATCTACGTAACATTGCAAATATCAAACTTTCTGTCCAAAAATGATGCAGAAAAATTAATCCATGCTTTTGTCACTTCTAGGTTAGACTACTGCAATGCTCTACTTTCCGTCTACACAGATAAAGCACTAAATAAACTTCAGTTAGTGCTAAATACGGCTGCTAGAATCCTGACTAGAACCAAAAATGTTGATCATATTACTCCAGTGCTAGCCTCCCTACACTGGCTTCCTGTCAAAGCAAGGACTGATTTCAAGGTTTTACTGCTAACCTACAAAGCATTACATGGGCTTGCTCCTACCTATCTCTCTGATTTGGTCCTGCCGTACATACCTACACGTATGCTATGGTCACAAGACGCAGGCCTCCTAATTGTCCCTAGAATTTCTAAGCAAACAGCTGGAGGCAGAGCTTTCTCCTATAGAGCTCCATTTTTATGGAACGGTCTGCCTACCCATGTCAGAGACGCAAACTCGGTCTCAACCTTTAAGTCTCTACTGAAGACTCATCTCTTCAGTGGGTCATATGATTGAGTGTAGTCTGGCCCAGGAGTGGGAAGGTGAACCGAAAGGCTCTGGAGCAACGAACCGCCCTTGCTGTCTCTGCCTGGCCGGTTCCCCTCTTTCCACTGGGATTCTCTGCCTCTAACCCTATTTGCAGGGGCTGAGTCACTGGCTTACTGGGGCTCTCTCATACCGTCCCTGGGAGGGGTGTGTCACCTGAGTGGGTTGAGTCACTGATGTGATCATCCTGTCTGGGTTGGCGCTCCCCCATTGGGTTGTGCCGTGGCGGAGATCTTTGTGGGCTATACTCAGCCTTGTCTCAGGATGTTAAGTTGGTGGTTGAAGATATCGCTCTAGTGGTGTGGGGGCTGTGCTTTGGCAAAATGGGTGGGGTTATATCCTTCCTGTTTAGCCCTGTCCGGGGGTGTCCTCAGATGGGGCCACAGTGTCTCCTGACCCCTCCTGTCTCAGCCTCCAGTATTTATGCTGCAGTAGTTTATGTGTCGGGGGGCTAGGGTCAGTTTGTTATATCTGGAGTACTTCTCCTGTCCTATTCGGGGTCCTGTGTGAATGTAAGTGTGCTCTCTCTAATTATCTCTCGCTTTCTCTCTCTCTCGGAGGAGCTGAGCCCTAGGACCATGCCCCAGGACTACCTGACATGATGACTCCTTGCTGTCCCCAGTCCACCTGGCCGTGCTGCTGCTCCAGTTTCACCTGTTCTGCCTTATTATTATTGGACCATGCTGGTCATTTATGAACATTTGAACATCTTGGCCATGTTCTGTTATAATCTCCACCCGGCACAGCCAGAAGAGGACTGGCCACCCCACATAGCCTGGTTCCTCTCTAGGTTTCGGCCTTTCTAGGGAGTTTTTCCTAGCCACCGTGCTTCTACACCTGCATTGCTTGCTGTTTGGGGTTTTAGGCTGGGTTTCTGTACAGCACTTTGAGATATCAGCTGATGTACGAAGGGCTATATAAATACATTTGATTTGATTTATATATTAGGGTACCTGAGGATTGATTATAAATGTTGTTTGACTTGTTTGGACAAAGTTTATTGGTAACTTTTGGGATTCCTTTGTATGCATTTTGAACGAGAGAAACAGGTAAATTCCTGAATCAAGCGCACCAACTAAACTTTCTTTATATCCTAAAAAAGTAGGACTTTATCGAACAAAACAACAATTTGTTATGTAGCTGGGACCCTTGGGATTGCAAACAGAGAAAGATCTTCAAAGGTAAGTGATTTATTTTCTCGCTATTTCTGACTTTCGTGACGCCTCTGCTTGTTTGGAAAATGTTTTTAACCTTTCTAGCGCAGGGGGAACCCCTTGACAACATTCCGTTGAAAAGGCAGCGAGCGAAATTCTAAAATATTTTTTAGAAATATTTAACTTTCACACATTAACAAGTCCAATACAGCAAAGGAAAGATAAACATCTTGTTAATCTACCAATCGTGTCCGTTTCAAAAAATGCTAAAGCAAAACATGTTAGATCACCGCCAAGTTGAAAACACACAGCCATTTTTCCTGACAAAGATAGGAGTCACAAAAAGCAGAAATATAGATAAAATGAATCACTAACCTTTGATGATCTTCATCAGATGACACTCATAGGACATCATGTTACGATAATGTGCATATTTATATCCAAAAATCTCAGTTTACATTGGCGCCTTACGTGCAGTAATGTTTTGATTAAAAAACATCCGGTGATTTTGCAGAAACTCATAAAAGATACTAGTATTATTCACAGAATTAAAGATAAGACTTCTCCTTAATGCAACCGCTGTGTCAGATTTTTTAAAAACTTTACGGAAAAAGCATAATCTGAGAACGGCGCTCAGAGCCCAAATCAGCCAGAGGAATATCCGCCATTTTGGACTCAACAAAGTTAGAAACAACACCATAAATATTCACTTACCTTTGATGATCTTCATCAGAAGGCACTCCCAGGAATCCCAGTTCGACAATTAATGACTGATTTGTTCCATAAAGTTCATGTCCAAATAGCCACTTGTTGTTAGCGTGTTCAGCCCAGTAATCCATCTTCATGAGGCGCAGGCACTTCATCCAGACAAAAACTCGAAAAGTTCCGTTACAGTCCTTTAGAAACATGTCAAACGATGTTTGGATTCAATCGTTAGGATGTTTAACATAAAACATCAATAATGTTCCAACTGAAGAATTCCTTTGTCTTTAGAAAAAGCATTGGAACGCGAGGTAACTCTGTTGGGAGCGCGCGTCATGAGACCAAGGCTCTCTTCCAGACCACTGACTCAAAGAGGTCTCATAAGCCCCTCCTTTATAGTAGAATCCTCATTCAAGTTTCAAAAGACGGTTGACATCTCGTGGAAGCCGTAGGAAGTGCAACCTCATCCATATCTCAATGTGTATTTGGTAGGCCCATCTTTGAAAAACTACAAACCTCAGATGTCAGATGGATTTTTCTCAGGTTTTTGCCTGCCATATGAGTTCTGTTATACTCACAGACATCATTCAAACAGTTTTAGAAACGTCAAAGTGTTTTCTATCCAATACTAATAATAATATGCATATATTAGCATCTGGGACAGAGTAGGAGGCAGTTCATTCTGGGTACGCTATTCATCCAAAAGTGAAAATGCTGCCCCCTATCCCAAAAAAGTTAATGTTTTTGCATGCGGGGCACTGTCCTCAGCTAATCGCATGGCATGCTTTCGCCATAAAGCCTTTTTTAAATCTGACAAAGCGGCTGGATTAACAAGAAGTTAAGCTTTTAAAGAATGTAAGACACTTGTATTTTCATGAATGTTTAATATTATCTACTTAAGTATCAAAAGTAAAGTATGAATCATTTAAAATTCATTACATAAAGCAAACCAGACTAGACCATTTTCTTGTTTTTCTAGCTAGGGGCACACTCCAACACACATTTACAAACTAAGCATGTGTGTTTAGTGAGTCCGCCAGATCAGAGGCAGAAGGGATGACCAAAGATGTTCTCTTGATAAGTGCGTGAATTGGACCACTTTCCTGTCCTGCTAAGCATTCAAATTGTAACGAGTACTTTCGTGGTCAGGGAAAATGTGTGGAGTAAAAAGTACACGATTTTCTATAGGAATGTAAATAGTAATGTACAGATACCCCAAAAAACTACAAGTATTACTTTAAAGTATTTTTACTTAAGTACTTTACCCCACTGCATGACCCTGAATGGATTCTGTTGCTTAGACTCCAGGGTCATCTGTCTCACATCATCAGCGGTATGCAGAGTTGCCACCTTGTATCTCTTCTCAATAGCGGAAAAAGACAGATCACATGGAAGGAAGGACACCATGAACCTCTGTTCAACCTGAGTGAAGTAGCCCATGGATACCAACATAGACATCAAATTCAACATGCACCAGTTGTTATTCTGACCACAACACCGGTCACTGAATATGATGAGCTTGACTTCTTTTGGCTTTGTTAGAGTGGAAAAATGTGTTTGGACCCACTTCAATACACAACTTGCCACGTCAATGGACCCTCTGTGTGCAATGCCCTCACGCCACACACACATTGTAGCAGAATCTTCGGTGCCCAGTTCCTGAGATTTTAGTTGACCAGTTGTCATTGATAATACATGTTGGAGGGGGTCAGATTAGAGGATATTGATGCAAATCACGTTGCAATCTTAATTTGCTTTAGCCCACTCTGTGTCACTCTGCAGCCTGTGAGTAGGCCTTTTCCGCCTTTCTGTGGTGCAGCTCACTCTCAACTGTTATTCTGTTATTTTCTCCGTCTGATGTTGCTGCCGTCAGTTGAGCGAAGAAGACATCACATGTTCAGGTGTCACTTCTGGGCTGACCAAAGTAAAGATTCTGCTGCTTAAAGACGTCTCTGTACAGCCAGAATTTTGCTGTTGTCATGGGATTGGGATGCTTCTCTTTGCAGAGCCTGTACATGGTCAGCAGATTTAGGTCTGGGCTGAGGTATTCCTGATCCACACCCCCCTTCATCCAGGAATACCGGTTTGCTTGCCGTGGAAAGGACAAGATTTGTTGTTCAATGTCTTTTCTCACAGTGGGATGTGTGCGAAGTGTCCTGGAAAACACGAAAACATAATTTTAAACAAGATGTGAAATGATACTATGACCCATACATCTGTTCTCCCCAAGATTTATTTGACTAGGTGGGCTGTGGCCCGCTCCGTCAGCCATTTTTGAGTTTTTTCATCACCTGTAACTGCCATTTCCTGCAATCCAGAGTCTTCAATAATAACTGATTTGATAATTTTCATATTACTTCATATTAGTATTTTTTGAATATTATATTCATATTATCTAATAAGTACACATTACAAAAACACTACGCCTGCAATGTATTAACATACTGTTAAAGTGTCAACCATGTGACACTTGTCTTTCCCATTTAAAGCAATGTATTGACATAAGCGTCAATTGGTTGACACATCTTTTCCCATCAACTGTGATGTATTGGCAAACAAACTGAAAGAGTGCATGCTGCCAACTAGAGTGTGTTGTTTGAACAGGTATACAGCCAATGTTGCAGATTTACTTACACCTACAGTTATGGCATTTTGCTCACGTGTATAATTCATTGGCTGTTCCCTCCTGATGATCTGTATGGAATCCTTCACCCATAGGAAGGGCCCCCACCCAGTTGACTACTTTAAAATGTCCATGCCAAAATGGGTTTTATCCAATTTAGAGTCCTCTAATTCTATGGTGGTAAATTCCAACTTTCCACTTGGTTACAAGCATATGCTGAAGTTAATGTGTTGAACCATCCTATTTATATTGAAAAAAATCCACCTTGCCTCGATTAAGGTTCAAAGTGTTATGGCCCACCTAAACTGGGTCTGTGCTCCACCTTGGAGCTGGACTCGCCACTGACCAACAAACAAGTAATTAATTACCCTCACTTCAAGTTTTAGTGCTAACTTCTGATCTGAGTATACAGTGGGCACCACAATGAATCAGCCATGCCCACAGTTAGAGGTGGTGTATACTACTCTATAGTGATGATTGGACCATTCACAGAAAGGGTTATTGGAGTCTCCCAGGGTTATTGTTCAATTTCTCCCTCGACTCCCCTTGATAGAGCTTCGATCAGGCCAAGTGCACAGTTGAGGTGAACAGTTCATACTGTTTCTAGCATTACTGCTAGAGTAAGGTAAACATTTCAATACAAGGGCGGCAGCACTAGCGGTTCCGGGGGGGGGGGGGGGGGGCTAAATGTGGAGCATGACCATTTTTACATTACTAATTTTTGCCATCATCATTTTACATCTGTTATTAGACAGAAAATGCAAATAAATTGAATGATTATGAACATGGTCTTTTGCCTGCAATGCAGTGAAGAAAACGATAACGTCTCATGTAACTGGCCCATCTAACAGTGCAACTGGCCCCAGCTTGGCCCCCCAGTTGAAATGGTCTAGAACCGCCACAGGGTGGCAGGTAGCCTAGTGTTTGGGCCAGTAAACAAAAGGTTGCTGGATCAAATCCCCGAGCTGACAAGGAAAAAATCTGTTGTTCTGCCCCTGAACAAGCCATTGTTTCCCGGTAGGCTGTCATTGTAAGCAAGAATGTGTTCTTAACCGACTTGCCTAGAACTACTTGGCACCACACGTCCCGCTAGGGCACCTCCCCCCACTGCTCAACTGACACAGTAGCACACAGAACGCAAAAAATATTCTTAGAAATATTTAACCTCCACACATTAACAAGTCCAATAGCTCAAATGAAAGATAAACACCTTGTTCATCTAGCCACCAAGTCAGATTTCTAAAATGTTTTACGGCGAAAACATAGCACATATTTATGTCAAACCACCACCAAAGATAGGCTAATTTACATAGCCATTTTGTAGAACAATAGATGCAATCACAAAAGCAGGATTAAAAGTAAAATAATTCACTAACCTTTTGAAAATCTTCATCAGATGACAGGAATAGGACATGTTATACAGTACATTTATGTTTTTTTCAATAATATGCAAATTATATCCATAAATCACGGTTTACATAGAAGGTCATGGCAAAAAAATGCTACAACAATGCCTGGAGAAATTATGGTAACTCTGCCAGATAACAGAAATACACATCATAAACGTTGACTAAATATACATGTTCTACATATACTTAGAAAGATACACTTCTTCTTAATAAAACAGCTGTGTTACATTTATTTTTAACTTTACAGATTTCGTTCACTAGGCTATAATGTGAGTCGGCGCTCAGGAATTAGCATTTTGGCTCCTCCACAGAAACCCAAATTTAACACATAAATGTTCCCTTACCTTTGCTGTTCTTCCATCAGAAGACCTGGAAGGGTTTATACTTACCAAAAACAGCTTTAGTTTTGAAGTCTGTGTCTTTCGGTTATCAAACACGACATATTTCGGTTGAAATGCAGCCAAAAAGTAAAGTTAGTTCGCACCAAAACGTCGAAATTACATATTATATGTCGACTAAACTTGTCAAACTTGGTTCAGAACACAGCGTTAGCATGCTATATAGCTTTACCGCAATTCTCAGGACAAAGAGAAACACACGCATCGTTTAATCAATCTTGAAAGAAAGACACCACAGGCGCAGAATGCGCGTGAGATCTCGCGCGACCGAGATCGTCATTAATCTCGTGAGCGCGCGATTCACACAATGAGAAGCCCCATTGAAAGCGGACACCGCGCTGAAGGCATAGGAACTGTTCCCAGGACTGTAGGTGCTTGGGAAGGGTGGGGGCGATGACGTCAAAGTTGGGCCAACTTTTTGGATGACAAGAGAGAGTTTGGGAGAATGAGTGCCCTGAGAGTTCTGCTTTACTTACAGACATAATTTAAACGGTTTTAGAAGCTTTAGAGTGTTTTCTATTCAATAATATTTATTATATGCATATATTAGCAATTTTTTACAGATTTTTTTTCTGTTTACTATGGGCACGCATTTCACCAACAGTATTCTGCCCTAGCCTTAACAGGTAAGAAAAATTGGATAAATTATCCAATTACAAAAATCTACCTAATTCTTATTTGATTCCTGACTTTGCTATTGGTGTCACACCCTCAGTTTTTATCAAAGCGCCCAGAACTCTATCATCATATTTGACATGGATTTTAATACGCATAGATACATTGACACACATTCAATTGATTTTCAACTGTTTATGGTTCCTCAGTGAGCCAGCCAGTGTGCTGAATCCATTTTCCACGCAGGTGGAAAAACATCTGTTCTAGCTTTAGTATGGATGCTGTGTTGGTTCTGTTACTATGGACACGGCCAACTTTTCCACAGCTTCCTCAATTATGTTCCCAAAGAATAGAGTTTTCAGGTGGGCGGAAAGCACATTTCCATGGCCAGCCTATACACTCCCGGGCCGTAGATAATTTGTCCCCCTTACCTTGTACATCAAATGTCCTTTGGATCTGTGCCAAAGAAATGCCTCTGTCTGATCATTGTATACACCAACTGCTTTGTAAACAGAGTGAAGAGACTTGCTTCGGTTTGCTGAATCTTGTGTGACATGAAAACTAATTGATAACAGAAGGAAAAGGGTGTCTGTTTTATTCAGGATCACATCACTGAAGACCTGTGGCTTTTTGATTCCACTCTCCTTGCTACGGCTGCTAACAACGAGACGTGTTCAAGGAAACTGTTCAGGGATTTCACCATGAGGCCAATGGTGACTTTAAAACAGAGTTTAATGGCTGTGATAGGAAAAAACTGAGGCTGGATCAACAACATTGTAGTTACTCCACAATACTAACTGTGTCCGAGACACCCTATTACAAGCGGGAGGCGTAAAATGAAGAGGCAGTGGTTGTGATTCCTTTTCTTGTGATTATTTACTAAACGGGTCTTCTTTCGCCCGACAAAACAACTCCAGTACAGGGTAACGTCCAATTCTCAAACACCAACAAAACAAATGAACTGAGCTGTTGAACAAAAGGCCGTAGCCAAAGTGGGAAAGCAAAACAAACGGCTACTCCTGTCTTTAGATTATCGTTGACACACAAGAGGAACGCTTCTCTCTACCTATAGCCTACCTTGGTTAACAGAGAGCCAAGGTGCCCCAGTAAAAGAAGCTTTCTATGAGGTAGGAAAATCAGACGGCCTGACATGTCCCCGTCTCTACTCCCAATTCTCCACCAGCTGCTCTCCTGGCACACCTATATAGAAGAAGTCACAAAGCAATTAGTTGGCCCAGGTGTGTACTAATTGGCTTTACACAGAGTCCTATCCCCTGAGGAGGATGCTGTCGTGGCGTCTTCCTCCGGCTGGTCACTGAACTCTCGCATAACCCTAATTGACAGAGTGAAAAGAAGGAAGTGTGTACAGAATAAAACAATTTAAAAAATAGTTTGCAACAAGACTCTAAATTAATACTGCAAAAAAACTTTGTCCTGAATACAACGTGTAATGTTTGGAGCAAATCCGATACAACACATTACTGAGTACAACTCTCCATATTTTCATGCATAGTGTTGGCTGCATCATGTTATGGGTATGCTTGTAATCGTTAAGGACTGGAGAGTTTCTCAGGATAAAAAGAAACAGACTGGAGCCTAGAACAGGCAAAATCCTAGAGGAAAACCTGGTTGTCAGATTTCCACCAGACACTGGGAGGTGAATTTTTCTTTCAGCAAAACAACCAAAAACATAAGGCCAAATATGCACTGGAGTTACCAGTGGCTGTTCCTGAGTGGCCGAGTTATAGTTTTGACTTAATTCTGCTTGAAAATCTAGGGCAAGACCTGAAAATAGTTGTCTAGCAAGGATCAACAACCAATTTGACAGATCTTGAAGAATTTTGAAAATAATTACAGGAAAATGTTGCACAATCCAGGTGTGGAAAGACTCACAGCTGTAATTGCTGCAAAGGTGATACGAACATATTAACTTAGGAGATAAATCACTATCTTGATTAGATAAGTATTCTATTTTTCATTAATATTTGACAAATGTTTAGAATTTTGTGTAGATTGTTGACAAAAATGAGAATTAAAACAATATCAATCCCACTTTAACAACAAAATGTGGAAAAAGTCAAGCGGTGTACTTTTTGAAGGCACTATACACACACAATTACACAATACATGAAAAGCAAACAAGACACAAAAAGCAAAACAATCATATGAAACAAACACATTCTTCATTAAAAAAGGCCCTCAAACATCCACCTGAATTTCTCTAGAGCAGGGCTCTCCAACCCTGTTCCTAGAGAGCAACCGTCCTGTTGGTTTTCAAGCCAACCCCAGTTGTAAACTAAGCGGATTCAGCTTATCAACCAGTTAAGCATTACAATTAGGTGTGCTAGATTAGGGTTGGAGCGAAAAACCTACAGGATTGGTAGCTCTCCAGGAACAGGGGTGGAACCAACTCCACAAACTTGAAGGTCCTTTGGAGATAATTCCATGGGAGTGGCACAAATAAATAAAAACCACTTTAAAAAAAAAAGATTTACCTAGCTCGAAGAAGATTGAAGGGATCTCCAGGGTTAGCCGTCCCCGATTCCAGGTCTGGTGACTTAACCGTCTGAAGGTTAACAATGAGGGACAGCCTAATTTCTGATACAAAGTGCAATGAAGTATACTGAAGCTGTCAACCATAATAAAGCACTATGATAAACTCTGGCCAATGGCTTCAATACAGTGGCAGCTGCATTCATATAGACAATATCGCCGTGGTCAATAACAGGAAGGAATGTTGACTGAATTATTTGCTCTGCTAATATAAGACAGGACATGTTCCTAATTCCTTAACTCAACATGCTTTTTGAAAGACTGCTTTTCGTCAATGCAGATGCCCAGATATTTCTAAGAGGCACGCGATGAAGGAGGGCTCCATCCAAAGTACGTATGCATATAAATCAGATACATTTTTATGTGATTTGGAAAATAACACTTGGTTTTACCTGCTTTAAGTACCAATTTCAGTACAACTAGGGCTTTCTGCAGGGCAATAAAAGCAGATTGAATTTCTGATGGTAGAGTGTTGGACTAGTAACTGAAAAGGTTGCAAGATCAAATCCCTGAGCTGTCAAGGTAAAAATCTGTCATTCTGCCCCTGAACAAGGCAGTAAACCCACGGTTCCTAGGCGGTCATTGAAAATAAGAATTTGTTCTTAACCGACTTGCCTAGTTAAATAAACGTAAAATAAGTTGAGTATTTACCAAGGATTCTAGACCTTTGGCTAGGCAAGAGTTTGGATGTTGGGTGATAATTACTTAGGTCTCACGGGTCACCACCTTTGAAGTATATGGGCCGCCTTCCAGACCCTGGGGATGGTACCAGAAATAGTTAGGTAAAAAAAAAATCTTAACGACTCTGCAATCAGTGGAGCAGAAAGCTGCAGCAAGAAAGGATGAAGCAAATCAGCTCCAGTGGATTTGTTTTACATCAATCTTGCACAAGTCATCGATCACAAGTAGAACGTTGCTGAAATGAAAACAAAGATCCACTAGAAGCCAACCAGGCTGGGAGAGGGGCAGGCAGTCGACTGACTGACAAGGGTCAATTAAAGCCCCATTTCTTTAAAAAGAAATAAAAAGCCTGCCGAGATAAAATGCTGATTATTAGCAATCACCCATCAATTTTTTTTTCTCAGTAATGATGCCAGATAAGACTATTCCTGGAAAATGTGGGGAAGGTGTAACATAAGACAACAAAAAAATGAGTGAGAGGACTAACTGGCATATTAAAGTGGCCACGAACCTCTTCAAAGTGTGCACAGTTCCTAAGCATTTTAAATGCACTTAAGAGTCAACTATAAAAAAGGTACTTTTTTGAGCTCTCCTGGCTTGAGGAACTAGTGCAAGCATACTTGTAGTTTCATTTGGGAACACAACCCTTCATCCCCGCTATCACACAATTACTGTTGTTTACGCATTTCAAAAACTGACCATTATAAAATTGTGATCTGGGTCAGGTGGGCATGTTCTATTGCCAACAATACAATCTTACAGTGTTAGGCACTGGGACCTAAAAGACACACCATGAGCGCCCATTAAATGTGCCCAGGAAGAGGCAAACAAAAGAAAAACCCACACCAAACTTAAAGAGAGGAAGCAAACCAAAAAGTGAAACAAAACAGGGAAGATCAGATAAAGTAATTGTTTGTCTAGAACTCAAATAGGGAGCGCCAACTAAAGGTGTTAAATCCTCCATGTCCCTCAAGGCCACTGGCGAACTGGGCCAGAGACTCTCAAATATCCCCTGGGCCAGCACAGGTGAAACACCTTTATATTAACAAGACCAACTTTATACTAACCAGCGCAGGTGGAACACATACTGACTAACGAGGTGACACCAATCTGTGCGCCCCACGTGCTAATGTCCAACCTCGAAATATGAATGGAAAAACCAAAGCCTGTAACACTTTCCACCTTATGACAACAAATATACCCTATATTTTTGTTGGGCAAGTTTGATCACAAGCAACAGCGAATAACTTCCATTTCAAAACATGATCAATTGAAATGTGTCGCTACTTAAATGCTTTGCCTTATCCCATATAAACATTATTTCTACTGGCTGTCAACAATTAAAGGCCAGACAGAACAGACACCTTCATCACCTTTATTTTATCTTACAATATTTTTATAATTTCCTTATTTTTCCCCTTTTCTCTAGTTGCCTAAAACGCACACGTTTTGAGAAAAGGTTCAAATCATGTTCGTTCCTCTAACTCTCATCCCCTTGGAATGAGCTCAACCAGAACAAAGCTCCAAAACAGCAACAGTCAAAATAAATTGAAAGCCAGGACTACACACTGGCTGAACACAAAACACAAAACTTCTTGACTGCCCACCCTTGAAAGACATTCAGCAACTAAGTTGTCCTTACCACGCACATATCTGATTTCAGTGGGAAACTCCTGCAATATGAGACTTCAGCGAAAGAGTCTGCGGTTCATGGAGCTCGACGAAGGTAGGAAAACAAACCATCAGGAGTGACAAAAGCTCTTTGGCTCGCTCAATTAGAGGGACTGGCCAAAATAACTTCACCAGATCGAACTTGCTAACATATTTAGAACCGCCAACACAGTCGTCCACTCTGGGAAAAGGGTACAAGTCCGATTTAGTAACGGCATTGAGCTTCCGAAAATCAAAACAGAAACCCATCCACCTCAGGTAGTAATATACAAGGTGAACTCCACGGACTGTTGCACCTTGCGCAATGCCGTGCTCGAGCATGAATTTCACCTCACTGTGCAATTTATATCATGAAGAAAAGCATGTGGGGAAAAATGTAAAAATTGTCTCTTCATAATTATATGAGGATCAGTGTTAATCTGTTTGGTATCTCAAATACATGCAATAGGACAGTGTGATCATTAGCAAAGACACCACTTGACAAGTACTTGTGGGGGCTATTTGTCAGAATAAGGTCAATCAGCGAGAAGTTTGCTGGATTTTTTACATGAATCCGTGTGGGTTTTGCAATCAGTTGAGTCAGGTTAAAGTCAAGACAAATATTCTTAAAATGGTCTGAGGCAGGGGTAAACCAATCTGAGTTATAATCCCCTAAAACGACATATTCAGATGAGAGAAAAGGTTTGAAATACTCAGAAATAGTACCAACAACGTCTGCCAGTGCAGTGAGCGGGCTGTAAATCCCTGCAACAGATAAATGTGTATTTTGGCTAATGGCCACATCTATAACCAAAAGCTGACATTTTTCGGGGATAGTGATATTTAGAGAACATGATGCCCCTAGTTGATTTCACTTGTACTGTACAGCCACTCCTCCCCCCCTTTTAAATCTGTCACACATGAAGATGTGTATGGCTAGTCTCGCAACATTAATCTCCCTCACAGCTTCCCAACCACAACTTCACTTCTAACATACTTCACAACTATGTGACTTGAAAGTGGACATACCAGCAAAAAGGCTTTAAAAAAAGTGAACAAACCGGTCACCGTGGCCATATATTAAAATAGAGTCTAATTAGTTCTGGGAATTATAATTATGTAACTTTGTTCAGAGTGATTTGCTCAACATTCTCCATGCCTTATTATGTCTCACTGTGAGGTTCAGCTAATTGGATTTCCAACGCTTCACTTCTCCTCCCAGAATGTGGTGGAGTTCATATATCAAATGGCCCCACTTTAGGGTAAGGTGCTAATGTCCACAGCCATCCCCGGAGGGCAGACACTTGAGACAATGAGGGATTCCACCCCTGCATTGCATTCAATCTAGCTGCTCACAGGCAGGGCCATTTCTAGCATTTTAGGGGCCCTAAGCAAGATTTGCCCCCCCCCCCCCCCCCCCAGATCTGATTTGATATCTGAGTGAGAGTGACTAACAAAATCAATGAAAAGGCACTGTTCACAGAGAGCTCCCATAGGACTTGACCGCTTCAGAACCAGATTGTAGGTTTGAGTGACGGTATCAAGTCTTACTACTTGTGATCGAGGGAGAGAATAATGATTTCTTAGTAGCAAATCATCAGATGTAACTTAATTAACTCTCTGATACTTTGTTAAGGAATCATTTGACATTATTGGTTATACACAATTTATACACCCAATCTGATTCTGTACCTCTGAACACTGAAGGGTTAACACTCTTACACTGAAGATTGAAGACTGAAACGATGGTATATTTCTAAATATGCTGTATTTAGTGATACAGCATATTTAGCAGGGGCTGCTATTGTTTCAGGCTGCCATATCATTTATTACCCTGATGACTACAGTACATCCCCACTGGGCACAGGCGTCAACATCTAGTTTTGATTTACATTTGGTTGAGTTGTCAATTAATGTGAATTTAACATGAAATCAACCCAAAAAATGCAATTGTGTTTCCTCAATGGCGTTAACACATTCACTGCACCCCAGATGACATCACAATACATTTTAACATGACACAATCCCCTTAATGTTCTTACCTAATGAGCCGGAAGACCAAAGCTAAATTCTCACTTAGTTATTTTCCATACAAGAGGACCCAGTGAATATACAAGCAGGCCCCACGAAACATGCGGTAAATGAAAATCAGGAGAGTGGAAAAACAAGCTGCCATATGGTTGTGAGTGTTTGTTTGTGTGTGTGTGTGTGTGTGTTTGTGCGTGTGTGTGTGTGTTTGTGCGTGTGTGTGTGTGTTTGTGCGTGTGTGTTTGTGCGTGTGTGTGTGTGACCCCTTGCATCGGGAGACATGGTTCACAACTCTGTCACGAAAAGGTGACCTTCTGTACACATACCCAGTGAACAAACGTTGATGCTGGAAGGAGCATCACTCACTGTCTGCCCCTGTCACACACACTATTGCAGGGATGAATTGTGTCAGTCAGTTTCCAACTGCCTCAGGATACTTCCACCGAACAACAACAATAACAACTAAAACGACAATGGCATCATCGCTGGGTACCTGTCCTTGGCATAATACTAATTACAGGCTGAACAGGAAAAGAACACCATGTTGTTACCGCCGGCCTACACCATCTCAACAGGATAAAACGGAAACTCTGACTCATGCATAGGATAGGGGGCCAACGAGGCGCTCTGATGTGTGTTTGTATAGTGTATTGACGAATGAGCACGACAACCCATTTGTGCATACGAGCACCTCCTGGTAGGATAAGAGAGACGAACATCTAAATGTTGAAGTGACCTTCGGTGACCTCTTTATATGGGAGGTCATTGTTATAGTATTATAGTATGATACCCAGGGCAGAGGAAGCCACATTACTCAAGCATACACATTAGAAACATGCACACACATGCTCATGGAACGTATTTACATGAAATGTGCACACACAAACACACACAAAGACAGAGAGTTGGAATCAATAGTTTTTTTAACCTGTATCCCAGGGCTCACGTGTGGAACCATGTATATTGTGCTTGGAGAGGTAGAGACTAATCAAAAGGAGAGCCACTGTGGCTTCTCTTAGCATTAGGTCTGTCTTTAATGTGATTTAACACAAGCCGACGGCTGTTATCACAACCGCGTGGGATCGGATGACGTCAGGACCGTCTCCCTGTCTCGTGTAGTAATCCTCGCACATGGACATTGGTCTTTTCACATCAGCAAGCGCTCTCTTTCTCTCTCACTCTATTTCTCAATGAAATTCAATAAATGCTTTATTGGCATGAATGGGTGGTTGCCACTGTTGCCAAAGAAATGTACTGTATATGAAGAATTCTATAAATGAACAATATGTTTGAGTAACCATATTAATATACACTGAGTGTACAAAATATTAGGAACCCCTTCATAATATTGAGTTGCACCCCCCTTTGCCCTAGGAAAAGCCTAAATTCATCGGGGCATGGACTCTATGAGGTTAAAAAAAACATTCCACCGGGATGTTAGCCCTTGTTGACTCCAATGCTTCCCACAGTTGTGTCAAGTTGGCTGGATGTCTTTTGGGTGGTGGACCATTCTTGATACACACGGGAAACTGTAGAGTGTGAAAAACCCAGCAGTGTTGCAGTTCTTGACTCACTCAAATCGGTGCGCCTGGCACCTACTACCATACCCTCTGAATGGCACACATACACAATCCATGTACTGTCTCAAGGTTTAAAAATCTTTCTTTAACCTGTCTCCTCCCCTTTACACTGATTGATGTGGATTTAATAAGTGACATCAGTAAGGCACCATAGCTTTCACCTGGTCAGTCTGTCATGGAAAGAGCAGGTATTCCTAATGTTCCTAGGCTCATGTGTATGACATGGTGGGGGATATCGTCTCTCTTATATTATGACAGGCCAGGACATAATCTACAGCAAGATAAACTGTCTCTAGGTTTTCTCTTAACAAAATAAATGCTGCAATTCTTTCTTTACATTTTAGGAGATAAATACCTCTGGTAAATAAATAGATAATTACCCACCGTGCTTAAATAGTCTTCTCTGTCCTTCCGTGTATTTCCATGGCATCCTGTCTCTATTGCCGGGATATGGTCTGTACATTGTTCATGTTTTCCCTTGTTTGAATTCTTTGAATCTGACAACATGTTGTGCTAATTTGATATTTCTATTAGAATTTGGTAACATTGAACTTTGTCATTAAACTGAATTTTGTTTTGCCAATAATTAGTGTACTGTGTGTATTTTGGTTATAGATTTCTATTTGTTTGCATTTTGTTATTTGTGGTCGAATGGAAGAATTTAGTCAGTGCTTTTGGCCCAGTTGCGCTAAAGGGTCACTCTGGATTGCGATGTTCGCATAAGAAAGCCTTGTGATGATAATATTCAGTGTAACGTTCGTCTGAAGAAGTAGACCAAGGTGCAGCGTGGTAAGTGTTCATGATCTTCAATACTCAGAACACCAAACAAAAGAAATAACAAACGTCCTGTTCTTCCAGCTTCACAGCGCTAACAAAAACAAACAAACAAGATCCCACAAAATAGGTGGGAAAACAGGCTACCTAAGTATGATTCCACACGTGGCCAAAACCAAAGAAATACAAAACATAGAATGCCCACCCCACATCACACCCTGACCTCACCAAATAGAGAAATAAACCGGCTCTCTAAGGTCAGGGCGTGACACACAGTGCGTTAGGTGAGCCCAGAATTTAGGGGGAATCTAGGGGGAATCTCCCAAATGATGCCCTATAAGCAAGGTTTGGGGCATTTCTGTGCACACCTAGAATATTATTTCAATATTCCAGGTGTAAAATTCCAGTGGGGCTTTTATCCCATGATGTGCATTTTAAATTGTAAAGGAGGCACCAAATTCTAATTGGTGGGTTCAATTTATACAGGGTCTTTCTAATTGCAAAATATGCTGTGTGTGCTTCATTTGTTCATGATTTTATAGCCATGCCAAAGCGCCCAGATTCATTTATAGTCAGACCAAGGTAAGTATAGTTGGTGGTGTGTTTCAGGGTTGTTTCTCATAGGTTGATATGGTATCTATCCTGTTTGGCCCTGTCCGGGGGCCCTGTCCGGGGGTGTCCTCAGATGGGTCCACAGTGTCTCCTGACCCCTCCTGTCTCAGCCTCCAGTATTTATGCTGCAGTAGTTTATGTGTCGGGGGGCTGGGGTCAGTTTGTTATATCTGGAGTACTTCTCCTGTCCTATTCGGTGTGCTGTGTGAATCTAAGTGTGCGTTCTCTAATTCACTCCTTCTCTCTCTCGGAGGACCTGAGCCCTAGGACCATGCCCCAGGATTACCTGACATGATGACTCCTTGCTGTCCCTAGTCCACCTGGCCGTGCTGCTGCTCCAGTTTCAACTGTTCTGCCTTCTTATTATTCGAACATGCTGATCATTTATGAACATTTGAACATCTTGGCCATGTTCTGTTATAATCCCCACTCGGCACAGCCAGAAGAGGACTGGCCACCCCACATATGCTCTCTCTAATTCTCTCTTTTTTTCTCTCTCTCGGAGGACCTGAGCCCTAGGACCATGCCCCAGGACTACCTGACATGATGACTCCTTGCTGTCCCCAGTCCATCTGACCGTGCTGCTGCTCCAGTTTCAACTGTTCTGCCTTATTATTATACGACCATGCTGGTCATTTATGAACATTTGAACATCTTGGCCATGTTCTGTTATAATCTCCACCCGGCACAGCCAGAAGAGGACTGGCCACCCCACATAGCCTGGTTCCTCTCTAGGTTTCTTCCTAGGTTTTGGCCTTTCTAGGGAGTTTTTCCTAGCCACCGTGCTTCTACACCTGCATTGCTTGCTGTTTGGGGTTTTAGGCTGGGTTTCTGTACAGCACTTTGAGATATCAGCTGATGTATGAAGGGCTATATAAATAAATTTGATTTGATTTGATTTGATCTACTTTCCTGAGATCTGTACTTTTTCTGAAAGATCATTACTTCGTTCTTTTCCATGTTTTAGCAAGGACAGGATTTGTTGTAGCAGCCCCTGTTCTGTTGGTGACAAAATTACAAAGTCATCAGCATATAAAATAAACTTTATTTGTCTTCTAAGTTGAGTCCCAGATATGTAGATTTTTGTAATATGGTAGCCTGTAGATTTATATAAATGTTGATTAAGATCGGACTAATATTGAAACCTATTGAATTGTGTTCATTTGTTGTCAAATTTTACACAACATTTGTTTTCCTTATAGATCACATTAATAAGATCATAGACCTTGCCTCCTATACCACTTTGAAGGAGTTTTAAGAACCATGCAATATGGAATCAAAGCCCTTTTAAAGTCTATACAACAGGCACATATTTTTCCTTTGTGAGTTTGGTGCACCTGCTCTCGGACCAAAGTGTGGAGGGTATAAAAGTGATCTGTTGTTCAGTGTTTTGGGACGAATCCAATTGTACTTTTACTTCAGATGTTGTGTTCACTTAGGAAGGCCTGAATATGGCGTTCTTTAAGCTCCAGAAAACCTTCCCTAATTTACTACTAAAAGAGATGCCTTTATAGTTGTTAGGGTCAAACTTGTCACATTTTTTTAAAATAAAGCTGTGATAAAGCCTTGGCTCCAGATCTCAGGAAAGTAGCCTACCCTCATCGCTAAACAGCTTGAGAATTGCCTCTCTCAGCTTAGGGCTGCTGTGCTTCATTATTTCTGTTCGAATGTTGTCTGGCCCACAGGCTTTACCCCTCTTGTGGGCATTTATTTTCTCATTTAGTTGAGACAATGTAATGGGATTGTCCAGCTGGTTTTGATGGTATTTTACTGTTAATTCTTATTCTGATGTTTGGGTGGAATGCACAGGAAGTACTTCAGGCCTATATAATGTGTGAACATTATACCAGAATAATACCAGAATATCTGTCTTTGAAATTATTCCTTTTTATCCCCTTTTCACTGTATCTCTGCTTTAGCAATCTCTCATGAAACCTTCCATCAATAGTGCTGAAATGGGCTCATCAAATAATAATGCGTGAGCGCCTGTTTTCACACTATCCTCCAAGTAAAGTATATAGGAGTTTGAATTGCCTTTCTCTTCTCTGCAGACAATGTAGCCTTGAATGTTTATGTGGCAAAAGGCATCTGAAAAGTGTGCTTACTGATGGTTGGTTGGGTTCGTGAAAAACAACAACGAAGCAATGATTATTCCTTCGAGATAGCTTCAAAGCGAGATCCAATCACCACTTCATAGGTTTCTGCTTTGTATTCAACACTTTACAAATAACCCTCGTTGGAGGAGTCTCAGCTCAGCTTGACATCAGCCTAGCTTGATGGCTATGTTTACAGATAACTGCATTTCACTGGAAACCCCGTTTACACGTTAATGTCGATATTGGCTAGGGCTGTGGCGGTCATGGCATTTTGTTAGTCGGTGATTGTCAAGCAAATAACTTCCGGTCTGACGGTAATTGACCGTTAAACAACATAACCCCATTTACAGTGGTTCCTCCTTTAAAAGCTGCGAGCTTACACAGTGGGACTTAGAGGTCCCCAGCATCATAGCTTCATTGCTCCAGACCACCACAAGGGGGAGGTAGAGCACTCATTACGCATTTGGGTCCCAATATTTTTATATGACCAATCATATCGAGTGGTTCCCATGACGAATTTCACACGAGCCACCCGTCCCTGGTGACATTCTTCAGCAAAGATGGCTGACAAAACATTACAGTGGAAGCAAATGTAAGTAATTATAACGTCATAACGAGTCAAGGAGAACAATGTACAATTAAGGGGAATATGTTAGTTAATGTAGTGACAGACGATTGTGCATATTTTTTTGTCATTCAGTTAATTTACGAAGATTGCTATTTAGCAAGTTAGCTGACTAGCTAACATTAGCCAGCTACCTAGCTAGTGTTATGACATGAGTTTGAATTTGAAATGCGTGTTGTTTAATGTTTTAGGGACTCCTGAGAAAACCAGCAAACCAGGATGTCATCTTGTGAAACAGTGGATGTAAAGAATCTAGCTAGCTAAAGCATTTACTGCAAATTGAATGTACAATTGAGTAAGCTTGCCTGGCATACACAATTGCACAATTGCAACTAGCTAACTATTTATTTGCTTATTGTGTAGTGGAGGATAAAAAATAACTGTATGCCTATGGATGTGTAGCTAGCTACAGTATGTAGCTGATCTGTGTATGGACCCTAAAACGTTTGGTATGAATATTAGTTCAGAACATATCTATGAACCTCAGCTATCATAGTTGTTGTATCAACTTCAGGTTGAATGGCATTATTGAAGCCTGTGGATTGAGTGGAATATAATAACTTTATTGTGCCAAGGATGTAAGTCCTACAGTATATACCACGCATGAGATCCCCACATTGTAGCCTGTACATTGAATATGTTCACTGATCATGTACTCTTCCTTGGCAAATAAAGGTGCAGTTCAGGTATGAATGTCTGTGAGACATTCTTTTTCAGTCATATCAAACTCCCTTATTTGAATGATGCTGTGTCTGCATGTATGTATTACAATTATACTTAGTTTGAACCAGTGGAGAATGTGAAACGCTTTATTGAAAGTTCATTATCCAGGTGTTATAAATAGATCATACTTACATTATAAATATTATAATTGTAGTATTGTATTATAAATACAAGTTAAATCTGTACTTCAATGCACATATGGTGTGCATTATAAAAACAGAGGAAGAAAGAGGAGGTGTGGACAGAGGTGTTGAAGACAGAAAGGAAAGAGGTAAAACAGAGGAACAGGGAAAACAGCTTATGATTAATGAATTACAGTACTACCTTAATATTCTCTCAGTTCATCACAATTACATAGTGTCTCTAGCAGTGTCTCCTAACCAGCCTTGTGCTCCCAGTCGGCCCGAAGGTTATCTTAAGAGCGGGTGACGTGGCGATGACGGGACTGACTTCCTCTCTCACATCAAAACATACCTGCAGACAAGAGACAGATGGATAGAGAGAGAAGCATGATTAAGCTTTGTTTAAAAAAAAATTCTAACATGGTCAGTCATCATAATCATCTGAAAGGGGAAATGCAAAACTGACCTTGGATCATTAACTGTGTGACTACTACATCTCTACCTGTATTTCAATGTAAAACATCTCCATAATAATACTTCCGGTATAATATACACATTATATCCCTTATTACAAATCATGATAACATTGGATAGGTAGATACAATACATGTGCATGTGTAGCATGTGAAAATAGCAGGATCATATCAATGATAGTGTCACAAATGAATACATAAATACCACTTGAAGCTTGATGATGACTTGATCAATTGAATCAGCTGTGCAGTGCTAAGGAAAAAACAAAAATGTGCCCCCATTTGAGTCCCCAGGACCAGGACTGAGATCCACTGCTCTTCATTGGGACCTCTTCATCTGCAGACAGGCTTTCACAGCTCTCTGTATCTCAGGGCAGAACACCTCACAATAAATTGACTACACAAAAGTACCTGCTCGATCCAGAATAGCCTACTCTTTCACTTTGGCAGCTGGGCCTGCTATCCTTTCACCCTCTTCCAAAAAATACAACATTTTGCCATTATCAAGAGTGACACTGGGGCTAAAACAATATCCTACATTGTGTTGGATGACTGCACCTAAAAAGGCTGGAGACTCATAACTAATCGAAGAGCTTGCTTGTAAATATGTCTTGACCAAAAGATGAGGAGTCAGTGGTAGAGTCCACTTGACGCTGCAGCACAGCAAGATTCTCAGTAAACAGGGGGCATGGGATGTCAGGAACAATGACCCCATTGTCGGTGTTTCTAGATTATCCTCCTGATAAAGCAGGTCCTCTACCTGCTGAATCGTGAGCGCTCAAAAGAAACAAATCTGTATTAGTGACGATAAATGTAAAGGAAGATCTGTCAAGCCATTCACATATCACACAGACACATACAGTACCTCTGCATAGTCTGGCTCAGACAGGTGGTTTGGAGCATTCCGATATTCCACAGTTGGTGAGATGTCAGGTTCGCCTCTGTACTTAAAGGGTGGTTATTCCAACTCTTTGTGAAATGCTGCAGATCTGCCCACAGACAAGGTAGGAACACATATCCCACACAGAAGAGGTGGATAGAATTTGACAGGTCAAGGTAGCCTTCTTCCTCCAAACTGTGCAGCAAGTTGTAGTACCGACATGTCACAGCACTCCAAACATCTCTTCATAAGCATTCCACTCTAACAGAGAGAAAGACAAGTTTTAGTTGGGGGGAGGAACCTAATCTCTGTGGTCCTGTGGTCTTCCTCCATGAATAGTGAACACCGAGGTTATAGAAATGCAAGTTGTGTGTGCCTCTGTGAGTGGTTACTGAC
Source organism: Oncorhynchus kisutch (assembly GCF_002021735.2). Lineage (NCBI taxonomy): Eukaryota > Metazoa > Chordata > Actinopteri > Salmoniformes > Salmonidae > Oncorhynchus > Oncorhynchus kisutch. The sequence goes on along the minus strand of NC_034198.2, from coordinate 13,144,347 downwards.
TGTATGTGACACAGACAACTATCTGAGTGTACCTGAAACATTTAAATATAGAGGGCTATATGTCTCACTACTTGGTTATTGCAATTTCCCCCAGGGAAATCATGACTTGGCAGCAATAGGGGCTTGATAGTCCAGTGAAAATGGTTGAGTGTTTATGTGGTGTGAATCTGAAAATGATCTTAAGGGTTTTTTAATTAATGCATTTGAGACAGGTTCCATGTACAACAAGACAGGCAAGAGAGGAAGAGAGAAAAAGAACACAGAACAGTTTAATTACCTCTGGTTATGGACACTTTTACCAGCAATAAAGCTTCTGTAACAGTGTAACTTTAGACCGTCCCCTCGCCCATACCCGGGCGCGAACCAGGGACCCTCTGCACACATCAACAACAGTCACCCACGAAGCATCATTACCCATCGCTCCAAAAAAGCCGCAGCCCTTGCAGAGCAAGGGGAACCACTACTTCAAGGTCTCAGAGCAAGTGACGTAACCGATTGAAACGCTAACTAGCCGTTTCACATCCGTTACACTTCCACGGCCTGTTCCTCAGACAGTGAACATCTGGCAATATCTACATTTTCGACCCCTTGATCAGCGCGCACTCTGAAAGTAAAGAAAATAGCTTCTTTTTTTTGTAGGTATGAAAACAATAACTGAGATATCACCGTTTAATCAAAAGCAGCAGATGTCATTTTCAGGATACGTCAATACAGTGCAGAAAGCAATTTTACGAGGTTTGATGAGGAAGATGTCAAGGGTTTTTATACAGGAAGTAACTCCTCACAAGATGATACAATATGCATAATACAAGTCATTTTTATTCATTCTACTATATCAATATTTACCTTGAAAGCCATCCATTCCTGCCGACTCCATCCATAAAGTATCCAAAAGTAGGTGCTGCTTTGTTATTGGCCGCAGTGTCCAGATAGAAGATCTATACAAGAGGGAACCTACGCTTAACATCAGACTGGTATTGTGGTTGTTTATTAGGTGATGGGAAATATGCCATAAGCATACAAAATAATATACTTACCTTCATTGAAAATCGATCTATACCGCCAATGATGACAATGTTCTATCTTGAAAAAAATCATTGGAATTAAAAGTGAAATGTTTAACCTATTAACCTGCTTCAAATGTATGTATTACCAGTTGATGAAGAATAACTCCAATATATCATTGAACATTTGTCTACAAATAAGTAAGAATAGAAAAGTTAAATTTACTTCTTAGATTTTGGAGACATTATACAGTGGGGCAAAAAAGTATTTAGTCAGCCACCAATTGTGCAAGTTCTCCCACTTAAAAAGATGAGAGAGGCCTGTAATTTTCATCATAGGTACACTTAAACTATGACAGACAAAATGAGGGAAAAAAATCCAGAAAATCCCATTGTAGGATTTTTTTATGAATTTATTTGCAAATTATGGTGGAAAATAAGTTTTGGGTCACCTACAAACAAGCAAGATTTCTGGCTCTCACAGACCTGTAACTTCTTCTTTAAGAGGCCTCTCTGTCCTCCACTCGTTACCTGTATTAATGGCACCTGTTTGAACTTGTTATCAGTATAAAAGACACCTGTCCACAACCTCAAACAGTCACACTCCAAACTCCTCTATGGCCAAGACCAAAGAGCTGTTAATGGACACCAGAAACAAAATTGTAGACCTGCACCAGGCTGGGAAGACTGAATCTGCAATAGCTAAGCAGCTTGGTTTAAAGAAATCAACTGTGGGAGCAATTATTAGGAAATGGAAGACGTACAAGGCCACTGATAATCTCCCTCGATCTGGGGCTCCACACAAGATCTCACCCCGTGGGGTCAAAATGATCATAAGAACAGTGAGCAAAAATCTCAGAGCCACACAGGGGGACCTAGTGAATGACCTGCAGAGAGCTGGGACCAAAGTAACAAAGCCTACCATCAGTAACACACTACGCCGCCAGGGACTCAAATCCTGCAGTTCCAGACATGTCCCCCTGCTTAAGCCAGTACATGTCCAGGCCCGTCTGAAGTTTGCTAGAGAGCATTTGGATGATCCAGAAGAAGATTGGGAGAATGTCATATGGTCAGATGAAACCAAAATATAACTTTTTGGTAAAAACTCAACTCGTCGTGTATGGAGGACAAAGAATGCTGAGTTGCATCCAAAGAACACCATACCTACTGTGAAGCATGGGGGTGGACATCATGCTTTGGGGCTGTTTTTCTGCAAAGGGACCAGGACGACTGATCCGTGTAAAGGAAAGAATGAATGGGGCCATGTATCGTGAGATTTTGAGTGAAAACCTCATTCCATCAGTAAGTGCATTGAAGATGAAACATGGCTGGGTCTTTCAGCATGACAATGATCCCAAACACACCGCCGGGGCAACGAAGGAGTGGCTTCGTAAGACACATTTCAAGGTCCTGGAGTGGCTTAGCCAGTCTCCAGATCTCAACCCCATAGAAAATCTTTGGAGGGAGTTGAAAGTCTGTGTTCCCCAGCAACAGCCCCAAAACATCACTGCTCTAGAGGAGATCTGCATGGAGGAATTGGCCAAAATACCAGAAACAGTGTGTGAAAACCTTGTGAAGACTTACAGAACACGTTTGACCTCTGTCATTGCCAACAAAGGATATGTAACAAAGTATTCAGATAAACTTTTGTTATTGACCAAATACTTATTTTCCACCATCATTTTCAAATAAATTCATAAAAAATCCTACAATGTGATTTTCTGGATTTTTTTTCTCATTTTGTCTGGCATAATTGAAGTGTACCTATGTTGAAAATTACAGGCCTCTCTCATCTTTTTAAGTGGGAGAACTTGCACAATTGGTGGCTGACTAAATACTTTTTTGCCCCACTGTTATTCTTAGTGCCTTATCAATTTATGATGTGTGTCAATGTGGATGAGAGACAGGGGAGCAGGAACAGAGTATCTTTGCAGAGCAATGCAACGAAGCTGGATCATTCTGGCAATGATACCTGCACCATCTACACACTGCAAAGACTCCTTAACTCTTTTGTACACGATGGCCAATTGCTTGGAGACTTCCTTTGACCATTCTAAATCATGCGGATGGGGCATCCTTGCCTTAATGGCCCTGACCTTCTGGTCTAACTCTTCATCTGACATATCAGAATAGCATTCCCTGACAGACATATTGTGTTCTTTCATCCTCCTGTAAAAAAAAAGCTAACCGTTACACTGTCATGAAATAGATCGACTATGAAAAATAGGACATGGCCTGCTTATGAGTTGCCATGAAAGAACGTTAGATGAATTCAACTGAAAATGGCGAGAACAGGCATTCGTAGCTAAATGTTTTAAGTTAGCTTGAGAATAATAATTGTATGATTTATCATTCTATAGTATGTATGTATGTACTGTACAGTATGTAATATAGTAGAATGTTATGAACCGACACTGAATCGTAGGAGCTAACTACTAGCTATGTAGAAGTTGGACAGAAGAATGCCCAGTGCTGCTTATCTGAGATGCCATCACACAGTCCTTCATAGGAGTACGCTTATTTTGTGTTTTGTTTTTTAATTTTTAATTTTAATTTTTTATTTTTAATACATTCTAAGGCTGCATGCAACTGTAATGATTTGAAAAAAGTTGAATGAAAGGCATGAGCTCTGCTTTGTTATTTGCATAGACTGCACACATTTTATAAGTCTCTCATTCACAATTTTACAACCACTTGATAATGCCTCAAATTTCCCGGCGGCATCCCCTTTGTGGCCGTAATGCCCCTAAAAAAATCCATGCCTTCTGCGGGCAGTGGCTGTTGTGCCATTGGGCTGAATATAATAATTATACATCCCTTCTCCCAGCTGCGTGCTCTGAAGCACCTCTCACTCACATTGCTCTCCCACTGCTGGCTTGCTTCTGAAGTTAAGCAGGGTTGGTCCTGGATGGGAGACCAGATACTACTGGAAGTGGTGTTGGAGGGCTAGTCGGATGCACCCTTTCCTCTGGTCTAAAGAAAATATCCCAATGCCCAAGGGCAATGATTGGGTACATTGCTCTGTGTAGAGTGCTGTCTTTCGGATGGGATGTTAAACAGGTGTCCTGGCTGTCCTCACTAAAATACCCCTTGGCACTTATCATGAAAGTAGGGGTGTTAACCCCGATGTCCTGGCTGAATTCCAATCTGGCTCTCATATCATCATGGTCACCTAACTACAATTGGCTAATTCATCTCCTCTGTAACTATTCCACAGGTTGTAGCTGTAAATGAGAATGTGTTCTCAGTCAACTTACCTGGTAAAATAAGGGTTAAATAAAAGATAGCTCAATTCTTATTAGCCAATGCCTGCCACATACTCTGTGACACAACTGTGTGGGTCCTTATCCAATTCTGAGGTGCATATTGAAGATGTTGGAAGAACTGTCTACATTTACTTTTCATCAGCCAACAAGATAAGTAGGCCTAATGAATAACAAAATCACTAGCCTATGTCAGTCTACTATCCTCCATAGTACAAAAGTTTACCTATTCTGTGAGAGAAATAAATATTTTGTAACATAGTCTGGGACAGTTGTGGGATGCAATAGATCCCAAATTAATAAAACGACAAGCATAAAAAAATATGTTTTTAAGCAATGAATCTAATGCAACAGATCAGAACATTTAGCTTAAAATGTTGATAAACTATTCGGCTACTTCCTCACATTATAAGTGTAGCAATGCGCACACGACAGAAGGCCAAATGTTCCTAAACGCAAATCAATTAGTGGGAAAACACCATTCTCAAAAGTGACCGGAAATGCAATTATGCATGTAATGCTTTTATTCTAAATGTGCATTTTTATGGTGAAAATGGTCAAACTTGAATCTCAAACGCTGTGTATGCATCAGTTAGGCTCTACACCCGTTCTAAAGCGGATTAACTTCTTATGGGCAGGCGGTAGCGTCCCGCCTGGCCAACATCCTGTGAAATTGCAGAGCGCGAAATTCAAAAATACCTCATTCAAATATTTAACATTCTTGAAAATATATGTGTTATACATCAAAATAAAACTTAACTTGTTGTCAATCCAGCCGCTATGTCAGATTTCAAAAAGGCTTTACGGCGAAAGCAAACCATGCGATTATCTGAGGACAGCGCCCCGCCTACAAACACATGAAAATCATATTTCAACCAGGCAGGTGCACCACAAAGGTCAGAAATAGCGATATTATTCATGCCTTACCTTTGAAGATCTTCTTCTGTTGGCATTCCAAAATGTCTCAGAAACATCACAAATGGTCCTTTTGTTCGAAAATGTCCTTCTTTATGTCCCAAAAATGTCCATTTATTTGGCAAGTTTGATTCAGAAATACACCGGTTTCAACTCACCTAACATGCCTACAAAGTATCTAATAAGTTACCTGTAAATTTTGTCCAAACATTTCAAACAATGTTCCTAATCCAACCTCAAGTACCCTAAAATGTAAATAATAGATAACATTTAAGATGGAATAAACTGTTTCCAGTACCGGATAAAAACAACGTGAAGCTCGCTCCAGCTGCGCATAAGAGTCCACCTGGAGTGACACTTACAATGAATAGCACTACTTCTTCATTTCTCAAAAGAAAAACATCAAACAATTTCTAAAGACTGTTGACATCTAGTGGAAGCCATAGGAACTGCAATCAGGTTCCTAATAATAAGGGTATCCCATAGAAAATAAATTGAAAAATCTATGACCTCATTAAAAAAGAATCCCTGGATGGTTTGTCCTCTGGGTTTCGCCTGCATATCAGTTCTGTTATATTCACAGACATGATTTTAACAGTTTTAGAAATGTTAGAGTGTTTTCTATCCAAATCTACCAATTATATGCATGTCCTAGCTTCTGGGCCTGAGTAACAGGCAGTTTACTTTGGGCATGCTTTTCATCTGGAGGTGAAAATACTGCCCCCTACCCAAGAGAGGTTTAAATGTGCTTAATTTTAAGAAGTTATTTGGTCACTTTACAAACCTTATCAAAACATATAGGCCTATGGGCAAGGATACATGAGGTGTGCGACTATGATTATAAAAAGTTGCAAAAAAAAGGCATGCACTGTTTTTTGACTTACTGCATACAAGCTGGGCATCATTCACAAGTGATAACATCATTCACAAGTAATGGGCTAATATTGTCATATACTAAATCATATTTGTGTGAAATTTGTTTGGATTTAGACTGGACTATTATCTTGCACCTTCCTCGAAACTGGGGCAGGGGGAAAAAATACATTTCATATATGCACTTAAACAGCGAATAGAGGATGCTTTAACCGTGGTTCCTTTTTATGCCAGCCAGATAGGCTATAGTAGGCTACTATATTTATTTCTCAACTTTCCTGATATTAAGCACACTGCTTCTCTTTACAACAGGAGTATAGCTATAGAAAGCTGATGGGATACTCCTCTTCTTAAATAGAGGCCATCCCTCTGTTTTCTCACGCAATTGCATAATCTATAGAAATGTTGCAAAACATGACTCATGGGCTCTGATGAAGTGTTTGATTAAATTTTTGAATACATTTGCATTGTGTCAGAGTGATGTCACGATCGTCGTATTGAGTAGACCAAAGCGCAGCGTGGTGTGAATGCATGATTTTTAAGAAAGGACAAAAAAAAACACGAAGTACATTAACAAACAAACAAACTAACAAGACGAACGTGACTGCTATCAAAACGTTGTGCTAACAAGCAGCATCAGAGCTGGGAGAAGCCTAACTACTGTGACTAATTGGTCACATGGAATTTGACTGCCATCAAGGCTCGTGATCGCCGGTGTGGCGGTAATATGTTCCGAGTAATTCGCCTAATATTGGCTCATATTATATGTGTCCTTTTTCCCAAAATGTACATATTCCTGAAATTTGATTTGGTGAAATGGTGCTGCCACAGTAAACAGAATCAAAAGACGATTACAGTATCTACAGTGCATTCGGAAAGTATTCAGACCCCTTCCATTTTCCACATTTTGTTAAGTTACAGCATTATTCTAAAATGGATGAAATCAAATACAAATACTATCAATCGACACACTATACTCCATAATGACAAAGTGAAAACAGGTTTGTGGAAATGTTTGCAAATGTACAAAAAACAATTACAATTACAAAAAAACATACCCTTATTTACACAAGTATTCAGACCCTTTGCTATGAGACTCGAAATGGAGATCAGGTGCATCATGTTTCCATTGATCATCCTTAAGCTGTTTCTACAACTTGATTGGAGTCCACCTGTGGTAAATTCCATTGATTGGACATGAAGGCACACAACTGTCTATATCAGGTCCAACAGTTGACCGTCCATGTCAGAGCAAAATCCAAGCCACGAGGTCATAGGAATTGCCCTTAGAGCTCCGAGACAGGATTGTATCGAGGCACAGATTTGGGGAAGGGTAAAAAAAAATTGGCCAGCATTGAAGGTCCCCAAGAATACAGTGTCCTCCATCATTCTTAAATGGAAGAAGTTTGGAACCACCAAGACTTTTCCTAAAGCTGGTTTCCTGGCCAAACTGAGCAGTCAGGGTAGAAGGGCCTTGGTCAGGGAGGTGACCAAGAACACGATGGTCACTCTGACAGAGCTCCAGAGTTCCTCTGTGGAGATGGGATAACCTTACAGATGGACACCCATCTCTGCAGCACTCCACCAATCAGGTCTTTATGTAGAGTGGCCAGACAGAAGCCACTCCTCAGTAAAAAGGCACATGACAGCCCACTTGGAGTTTGCCAAAAGGCACCTAAAGGAGTCTCAGACCATGAGAAACAAGATTCTCTGGTCCGATGAAACCAAGATTGAACTCTTTGGCCTGAATGCCAAGCATCACGTCTGGTGGAAACTTGGTACCATCCCTACGGTGAAGCATGGTGGAGGCAGCATCATGCTGTGAGGATGTTTTTCAGCGTCGGGGACTGGGAGACTAGTCAGGATCGAGAGAAAGATGAACGGAGGCAAAGTACAGAGAGATCTTTGATTAAAACCTGCTCCAGAGCGCTCAGGAATTCAGACTGGGGTGAAACAACCCTAAGCTCACAGTCAAGACAACGCATGAGTGGCTTTGGGACAAGTCTCTGAATGTCCTTGAGGGGCTCAGCCAGAGCTTGGGCTTGAACCCGATCTAACATCTCTGGAAAGACCAGAAAATAGCTGTGCAGCAACGCTTCCCATCCAACCTGACAGAGCTTGAGAGGATCTGCTGAGAAGAATGGGAGAAACTCCACAAATACAGTTGTGCCAAGCTCGTAGCGCCATACCCAAGAAGACTTGAGGCTGTAATCGCTGCCAAAGGTGCTTCAACAAAGTACTGAGTAAAGGGTCTAAATACTTATGTAAATGTCATATTTCGTATTTATTACATTTAAAAAAATCTAAAAACCTGTTTTTGTTTTATCATTATGGGGTATTGTGTGTAGATTGATGAGGGAAAAAAATGACAATTTAATCAATATTAGAATATGGCTGTAACATAACAAAATGTGGAAAAAGTCAAGAGGTCTGAATACTTTCTTAATGCACTGTATCAGCAAAGACTTTTCGAATCCACATTGAATAATTACGCCCTGTACGGATATATAAACAATTTGCAATTAAGACGCATTGTGACCTGATTGTGATCAGAGCTTCCTGACCACCCCCAGAGGTAATCAGGTACGCATTATGGCTGCGTTTAGACAGGCAGCCAATTCCAATATTTTTTTCACTAATTGATCTTTTGACCAATCAGATCAGCTCAAATGTAGACGGATCATTATTCATAGACCATTGACTTATGCCATCAATTAAAAATATGTATATATTTTACGAATAGCTGTAAAATAATTTGCATACAGAGAGCGACCTGGTGGAGGGACAAGAGACACATTTGAATGCCATGTGTAGACACATTTCTGGGCACAAATGTGGGCACAATAAGAATGTGGACAAGATCAAGACACTGGACCAATGTTAGCGGCAGGTATAAAGAAGGCTTTGGAGAGAGGAACAGATGGTGACAGAGATAATCAAAGGATGATCACAGCAAGGGGAGGAGAGAAGTAACCATCGATTTTTGGAGACAAGGGTGGTTTCTCACCCAATACCCAACTCAATAAAGTGGTCTGATAAATTAACAAATCAAAGTTATTTGTGCCCTTATCATGTCATTTCAAGGGCATAATGCATATGATAAGTATCACCAGGATTTCCCCCAAGGGCATAGCATGCCATGAGGATTTTTATATTTGTTTTCTCACCACATTGGCATAATTACATGTTATGAATTGATGCTCTGGTGACTGAAGCAGAGAAAAACGACATCCTACAGTTAGCACAGCAGGTTGTATTAATTTGAATGGCAGTCTATAATTCATATTAGATAAATATGACTCCCTGTGTCTTTTTCCTGCACAGCCCTCCCTGCATGGCTTGGCAGGCAGCAGTGGTTGAGCCGTGGAGGGATACGTTGTGTGTTCCAGTGCCTGAGATTCTGTCACTTTCAGCGTCAACCCATGAGGCTGCCTTTATCAGCCGGCCCACACGTCTGTGGACAGCCTGATAACATCTGTGTGGCCACCGTACCCTCCCTCTGGCAGCAGATCCGACATCAGAGCTGCCTTGCTTGGGGAAACACTAGACATCTCAGCTGGAGTGGTGGTCATTCCTCCAGATGGGTCTGTATCTGAATCAGGACAGCCATTTTGGCTAATGACTGGAGTTGTGTCTCAAGTTTTAGTAGATGTTGGAGGATTGATATGTTTTCCCCTGACCACTGTGTTATGTACTTCCCCATTTAAATAATTGGTTTGGTTAATGAAGTAAGGAAAATAATTGGTATGGTTACATTTTCACATTAGACCCATAATGTAAATTTGAGAATGTGTCAGGAGGTAATTGAGGATTGTGTGTCACGTGGCAGTAGTTTTATTCCTGACTTTGTTGATGGAGACATTCACAGTCACAATACATATTGTTTACAATAATGTTTCTTCAAAGTCACTTAAATAACTTTGGGTAAAAAACATTATTTTCCAATAGTTTCATTTTGGACCGAACCAGAATTATTTTCGTCCCATTCTATTGTTCCAACCAGCAAGAAACAGTTCTGAACCAGATTTAACCTGTTAAATCAACAGTTTTTTTAAAACATTTAGCTTACTAAATGACTTCAGAAATCAGTGTGGATAGAGTAGGCAAGCTAGTTATTTACATGCGTGATGGACAGACAAGTGTAGCCTACGGCACAAGATGCGTCGGAAATTTTGCAGGTGGGGAAAGAGCCAGAGAGGGTTGAAGAGGAGGCTTGAAGTGCTGGGCATCTTGTGACATGCATTATCAGAACTAGGCCCACAGAATTATACCTAGGAGGGGCTTCTATGGAGGAACTTTGAATTACGCTTGTAAACGTCAGTAGAGTAGCCTATGCTTTGGAAGGGAGGAGGGGCAGGCTGCCTAAACATCCACACACACTTGCAAAGATTTTCAGCTTGCAGGCAGACACTGGAATGCATTTCTGAGTGACAGAGGGAGGGCTTTGCATAGGCGCTTTGTTGCGTTTTTTTGTGGGACTAGAACAAAAATGACTGGAATATAAAATAACGTTATTAACCGGTTCCGATGTTTTTAAAATAACAGTTCTTGTTGTTCCAGAACAGCATGGATCATTTTTGTTCCCGGTTCCATTTCTGTTCCTTGAAAAATGTATTTTCCGGTTTTCGGGTTCTGTCCCCCTAACCGGTTCTGACAACTGGTATAAACCCGACCCACTGGTCACACACTGGTTGAATCAGCATTGTTTCCACGCCATTTCAATTAAATTACGTTGAACCAATGCGGAATAGATGTTGAATTGACATCTGTGCCAGTGGGTAGCCCAATGCATATAAGTGGGAACTTGGGTAAATACCTGGTTAATGTCTTTGTATTGTCTCTGTTCATAGGTAGTGTTTTTATGTTGCTCAGAGGTAGCCTATAGAACAAAGTGTTTCCTGTACATGAACAATACTTTAATATCATCATGCACAACAACATAACAGAAAAACCGTGCCTGTCTGCTTTTACAGAACTTTCTGACCTCAATATGTTCTATTCACCTTTAGCATTAAATGCTGCTTCTCAAGTGTGTATTGTATAACCTACATTGTAATCGAAGGCAAGGAGTGTGACATGTGTCTCTACAAATCCATTTTTAGATTTTGTGTGATGTAAAATAGCTCCTCTTCATGCAAGGGAAAATGTAGCTTGTGAGATTGGCTAAAGTCCAAGGGCTGGAGCTTTGGCCATCCAGCCAGCAAATACAAAGCACCTTGCCTGTCTCCGCCAAAAGCCTCGCCTTGGGACTGAATTATCTTCTCTTGGAGGTTAACGAGAGAACAAACAGGCTCTCCTTGTCTGTACTTCATTACCTTCCTACTCTCCCCACTCGTTCCCTTTCTCGCCTTCTATTATTCTCTCTCTCCCCCTACACACAGGGAGTTGTCACTGGCACGTGTCCTGACCTAGCAGATTTGAATTAACGACTGTTGCTATTGAGTTCTCAACCACGACCAATCTCAGTCAGCGATATTGAGGGAAGGGAGACAAACCGGTAGCCGTAATGTCTTAGTGCAGCCAACAAACGATGCTTAACCGTGAAGGTACGATTTGGTGTTCCAGTGATATCTGTTGTCCGAGCAGCTTGCTCCCTACATACAGAAATGTGCAAACTGAGTCCCGTTGTTTAATGGGGAAACTCCATCATGCCTGCGTAGCTCTCTCTCGACAGAGCTGAGCAAGTCTAGATATAGTATAGACAGATACGTGTAGCTAGGTTGACTGGGTCTATATCGGCTAGGTACCTTTCATTCCTCAGACATGAACTTCTGAAAGTGCAAAAAGTTTTAAAGTTTTACAGCAAAAAAATGGGCAGAACATCAATTTTCTCCCTCTGAAGTTTTTTTGGGGCAAGGCACTGTTGCATGGCACAGAGGGTACAGCAGGAACATTCATTTTCATGGCATTTAATTGCAGGCCGTCTCCGGCAGATGCACTCATTACATCATAATCTGTGAGAGGTCACCCAGGTCCATCTCTCAGGCGAGGGAGAGGAGAGAGAGGAGTGAATCTGCCTGTCAGGCTGATGAGCACTCATCAATCAGCCAGACACCGGTTTGGGCTGGGGAAGAGGAGGAAGAGGGACACTGGTCCACTTACTTAGCTGCCTGATGACTCAGGCTAATGGAAACTCCACCTTCAAATAGAGACAAGTTGCAGTAGGGGGCCCCACCGTACAATGTCGAGTTGGCCCATTAAAGTTAATATCAGGGAAAACACTCGATGTGCTACGGTAATCAATGATCTATTCTGTTCCGTTGACTTAAGATACAGTACAGGTTGGATTTGTCTGGTGTGTTTCTATTATTTTCTTTTCATTTTTTGTGTTAGAACTTTTCATTCAGCATGCCAATACTGCAGTGATTGCAAATAGTTACAACTTGTATTTTTTTTATGTTCAAAGGCTCTTAAAAGTTACTAGTTGTGCAACAGTGACAATACTGCACCTCTAGCCTGCATGAGAACTGCTGTATTCATTGGTTTTCATTTTCCCTGTTGGGTCGGAACCTATGGCCAACACTTGGCTAATGGCTAGCTTACAGACATGATCGCTAGCTTACAGACAAGGCAGACATGAGGGGCAAACGACCTGACAGCAACTACTCCTCCATCTAAGCCACAGAAACAGAGAAATTTGGAGAGCAGACAGGTAAACAGGGAAAACAATATAGCCCCGGCCAAGATGGATTTGTGTTCACACAGTGAAGAGAACTAAGGGAGTTGAAGGGATTCAAAACCGACCAAGAAAAACATAACTAGCTGGATAATATATCTTGTTAGATATAAAGTTATATTATGCTATTTAGTTGTAAATATGTATGTGAGTAATATTTTGGGATGACTTGTTTTGATTGTTTTCAAGCCACACATGCAATAGTTCATATTAGCTAGCTAGCTAATGTTCGCTAGTAGCTTGTTAGCAGACTGTGACATTGGTTTGTTTAATTTGAAAAAACATTTTTGCTTCACTAGTTCGTCGTAACTAGCTAACTTGTGTGTATAATGTTATTTGACCTTGTGTTATATGTCTTATGTCTGGTCTGAAAACCACTCTGTTATTGGCTAGCTAGCTAAATACTTCCGTTCCGCCTCTAACCCTATTACAGGGGCTGAGTCACTGGCTTACTGGTGCTCTTTCATGCCGTCCCTAGGAGGGGTGCATCACTTGAGTGGGTTGAGTCACTGATGTGATCTTCCTGTCTGGTTTGGCGCCTCCCCTTGGGTTGTGCTGTGGCGGAGATCTTTGTGGGCTATACTCGGCCTTGTCTCAGGATGGTAAGTTGGTGGTTAAAGATATCCCTCTAGTGGTGTGGGGGCTGTGCTTTGGCAAAGTGGGTGGGGTTATATCCTTCCTGTTTGGCCCTGTCCAGGGGTATCATCTGATGGGGCCACAGTGTCTTCTGACCCCTCCTGTCTCAGCCTCCAGTATTTTTGCTGCAGTAGTTTATGTGTCGGGGAGCTAGGGTCAGTTTGTTATATCTGGAGTACTTCTCCTGTCTTATCCGGTGTCCTGTGTGAATTTAAGTATGCTCTCTCTAATTCTCTCTTTCTCTCTTTCTTTCTTTCTTTCTTTCTTTCTTTCTTTCTTTCTTTCTTTCTTTCTTTCTTTCTTTCTTTCTTTCTTTCTTTCTCTCGAAGGACCTGAGCCCTAGGACCATGCCTCATGACTACCTGGCATGATGACTCCTTGCTGTCCCCAGTCAACCTGCCCGTGCTGCTGCTTCAGTTTCAACTGTTCTGCCTGCGGCTATGGAATCCTGACCTGTTCACCGGATGCGCTACCTGTCCCAGACCTATTATTTGACCATGCTGGTCATTTATGAACATTTAAACATCTTGGCCATGTTCTGTTATAATCTCCACCCGGCACAGCCAGAAGAGGACTGGCCACCCCTCATAGCCTGGTTCCTCTCTAGGTTTTTTCCTAGGTTTTGGCCTTTCTAGGGAGTTTTTCCTAGCCAACGTGCTTCAACACCTGCATTGCTTGCTGTTTGGGGTTTTAGGCTGGGTTTCTGTACAGCAATTTGAGATATCAGCTGATGTACGAAGGGCTATATAAATACATTTTATTTTATTTGATGATATGACCCACTGAAGAGATGAGTCTTCAGTAAAGACTTAAAGGTTGAGACCGAGTCTGCGTCTCTCACATGGGTAGGCAGACCATTCCATAAAAATGGAGCTCTATAGGAGAAAGCCCTGCCTCCAGCTGTTTGCTTACAAATTCTAGGGACAATTAGGAGGCCTGCATCTTGTGACAGTAGCGTACGTGTAGGTATGTAAAGCAGGACCAAATCAGAAAGATAGGTAGGACCAAGCCCATGTCATGCTTTGTCGGTTAGCAGTAAAACCTTGAAATCAGCCCTTGCCTTAACAGGGAGCCAGTGTAGGGAGGCTAGCACTGGAGATATATGATCATTTTTGGGGGTTCTAGTCAGGATTCTAGCAGCCGTATTCAGCACTAATTGAAGTTTATTTAGTGCTTTATCTGGGTAACCGGAAAGTAAAGCATTGCAGTAGTCTAACGAAGAGGTATCAAAAGCATGGATTAATGTTTCTGCATAATTTTTGGACAGAAAGTTTGTGATTTTTTGCAATGTTACGTAGATGGAAAAAAGCTGTCCTTGAAACAGTCTTGATATGTTCGTCAAAAGAGAGGGTCCAGAGTAACGCCGAGGTCCTTCAGAGTTTTATTTGAGACGACTGTACAACCATCAAGATTAATTGTCAGATTCAACAGAAGATCTCTTTTGATTCTTGGGACCTAAAACAAGCATCTCTGGTTTGTCTGAGTTTAAAAGTAGAAAGTTTGCAGCCATCCACTTCCTTATTTCTGAAACACAGGCTTCTAGCGAGGGCAATTTTGGGGCTTCACCATGTTTCATTGAAATGTACAGCTGTGTGTCATCCGCATAGCAGTGAAAGTTAACATTATGTTTTTGAATGATATACCCAAGAGGTAAAATATATAGTGAAAACAATAGTGGTCCTAAAACGGAATCTTGAGGAACACCGCAATTTACAGTTGATTTGTCAGAGGACAAACCCTTCACAGAGACAAACTGATATATTTCCAACAGATAAGATCTAAACCAGGCCAGAACTTGTCCGTGTAGACCAATTGAGTTTCCAATCTCTCCAAAATAATGTGGTGATCGATGGTATCAAAGCAGCACTAAGGTCTAGGAGCACGAGGACAGATGCAGAGCCTCGGTCTGACGCCATTAAAAGGTCATTTACCACCTTCACAAGTGCAGTCTCAATGGTATGATGGGGTCTAAAACTAGACTGAAGCATTTTGTATACATTGTTTGTCTTCAGGAATGCAGTAAGTTGCCGTGCAACAGCTTTTTCTAAATTTTTTGAGAGGAATGGAAGATTCGATATATGCCGGTACGTTTTTATATTTTCTGGGTCAAGGTTTGGCTTTTTCAAGAGAGGCTTTATTACTGCCACTTTTAGTGAATTTGGTACACATCCGGTGGATAGAGAGCCATTTATTAATGTTCATAATAGGAGGGCCAAGCACAGGAAGCAGCTCTTTCAGTAGTTTAGTTGGAATAGGGTCCAGTATTTAGCTTGAAGGTTTAGAGGCCATGATTATTTTCATCATTGTGTCAAGAGATATAGTACTAAAACACTTGAGTGTCTCTCTTGTTCCTAGGTCCTGGCAGAGTTGTGCAGACTCAGGACAACTGAGCTTTGGAGGAATACACAGATTTAAGTCCGTAATTTGCTTTCTAATGATCATGATCTTTTCCTCAAAGAAGTTCATGAATTTATTACTGTTGAAGTGAAAGCCATCCTCACTTGGGGAATGCTGCTTTTTAGTTAGCTTTGCGACGGCATCAAAAATAAATTTAGGATTGTTCTTATTTTCCTCAATTAAGTTGGAAAAATAGGATGATCGAGCAGCAGTGAGGGCTCTTCGATACTGCACAGTACTGTCTTTCCAAGCTAGTCGGAAGACTTCCAGTTTGGTGTGGCGCCATTTCCGTTCCAATTTTCTGGAAGCTTGCTTCAGAGCTCGGGTATTTTCTGTATACCAGGGAGCTAGTTTCTTATGACAAATGTTTTTTGTTTTTATGGGTGCAACTGCATCTTGGGTATTGCGCAAGGTTAAATTGAGTTCCTCAGTTAGGTGGTTATTAGCCTCTTTAAATTATAAACATGGATTAGCTAAAACAACGTGCCATTTGAACACAGGAGTGATGGCTGCTGATAATGGGCCTCTGTATGCCTATGTAGATATTCCATTAAAAACCAGCCATTTCCAGCTAGTCATTTACAACATTAACAATGTCTACACTGTATTTTTTTAAAATCAATTTGATGTTCTTTTAATATACAAAAAAATGTGATTTTCTTTCAAAAACAAGGATATTTCTAAAGTGCCCTCAGACTTTTCAACGGTAGTGTACATATTACAACCATTACCTCGACTAACCGGTGCCTCCGCACATTGACTCTGTACCGGTACCCCCATGTATATAGTCTCGCTATTGTTATTTTACTTCTGCTCTTTAATTACTTGTTACTTTAATTTCTAATTCTATTCGTATTTATTTTTCTTTAAACTGCATTGTTGGTTAGGGGCTCGTAAGTAAGCAGTTCACTGTAAGGTCAACAGATCTATTCAGCGCATGTGACTAATACAATTTGATTCGATTTTTTAATTTGCTTTATTATCAACCATGTAGCTAGCTAAGTTAGCTAGTTTGCTACCTTGACATTTGTAATGTTAGCTACCTTTCTGGCTGACAACATGAATATTATAACGTATAAGTTTTGTGGTACTTGTTCTGAAGACATTGTCGCTAAAAAGGAATCAAGTTATCTTCAATCTTGTCTGTAATTGTTATCGTATCGGCATCCATAGTCTCAAATTTCTTGTTTCTGTTGGGTTGTCATTAGTTACCACAGTTACCAAAGTCTCAGAGCGGATGTTGAGGCTGCGTCATCCCAGCCATGACTACCAATGAGATCTGGGGTTTCTGGTATATTGTGTTCAAATCTAGAAAAAAAATTGCATTCTTGCCAGAGGGGGCTCTAAAAACACCTGTACACACATCGTTACATAGTGCAGGTTTTAGTGGTTTTATTTTCATTAAGATACTTTTAGTATTTTTATTCTACCGTATTGACATTGCACTAATTAGATCCACTCAAATGTGATTTTAATGCAGTTAACTTCATCAACAGCGTGGAACAATGTATTTGATATTCTGGGGTTAATTCTGATGCATTTATATTGATGTAATGGATTTGGATAACTTTATAAGTATTTGATACTAGAATAGATCCCCATTATCACCTGTTCACATAAATGTCCTGTACGTACTGGAAACTGGAAATGCACTGCGTTAATTCATACTTATTCACCAATATCCATGGTAATCTGAACATCACATTTACATTTTATTGTAGGTTGGAAGTATTTCTTTTCCACCTGCAGTGAATCCTGATGATGGAAAATAATTGAGGCCCTCCATGTAGAGCTCTATTGCTGAACTATGGGAAGCTAAAACAGGATTGTTCAAACTACTCCAGTGTAATACTAATGGGATACTGTTGGGATAACCTGTGTTTTCCCAGGGTCAATCTTCTCTCCATCTGTTCTTGTTCACCCAATCAACCTTTCTCTACAACCATTTCTACATTCCTACAATTTCTACAGATTAATGTTACAATTAGGTGGTTTGATTGCGGTGAATCTGGCAATCCAAGGAGGTCAGTTGTAGGTTACCATTGATATTATCACCATAGATGCCACCAATTTAATTTCAAAGGGTTACCCAACTCATTTGGCCATGTCAGTTATTGAGCATACATACTCCCGTGTGAAGTTTGGCAAAGGCATGACCATTGCATTTCTAAATGGCATGTCTAAGGGATAGGCAGTATGTGCATGAGACTCTATAGAATAATATATACAGTATATTTTGCAATCATTTCAGCTCAACTGAAAGGTGTTACATAATCTGATTGAGGTGACAAAGTCACTAATAATCTAATACCATGTTTAAGTTCAGAGAATCCTTTTTCATGAACCCATAAAACCGACAGTTATCCAGGAATAAGAATGTACTTTTCTGTCTGTAAATGCCATCTGAAGTAGCAATATCCTTTCGTGCCAATATTTTTTTGTTCTGAATATTCTCATTTCCACTTTGAGAGAGAGGACACCCTTTGGTGTGATAGGGCAAACCACTGATATTGAAGGTTTATTATGTAAAGCATTATTTTTGTTCTTCTGAGACTTCCTTCCCTTTTAAAATGTTCAACTGTACTACCGTATACGTCTAGGGAGCCATAAAACACCATAGGATGATAAAACACATTGGGCGGGGAACAGGTAGGGGCTGATCGCTTGTGGCGTGTGATACAAACTCATCCTTCTGATAGATGGATATAGAGATCGATCAATATGTTAGCACTTCATAGTTCTTTAACAGGCTGACATATTGATGGATTTATTGTACTATATCTCATTTGACCACTCAAGTTATAAATGAGTATGTGTACCTCGAGCTGTGCTCTTCGGCTTTGCATGAATGCATTTGGGTAATTACTATTCTCTCATCATACGCCCGTGGACGGTCCCCCAGATATGATCAATGATCAGACACTAGACATTTTTAAGCTCCGGCCAGCCCACACTTAAAATACAAACCATGTCAAATATTTAGAAACAACAGAGTGTTCTTATTGAAAAAATTGTGAAAATGTACTTTTCTGTCCATTAGACAACATTGGAAGTAAATGCCATTGAGTGAACCTGAGTCAATAGAAATAAGTCCTGTCCATGGTTAAGAATGTTAATGGAGAATGATGCACTATCTAGTTAACTGCACCCTTATCAGGTAGGAATTCCATGTGTATAAATGTGTCCCCTGTAAGATGAATAGCCTCTGATCACTTTACCTGGGAAGGAAACCCCGAGCCGCTCAGTAAGTCTGCCCTCGTAGAGATTAGTCAGCATTTTTCACCATGATGGATTTTACCCCTGGATAGTGAAATGGAATCCATTTACCATATGGCATTGACTCCCTGATCCTAGGAAACCAATCTGTTTGAAATGCAGGAGCATGTTTTGCTACTGTATGCTATTTGATGAACAGGTAAAAGAGTATGTGTTTTGACTGTTTGACTGAAATGCAATGTAAACACAGAATATTTGTTTTATTACAGAAACAAGAGCAGTGTAAATATAGTCTGAACACAGCCTCAGGTCTTTTGCTTATGCACATTAGCTTAAGGCCTGGCATACAAACCAGGCCTTAACAGTTGTATTGCAACTATTAATTGGCAAAAAGGTGAACAAGTATTTCAAATGCCCTACCTGTGATAAATATTCCGGTAGTGTGGATATGACAATTTACATTTCGCTTTTTGGCATCTAATTACAATAATATGAATATATCATTTTTCTGTTTTCTAAGAATTGTTGCATTAATGAAACTTTATTTAGTTTAATCTGAAATAAAGTTTGATACTAAAGTAGTGACTCTCTTGTATGTTAGATTCAATTCAAGTGGGGTGAACACAGTGAAGTATATTGGGAAGCCATCTGAGTGCTCAGTCAACACTGGAAATGTAACAATGCACCAATTCCGTGAACTGCTCCAATGTATTTCTTCACATGCTGAGCTCTGATCCAATGTGAGTGGGCATGCTGCACCTAGCCAGGGGGTCGCATGTGCACTTTGGATGGCTACCTCACTGTCACTTTGACAATTGGATTGATTAGACAAGGACGTTTCCAACAGGCTATCTTCTATTGGTTTTATCTCTGTAGGAGGGCTAAAGTGCCAACTGTCCAACAAGTTGACAGTTCAAAGGTTAAGCAATACATGGTTAAAGGGGATATTCAACTAGATATTTGTGATGATGGCATTCATGTAATTAGAGCCAGGTACAATAGGACAGAACATACTCACTGATTGATGGTGCATTTTAAGAGATGTATCACTGTTTGTAACCTGTCGCAAGCATGGACATATAACAGCATATCTGAAAACATTTTATAATATCCTCCAAACCATCCACTGTTTTGGAGTCATTTCCCTTTTTCTCATGACTGAATAACTGCCAAATGATTGGATGAACTACAGATACAAGGAGATACAAAGTGACCAATAGCATCACAGAGTCACATCGGGCTGACGTGTCTTTGACTTGTAGAGCATGACTGCTCCGTACGTGCTGAATCTTGGCTGTTGCATGACTAGACAAAGTGCTTTTGACACCTGGTTATACAGTCCACATCGGACCATGTCAGCAGACTGAATTGAGTCTAGTTTGCATTTCATTGCTCTTTTAAATTCTGTCATTACACATAGATCCCAGGGCAAAGCACATCCGTAATATGGTTGGGGAACAAATGTCCAAGCTAGAGGGAACTGTCACATATCCACTGGCTGATGAAGCTAAAGGATGAGTCAGCTTTGCTGCTTTAAGCGCAGAGACTTCGTAATAACACTCACTTTGTAACACATTGATATTCAGTTTATCATTCATATATACTGTTTTATGTTCAGTGCTGATTATATTCTGTTGTGGTCAATCATGTTAACCTATCCCTTTGAGGCAGAGTTAGACGGAAATATCATGCACTATTGCATGCATCTAGAGCCCAATGTATACATTTTGTGCAGCCATGCGGTGCTAGGTTTGCACCTGTTAGTGCCATAAGGGAACGGCTAAATTATCGAGCTAGATCATGACACTTTATTTATGTTCTAAGACTGTTACATTTTTATTCACTTTCTCTATTTTTTTCAACCTTTATAACATATTCTGCTCCCCAAACAATAACAGGTGAAAACGTTGCAAAATACATGATAAGTCTTTAAATAATTTCAGGAGCATCTGCCACACTCACACTGCTATCACTGTGAGAACAGGATCAGATCTCTCTCTTCTCTCCTCACAACTTCCTCCCCTTCTGCTCCTAGATCATACACTGTCTGCTGAACCCAGGAATCCAGATACCTTATCGAGGTGCTAAATGATTCCACTAGGCCACCACACCACCCGTGAACTGAGTGATTCTGCTTCCTTAGTAAACAAAATGTCCGGACAATGCAGCTCGCCGCGTGACGCCAAAGCGGAGAGGAGAAGGAAGCCAAGGCTATTAAGGCAGTGTTTAATGGTCTACAGCTGGGTTATTCCACCTCAAAAAGCGCAAAATAAAGGACTTTGATACCCACCATCCCAGATTGTTCTGAAATCTTTTCTGTTGATAGAAAGATTAGCATTCCTGAACATTAGTTTGTTTAAATATAATTTGATCTCTGATACATTAAGCTAATTGACAGCACCCATTGTACATTTGAATTGACAGGATTCATATAATATATAATAAATATAGTACCTAACATCCGATTTGTATCCGATTCCACCCCGACAATGAGTATATAGTATAATTTCTCTATGTCTGACATGTTGTGTGGAACTATGGCTCGGAGGTTTGTTTCTTCATCCCATGTAATGTTTTCTCAGTGAATTTGGTTATGTTTTTTCCCCCTGTTCAGAGAAATTAGTCAATGAAGTTGTCAGGTTTATGTTCCATCCTACGTCCTGATATTACCAGTCTCTGACCACTAAATGCTAAATGGTGCTGTTCCCTCTATTAAGTGAATAGCATCGCCCCCTCAAAGTTAATGGATAGTTCACCCAAATTACAAAATTACATATTGGTTTCCTTAGCCTGTAAGCAGCCTATGGGCAAGGTATGACAACAACCCATGCTTTAATTTCGATGGCCACTGTTTAAAATGCTAACTTTTTCCACATTGTGATATAATTCCAATGCAAGTCAATGGTTCCTGTATTAGCATTTTCACACTTCATATCCAAATCATCATAATGTATCAAAAATGTAGTGTGTAACTCAATGATGTTACTTATAGATGATTTGGATATGAAGTGTGAAAATGCAAATCTAGGTAGATTTGTGATAAAAATGCAAAAAAGTTAGCCTTTGAAACATTGGCTAGGAAACCAAAACCAAAGCATGGGTTGCTGTCGTACCTAGTCCGTAGGCTGTTTACAGGCTAAGAAAACTACATTTTGTCATTTTGTAGTTTGGGTGAACTATCCATTTAACATTAACGGGGGGGGATTATTATTGGATTTTTGTATCACCTATTAGCAGGAACAGTCCCATCGAGTGGTCATAACCTGTTAAAATCAAATAAAATACAATTAGATGTGTCACATGTGCCGAATACATCAGTGAAATGCTTACTTTACAAGCCCTTAACCAACAATGCAGTTTTAAGAAAAATAAGTGTTTGACGGGACATAAACGTAACAACTTCAATGACTCATTTCTCTGAACAGGAGGGAAAAAACATCACCAAGTTGGCTGAGAATACATTACATAGTATGAAGAAACAATACTCTGAGCCGCAGCTCCATACTACTAACCTTGTCAGACAGAAAATATATACTCGTTGTTGGGGTGGGATTGGCATGGGGTGTGGTGGGTGGCTTTGACTGTTTCTTTGGATCCCTCATGTCTTACTCCATGTAAGAAAAAAGTTTGGCCCAAATCAGATGATAGGTACTATATTTATTGAGTATCTTTTAAATTCAAATCCTATACATTGAAATGGACAATTTGGGTGCAATCAATGAGCTTACTTTTTCAGATATCAAATTAAATATAAACAAAATAATGTTGCAGGAATGCTAATCTCATCTGTTTCTAACTACAGAAATGATTTCAGAACAATCTGAGACCCAGCTACTGAATGGCAACCATTTAAGAGACATCCTTCCCTGATGCATAGAGACGTGAGTCACAGAAGGACCATTCTCGGGAAAACTAAGAATGGTAGATGTGTTGGAGGGTTTACTCTGCATATACGCTGGGTATTTAGCTGATCTATTTGATATTAATTAGGGATAGGTGTCCCGTCGACATCATCCGGTGAAATTGGAGGACGCACAATTCAAATAAATAATTGTAATATTAAACATTCACGAACATACAAGTATCTTATATAATTTTAAAGCATAAATTCTTGTTAATCTAACTGCTTTGTTCGATTTACAATAGGCTTTACAGCGAAAGCATACCATGCGATTATCTGAGGACAGCGCCCCACATAAACATTTTTCAACAAGCACAGGCTTCACAAAATCAAAAATAGCGATTAAATAAATCACTTACTTTTGAAAATCTTCCTCTGTTTGTAATCCCAAGGGTCCCAGCTACAACATGTATGGTCGTTTTGTTAGATAAAATCCTTCTTTATATCCCAAAAAGTCAGTTTAGTTGGCGCCATTGATTTCAGTAATCCACTCATTCAACATGCAGACAAAGGAATCCAAAAAGCTACCGCCAAACCTTGTACATACAAGTCAAATGACGTTTCTATTTAATCCTCAGGTACCCTAAAATGTAAATAATTTATAATATTTCATACAGAAAGTAGTATGTTAAATAGGAAAGGAAAATTAGTTGGCACGCGCCCTCTTCCTCACGCGCCGAAAGACTGATATTGTTCCGGTGGTCTCTTCACAAAAACTAAAAATTCTTGCTCGTTTTTGAAGAAACAAGCCTGAAACCTTCAATAAAGATTGTTGGCATCTAGTGGAAGCCATAGGAATTGCAATCTGGGAGCCGGAATTCCATAGGAACAATAGCTTTCCACTATAAGAGCCTGGGACCTCAACACCCAAAAACTTCTGGTCATTTTTTCTTCAGATTTTCGCCTGCCATAGCAATTATTTTATAGTCTCAGACATTTAACATTTTTAGAAACTTCAAAGTCTTTTCTATCCAATGCCACCAATTATATGCATATCCTGGCTTCTGGGCCTGAGTAACAGGCAGTTTACTTTGGGCACTTCAGTCAGGCGAAAATTCAGGAAAATAGACCCTAGCCCTAACTTAAGACAGCAACCCACGTGCCGATAATGACAGGATGAACCCAGAGTGGCTTATAATACTTCTTGGTCTGCATGAGGGTGGTTGAACCAACTATGACTGAGCATTGTTAGTGTCAGAGACGTGAGGGAGTCCATGAGTCCAGTAGGGGTTTGGTGGAAACGATGATAATGGTATACTTACACCTACCCTGGGAGACGGAAGGTCACGGGTCCACCACTCTGCTCTAGTGTAAAGGTTAGGTTACTCGGCCCAACACTCAAGGGTGTGGGGTCAACCAGCCTCATTATTGCAATAATTAATCGATATTAAATAAAGATTATTGTTTGAAGAAAGTCTCTCTCAGTACTGAATTTCCACGACAGTATTCACCCCCCACATTTTGTTGCGTTACATAGTGGGACGGAAATAAATGTAATTGAGATTTTTGTCAATAATATACACAAAATATTACATTATGTCAATGTGAAAAGAAAATAAATGCAAGGGAATACATTTTTTAGCTTAAATGCAAATCCAACACAGCATATCACTAAGTAACTGCGCCTCCTTATTTTCAAGCATGGTGGTGGCTGCATCATGGTATGGGTATGCTTGACATCAGCAAAGACTTGGGAGTTTTTCAGGATAAAAATAAAATAAATGGGATTGATGAAGGTACAGGCAAAATCCTAGAGGGAAACCTGCTTCAGCTTGCTTTAAATCAGACACTGGGAGAGGAATTCACCTTTCAGCAGGACAATAACCTAACACCATGCCAAATCTACATTGGAGTTTCTTACCAAGAAGACTGTGAATGTTCCTGAGTGGCTAAGTTACAGTTTTGACTTAAATCTGCTTGAAAATCTATGGCAGCATCTTGACAGAGCGTGAATCATTTTGAAAAGAAAAATGGGCAAATATAGCAGAATACAGGAGTGCAACGCTCTTAGAGACTTATCCAAGAAGACTCACAGCTGTAATCACTGCCAAAGGTGTTTCGAACATGTATTGACTCAGGGGGTGAAGACTTCTCAAATCAAAGTATATACATTTTTCTTTTCTCCATACATTTCCCCCCCAAAATTGACATTACAGTGTGTTGTGTAGATGATTGACCAAAACATACAATTACATCCATTTTAATCCCACTTTGTAAGGAAGAAATCCAAGGGGGGTAAATACTTATGATAACCACTCTAGGCTACCATTCACCGAAGATAGATATCATAATAGTCTTTGAAAAATTGGCATTGAAAAACAGCACAGACCAATGTGTTGTACTTAATGTTCCCGGAACATTATGCTCCAGCCCTCCTGTCAGACTTTGCATATCCTTGTCAAACAATCAAAAAATATGTTTAAACAGAAAACATCCACAGGTGATCTGGAACTGAAGTGGCTATTTTCTCCCTCAAATGGACACTTCTTTCCTCATTTGGTCCTCGCCCCATCCTTGTGTCAAAACTCTTACAATTTGTTCACGGCCTGGACCTGAATCTACAAACTAAATCATTACTAATTTAAATTGTCCAAAATGTTACATTGACACTTTTGGGTATTTGTTAGAGCACACAGTAATTTTAAGGGAAAGTACCGATGAAGAGACAAATAAGGAGACATGAAATCCAAGAGCATATACTGTGGAGACCCCAGTTGCTGTAAAGCTTTATTGTGAGTCTGTGTAACGTATACTCTAGAAGTCAGGAAGCAGGTGCAGAAGGTAAGTTTAAAAAGGAGAATAAGCAGATAAAGAAAACAGGAGAAGCGTACTGAACCTGAACAAAACCAATACTGCCTGAAGACCCAGGCTACAGAGGGCTAAATAAAAATGGAGGTAATCAAAATAATGATGATGCGGGTGTGCATAAATGATGGGGAGCAGGTGTGCGTAATGATGGTTAACACGTGTGCATAATGTGGGTTGCCAGGACAGGGGTTAGTAGTCCGGCGACGTCGAACGCCGGAGAGAGGGAACTGGAGTAGGCGTGACAGTCTGAAAATAAAGTTTGAAATCTGGACAATGTTGGAGTCGAGGTTGTCGGCCACCGGAACCCAACAGCACTCCTCTGGTATGGCCAACCCCCATGAAGTCAGGAGTCCAGTAGGGGTTTGGTGGAAACGATGATAATGGAATACTTACACCTACCCTGGGAGACGGAAGGTCACGGGGCCTCAACTTTGCTCTAGTGGACCCGGGTTGGGACGCACCGGATACCACCGAAGCTGGTGCCCCTCCTGGCCGCAATAGGGACAGAGCCCCAGCTGTCTCAGGCGACGCCGCTCTGCCGCGGAGAGGTGTGTTGCTCCTACCTCCATGGGTTCAGGCTCTGCCACAGCACAGACAAAGGAGGGAGGCGAGTGGCAAATTGTTTTTGCACCCAACATACATCATGTCCACAATGGTCATGTGAGGTGAAATGTGTATATGTTGGGATGTGAACACTCAGTGTGTTTGACCTAATAAAGATCTGTTGAGAATTGGGAGCTTTAACAGTATGCAGGCCTTCTTGTTCTATACAGAGCCATGAACCTCTCATAGGAACCCAGCTCCTCCTCTCCTCTCCTCTCTCCCAGACAGCCGTCGCCCACCCCAACGCCTGTCCAGTCAGCAGGGAGATGACCTTGGTAACCTTTGACATGGTGGAGGAAAAATAGAGGGAACACTGGAGTGGAAGCCACGACATTTCAATGGAGTACCGTCATACTTCTCCAGAAGGGACAGTTGGGCATTGCTGACCTGGGCAGATGGCTGGGTAGGCTGGAGGACTGGCTCACTGTGACGAGCCATCATCGGAGCCTCCGTTAGAGGTATGGAGAACCTTGCTGGTGGTGTCGAGGTGATGGAGAATGTGGAGGACCTCCTTCATGGTCGTACCCAGTAGGGCCAGCTGGTTGTGTGTTGGTGGAGTAGATGACCCTGTTCCTCGACCATCCGGAAGATGGTGTTATCTTCTGCTGCTTCCAATATTTTCAGAGGCAATATTTGGTAAAGTATTCACAAGGAGTCCGGAAGCAGGTGCAGAAGGTGAGTTTAATAAAGAGAATAAGCAGATAAAAAAAACAGGAGAAGGGTACTGAACGTGAACAAAACTATTACTGCCTGAAGACTGAGGCTACTGAGGGCTAAATAAAATAGTAATCAAGGTAATGATGAAGTCCATGTGTGCGTAATGATGGTTACCAGGTGTGCGTAATGTGGGTTGCCAGGACCGGTGGTTAGTAGACCGGAAACTTTGAGCGCCTGAGAGAGGGAACGGGAGTAGGCGTGACAATCTGAAAATAATGTTGCAAATCTAGTATCATTAATTATATATAAAGTAATAAGATATTTCTTAACAGGTTATTACCATAAATTATAAATAAGGCTTAAAAGAACATACAGTATTACTGACAAGTGTTGTATAGTTCCTGGAAGTTTTTGGGGAAATGCAGCACTGCAAATGGAAAAGGTGAAAAACACAAAACAAAAGACCAAAAACCTGAGCAGAAAGAGAGAGCAAGATTGCCTGCCTGACACAGAGGGGGATTGTGCAGGGGATAATGATTTCTTACCTCCAGCCCTGAGCCTGAGCTTCTGTGGAGGGGCCATGAAAGTGTAATGCTTTGTCAGAATACAGCATGTCTCCCTCTGTAGATTATTAATAAATTACTCCCAGGTTGTTTAGAACACTACAAGGTCTGTTCTTCTTCCACTGTGTGGATGCAGTATGGCCTCTGCTCCTCTCTCCTCTCTCTCTCTCTCTCTCTCTCTGGATTGGACATATTGTTGGGATTCCTCTTCTTTTTTCTATTACAGTAGTTGTATACATAGCACACATTCTTTTTGCTTTGGTGTCTTTTGGTTCCACTGGCATTAAGGTCAACAATGCTCTTGTTTCTCTCGTAAGGTCTTGGCGTTCTCATTTTCGTGTCAATTTGTGTCTGTTGTTATTGGCATCTTTGAGTAACAAACAGTGTTTCCTGAAGAATGATAATATAGACACAAAGCAGCAACGAGGAAAAACACTTTTCCTTCTTCTTTCTACTCTCTTTCCTTTTCTGTTGATCTCTACAACACTGAAATTCCAAATTAAAGTATGGATTATTTCCCTATAAATGGGAATAATAAACTTGAACTTAAAAAACAGAATCATGTTAGTTTTCCTATAAGAGAAAATCTTGGCACAGCTCAGACATTACATATACAAAATATCTACAATGCAATTAGATAGTATTCATACCCCATGACTTATTCCTAATTTGGTTGTGTTTACAGCCAGAATAACATTTGGCAGCGATTACAGCTTTGAGTCTTGCTGGGTAAGTCTCTAAGGGCTTTGCACACCTGGATTGTACAATATTTTCATATTACTATAATTTTTTTAATTCCTCAAGTTCTGTCAAGTTGGTTGTTGATCATTGCTAGACAGCCATTTTCAAGTCTTGCCATAGATTTTCAAGCTGAGTCAAAAAGTGTGTATTCGGCCTTGTGTCCTGCTGAAAAGTGAATTTGTCTCCCAGCTATGCTAGCGATGATAGTGACAATGACTATCAAAATATACATAACCAGATACATAATCAGCAGTCTGTGGTCTATCTACTGGTATACTCACCACCACTGGGGACCAACAAACTCCAACCACTTATTCTGCATGATAGGGCCCTTTGGTAGGGCATGCAAATCATAGTTGTCGGCCTTGCATCCTGCTGGAAGCATGTATTGCATGGTCAATCCATTAGGGCTTTTCAGACTCAAATGACTGTGATCCTTTGAACACAATGAAACAACAGAGCCCCGTTCAATGAAGGGAAGAGAAGTGAGTGGGCGGGAGAAAAGGGGCATGATTTGTTGACATAATTGTAATCCAAACCCAACCTTCAATTACTTGTTGTAACGCACTGAGGTTCCAAATTCCGTTTCAGACATGACTTACTTTATTGTGAAAATGATCCTATTTACACTTTGTAGTCAAGTTTGACACTAGAATAAAGGTTTCTGACTCATATCGATGCCACATAGGCCATTTTTCAAAGAGATCAGGTGTTATTTAAGGACAGTCGCTCTTACGTTTTCTGTTATCTCCCACTTAATGGGAGAATATCAAAGCAGTGTTGGACTGGTTGGTCTGGACTTGAGATTACACGGCTGACTTTGTGTTGGATAGCATGTTCATTCATTAGGAAGAGTTTTGGGGTGGGGAGTCCAATCAATTTAGATGCCGTGTTCCTGATCCTTAAATGTATTTATTCACCTTTATTTACCCAGGTAGACCAGTTGAGAAGACGTTCTCATTTACATCTGCGACCTGGCCAAGATAAAGCAAAGCAGTGCGACAATAAACAACACAGAGTCACATGTGGGATAAACAAAAGTACAGTCAATAACACAATAGAAAAACATGTATACAATGTGTGCAAATGGAGTAAAGAAGTAAGGCAATAAATAGACCATAGCAGCGAAGTAATTACAATTTAGCAAATTAACACTGGAGTGACAGATGTGCAGATGATGATGTGCAAGTAAAAATACTGATGTGCAAAAGAGAAAAAATATATATATATATTAATATATATTTTAATATAATAAATATATTAAAAAAGTAAATAAAAACAATATGTGGATGGGCTATTTACAGATGGGCTGTGTACAGCTGCAGCGATTGGTTAGCTGCTCAGATAGCTAATGCTTAAAGTTAGTGAGGGAGATATAAGTCACCAACTTCAGCGATTTTTGCAATTCGTTCCAGTCATTGGCAGCAGAGAACTAGATGGAAAGGCGGCCAAGAGAGCTGTTGGCTTTGGGGATAACCAGTGAGATATACCTACCGGAGCGCGTGTGATGGGTGGGTGTTGTTATGGTGACCAGTGAGCTGAGAAAAAGTGGAGCTTTACCTAGCAAAGACTTATAGATGACCTGGAGCCAGTGGGTCTGGCGACGAATATGTAATGAGGGCCAGCTGACGAGAGCAAACAGGTCGCAGTGGTGGGTGGTATATGGGGCTTTGGTGACAAAACAGATGGCACTGTGATAGACTGCATCCAGTTTGCTGAGTAGAGTGTTGGAGGCTATTTTGTAAATGACATTGCCGAAGTCAAAGATCGGTAGAATAGTCAGTTTTACAAGGGTATGTTTGGCAGCATGAGTGAAGGAAGCCGATTATAGATTTAATTTTGGATTGGAGATGCTTAATATGAGTCTGGAAGGAGAGTTTAAAGTCTAGCCAGACACCTAAGTCAGAACCGTCCAGAGTAGTGATGCTAGTCAGGCGGGCAGGTGCGGGCAGCGATCGGTTGAAGAGCATGCATTTAGTTTTACTAGCATTTAAGAGCAGTTAGAGGCCACGGAAAGAGTGTTGTATGGCATTGAAGCTCGTTTGGAGGTTTGTTGACAGTGTCCAAAGAAGGGCCAGATGTATACAGAATGGTGTCGTCTGCATAGAGGTGGATCAAGGAATCACCCACAGCAAGAGCGACATCATTGATATATACAGAGAAAATAGTCAGCCCAATAATTTAGCCCTGTGGCACCCCCATAGAGATTGCCAGAGGTTCGGACAACAGGCCCTCTGCTTTGACACACTGAACTCTATCGGAGAAGTAGTTGGTGAACCAGGCGAGGCAGTCATTTGAGAAATCAAGGCTGTTGAGAATTCAATGCTCTTTCAGAACATCTGCTATCTGGATTTGGGTGAAGGAGAAGCTGGGGAGGCTTGGGCAAGGGTGCGGAGCGGTTGGCCGGTGTTGTGGTAGTCAGGAGGAAAGCATGGCCAGCCTTAGAGAAATGCTTATTGAAATTATTGATTATCGTGTATTATTTGATTTATTTTGATATTGATTATCGTATATTATTGATTATCATGGATTTATCGGTGGTGACAGTGTTTCTTAGCCTCAGTGCAGTGGGCAACTGGGAGGAGGTGCTCTTATTCTCCATGGACTTTACAGTGTCCCAAAACTTTTTGGAGTTAGAACTAGAGGATGGAAATTTGTTTGAAAAAGCAAGACTTTGCTTTCCTAACTGACTGTGTGTATTGGTTCCTGACTTCACTGAAAAGTTGCATATTGCGAGGACTATTCGATGCTAGTGCAGTATGCCACAGGATGTTTTTGTGCTGCTTGAGGGCAGTCAGGTCTGGAGTGAACCAAGGGCTATATCTGTTCTTAGTTCTACATTTTTTGAAAGGGCATGCTTATTTATTTAATTACTTGAAATTACTTTTAAAGAACAACCAGGCGTCCTCTACTGATGTGGTGATGTCAATATCCTTCCAGGATACCCAGGCCAGGTCGATTAGAAAGGCCTGCTCGCACAAGTGTTTCAGGGAGCGTTTGACAGTGATGAGGGGTGGTGGTTTGACCGCGGACCCATAACGGATGCAGGCAATGAGGCAGTGATCGCTGAGATCCTGATTGAAAACAGCAGAGGTGTATTTGGAGGGCCAGTTGGTCAGGATAATAGCTATGAGGCTGCCCATGTTTACGGACTTAGGGTTGTACCTGGTGGGTTCCTTGATCATTTGTGTGAGATTGAGGGCATCTAGCTTAGATTGTAGGATGGCCGGGGTGTTTAGCATATCCCAGTTTAGGTCACCTAACAGAACAAACTCTGAAGATAGATGGGGGGCAATCAATTCACATATGGTGTCCAGGGCACAGCTGGGAGCTGAGGGGGGTCTATAGCAGGCGGCTACAGTGAGAGACTTTTTTCTGGAGAGATTCATTTTTTAAATTAGAAGCTCGAACTGTTTGGGCATAGACCTGGAAAGTATGACAGAACTTTGCAGGCTATCTCTGCAGTAGATTGCAAATCCTCCCCTTTGGCAGTTCTATCTTGATGGAAAGTGTTGTAGTTAGGGATGGAAATCTCAGAATTTTTGGTGGCCTTCCTAAGCCAGGATTCAGACACGGCAAGTACATCAAGGTTGGTGGAGTGTGCTAAAGCAGTGAGTAAAACAAACTTAGGGAGGAGGCTTCTGATGTTAACATGCAATGAAACCAAGGCTTTTACAGTTACAGAAGTCAACAAATGAGAGCGCCTGAGGACACACAGGGCCTTGGTTAACCTCTACATCACCCGAGGAACAGAGGAGCAGTAGGATGAGGGTACGGCTAAAGGCTATCAAAACTGGTCGTCTAGTGCGTTATGGACAGACTATAAAAGGAGCAGATTTCTGGGCGTGGTAGGATAGATTCAGGCCATAATGTACAGACAGGGGTATGGTAGGGTGCGGGTACAGTGGAGGTAAACCTAGGCATTGAGTGACGATAGGTGCTAGGTGAGGTCACCGCATGTGTGGGAGGTGGGACAAAATAGGTATCTGAGGCATGTTGAGTGGGACTAGGGGCTCCATAGTGAAATAAAACAATGATAAATAGCCTAAACAACTGTATACAAGGCATATTGACATTAGAGAGAGACATTAAGCGAGGCATAAAGCAGTCACAGGTGTTGATTTGGGAGAGCTAGCTAAGACAACAACGGGTAAGATGACACCATCTAATCAGCTAAGACAAGAACAACAGGTAAAATGGTGATGAATGGGCAGAGAAGCTCAGTTAACTACACACAGGGCCTGAGTATGAGGCTGGGGCCGACAGATAAGCAACATTAACTAAATGGAGTACTGTTGATGAACAGTCCAGCAGGCATCAGCTATGTAGTCAAGTGATCATAGGTTCCAGTGAACAGCAATAGATGAAACAGGGAAGCTGTTAAGTAGTTGTTACCACGCTAGCAATTGGGAGACAGGGTGTTCATAAAGTTAGCAGGCTGGGGCTAGCAGAAGCGTCTTCACCGACGTACGGCAAAGGCCGGTTGAGGGCACATCGGACGGAATTACGTCGGCAGACCAGTCGTGATCGAACGGCGGGGCTCCTTGTCGACAAAGGGTCAAGGCCAATTGGCAAAAGAGGTATTGCAGCTGGAGTAATTTTGTTCGCTAGCCGGGAGATGCGCTTGGCTCGAGGCTAACTGGTGCTAGCTTCGGGACAAGGGCGTGAGCCACTATAGCCACTTGGTAGCAGCTAGCTGGCTGCGATGATCCGATACAAAGGTCCAGAGCTTACGGCAGGAATCCGATGATGTAATGTTTTCTAGTCATGTTAGTGAAGAATCCAGGAGGCATCAGCTGTGTAGCCAAGTGATCATAATGTCCACTGAGCAGGCTGGGAGATAGGCCTGGCTCAAGGCTACCTTTGGGGCTGGGCCACTCGGTAGCAGCTAGCTGCGATGATCCGGAGTAATGGTCCAGAGCTTACGGCAGGAATCCGGTGATGTAGTGGAGAAAAGCAGTCCAATATGCTCAGGGTTGAGGCGGCAGGGTAACCTAGTGGTTAGAGCGTTGGGCTAGTAACCGGAAGGTTGCAAGTTCAAATCCCCGAGCTGACAAGGTACAAATCTTTCGTTCTGCCCCTGAACAGGGAGTTAACCCACTGTTCCTAGGCCGTAAATAAGAATTTGTTCTTAACTGACTTTCCGGGTTAAATAAAGGTAAAAAAATGTTTTTTAAAAGGGTTGATATCAAGCTCTACAGACGGGCAGGTACTATCCAGGCTAAAAGCGGCTGATGTCTGAGCTAAAGGTAAAGGCCGCTAGCAGTGGCTAACAATGACCAAATAGCTAGTAGCTAATGAGCTGGTAAGCTTCTGATGGGTGAGGCGGGTTTCCGGAAGGTATATTTAATTTAAAATGGAAAAAGAGATTTGAAATCTATACAATCTATACAAAAAGGACGAAAAAAACCACAACATTTACAAGGGACAATGACAAAAACGTCTGCACTGCTACGCCATCTTGGACAACAACAGTTTATTGGTCACGGAGGTGACCAAGAACCCGATGGTCACTCTGACAGAGTTCTAAAGTTCCTCTTTGGAGATGGAAGAACCTTCCAGAAGGACAACCATCTCTGTAGCACAGCACAAATCAGGCCTTTATGATTGAGTGGCCAGACGGAAGCCACTCCTCAGTAAAATACACGACAGCCCACTTGGAGTTTGCCAAAAGTCACCTAAAGGACTCCCAGACCATGAGAAACAAGATTCTCTTCATGATGAAACCAAGATTGAAGTCTTTGGCCTGAATACAAAGCGTCATTTCTGGGGGAAACCTTGCACCATCCCTACGGTAAAGCATGGTGGTGGCAGCATCATGCTGGGGGATGTTTTTCAGCGGCAGGGACTGGGAGACTGGTCAGGATCAAGGCAAAAATGAACGGAGCAAAGTACAGAGAGATCCTTGATGAATTTCCTGCTCCAGAGTGGTCAAGACCTCAGATTGGGATGAAGGTTTACCTTCCAACAGCACAACAAGCCTAAGCACACAGCCAAGAGAATGCATTAGTGGCTTCGGGACAAGTCTCTGCATTTTCTTGAGTGGCCCAGCCAGAGCCCGGACTTGAACCCAATCGAACATCTCTGGAGAGACCTGAAAATAGCTGTGCAGCGATGCTAATAGCTGTCAAAGTTGCTTCAACAAAGTACTGAGTAAAGGGTCTGAAAACCTATGTAAATGTGATGTTTCAGTATTTCTAAAAAACAGTTTTTGCTTTGTAATTATGGGTATTGTGTGTAGATTGATGAGAATTTTTTTTTAAATACATTTTAGAATAAGACTGTAACCGGCAGGTAGCCTAGTGGTTAGAGCGTTGATTCAGTAACTGAAACAAATATGTTGTTCTGCCCCTGAACAAGGCAGGTAACCCACTGTTCCTAGGCTGTCATTGTAAATAATAATTTGTTCTTAGCTGATGACTGTCTTGACTGTCATGATCAGGTCAGGTTACAGGAGAACACAACCCTACAGATTATCTCTCAACCCCAATAGAGGAGAGATCTGTGGGTCTGAAGATGTGGGGGGTTTTATGGCCCCTCACGCCCCTGGTAAATCTCAGGCCACAGACAAATTCCTTTGTCCTGTCACTATGGAGAACCAGCCTCAGAACATTAAACGTGAAATAAAGGGACTTTGGAACAATGGTTTCCGTCAACCACAATGGTGGTCATGACGATAGATGGACTATGAAAATGTATGTCATTTTTGTTCTGTTATTAAAGGTTAATAGATGACGTTATTACGAAAACATTGTAACATGAAGAGTTTTCCTAGTATATGTTTGATATTTATACATTGTACGTTGTATGGAAAATATCCAAATCAAAGAGAATGTTTTGGGGAAGATGAAATGTTAAGTTAGTTGTCTAAAATGGGATTTGAGCCCTTGCCTCATTAACTTGGTACGCCCAGAGAATTGCCCTAAAGGCGGTTACGCCCACTTCTGACCCAAGGGTATAAAACTTGTGAGTATAGAATTTACGACAGGACTACGTGACCCCAGCTGCAGCAGGGTCTGAAAAAGTCAACCAACCCAGAACGCAACGCAAGTTTGAGGACAAAGAAATCCTTTTCTACCCAAGCTATGATGAGTAGCTGTGTTTAAGCGGGTGAATTCAAGTCGAACCACCTAGCCTCCATCTCCCATCGAATCGTGGTATCTAAAGGGTTTCATTCCTATGCTGTGAGCTCTGAGCTACAGAGCTCCCTTTCCTCAGAAGACCCCTTCCAGAGAAAAGGGGGGGGGGGGACAGACTCCTAAGCCAAAAGGGACATGGACACCGGGAGGATGAGCAACGAGGTGCGCAGGAGAAGTGCGTCATCGAACAATGGAACAGTCCACGCAGAGAATCTCCGGAGATCATCCCCACGTAATTACATCATTATACTCTGACCCATAAGTGCGGCAGTTTGAGGCAAGGCTAGGGTTAGAATAGCGTAGCTGACAAATTCACCCAAATGTATATTTCTCTTGTGTACTTATTTTTCTCTCTCTTTTGAAATTCCCATTGTGGGTAACACGCGGCATAGAGTGTTGGCCCGTTATACTAAGTTCTAATCAATATAATGATCATTATAAATATAATGTGTTTTGTCTATGTGAATCTTTTATCATCATTTTAGCTTTTTAGTAAATAAATATTAAATTAAGATTGGTGTGGTATGAATTCATTAGTGGGACCCGGGTCCGTGCAGAATCAAGGGCTATACGACGTTCAGATTATAGAGGCAACTGGTTAATTAGCAGCTGTTGTAAAATAAATATTCTGATATTCTTTGAGTTAATTTGGGAAATAGAATTTAAATAAAAACTATTTTTCCCATGGTGCCCCAGGTTAATGAGTTAATAATTGCTTGATTCAGTTAATCACGTAATTAGAAACTTGTAATCATTCGATGAGCAACAGTCGTCACATTAACTAAAACAACGTCACGACACTGACTTGCCTAGTTAAATATAGGCAAATCTTCCCTGTGCCTTCGAAAATACTTTTTGAAGGCACATGGCCTCTCCAAATGACGCCTATCCTACAGTCCTGAATGGATGAAATCCATCACTTAGTCAAACAATTATCTTTTATAATTCCTCACACATTTTTCTTCCCCAGTGCAAAGATTGATGTTGAGGTGTATTACCTTAATACGGGGAATTGATACAGCACCCCGGCAGATAACGCTGAAATGTCTAATTGCACCACTAATCTGTAACCAAATTTTCATTTTGAAGGTTGACCCCAATGTGCTGGGAGGGCAACATGGCTGATACCGCTACACATTGTACTATTTGCAGGAGAATAGTGGAACGGGTCAGTTCAGAGATTAAGCCTTAATAGGGAACACTCACAGGTTATGGCACATGTGCTGAAAACATCCAATCACTTTGTGATTTCATTAAGGAATGGCATTAAGTGATTTGTGGGAAAACACAGTAAATTGTCAGCGGCCGCTGGGTGTGCATGAATTGGATAGGAGGAAACTCATTAATAAAGGCCCAGTGCAGTCAAAAATGTAATTTTCTTGTGTTTTGTATATATTTCCACACTATGAGGTTGGAATAATACTGTGAAATTGTTTGAATAGACTGCCTGTTTTGGTGGGATGGAGTATCACCAGGCGATAAATTAGTTAAAAGACCAACAAAGAAAGTTCCACATTTCTGTTAGTTTTCAGTTTTTCCCCTCCCCACTCAGACAGTCCTAGAAAAATTGTTGCGTGAGAAATTGTTCTTTGCCAAGAAGCAATATTTTATTTATTTTTTCATTGAAAACAATCACAGTAAGGTTTGTCATTGTTACCCAGAAATTATATTGATATTTGAAATTTTAAAAAACCCAGCTGCACCTGACCTTTAACCAGCTCAATTGAGGAGAGAGGAGCAGAGCAGAGTAATACATTTTTTTATGAAAAAGAGGGGCACAGGCCGACACGTTGTTGTATTGAGTCAAATTGATTGTCTATGACATTGTCTTTGCAAAAAGTGTTAAGTGTATGTTAGATCATTTGATTGGTGGTTTAGGCTAGTAGCAAGGCTAGTAGCAAGGCCTCCACATTTTTGGAGGTACCCCTACCTGTGGAACAACAAAACACAGCCATGTTTTTTAAACATCTCTTATGTCTCCCATTTATGAAATGGATGGTTGTGTAAAAATATTTTACTGCAAAAGTGGTTAAATTGATAGATATTGTGACACCCCCTAAATTCAAACAGTGCAGAATAATGTCTGGCTGGAGGGGGGAGTGACCACATAAACTCATGTAACCCAATATTGCAAGCTCTGATATTGCTAAAATGTGGAGTGCAAGTAGTCCATTGTCTGTCCTACATACACAACATTAGGATATCTTAATGTATCTTGGAAATATATACCTGTAAACACAGAGATACAATATCAAATACAGTGTGAACCCTTTGGAATTATCTGTACTTCTGCATAAATTGGTTTTAAAATTAGATCGGATCTTCATCCAAGTCATGACAACAGACAAACACAGTCTGCGTAAACTAATAACACACAAATGATTGTATTTTTCTTGTTTTTATTGAATACAATTTAAATATTCACAGTGTAGGTTGGAAAAAGTATGTGAACCCCTAGGCTAATGACTTCTCCAAAAGCTAATTGGAGTCCGGAGTCAGCTAACCTGGAGAACAATCATTGAGATGAGATTGGAGATGTTGGTTAGAGCTGCCCTGCCCTATAAAAAATACTCACAAAATTTGAGTTTGCTATTCACAAGAAGCATTGTCCTGATGTGAACCACACCTCGGACAAAAGAGATCTCAGAAAACCCAAGATTAAGAATTGTTGACTTGAATAAAGCTGGAAAGGGTTACAAAAGTATCTCTAAAAGCTGTGATGTTCATCAGTCCACAGTAAGACAAATGGTCTATAAATGGAGAAAGTTCAGCACTGTTGCTACTCTCCCTAGGAGTAGCCGTCCTGCAAAGACGACTGGAAGAGCACAGCACAGAATGCTCAAAGAAGAATCTTAGAGTGTCAGCTAAAGACTTAAAGAAATCTCTGGAACATGCTAATATCTCTGTTGACAAGTCTACGATACGTAAAACACTAATAAACAAGAATGGTGTTCAATGAAGGACACCACGGAAGAGGCCAGTGCTGTCCAAAAAACACATTGCTGCACATCTGAAGTTCGCAAAAGAGCATCTGGAGGTTTCACAGTACTACTGGCAAAATATTCTGTGGACAGATGAAACTAAAGTTGAGTTAATTGGAAGGAACACACAACACTATGAGTGGAGAAAAAAAAGCACAGCACATCAACATCAAAACCTCATCCCAACTGTAAAGTATGGTGAAGGGAGCAGAGTCACTGGATTACTGGTACTCTTTCATGCTGTCCCTAGGAGGGGTGCATCACTTGAGTGGGTTGAGTCACTGACATGATCTCCCTGTCCGGGTTGGCGCCCCCCTGGGGTTCGTGCCGTGGGGGAGATCTTCGTGGGCTATACTCGGCCTTGTCTCAGGGTAGTAAGTTGGTGGTTTGAGGATATGTCTCTAGTGGTGTGGCGTGCTTTGGCAAAGTGGGTGGGGTTATATCCTGCCTGGTTGGCCCTGTCCGGCAGTATTGTCGGACGGGGCCACAGTGTCTCCCGACCCCGCCCGTCTCAGCCTCCAGTATTCATGCTGCAATAATTTATGCGTCGGGGGGCACGGATCAGTCTGTTATATCTGTAGTTTTTCTCCTGTCTTATCCGGCGTCCTGTGTGAATGAAAGTATACTCCCTCTAACTCTCTATTTTTCTCATGTCTCTCTTCTCCCGGAGGACCTGAGCCCAAAGACCATGCCTCAGGACTACCTGGCCTAATGACTCCTTGCCGTCCCCAGTTCACCTGGTCGTGCTGCTGCTCCAGATTCAACTGTTCTGCCTGTGGCCATGGAACCCTGACCTGTTCACCAGACGTGCTACCTTGTCCCGAACCTGCTGTGTTCGACTCTCCCTCTCTACCGCACCTGCTGTCTCTAACTCTGAATGATCGGCTATGAAAAGCCGACTGACATTTACTCCTGAGGTGCTGCCCTGTTTCACCCTCTACAACCACTGTGATTATTATTATTTGACCCTGCTGGTCATTTATAAACGTTTGAACCTCTTGGCCATGTACTGTTATAAACTTCACCCGGCACCGCCAGAAGAGGACTGGCTGCCCCTCAGAGCCTTGTTCCTCTCTAGGTTTCTTCCTAGGTTCCTGCCTTTATAGGGAGTTTTTCTTAGACACCATGCTTCTACACCTGCTTTGCTTGCCGTTTGGGGTTGTAGGCTGTGTTTCTGTACAGCACTTTGTGACATCGGCTGATGTAAAACTGTCTTTATAAATGCATTTGATTGACCATGGTCTGCAGGTGCTTTGTTGCCTCAGGGCCAGTACAGCTTGCTATCATTGATGGAAAAATGAATTCCCAAGTTTATCAAGACATTTTGCAGGAGAATGTAAGGCTATCTGTTCGCCAATTGAAGCTCAACATAAGTTGGGTGATGCAAAAGGACAACGACCCAAAAACACAGATGCAAATCAACAACAGAATGGCTTCATCAGAAGACAATATGCCCTCTGGAGTGGCCCAGTCAGAGTCCTGACCTCAACTGCTGTGGCATGACCTCTAGAGAGTGGATCACACCAGACATCCCAAAGATATTGCTGAACTGAAACAGTTTTGTAAAGAGGAACGGTCCAAAATTTCTCCTGACCGTTGTGCAGGTCTGATCCGCAACTACATAAAACTTTTGTCTGAGGGTATTGCTGCCAAAGTAGGGTCAACCAGTTATTAAAACCAAGGGTTCACATACTTTTCCCACCCTGCACTGTGAATGTTTACACGGTGTGTTCAATAAAGACGTAAATAAAGTAGAACTGTTTGTGTGTTATTAGTTTAAGCAGACTGTGTTTGTCTATTGTTGTGACTTAGATGAAGAGGAGATTAAATTTCATGACCAATTTATGCAGAAGTCCAGGTAATTCCAAAGGGTTCACATACTTCTTCTTGCCACTGTATGAATATTTATGATGACTGTTAGCTTTACTTTTTGGTAACTTATTAATAGACAACTTTCAAAGTAAAATTTGCTCGCATTCAGTGCTTTATAGTCCTGCCTTCAAAAAATACATACAGTTACACGTCTTTTGATGTTGTGGTTATTGTAATCGACTCCAAGGATAAAAAGTGGGCTCAGACATCGAAATTACATTTTTTGGAGTCCAAGGTTCCTTGACGGATTTTGTATCGTTAGCCCCTACTCTTGCAATTTAGGCAGGGGGGCGTCACAGATTATCTTTGGGGCCACCCTAGATTTTGCCGTTTCCATTTCTACAACAGTTGGGTGCAGGCACTCAGCACATGCAGCTTGTATGCCTGATGCTGGGGATACTCCATTATTGTAATGGTTGGTTGTCTGGTTGTGAAGGACAGTCTGTGAACGGGCTGTTACAAACAGACCTGATCTTTCCAACACCTAATTGACCTGTGGTTGGAATTTTGTATGTTGAGTGTGGCAAAAAGTCCTGCAGGACACGTTCTACTTATTCCTTTATATAGCTTTGGAATTTTTCAGACCCCTTGAATTTTTCCACATTTTGTTACGTTACAGACTTATACCCCATAATGACAAAGCGGGTTTAGAAACTTTTGCAAATGTATATATATAAAAAAACAAAAACAGAAATACCTTCTTTACATAAGTAGTCAGACTCTTTTGCTATGAGACTCGAAATTGAGGTCAGATGCATCCTGTTTCCATTGATCAACCTTGAGATGTTTCTACAACTTGATTGGAGTCCACCTGTGGTCAATTCAATTGATTGGACATTGAGTTGGAAAGGCACACACCTGTCTATATAAAGGTCCCACAGTTGACAGTGCATGTCAGAGAAAAATCCAAGCCTTGGTCTGGGGGCCTTAGTTAGGGAGGTGACAAAGAACCCGATCGTCACTCTGACAGAGCTATAGAGTTTCTCTGCGGAGATGGGAGAACCTTCCAGAATGACAACCATCTCTGCAGTACTCCACCAATCATGTCTTTATGGTAGAGTGGCCAGACGGAAGCAACTCCTTAGTAAACAGCCAGAGTTTGCCAAAAGGCATGAAAAGTCTCTCAGACCATGGGAAACAAGATTCACTGGTCTGATGAAACCAAGATTAAACTCTTTGGCCTGAATGCCCTGCGTCACGTCTGTAGGAAACCTGGCACCAACCCTACGGTGAAGCATGGTGGTGTTAGCATCCTGTTGTGGGAATGTTTTTCAGTAGCAGGGACTGGGAGACTAAAGGGAAAGATGAACAGAGGAAAGTACAGAGAGATCCTTGATAAAAACCTGCTCCAGAGCGCTCAGAACCTCAAACTTGGGTGAAGGTTCCCCTTCCAACAGGAGAACACAGCCAAGACAACGCAGGAGTGGTTTCGAGGAAAGTCTCTGATTGTCCTTGAGTGACCCAGCCAGAGCCCGGACTTCAACCCATTCTAACATTACTGAAGAGACCTGAAAATAGCTGTGATGCTCCCCATCCAGACCTGTCAGAGTTTAAGAGGATCTGCAGAGAAGAATGGGAGAAACTCCCCAAATACAGATGTGCTAAGCTTGTAGTGTCATACCCAAGAAGACTCAAGGCCATAATTGCTGCCTAAGGTGCTTCAACAAAGTAGAGTAAAGGGTCTGAACACTTGTGATATTTCAGTTTTACATTTTTTATAAATTTGCAAAAATGTATAAAAAACTGTTTTTGCGTCATCATTACGGGGTATTGTGTGTATAATGATGAGGGGGGAAACAATTTAATCAATTTTAGAATATGGTTGTAATGTAACAAAGTTGGGGAAAAAGTCAAGGGGTCTGAATACTTTCCGAATGCACTGTTCAAGTAACTGCCAAAATTATGGAAACACCAACATAAAGTATTTTAATAGGGTGTTGCGCCACCACAAGACAGCAGAACAGCTTCAGTATGCCTTGGCATTGATTCTACAAATGTTTGAATCTCTATTGGAGGGATGCAACACCATCATTCCAAAATAAATTCCATAATTTAGTTTTTTGTTGATGGTGGTAGAAAACACTGTCTCAGGCACCGCTAAAATATATTCCATAAGTGTTCAATTGGGTTGAGATCTGATGACTGAGACACACACACACACACACACTTTAAAACCCCTATGCTCTATTGAGACCCCTCTTTCAAAATCACTGAGATCTCTTCTTCTAGCCATGGTAGTCAAAGTAATGAGCAATTGGGCATTTTTATACATTGTCTTAATGGAAAACTCCACTCCATTGTTTCATTAGTCTATTTTTGGCATAGTCCCAAAATGTAATCATCTGGGATGATTTCAAAATACAGACTTGATTGCTGACAAGCAAAACATTTTGGGACTATGTCAACAATGGACTAATGAAACAAATACCAAAGATAGTTTTGGGGTGGAATTTGCCTTTAAGCATGATGGGATGTTCATTGCTTAATTAACTCAGCAACCAAACCTGTGTGGAAACACCTGCTTTCAATATACATTGTATCCCTAATTTACTCAACTGTTTCCTTTATTTACCTGTACATTTGAAGATGATCCATGGACTTTGATGGAAAGTAAAGGGGTTGCAGAGGTGGTGGAACCGATCAAGCAGAGACCACTATGTCACAGTCAAGCCCAAGCTACCATGATCACATACAGCATCCACGCACACAAGTTTCACTTTCACACACACACACACACACACACACACACACACACACACACACACACACACACACACACACACACACACACACACACACACACACACACACACACACACACACACACACACACGGAGCACAAAGAAGAAGGAACATTGAGAGATAATTGTCATTGATTAAAGTAAGAAGAAAAATAAATGAATTTGGACTGGAATTTCTAAAAAATAATAATGAAAGGTTAAATATGGTAAATGTTGAAAGCATGGGGAAACATACTGTGGGGAATATTAAAGGGTGATTGAAGTAATGCAGTAAAATGGTTAACGTTATAATATTGTTTGCTTTAAGGTATGCCTATAGACTATGTTTGTTAAGATTAGATGAACAAGGCCTTAGGGCCTGTAGGAGGTTGGTCATTTAAGGTTGAGATGTTGTAATAATGAAATGTTTAAGTTGCTGGAGGTTTAAGATGTAATGGGAGTAATAATTTGGGTTGGAGTAAGATTATAATTGAGCAAAGAAGGGAATGCTAATGTTTAAAAATGTAATGGTTTAAAAGTTATTGATGATGTAGTATTGAGTTCTGAGAATATGAAATATACTTATTCATTTCACTGAGGGAGAGAGGGTAATGTATAATGTTTACATTATGTGAGGATATGTTATTGTTAGCCATCAGGGATCATATGGGAGGGATCCTCTGCGAGGAGAAGAGACAGTCTGGTACCAGTCACCATGACTGCCGTGAGTTGGGGAGGAGTGAGCACTTTGGGGCAGAAGTCAGGTCAGATGAAGTGAGGAAGAACAGATATCACTAAGGTTCTGTCGAGCAACAGAGATGCATTGGCTTTTCAGATGTTTAGGAGGAGACTCAGCATAGGAGAAAGGGTTAAATATCAGTGCTTGTGTGAGTATGTTTTGGTCAGTTCAGC
The DNA here is from genome assembly GCF_002021735.2 of Oncorhynchus kisutch. Classification (NCBI taxonomy): domain Eukaryota; kingdom Metazoa; phylum Chordata; class Actinopteri; order Salmoniformes; family Salmonidae; genus Oncorhynchus; species Oncorhynchus kisutch. The sequence goes on along the minus strand of NC_034198.2, from coordinate 13,100,470 downwards.
TGTTCGATCCTTTGGGATGAATTAACTTGGTTTGAGCTTTCATAGTGTCCATCGAGTTCTTACTATGATATTTAGAACCTAACAACCTAACAATTGTGCTAGCTTGCATTGGAAATTCCCTGGAGGAGGCCAGCGTCCTGTGTAAGCGAACGTCCTGCCTAGGCGGGGAAAGGAGTGATGTCCACTTTAGGTGTTAACCACTGAATGAGTCATGGGGGTTTAGCAAAAGGAAGATGGAGGATATAAAGGAGGCATGATTTGGGAGAATGGGGAACTTTCTTTTTGAGTTTGCTAGAAGAACCTGTCGCCTGCTGGAAGAAGATTTCTGCCATAGCTTTTTAGCTTAATTTAGGGATCCCTTCACCCCCATTCCCGCTCGGATCCCGTTAACGGGATTGATTTGACAACATCCAGTGAAATTGCAGTGCGCCAAATTCAAAAACAGAAATACTCATAATAAGAATTCATTAAACATACATCAAAATACAGCTTAACTTGTTGTTAATCCAGCCACATTGTCAGATTTCAAAAAGGCTTTACGGAGAAAGCAGACCATGCGATTATCTGAGGACACCACCCCGCATACAAACACATGAAAATCAAATTTGAACCAGGCAGGTGCTACACAAAAATCAGAAATAACGATATAATTCATGCCTTACCTACATTCAAGATCTTCTTCTGTTGGCACCCCAAAATGTCCCATAAACATCACAAATGGTCCTTTTGTTTGATAGATTCCTTCATTATATCCCCAAAATGTTCATTTATTTGACACGTTTGATTCAGAAATACACCGGTTCCAACTCGCCCAACATGCCTACAACGTATCTAATAAGTTACCTGTAAACTTGGTCCAAACATTTCAAACAACGTTCCTAATCCAAATTTATGTATACTAAAATGTAAATAATCTATCAAATTTAAGACGGGAAATACTGTGCTCAATACCGGACGAAAACAAAGTGAAGCATGCTCCAAAAGTCCCTTTGTGTGACACATGGAAAGAACAGGGCTACTTCTTCATTTCTCAATGGAAAAACATCAACCAATTTCTAAAGACTGTTGACATCTAGTAGAAGCCATAGGAATTGCAAGCATATTTCTATTAAAAAGGGATTACCATAGAAAGCTAATGGAAAACACATTGAGCTCAAAATGTTTTTCCCTGGATGGATTGTGCTCGGGGTTTCGCCTGCCAAATCAGTTCTGTTATACTCACAGACATTATTCAAACAGTTTTAGAAACTCTAGAGTGTTTTCCACATATACTAATGATAGCATATCCTAGCTTCTGGGCCTGAGTAGCAGGCAGTTTACTTTGGGCACGCTTTTCATCCGGATGTGAAAATACTGTCCCCTAGCCCATATACATATTTACATTTTTATTATACCTATATTTAGATTTTATTATACTCAGTTAATGGAAAATTGTAGGAGGAATCCTTAGGGTTACCTCATTGATAGAGGTGTGGTAAAGTAGCTGTTAGAGTTTTTCGACAGCATCTGAGGGACTGATCATTCTGAGGGGGGAGCCAAAAAACTGTTTATTTTTTTTTATTTTTTATTTTACCTTTATTTAACCAGGTAGGCAAGTTGAGAACAAGTTCTCATTTACAATTGCGACCTGGCCAAGATAAAGCAAAGCAGTTCGACAGATAAAACGACACAGAGTTACACATGGAGTAAAAACAAACATACAGTCAATAATGCAGTATAAACAAGTCTATATACAATGTGAGCAAATGAGGTGAGAAGGGAGGTAAAGGCAAAAAAGGCCATGATGGCAAAGTAAATACAATATAGCAAGTAAAATACTGGAATGGTAGTTTTGCAATGGAAGAATGTGCAAAGTAGAAATAAAAAAATAATGGGGTGCAAAGGAGCAAAATAAATAAATAAATAAAAATTAAATACAGTTGGGAAAGAGGTAGTTGTTTGGGCTAAATTATAGGTGGGCTATGTACAGGTGCAGTAATCTGTGAGCTGCTCTGACAGTTGGTGCTTAAAGCTAGTGAGGGAGATAAGTGTTTCCAGTTTCAGAGATTTTTGTAGTTCGTTCCAGTCATTGGCAGCAGAGAACTGGAAGGAGAGGCGGCCAAAGAAAGAATTGGTCTTGGGGGTGACTAGAGAGATATACCTGCTGGAGCGTGTGCTACAGGTGGGAGATGCTATGGTGACCAGCGAGCTGAGATAAGGGGGGACTTTACCTAGCAGGGTCTTGTAGATGACATGGAGCCAGTGGGTTTGGCGACGAGTATGAAGCGAGGGCCAGCCAACGAGAGCGTACAGGTCGCAATGGTGGGTAGTATATGGGGCTTTGGTGATAAAACGGATTGCACTGTGATAGACTGCATCCAATTTGTTGAGTAGGGTATTGGAGGCTATTTTGTAAATGACATCGCCAAAGTCGAGGATTGGTAGGATGGTCAGTTTTACAAGGGTATGTTTGGCAGCATGAGTGAAGGATGCTTTGTTGCGAAATAGGAAGCCAATTCTAGATTTAACTTTGGATTGGAGATGTTTGATATGGGTCTGGAAGGAGAGTTTACAGTCTAACCAGACACCTAAGTATTTGTAGTTGTCCACGTATTCTAAGTCAGAGCCGTCCAGAGTAGTGATGTTGGACAGGCGGGTAGGTGCAGGTAGCGATCGGTTGAAGAGCATGCATTTAGTTTTACTTGTATTTAAGAGCAATTGGAGGCCACGGAAGGAGAGTTGTATGGCATTGAAGCTTGCCTGGAGGCTTGTTAACACAGTGTCCAAAGAAGGGCCGGAAGTATACAGAATGGTGTCGTCTGCGTAGAGGTGGATCAGGGACTCACCAGCAGCAAGAGCGACCTCATTGATGTATACAGAGAAGAGAGTCGGTCCAAGAATTGAACCCTGTGGCACCCCCATAGAGACTTATAAAGTTGTAGAAGGTAAGAAATCGTTTTTCTTGTTATAAACCTTTTCACATGTGAGTTCCAAATATCTAACAGTTGCCCCAGCGTGACATTTTTGATGCACGTTATGTTAGAATGCGCTCACTGTTCGAAAATGTGATTGTTACCTACAGGACAGTTAACACGCATTGCCTGTTTGTTATCTAAAGGCTATGTTTCAAATTATTTTCTAGCAACAGTTTGAATTGAGGTGTGTTCCGCCTCCTCATTAATTCACATAGAAGTAGCCCATTTCAGTGTTGCGGACAATTTATGTTTGAGGCTTTACTGAGCCGGACAAACTTCACTCTTCGAGGAGAGCCCTTCCACATGTTTTAAGCACATCAAGTATGTAGACATTTGCGCAGTCTTTTACGAACTGGCACATTTTCTGTCTGGGGCTCGCATTGTTATATTGTTGTTTTCCTTACAAATAATAACTTTGGACATTTGTGCGTTGCTATCAAGGTAAGTGCCTTATTTTCTGTATATAATGTTGTCGTTTCTACTGTAGCATATATTATGTATGTACAATACCAATGATAAATTTGGACACCTACTCATTCAAGGGTTTTTCTTTATTTGTACTTTGATTTTATTCGTATTTGTCTTTGATTTTCTAGATTGTTTGTACTTATTTGTACTTATTTGTACTTGTCTTTGATTTTATTTGTATTTGTCTTTGATTTTCTACATTGTAGAATAATAGTGAAGACATGAAATAACACATACGGAATCAAGTAGCCACCCTTTGCCTTGATGACAGCTTTGTACGCTCTTGGCATTCTCTCAACCAGCTTCATGAGTTAGTCACCTGGAATGCATTTCAATTAACAGGTGTGCTTTGTTAAAAGTTCATTTGTGGAATTGTATTCCTTCTTAATACGTTTGTGCCAATGAATTGTGTGGTAACAAGGTAGGAGTGATATACAGAAGATAGCCCTATTTGGTAAAATACCAATTCCATATTATGGCAAGAACAGATCAAATAAGCAAAGAGAAACGACAGTCCATCATTACTTTAAGACATGAAGGTTAGTCAATTCTGTCAATTTTAAGAGCTTTGAAAGTTTCTTCAAATGCAGTCATAAAACCCATCAAGCGCTATGATGAAACTGGCTCTCATGAGGACCGTCACAGGAAAGGAAAACCCAGAGTTACCTCTGCTGCAGAGGATAAGTTCATTAGAGATAACTGCACATCAAATTGCAGCACAAATAAATCCCGCGTTCATGGATCTAATTGCTGCAAAGAAACCACTACTAAAGGACACAAATAATAAGAAGAGACTTGCTTGGGCCAAGAAACACGAGCAATGGACATTAGACCAGTGGAAATCTGTCCTTTTGGTCTGATGAGTCCAAATATGAGATTTTTGGTTCCAACCGCCGTGTCTTTGTGAGACGCAGAGTAGGTGAACGGATGATCTCCGCAATTGTGGTTCCCAATGTGAAGCATGGAGGAGGAGGTGTGATGTTGTAGGGTGCTTTGCTGGTGACACTGTCTGTGATTTATTTAAAATTTAAGGCACACTTAACCAGCTGGCTACCACATCATTCTGCAGCGATACGCCATGCCATCTGGTTTGCGCTTCTGGGACTGTCATTGGTTTTTCAACAGGACAATGACGCAACACACATCCAGGCTGTGTAAAGGCTATTTAACCAAGAATGAGAGTGATGGAGCTCTGCATCAGCTGACCTGGCCTCCACAATCACTCGACCTCAAACCAAATGAGATTGTTTGTGATGAGTTGGACCGCAGAGTGAAGGAAAAGAGGCCAACAAGACTGTTGGAATAGCATTCCAGGTGAAGCTGGTTGAGATAATGCCAAGAGTGTACAAAGCTGTCATCAAGGCAAAGGGTGGCTACTTTGAAGAATCTAAAATATAAAATGTATTTTGATTTGTTTAACACTTTTTTGGATACTTGCTTGGGCCAAGAAACACAAGCAATTGACATTAAACCGGTGGAAATCTGTCCTTTGGTCTGATGATTCCAAATTTGAGATTTTTGGTTCCAACTGCCATGTTTGTGAGACGCAGAGAAGGTGAACGGATTATCTACTCGTGCGGTTCCCACCGTGAAGCATGGAGGAGGAGATGTGATGGTGCTTTGCTGGTGACACTGTCAGTGATTTGTTTAGAATTCAAGGCACACCTCATGGCTACCACAGCATTCTGCAGAGATACGCCATTCCATCTGGTTTGTGCTTAGCGGGACTATCATTTGTTTTTCAACAGGACAATGACCCAACAACCCTCCAGGCTATGGAAAGGCTATTTGACCAAGATGGAGAGTGATTGAGTGCAGCATCAAGTGACCTGGCCTCCACAATCACCCGACCTCAACCCAATTGAGATGGTTTGAGATGAGTTAGACTGCAGAGTGAAGGAAATGCAGCCAACAAGTGCTCAGCATATGTGGGAACTCCTTCAAGCCTGTTGGAAAAGCAATCCATGTGAATCTGGTTGAGAGAATGCCAAGAGTGTGCAAAGCTGTCATCAAGGCAGGTGGCTACTTTGAAGAATCTCAAATATTAAACATATTTAGATGTAACTCTTTTTTTTGTTACTACATGATTCCATGTGTGTTATTTCATAGTTTTGTTGTCTTCACTATTATTCTACAATGTAGAAAATAGTTAAAAGCATACCAGACCAACATAGAAATAAAATAAACTAGATTACCCACCCTAGTCATACCCAACCCAACCACAAAAGAGAATAAAAAGGCTTTCTATGGTCAGGGCAAGACAGTATCCCCCCCCCCCCCCTCCAAAGGTGCAGACTCCTAACTCTACAGGGGAGGGTCCGGGTGGGCATCTAGCGTCGGTGGCGGCTCCGGTGCGGGGTGAAGTACCGACTCCGCTCGCGGATCCGCCAGCATTGGTGGCGGCTCTGGTGCGGGACGAGGAACCCGCTCATCCAGCGGATCCAGCATCGGCGGGACTTTGTCCCCTCCCAGACCACGGGTCCGGCCATGGAGCCAGGTAGAACGCCGCGCCCGGACTGAAGGCTCCTCCCCTGGAGCGGGACTGGACACCGTGCCTGGACTGGGCATCGGCGCAGAGGAAGGCTCCTGCCCTGGAGCTGGAGGTTCTGGACAGTGGACCGTCACACGAGGTTCCGGACTGTGAACCATCGCCGGAAGCTCTGGACTGGGGTTGTGCACTGGAGGCCGAGTGCGTGGAGCCGGTACAGGTGGCACTGGACTGGTGACACGCACGTCAGGGCAAGTCAGCACCTTCCAGATTGTATTTTGATTGTATTTTGGTTGTTGAATGGGCCCCCAGATGTGGCAGCAAGTGACCATATTCGGGAACTCCAGGTCAGACAGCCAGGATGGTGAACATGTTTTTTTTTTTTGCAATGTTCCAGCCCAACCCAAACAGCACGAGTTTACAGGAACATCCCAATGCCCATCACAAATACAACGAGCCAGCGGAAGGTCATGTTGTATTCAGGCAGCCATATTGGAATAGCAATGAATCAAACCTTACTTCGAAATAATGAGTTGAGTTAAGAGCCCGATCCTGGAGGCACAAGTTATACCACTGTGGGGGCAAGTTGTAGAGCTAGGGAAAACATGTCCAGGGTTCTCTTTCCTTTCGTTAGAGACTCCAACTTTTTTGATCCTCAGAGGCTCGTGACTTGGAATATTTGGTATTGCCATTCCAGTCTGCTATATCTAGACAAAGGTGTTTAAGTGTAATTATGGCAGGCCAATTGGATTCCCAACATGGTTGAAGTACACAAAAATAGTTTTGATTACAGTACACACATCTGAAATACTTCTCCAATTTAAAACACACACAGGTGATTAAACCAGCCAGGTTGCCCATGAAACAAGTTATAATTCAACGTCCATCCATGTCTGAGGACGTTGGGAGATGACTTGGAAACCGGCTACTAGGGGCAACAGTGAGCACCTTTACCTTCAAGTAGGTTTCGGTTTTGCCTAGAGCAGTGGGGAGTGGGAGTGGGGGGGGGGACTTAACCCTTACCTTAACCATTTAGAGTTCATGCTTAACCTTAAGATTTCGGGTTAATGCCTCAACTTAACCGTAACCTTAAAAATTCTGAGTTAATGCTTAAACCTAACCTTAAACACTTCCAAATGTTATGTTTGGAACAACTTAGAAATGTGAAGTTTGAGAAACATGGATGAACTTCTAATTCTGACGTGAGACTGTAAGAGATAGTTGAATAAACCCCCATTTAATGGTATTGTGGCAGCCATATTGAATTTTGAACACCATAATGGATTTGGAGTCAAATCTAGAAGGGCCCCCTAATATAATTGCAAGAGGCTGAACAGTTCAAATCCACAGAGGAAATTTGACTAAAAAACATGACAGTTTTCACTGTCTCGGCCCACTTGCACTGTTCGTGTGTCTTGTTTTGTTCTTTGTGTCTTGTTTTTTTCGTGTGTCTTGTTTTGTTCTTGTGTCTTGTTTTGTTCATGTTTGTTTATTAATTAAATGTATTCACTCCCTGAACTTGCTTCCCAACTCTCAGTGTACATCGTTACAAAATTGTAACAAACTTTGTATGGCTTGTTTAACTTGTTATGGCTGCAATCCCCCTATCGGGATAAGTGTCATCAACAACCGCTGAATAGCATAGCGCTACATACAATAAATATTACTATAAATATTTATATTCATGAAATCACAAGTGCAATATAGGAAAACACAGCTTAGCCTCTTGTTAATCCACCTGTTACAGCGAAAGCATTCCAAGCGGTTGTGTAAGTTTATCGATCGCACGATAAAACATTAAGTACACTTAGCATCAGGTAGCTCGGTCACGAAAATCAGAAAAGCAATCAAATTAATTGTTTACCTTTGATGATCTTCGGATGTTTTCACTCACGGGACTCCCAGTTACACAACAAATGTTCCGTTTGTTCCATAAAGATGATTTTTATATCCAAAATACCTCTGTTTGTTTGTCGCGTTATGTTCAGAAATCCACAGGAAAGAGCGGTCACGACAACGCAGACGAAAATTCCAAATAGTTTCCATAATGTCCACAGAAACATGTCAAACGTTTTTTATAATCAATCCTCAGGTTCTTTTTAAAACATATAATCGATAATATATCAACCGCAAATGTCTTTCACAGTAGGAGAGGGGAAAACAATGGCTGTCCAAATTCTGTTGCGCAAGCAAAACTCATGTGACCACGATGTTATTGTTCTAGCTCATTTTTCATAATAAAAGCCTGAAACTATGTCTGAAGACTGTTGACACCTTGAGGAAGCGATAGGAAAAGGAATCTGGTTCATATCCCTTTAAATCCAGCAAAGGGAGGCTATGGAACATGGAGTTTTCAAAATAGAAGTCACTTCCTGTTTTGATTTTCCTCAGGGTTTCGCCTGCAATATCAGTTCTGTTACACTCACTCACAGACAATATTTTGACAGTTTTGTAAACTTTTGTGTGTTTTCTATCCAATACTAATAATAATATGCATATATTAGCAACTGAGACTGAGGAGCTGGTCGTTTACAATGGGCACCTTTTCAGCCAAGCTACTCAATACTGCCCCTGCAGCGATATGAAGTAAAGAAAGGGTGATACTTTGAACTTTGAAGGTTTTATTTCCAATTAACTGAAAATTTGAAATTGTAATCTGTATGAAGGCAAACAAACTGTTTTTGTAACCATGGATGATCCTTTCTTAGTAATGTACTGCACAATCATTTTGGGTCTAAGTATAATTTACAGAATGTATGCATGAAGTTTTTAGTGAGAGGTCTAATGCTTTAATAATTTCAGCCCCCCAATCTCCTATCCATTATACAGTGGGTATAGAAACCCCCTTTCAAAATGTTCAACTGTTGTTGCCTTACAGCCTGAAATGAAAACACATAAAATGTGATATTTTCTGGCTTTATTTACCCACAGTAAACCTCTGAAAATTAAATAAAAGTGAAACAGTAAAATACAATATTTGGATTAGTGAATACCCCCCCTAGAATTGCAAATGCCAACTTGCTGAGGTATAACCAACCACCTTCCAGATCACAAATCAAGCTAATTGGCTTCCATCTGTGATCAATTGTATTGATTTTGATTAGTTCAGAATAAAAGCAGTTGTTCACAGAGGACTCCACTGCTTAGTAGTGCAATTCAAAGCAAATCTATTATGGGCGGTACTTTCGAAAGATCTACGAGATCAAGGCTTTGTCTATCCCACAGTTATGAGCATTATTAAGAAGTGGAAGGCGTATGGCACCACCCAGACCCTGCATAGATCAGGCCGTCCCTACAAACTGGATGACCGGACAAGGCGGAACTGATCAGAGAGGCTACCAAGAAACCAATGGCGACTTTGAAGGAATTATGGTAAGGACCTTTAAGGCAAAGGCCTTTATGGCAAAAACTGGTCAATTAGTGTATGTGACCACAATATCACAAGCGTTCCACAAATCTGGGCTCTTATGGGAGGGTGGCAAGAAAAATAAAACTACAAAAAAAAACACATCAGGTTTCATTTTAGCTTTGCCAAAAAGCACATTATAGATTCTGAGGCCAAGTGCCAAATGGTGCTAGGGTCAGATGAGATCAAAATGTTCCCTGAATGCAAAATGTTATGTCTGGCGAAAACCCAATACCTCTTTCCACCCAAAGAACACCAAGCCTACAGTAGACCATGGTGGTAGCAGCATCCTGTTGTGGTAGTGTTTCTCTTCAGCAGAGACTGGAGCACTTGTCAGGATAGAAGGGAAAATGGACAGGGTAAAGATTATTGAGGAGAACCTGCTGTCCTCTGCAGGAAGTTGAAAATAGGAAGATGGTTCACGTTTCAACATGACAAGGACCCAAAGCACACCGCAACCATACAGTGGCTGAAGGACAAGAAGGTGAATGTCTTCGAGTGGCCTAGTCAGAGCCCCGACCTAAATCCCATCGAGAACCTGTGGAATGACTTGAAGAGTGCAGTCCGTGAGCGGTCACCATGCAATTTGACTGAGCTTGAACAATTCTGCAAGGAAGAATGGGCAAATATTGCACAGTCTAGGTGTGCAAAGTTAGTAGAGACGTATTCATAGACACTCATGGCTAAAGGGGGTTCCACCAAGTATTAACTCAGTGGGGTGTTCACTTATCGAAATAGGGTATTTTAGCATTTTATATATGTCTATTTTTTTCACTTGGATATTGTGGGTTACTGTGTGTAAATAAAGCTGGAAAAAGTCAGATTGTATGTGTTTTCATTTCAGGCTGTAAGGCAACAAAATGGGACCATTTTGAAAGGGGGTGGGGACATTCTATACTGTATAGGCATGTATAATTTGGTCTCACTTAGCGTTCCATATAAAGGTTTTAAAAAATTGCTCATATGATTTACAAAAACAAGTTGTCTGAAGTAGGCAGTGCCATTAGTAAACTGTGATAGGACTTACAGAGTTAATCAATGTGATTTTTACATCGGTATACAGGTATTTAACTCTCCATGGTTGCAGGATCTTGTTTATTTTTGCTACATTTCAATTTAAATTTGATTTGGTAAGTTAATTTATATCTTTAGGGATATGGATACCAAGTACTGTATGTCTACATCAGCCCATTTTGGGGGGGTAAATTAAAAGGTAATGTATAAATTGTGTATTTTAACTATCCAATACGTAATATGGTACACTTATCATATTTGGGTTTGTCCTGAGGGGCTAGAGAAGTGATCTTCAATGAGATTGTGCATGGATCCAGATTTGAGCAATATCAGAACTTGGGTTAAATGAGCTTATGTGAGCCACTCCCCTCCAGCCAGGCATCAATCTGCACGTTTTGAGTTTAGGGGGTGTTTTCTTTAGAGCCAATTACAATAGCCACAAAAAAAACAACTTGTAACTATGTTTTTTAACTTAATTAGAGAAGACCATCCAGCACTGAATGAGAGCACATTTCACTTGGAAAGTAGTCTATTAAACAGCTATAAAAAGTAAAGATAACATTCATCATAAATATTCATAGTATAGATTTTTTGGTATCTCTGTTTTTAAAGGTCTATATTTCCAAGATGCATTAAGATATCCTAATGCTGTTTGTATGTATGTATGTATGTATGTATGTATGTATGTATGTATGTATGTATGTATGTATGTATGTATGTATGTATGTATGTATGTATGTATGTATGTATGTATGTATGTATGTATGTATGTATGTATGTATGTATGTATGTATGTATGTATGTATGTATGTATGTATGTATGTATGTATGTATGTATGTATGTATGTATGTATGTATGTATGTATGTATGTATGTATGTATGTACAGTGGGGCAAAAAAGTATTTAGTCAGACACCAATTGTGCAAGTTCTCCCACTTAAAAAGATGAGAGAGGCCTGTAATTTTCATCATAGGTACACTTCAACTATGACAGACAAAATGAGAAGAAAAAAAATCCTGAAAATCACATGATAGGATTTTTAATGATTTTATTTGCAGATTATGGTGGAAAATAAGTATTTGGTCATCTACAAACAAGCAAGATTTCTGGCTCTCACAGACCTGTTAAGAGGCCCCTCTGTCCTCACACGTTACCTGTATTAATGGCACCTGTTTGAACTTGTTATCAGTATAAAAGACACCTGTCCACAACCTCATACAGTCACACTCCAAACTCCACTATGGCCAAGACCAAAGAGCTGTCAATGGACACCAGAAACAAAATTGTAGACCTGCACCAGGCTGGGAAGATTGAATCTGCAATAGCTAAGCAGCTTGGTTTGAAGAAATCAACTGTGGGAGCAATTATTAGGAAATGGAAGACATATAAGACCACTGATAATCTCCCTCGATCTGGGGCTCCACGCAAAATCTTACCCTGTGGGGTCAAAATGATTACAAGAACGGTGAGCAAAACTCCCAGAACCACACGGGGGGACCTAGGCAATGACCTGCAGAGAGCTGGGACCAAAGTAACAAAGCCTACCATCAGTAACACACTACGCCGCCAGGGACTCAAATCCTGCAGTGCCAGACGTGTCCCCCTACTTAAGCCAGTACATGTCCAGGCCCATCTGAAGTTTGCTAGAGAGCATTTGGATGACCCAGAAGAAGATTGGGAGAATGTCATATGGTCAGATGAAACCAAAATATAACTTTTTGGTAAAAACTCAACTCGTCGTGTATGGAGGACAAAGAATGCTGAGTTGCATCCAAAGAACACCATACCTACTGTGAAGCATGGGGGTGGAAACATCATGCTTTGGGGCTGTTTTTCTGCAAAGGGACCAGGACGACTGATCCGTGTAAAGGAAAGAATGAATGGGGCCATTTATCGTGAGATTTTGTACCTATGATGAAAATTACAGGCCTCTCTCATCTTTTTAAGTGGGAGAACTTGCACAATTGGTGGCTGACTAAATACTTTTTTGCCCCACTGTATGTATGTATGTATGTATGTATGTATGTATGTATGTATGTATGTATGTATGTATGTATGTATGTATGTATGTATGTATGTATGTATGTATGTATGTATGTATGTATGTATGTATGTATGTATGTATGTATGTATGTATGTATGTATGTATGTATGTATGTATGTATGTATGTATGTATGTATGTATGTATGTATGTATGTATGTATGTATGTATGTATGTATGTATGTATGTATGTATGTATGTATGTATGTATGTATGTATGTATGTATGTATGTATGTATGTATGTATGTATGTATGTATGTATGTATGTATGTATGTATGTATGTATGTATGTATGTATGTATGTATGTATGTATGTATGTATGTATGTATGTATGTATGTATGTATGTATGTATGTATGTATGTATGTATGTATGTATGTATGTATGTATGTATGTATGTATGTATGTATGTATGTATGTATGTATGTATGTATGTATGTATGTATGTATGTATGTATGTATGTATGTATGTATGTATGTATGAGTATGTATGTATGTATGTATGTATGTATGTATGTATGTATGTATGTATGTATGTATGTATGTATGTATGTATGTATGTATGTATGTATGTATGTATGTATGTATGTATGTATGACAACTGACTACTTGTATTCCACATTTTTGCAATATCAGAGCTTGGTAATGTTGGGTTACATGAGCCTAAGTGTCCCCCCCATAATATCTGAAAATGTAACCCCTTTTTGCAGTAAAATATATTTTCACAACCACACATTTCATAAATGTGAAACATTAGAGATGTCAAAAAACATGGTTGTGTTTTGTTCTACCTCGGGTAGGGGTTTCTACAAAACAAAATACCTTTTTGAGGATTGGCCACTAGCCTAATAGACATGAACAAGACAAAGGATCTCTATGGCTGGTTCCACAGTAATGAGCATTCAAAACCACAGTTTAATTTACAATAGAATATAAATGCTTTTAAAATAATAGCTTTTATAATGATCCTATGGTCACACTTTATTTGGATAGTTGGGAATTTCCATCTGTAGATGCTCTACCACAGGAGGTTGGTGGCACCTTAATTGGGGAGGACGGGCTCGTGGTAATGGCTAGACGGGTGGAATGATATCTAATACATCAAATACAAAATGTAACAGTTCCAGATATTATTATGAGCCGTTCTCCCCTCAGCGGCCTCCACTGTGCTCTACAGATGGTCATACTATCGACAAACTATCTGTTGATAAGCAATCGCTTGCTAAATTTAGGGTTAGGTTTAGAATAAGAGTTAGGGTAAGGGTCACGGTTAGGGCTAGGGCTAGGGTAAGGGTTACGATTATGGCTTGGGTTAGAACTAGGGTTAGTAGATAGTTAGTTGAAATGTTACTGATAGTCTGTAGAGTATCTACAGATGGACTATCCAAATATATGTTCAAACGTCTGCAAAATATCAGATATCTATATTGCACTAATTTTACATCTTATCTCATTACACAATCCTGCATCCTGAGTTTTATCGCCGTCTGCACTCAAACCCAGCCTATATAAACGCCTCCGAAAGTAAGCTGGGTGTGCTGAGAAATCTCTCTCGCGGAGTCTGGTCTCTTACCCACAGGGCTGCAGACTTGTGAATGATAATTAATGATATGCTTTACAGGGCCCAAGCTGAGCATGCTGGGCAGCTGAGAGCAGCTCGCAGGGTTTCCATTTATCACCCAGTGACAGGGCCATTTATCTGGCCCGCTTTACAGGAGATCCCGTTTCTCTTTGACATGACCAAACACGACCAGACTCCGCAACAAGGAGCATTGATAAAAGCATGGGATTACTGGTAGCCTTGACACCCCCCTGTATGTCCCTGTAGGTCAGGGTCCAATCTATGTATGTGTTAATAAGGGCTAAGAGTATATAACCCAATATGGAATACATACTGTAGGCTTCAGTACAAAGCTGATTTGCTTTAGTGAAAGGGCATGCTCAGCTGTACATGCACCTCCAGGGTCCCATCTATCATAAAGGGCGAGCCTGTATTTACTTTATGTGCAAAAAGATGGAAAATGTCATTACCTTGATGATATAGGCAATTGGCTAGAATGGTCTTTTCAAAACCTTACATACATAATGGAGGCATTGACAGTAAATATGCACGGGCAAGAACGGCTGTTGAGGCACACCAATATGACATGCTAGAGGGCCAATTCTCTCTCCTGTAAATTAGATTCATAAATGTTGCAAATTAATCTAGGCTGCCTGGCTGGCTAGTGCCTTTTCATGGATGGCGAATCTGTATAGTGCATACATGAGAATTGCGTTGTGTAATTGTTTTCATACACTGCACATTATTTGAATAGTAAACAACTTAATGGGATGGTTCTTCTTCTTGAGCCAAGTCACACCAGATCCACTTCAGTATTCAATGTTTGTCCAGGTCCGAGGACGTTGGGAGATGCCTTCAATACCATCCACTAGGGGCAACATGAATGTCTAGTGGGCTTGTGGCTTGCTTGGTTGTGGATGGGGATAGAGAAAGGGCTTAAACCACTAGCTATGGCCAGTCAGAATGAATGGAATTGATGCCTAAACCTAACCGTACATTTTCTTTTCTGTTTTAACCCTGTCCCAAACATTATCCCTTACCTCAGTGGTCACCAACCGGTCGATCGGGAGCTACTAGTCGATCTCCAAGGCATTACTAGTCGATCTCCAAACATTTCTGTAAAAAAAAACACTGATAAAGTAATAGACTTTCTAAACCCAGAGGCGCAACATTGCGAGACTTCCGGGAATGCTTGCGAAACAGACCAAACAAACCAGGCCGGGGGTTTGGGGTTTGGGGTTTGAGAAGTTAATAAGAGAAGAAAAGACTTCCACAGTTGTTCATTTTCTCAAAATGTAAAGACACAACCTAGGTTCGAGCCAATGTCTTAAGTAGTTGAACATGTTGTTACTCCAACCTCATGAAAGTTACAAACTGACACCTTTTCATTTTCATGAAAAACAACTTTTATATCGAAGGAGAGCCTATTGTTTGAAGGCCTGCACATGACAACCGTCATAGCCGATGGCGTGTTTCTGCGCATGAGCTTAACTAGCCAACGTCACCCTGACATCGCCTACAAGTGTGATCAGGGATTTCTATTGGAGAAGCAGTTTCTGCCTATCTTCCTGCTGTACTGTCTTTGATAAAGGGCTCCCGAGTGGCGCAGCAGTCTAAGCCTACTGCTGCCCAATCAGGTAGCTCAGATCACCGTTACTGCACAGTTTCCTCGCGCCATAGACTAAAAAGAATCATCGAACTCACAGCAAAGTTGATACCCTGAGATTTCCAAACTTTGAAAACCATGACTAGAGAGAGACTCTAGACTCTATTTGTATGAGTAAGTTCATGTTTAAGTTGTTATTCAGCACTGTCAACACTTTGTTCAGCACTTTTGTAAGCCATAAAATGTGCGTTCTCCCTACTGCCACTCACACTACAACCAGCACTGCAGCTGCTATGAATGACTATAGCAAAGTATTACAATAAACTTGTGTTGTTATTATTAGCAGCTTGTGTCTTTTTTTAATATCGAGGAATATTCCACATTCTCTGGGCATAAGAGTAACAACATGAATTGGTGCACGAGGCAGAAATAATGCAGTGCATCTTGAGTTTTGCTTTCAGCTGGAAGAGACTCTGTCCTCTTTTCTCAGCCTCATCACCGCTCCCTCCCTCCACACAGACTAACCATCAGATGCAGGCCAATCGGACCAGGAAATAAATAAGCTGATTATTATGCACACTCGGCTGTGCCTCACAAGTAATACAACAAATGATCTATTAGCAGTATGATCATATATCTACATTTTTAAATATAATTTCAAAATGGCCTGAGAAGACCAATATTGGCAGGGCAATTCAAGCCAATATGCTGTGATAAGGTATTGGGCCTATAGCCTACTTCACAAACCTCATTGCTACAGAACTGTTTTTAATTTGTTAATGTTGCATAGGCTTCCGTTTTTCAAGTCATGTTTAACAAAAATTCAGGAGGTATATCTCAGCTTGCATTTTGACTCAAAGTGATCTTGATTCAGAAAAGGTTGGTGACCACTGCTTTACCTTAACCAGTCGGAATTGATGCCTAAAGTTAAAGGACCACTCCACAGTTTGTCTTCATGACTCCTCAGCAAGTTGTTAGTGGCCCTAGTTATCCAAATTGCAATCTTTATTTACATACAGTACCAGTACTTTTAATTCTTCATTGTCCTACCGTTTGTATCATAGGCCACTGTAATCGATGGGGGCTCAGGGCTGTTCCATTCTGCTCATCTGATGAAGGTGCAAATGGATCAGATTCAAACTTTGAAGACTGAGATCGAGTCAATGAAGGCAGACCATCAGAAAGAGAAACATTCTCTGAGGGCAGAGATACTGGCAACAGCTGATGCATTGGTCCAGAGCCAGGCGGTATTTGCAGAGAGTCCCTCGACATTAGCAGAGAGTCAGGTGGCATTGGCGGAGAGTCAGGTGGAGAATGACACGTTGAAGAGGGCGAGGAACAAGTCACAATCCATGCCAGGCACACCTGTGACCTCTGGAACTCAGAGCTCACCGGACAGGCAGAGTGAACAGAGTGAACATACCTGGCGGGTTCGTCAGATCGTCGGTTCACCCTGACATGTTCATTCCTCTTCTGACAACAGAACCAGGCACAGCAAGTGCCGTCCGGACCATTATGCTGTTCTGCTATTCCAAGGATTGAGAGAATGCCAAGAGTGTGCAAATCTGTCATCAAGGTATACAGTATATCTAAAAATATTTTTTTCAATAACGTGACTCTCCTCCAATAATTACCTTTAGAGGATTGGAGGATTCTAAATTAATATCTAAGGGGAATTTAAACAATTAGTATATTTGAGTTTAACAACAATATTTATATTATTTGTTCTGTCTTTTCTGGCGGATTAAACTGAAATTGCAACCAACTTTCTATGGCTTGTTCAAAAAATTATGATATTTTGGAGATTTTTTATAACATTGAGTGAGAAAAAGGCCATTCTTGAACATGGGGTGAGACATTGTTACTCATTTGTAATTAAAGCCAGTTTGTTGTTTTAGAATGATTTATTTCTGTTTTTAGAGCGAGAGAAACCAAAAGCTTTCCATCGCCTCATGGGTCTCCCGGTCACGGCAAGCACAGGTATTGAACCAGCATCTGTAGCAACACAGCTTGCACTGCAATGCAGTGTCTTAGACCACCGCAACACTCAGGCACTGTATAATGTGACTTGTCGAGAGTAGCCTACAGTACTACAGTAAGAGCAAAGTAATCCTAACATTTCCACATCCTAATTGTATTCTAAGTTTCTCTTAGAATAAAAACCATAGTGTAACAGTTTTAGTAAGTAATACTGACGAGAAGTTACAAAAAAATAAGTGACAGAGGAATAGCAATTCTTACACTATTGTTCTAAATTCAATCAACTTCTTCATCCTCATGATTCAGATCATTGAAATTCTATTTTGAAGTTGTGCACAATTAGCAGTTTCTATTTGGTTTACGTCACCCATTCATTGTCAGGTATAGCAATAGCACAATAGCGCCTTGGGACCCAAAAGCATAATCAGTGATCTAACTCCTTGCGCTGTTCTAGAGCAATGAAGTAGTGACGCAGGGTACCATACTAAACCACAAATTACCTCTAAGTCCCGCAGCAAAATCGCAAAAACTTTTAGTCGAGCAACCACTGTACAGTGCATTCGGAAAGTATTAAGACCCCTAGACTTTTTCCACATTTTCTTACATTACAGCTGTATTCTAAAATGAATTCAAATGTTGTTTTCCCCCCCTCATCAATCTACACACAATACAGGTTTTCAGAAATTGTTGCTAGTTTATAAAAAATTTAAAACTGAAAAATTAAATTTACATAAGTGTTCCGTCCCTTTACTCAGTACTTTGTTGAAGAACCTTTGGCAGGGATTACAGCTTTTGAGTCTTCTTCGGTATGACGCTACAAACTTGGCATACCTGTATTTGGGGAGTTTCTCCCATTCTCTTCTGCAGATCCTCTCAAGCTCTGTCAGGCTGGATGGGGAGTGTCGCTGGACAGCTTTTTCAGGTCTCTCCAGAGATGTTTGATTGGGTTCAAGTCCGGGCTCTGGCTGGGCCAATCAAGGAAATTCAAAGACTTGTCCTGAAGCCACACCTGCATTGTGTTTAGGGTTGTTGTCCTTTTGGAAGGTGAGCCTCAGACCTCCCCAGTCTGAGGTCCTGAGTGCTCTGGAGCAGGTCTTCATCAAGGATCTCTCTGTACTTTGCTCTGTTCATCTTTCCCTCGATCCTGAATAGTCTCCCAGTCCCTGCCTCTGAAAAGCACCCCCACACCATGATGCTGCCAACACCATGCTTCATCATAGGGATGGTGGCAGGTTTCCTCGTGACGTGACACTTGGCATTCATGCCAAAGACTTCAATCTTGATTTCATCAGACAGAGAATCTTGTTTCTCATGGTCTGAGAGTCCTTTAGTTGCCTTTTGGCAAACTCCAAGCAGGCTTTCATGTGACTTTTACTGAGAGGTGGCTTCAGTCTGACGACTCTACTGTAATGCCATGATTGGTGGAGTGCTGCAGAGATGGTTGTCCTTCTAAGAAAGTTCTTCCATCTCCACAGAGGAACTATGGAGCGCTGTTAGAGTGGGGTTCTTGGTCACCTCCCTGACCATGGCCCTTCTACCCCAATTGCTCCGTTTTTGGAAACTCTAGGAAGAGTCTTGGTGGTTCCAAACTTCTTCCATTTAAGATTGATGGACCTTCAATGCTGCAGAAATTTTTTGGTACCTTTCCCAAATCTGTGCCTCGACATAATCCTGTCTCGGGGCTCTACGAACAATTCCTTCAACCTCATGGCTTGGTTTTTGCTCTGACATGCACTGTCAACTGTGGTACCTTATATAGACAGGTGTTTGCCTTTCCAGATCATGTCCAATCAATTGAATTTACCAAAGGTGGACTACAAGGAAATTGTAGAAACATCTCAAGGGTGATCAATGGATACAAGATGTACCTGAGCTCAATTTCGAGTCTCATAGCAAAGGGTCTGAATACTTATGTAAATAAGGTTATGTTTTTTTCCATTATTAGAAAACCTGTTTTTGCTTTGTCATTATGGAGTATTGTGTGTAGATTGATGAGGGAAATGTTTTATTTAATCCATTTTAGAAAAGGGCTGTAATGTAAGAAAATGTTGCAAAAGGGAAGGGGTCTGAATACATTTGAAATACACTGTATATACTGAACAAATATATGAAGGCAACATGAAACAGTTTCAAAGATTTTACTGAGTTACAGTTCACATAAGGAAATCAGTCATTTTAAATAAATTCATAAGGCCCTTATCTATTGATTTCAAATGACTGGGAATACAGATATGCGCATGTTGGTCACAGATACCTTTATAAAAAATGTGCATTACAATGGGCTCAGGATCTCACCACAGTATCTCTGTGCATTTAAAAAATTGCCATCGATAAATTGTAATTGTGTTTGTTGTCTGTAGCTTACGCCTGCCCTTACCATAACACCACCACCACCATGGGACACTCTTTTAACAATGTTTAAATCAGCAAACCACGACACCATACACTTGGTCTGAAGTTTTGAGGCTGGTTGGACATACTGCCAAATTCTCTAAAACGACATTGGAGGTGGCTTATGGTAGAGAAATGAACATTACATTCTCTGGTGGACCTTACTGAAGTCAGCATTCCAATTGCACACTCCCTCAAAACTTGAGACATCTGTGGCATTGTGTTGTGTGACAAAACTGCACATTTTAGATTGGTATTTTATTATCCCAGCACAAGGTGCACCTGTGTAATGACCATGATGTTTAATCAACTTCTTGATATGCCACACCTGTCAGGTAGATCGGTTATCTTGGCAAAGAAGAAATGCTCACTAACAAGGATTTGTGCACAACATTTTCGAGAAGTTAGCTTTTTGTGCATATGGAAAATATCTGGGATCTTTTATTTCAGCTCATGAAACATTTTACATGTTACATTTTATATTTTTGTTTAGTGTCTATTTGGGACTCAGTCTGGGTCTCAACTTATTGTTGAGAGTTAGAACAATAAAAAACACGGTGCAATTTTGAAAATTGTTTGTGCATCAGCAGTTTTTCTCTTGTTATGTCAGTCACTGACAGTCACTCGATTAGCCCAGAGCACCCAGAGAGATTTCGACTGGTTTCCCCACAGCAGGATGCCATGGGGTGTGAGTAAGGGGAGAGGAAAAGTTATCCGTATGGTCCACCAGAGTACTGCCCCTACTGGTGAGCCTGGTCTTTTATTGGACAGGAGGACACAAAATGACCGGTTGTCCCGCAATACAGGCAACTCTTCGTGTGAAGCCGGTGTACATGTTCTGCTGGGGACAGCCTAGCTCTGTCTAGTTGCATCGGCTGAGGAAGAGGTGATTCGGCAGACTTCGGTGACTCTCGAGGGAACTCAGGTAGCCACGGGTCCTCTCGGCAATGGAGACGTCGGGGACTTCCGGGATGCCTCGGAGACGAGATGGAATCATTGGACGGGCAAGTGGAATTGGACCTCCTCTCCTTCCTACATTCCCGTAGCCGCCCATCGATCCGGATGGTCAAGGCAATGAGTCAGTCGAGTTCCGTCGGTAGTTCCTGGGCTGCTAGTTCATCCTTAACATCCCCCAATACCCCCGTGCAGGAACGTGTCAAACAGCGATTCCCGGGTTCCAGACACTTTCAGCTGCCAACATGTGGAAATCCACCACATAGCCTGCCACACTGCGGGAGTCTTGCCGAAGCTGGAGTAACTTCCGGGCAGGCTCTCTCCCGGATAATGGAGAATCAAAAACCTCCTTGGCGGAGGCCAGGTACTACTCCAGACTGAAACATACGGCCTACTGTTGTTCCCACATGGCCGTAGCCCAGGAGAGAGTCCTCCTGGACATCAACGTGATGAAGTGCGCTTTCTTCGAGCGATCCAAGGGGAAGGAGTAGGGCTGCAGATCAATGATGAGAGAACACTGCACGAGAAACGCTGATTGGTTCCAGACTCTCCAGTGAAGCGGTAGGCTGCCTGACAGACAACCCGCGGAATTGCTCCATGCAAAGTGTTCTACGCGCCATCATGGTGTTCGGCCAAGGTCTGGTACCCTTCCATAAGGCCACGAAGCAACTCCTTGTGCCTTCCAATGGTGGCTACTTGGTAGGAGACGGCGTGGCGAAGCTGGTCCGAGTCTGCTGGATCCGTCATGGCCAGTTCATACTGTCAAGGCTCAGGAGAAGACCCAGATGCAGACAGTTTAAGTAGTCCAGAGGTCAGTAGTCCAGAGTAGAGTCAGAAAGGGAGGTGGAGACAAGCACAAAGATAGGTGAAACAGATCACGGTGTGACATTAAAACTGCAGCATTTTCTCATAAGGCGGGGGGCCCCAAAAAATGTTTTATCTTCGGGCCAGGGCCTGGTCTGACTGCATGGAGCCACTGCAGCCCCTCATGATGAGTTCTCATTTGTTGTTGCACATGTGTTATAGTGATGAGATTACTGCGGCTTCCATTAAGTTTTGCTTCTGGAAGACAGGTATGTGGAGGAGCGTTAGATGTGTATTAGATGGGCGCGACCTCTGGATGAAATCATATCAGGCAGAACCTGAAGTCCATCTAGGAATGATACACAACCACAATAGCACTATATGAAATCATGCTTGTATAAAAACATTAGCTATGAGGGGCAAAACACTTACTCTGTCTCTTGGGCCCGCTGGTTTAGGCTGTCTTCGCCAGCCTTCTGTGCCCAGTCCCACTCGTTACAACAAACAATCTGTCTTTTTAGCCAATACTGTCTGGACAGTTTCCACTCAGTAATTTTTTTTATTTCACTAGGCAAGGCAATTAAGAACAAATTCTTATTTTCAATGACAGCCTAGGAACAGTGGGTTAACTGGCTTGTTCAGGGGCAGAACAACAGATTTTTACCTTGTCAGCACAGGTATTTGATCTTGCCACCTTTCGTTACTTGTCCAACGCTTACCGCCCCGCTCACTAGGCTACCTGCCGCCCCGCTCGCTCAGGGTTGCGCAAGCTTCCCCAGCTTTGTTGCTGCTCGCGTCCTTGTTGTTTCTGTTTGTTTACTTGTGGATTTGCGACAAAATGAGGACTACTTTCACTCGGGATGAGCTATTGAATATTAGGGGCACATTGCCAAGTGGTTTGTAACCCAAAATTCAGTCCTCAAGCACTGAAATATTGCTATTGGACCATCCACAACTATGAGTTGGTCTACTAGCCAAGAATGTGGAGGTGTACACCTGAGGAGAATGCGAAGGTGCATAAGGGCTCTCGTGCACTTTAGGAGATGGGACCTCCGTGCTTCACTTCCTGGCTTCTTCCTCTCCAACATGTGTTCACTCACCCAAAAAACTGACAAACTAAATCAGCCTATACTCCAGAGTTTTATGTTTACTGTTCCAATATATTGTATTCTGTGTAATTGTCTATTGCTGGCAGCACCTTCTCACTAAGTCAAATTTCTGGTATTTGTAAAATGTATTTGGCGAATAAAGGTTATTCTGATCATTCAACAGCACCTGATAAACGTTGTAATTGTCTGACAGTGCAAAGGGGTCATCACTTGCAGCAGCTATTCAACAAACTATAGGTTATCTGACAGTAGAGAAGCTCTCTGACTGACACAGAACTACCATCTCAAGACTGTTTAGCTAGGAACGACAACTGTTTAAAATTCCCAGCGTTTGAGGGTGGGACAAGCGGTGGTCGGGAAATCAACCTCACTCTTCCCTAAAGCTTTTGATAGTAAAAGAAAAAAAAACACATGATTACCTCCAAATACAAAAACAAATCTGCTTTTGATCAACAGAACGCATTTGGAATCTGTTTTTCACAGTCCTACTGTGCATGTTCATAACATGACAGATCATGTTTTTGGACCTCGGGACAGCGATTTTGAGGTAAAAAAAAAAAATCTTTCAGTTTCTTTAACTGTCGAGTTTTGATATTTATCCCCTGCTGGACAAACATAGAATACTGAAGTGAGACTGTGAGATCTTGTTGCTTATACACACCATAGTTAATTCTGCGGTAAAATGGACGCAAGGAAATTGCATGAGCCTTTGTATGAATGCTATTGCAATTCACTAAATCTGCACCACTCAGTCCACGAGCAGCACTTACTTCCTCTTCACTCTTCAATCCCAACAAATATTGATCCACCAAATGACTTTTCAAGGTCAGCACTCTGGGCAAAGCAGTGTTGTTAGAGATAAGACGGTAAAGCAGACAGACAGGCACCAGTCTCGACAGTAGTTGTCTGGGCCTGGTTTGCATAATGGTGCAGTCTCTGTATAAGTCTCTCTGCAGAGTCCAGGTTCACTACAGTGGCTGGTCAGGCACAAACAGAACCCTTGGGCCGCTCCTACTATGACACCTGAGCACGGTGACACTGTACAAAATTCGACCATAGCCTTCACATACAAGGTTGACCAAATGCACAACATACACACAAACAATCACCAACAAGCATGGACAACCACATTTTCAGACACATACACAACTGGTCATATTGATTGGAACTGGCTCGAGGCACCTACCCATAGTGCAATGTTCCCATCATGTCAGGATGGCACTACATTGTGTGAAAAGGAAGCTACAGTAAAGGTGATTGTTCATTGCTAGTTTGGAGAGACGCTTGGTATTTCACTTTAGTGCCAAATAAAGTGTTAGACTCGCTAAGAGGTCAGCTATGCACATAGTATCTAATGACTAAACCACCGGCAAAATCATAGAAATGTGTCACTGGCACTCCACTCCACTTTAAGTCATGACGAGGCGAGAGTCTACAACTCGTCTGACTCGTGACCCGCAGCACCCTGGTGAGCCAATGACAGCAAATTACTCTGACATGTATTTATCAAGATGCCTCATCCCGAATTTAAATTACAATCACTCCCTCTCTTTCCACTGTTGGACAGGGGCATTGCAAACTCTTGGTGTTACACAGCTTAAAGGAGAAAGAACGGGGGGGGGGGGGTAATATGGTAGTAAAGCATTATGTCACTTTTAGGTATTTAACTCGTCCCTTCCACAACGAGTTCCAGAGAAGCCCTTCCGGTATAATTATAATCATATATATGGCCCATGTCGCACTAGTCATTAAAAAACACTCAAATGTAGATGAATTGCATAGAAATAGTAACTATGACGAGAAGGACACAGCATTAAATAATGCAGGTGGAAATAACAGTGGTTGTGAATAGGGACAAACACTGTTATTGCATAGGTGTTACGTGGTGCTGTGAGCCGAGGTGCTGTGAGCTGTAGTCATAATGAAAGAGATGTCTACCCAGTGGTGATGGTCCCCCGCTTTGCCTCTGCTTGCTGCTAATGGACAGAGGAAAAGACTGATTAGTCACTGAATGCCCATCAGGCAAAGCATGCGGCCATTAAACAAGACTACATAGAAATTCAACTCACTGGCACAAATATCCAAGGCATTTATTTGGTGAGTCCCAAGAATAACATACACTAGATGACCAAAAAGTATCTGGGCACCTGCTCGTCAAACATCTCATTCCAAAATGATGGGCATTAATATGGGTCCCCCTTTGCTGCTATAACAGCCTCCACTCTTCTGGGAAGGCTTTCCAATAGATGTTGGAACATTGCTGTTAGGACTTGCTTCCATTCAGCCACAAGAGCATTAGTGAGGTTGGGCCCTGATATTGGGCGACTAGGCCTGGCTTGTGTTTGATGGGGTTGAGGTCAGGGCTCTGTGCAGGCCAGTCAAATTCTTCCACACCGATCACAACAAACCATTTCTGTATGGATTGTCATGCTGAAACAGGAAAGAGCTTTCCCCAAATTCTTGCCACAAAGTTGGAAGCACAGAATTGTCTATAATGTCATTGTATGCTGTAGCGTTGATTTCCCTTCAATTTAACTAAGGGGCCTATTCCAAACCATGAAAAACAGCCCCAGACCATTATTGCTCCTCCACCAAACTTTACAGTTGGCACTATGCATTTAGGCAGGTAGTGTTCTCCTGGCATCCGTCAAACCCAAATTTGTCCGTCGGACTGCCAGATGGTGATGTGTGATTCATCACTCCAGAGAATGTGTTTCTACTGCTCCAGAGACAATGGCGGCAAGCTTTACCACACACCAGCCGACGCTTGGCATTGCAAATGGTGATCTTAGACTTCTGTGCGGCTGCTCGGCCATGGAAACCCATTTCATGAAGCTCCTGACGGACAATTCTGGTGCTGTTGTTGCTTCCAGAGGCAGTTTGGAACTCTGTAGTGAGTGTTGCAACTGAGGACAGACAATTTTACCCACTATGCGCTTCAACACTCGGTGGACCTGTTCTGTGAGATTGTGTGGCCTAACACTTTGCGGCTGAGCCATTGTTGCTCCTAGACGTTTCCACTTCACAGTAACAGCACATACAGTTGACCGGTGCAGCTCTAGCAGTGCAGACATTTTACGAACTGACTTGTTAGAAAGGTGGCATCCTATGACGGTGCCACATTGAAAGTCACCGATAAAATCAGTAAGGCCATTCTACTGCCAATGTTTGTCAATTGAGATTGCATGGCTGTGTGTTCGATTTTAGACACCTGTCAGCAACGGGTTTTTGCTGAAATAGCCAAATCCACTCATTTAAAGGGGTGTCCACATACTTTTGCATTTATAGTGTCCACAAAATCCCTTGGATTCCCCGCCGTTGTTTTTCACTGACATGCTGTCTAAGTATTATATCATGTGTGCTTGAGAACTCCTTTGGTTGGACTTAAAATATGTCTATTGTGTTGGGTATAAAGTTATCTAAATCGTACTCATTTTGTCTCTCTCTATCATCCTCCCATGGTGGCTGTATCTTCCCACTCTGATAGTAGGAGACAATCAGACTGCCAGCCTTTAGTGAACCGAGCTTTGTTTGTCATACCCCTGACGTGTTGTTCTGCAGAGTTACAATAAACCCAGGTGCAAATTTCACCTGAAAATCGAGGACATTGCCAAGCAGTTTGTCTCTCCGTTTGTACTCAAGGGGTGCACATCTGTGCCTTGGCATTATGAACAGCAGGCTGAGTGCTGGCGGCGTTAGTCTGCTAGGGAGTGGAGACGAGGTTTAGGCAGGTTGCAGGAGCAGCAGGAAGAGAGAGCCTTCCTCAGAATCATAGCCGTGGGAAGTAGGGGTGCTGAGGGTGCTGCAGAACCCCTGATAAAAAAGAATATTTAAAAAATATATATATATATTATATATAAAAATTCCCACCAACTTCGTGCACTAGGTCTTTATTACTCCTGTATGAGCAGAGAAAATACCCCCCCCCCCCCCATATTCCTGTGGCCATGCTCAGAAGCCTCCCAGTCGGTTGTCGGTTGACTGCCAGTCTGCCTCCATCTCATCGAAGAGGGGACACTCCAATTGAATAACCGTCCCTATGGTCTCTGTGAAGCCGGGTTTGTGAGGCAGCGGTATTTTCAACACCTCTGTTTGTGTTTTTGGTGACTCCAACAGCCCTGCTATGGAGACAGTGGACTGTGACTCAGAGCGATGGTCTGTCTGACTGACTCAGGGGATTTGTTTGTTTAATCTCAGTGGTAGGAGGAGGATGACGAGGAGGAGGGTGGGGATGTGCTGCTGCCAGTTGAGCTTTCTTCATCTTCTCCTCCACTCGCCTGTCCTCTTCTCCTCCTGGCTTCAAAGCCCTGTGTCAGGCTGTGCTGCGCCTCTATCTTCAGACTCACACTAACAGTTGCTTTTAGGTCAGACAGAATATCCCGCCTCTCCTGTAGAGGGGTTAAAAATTATCTAAGTACTCATTGCTTTAGGAAGATGACAAGACGTGATAGTAAATAAAGTGACCTTAAGGAAAATTAAGTGTAGAAACTGAAAATAATACATTCTTGCAAGAAATATGGGTTGTACTTCAGAATAACTCCACGCAATACAGCATTTAGAATGGATTAGTAAATAGTTTATAAATAATTTATTAATCATTACTCTCACATTTGTAAATGTTAACAACCTAGTTATTCACACATTTATAAACAACTTAAGGTATTTTATAATGATTCATTAGATTATTCAAAAAATGTTTAATATAGGTCCTTATAAACCATTTACTAACCCTTTACTGAAGTCGTTTTGTGTGGCCTCGTCCAAAGTGAGGGCTATTTGTACTTTATAAATACATTTATAAATATTTTCAGTGACCAGTGTAATTTCTCACGAAAAGATTGACATTCCAACACTACCTGATGTTCCTTAAGGTCTCAAAAGGGCCCCTAAAACATATCAATGGTTAACAAACATTTCCCTTAAAAAACACATTACAGGCTAGGTAGACAGGCTTATGGATCTCCTCTTCAACGAGGTCCCACTTGATCCAGCAACGTATGTGGGGAAGCTGTGTGAACTGTCCATCCCGGGGCCCCTGTCTGCCCAGTGTGAGGGGCCTGACAAGGAGGCCATAGCTGGATATGTATCCCGCTTCTATCTTGGGGGTGACTGAAGCCAAGTGGGTGACTGAAGCATGCTTGCTTAAAGTGGGGTACACTGGTCCCCCTCTCCCGCTCCCCTCCCCATCAATCACTTTAATTGGTTAAATTTCCTAAAGCATAATCAATTGACTTTAACCTGATATGACATAATATTTTGTTACCTTGTACTGTTTTTTTCAAGCATGTCATCAAGGCAAAGGGTGGCTACCTTGAAGAATCTAAAATCTAAAATATATTTTGATTTAACACTTTTCGGTTACTGCATGATTACATATGTGATATTTCATAGTTTTGATGTCTTCATTATTATTCTACAATGTAGAAAATAGTAATAAATAAAGTAGGTGTAGGTGTGTCAACTTTTGACTCGTACTGTATGTCAAATGATGTCTTGCCATAATTTCTCACCTTTATACAGTGGGGCAAAAAAGTATTTAGTCAGCCACCAGTTGTGCAAGTTCTCCCACTTAAAAAGATGAGAGAGGCCTGTAATTTTCATCATAGGTACACTTCAACTATGACAGACAAAATGATTTTTTTTAAATCCAGAAAATCACATTGTAGGATTCTTAATGAATTTATTTTCAAAGTCCCGAAAGCAGGCAGGGGTGTTCCACCGTCTTATTCAAGAGCTTCGACTGTTTGGAGTGGAATTACGGAGTTAATTTTGTCTGGAGGGAAGCCTGTTCAATCACTTGTTCCAGATTGTTGGAGACAAGATCGCCCAGATCGATACTAACTACCGGGAGTCCATCCGCCCAGTTGAACGCCTGGCGATTTGTCTCCGGTAAGCAAAATTGTAGTACATTTATAAAGCCTTTGATACCATAATTGATTGATATTAGATATGTTTTATGTGCAACCTAGCTAACTAAAGGGCTCTCTTGTTAATAGCCCCTATGTGACATCAACATAAGTTTTTTTCTTAGCCAAACGTGATGAACAAAACGGAGCGATTTCTCCTACACAAATAATCTTTTTGGAAGAAATGAACATTTGCTATCTAACTGAGAGTCTCCTCATTGAGAACATCCGAAGTTCTTCAAAGGTAAATTATTTTATTTGAATGCTTTTCTTGTTTTTGTGAAAATGTTGCCTGCTGAATGCTAGGCTTAATGCTATGCTAGCTATCAATACTCTTCCACAAATGCTTGTGTAGCTATGGTTGAAAAGCATATTTTGAAAATCTGAGATGACAGTGTTGTTAACAAAAGGCTAAGCTTGTGAGTGAATATATTTCTTTCATTTCATTTGCGATTTTCATGAATAGTTAACGTTGCGTTATGGTAATGAGCTTGAGGCTATGATTACGCTCCCGGATACGGGATTGCTCGACGCAAGAAGTTAAAGAAACAAATGAGCAAAAACCTTGCAAACGGCATGTGGGAGACTCCCCAAACATATGGATGAAGGTGCTCTTGTCAGATGAGACTAAAATGTATGTTTTTGGCCATCAAGCAAAACGCTATGTCTGGCACAAACCCAACACCTCTCATCACCCTGAGAATACCAATACCATTTTCATTGGCAGGGACTGGAAAACTGGTCAGAATTGAAGGAATGATGGATGGCACTAAATACAGGGAAATTCATGAGGGAAACCTGTTTCGGTCTTCCAGAGCTTTGAGACTGGGACGGAGGTTCACCTTCCAGCAGGACAATGACCCTATGCATACTGCTAAATCATCACTAGAGTGGTTTAAGGAGAAACATTTAAATGTCTTGGAATGACCTTGTCAAAGCCCAGACCTCAACCCAATTGAGAATCTGTGGTATGACTTAAAGGTTGCTGTACACCAGCAGGATCCCATCCAACTTCAAGGAGCTGGAGCAGTTTTGCCTTGAAGAATGGGCCAAAATCCCAGTGGCTATATGTGCCAAGCTTATAGAGACATATCCCAAGAGACTTGCAACTGTAATTGCTGCAAAAGGTGTCTCTACAAAGTATTGACTCTGGGGGGGTTGAATAGTTATGCATGCTCAAGTTTTCCGTTTTTTTTGTCTTATTTCTTGTTTGTTTCACAAAAAAAAGTATTTTGCATCTTCAAAGTGGTAGGCATGTTGTGTAAATCACGCTTAGAAACAAAGGGTTCCAAAAGTGTTCTGTTCTGCTTTCCCCATAGGATAACCCTTTTTGGTTCCAGGTATAAACCTTTGCAGAAAATGTTATATATGAAACCCAATAGGGTTCTACTTGGAACCAAAAAGGGTTTTTCCTGTGGGGTCAGCTGGAGAACCCTTTTAGGTTCTAGATAGTACCTTTCTTTCTAAGAGTAGAGTTGGCCTGGGCTACAGTTTATTGATATAGTCATAGACTGAATTGAACTGTTTCAAGGCATTGTTAATGATGGTTGATGAGTATTACAATATAATTAGTAGAGCATAATAAACAGTAATGAGGTAGCTATATGAGTAGATCGAACATGTGGGTGGAATTCAAGTTACACACAATATTGATAATTATTTTGAATTATATTTCAGATTCTTGGCGACAGGGGACTTCTACAGGACCATCAGATTCAGCTTCGGAGTTGGACTTGCCTGTCCCCAAGGAGGAAGACTGGAAGGCCATTGCTGCCGAGTTCCTGGAGAGTTGGAATTTCCCATGAAACATGTACTAATCCATGCTCCACCGTGCTCGGTTTGCAATTCTACAACTACAAGGGTACATATTCAGTTGTACTCTTGGCTGTTGTAGATGCCATCTACTGTTTCCGTATCATTGATGTTGGTGCTTACGGCAAAGAAAGATGATAGCTAGTCCCTCCGTGACTCTGCCTTCGTCCAGGCACTTCAGGATGGCACCTTGGAGATTCCACCACCTGTATCATTCCCTGGGGCTGAAGACCTGGGACCCGTTCCTCACGTCTTCGTCATTGACGAGGCCTTCCCTTTAAGACCCAACCTCATGAGGCCCTACGCTGGATGCCAACTGCCATTGCCAAAGCTTGTAAGGATATTTAACAAACAACTGTTAGTTGTTGAATGCACCTTTGGGATTCTGGCATCCCGGAGGAGAATGTATCAGAGAGTGCTTGGTCTCAGCCACTCAAATGTCGATGCCTGCATGAAGGCCACATATGTTCTCCACAACTACCTATGGAGGTCATTCCAGGAGCCGCTCTGGATGGAGATGGGCACACCAAATGGTCACCTACCGGATGTCACGAGGCCAGGTGCCAACAATGTCCCCAGACAGGCACTCCAGGTGTAGGAGAATCTGTCCACCTACTTCTCATCGCCAGCAGGTGAAGTCCCATGGCAGCATGCTGTGGAGTGAAATAGTTATTTTAAGAGCCCATTAACACAAAGTTTATTTTAAGGATATTTTGTTCACAAAATAACATTTTTTCCCCAGATTATTTTATGTCTCATTGTCTCTCTTCATTTGGAAGTTATATTTAGTTGAAATTTGGGTTGTAAAGACCACACCTTAACCCCTTCCCTCTCCCATTAACATCAGTATTATACACACCTGGCATGGTACATCAGGCATGGTACATCAGGTGAGTGGGAGCACTAATTAAGGTTATACGACATACAGTTAGTATGATAACAAAGGGAAAGGGTAACCTAGGGTTCTGCAAATAGTACAGTTTACCACCAATTTTACTGGTCTGACAAAACGAGGGGGGGGGGAAAAACGAATGTTTTTACCTCCATCTTGTCTTAGGTATGCAAAGGTGTAGGGAAGAAATAAGCAGATTAGTTCTAAATGAGATATTAGTCCGTTTTTTCATGTCTTTATTATGAAAACGTTAGAATGTATTAAGTATTCAAGTACAGGAAAGAACATGAAAGGTATGTGTGTTGTAAAAAGATTGTACAAAAAAATTAGACAATTATTGAAAGAAGTGTGTTTGTGCGTGCAAAAATACCACAATTAATGTGTAGCTGTAAGAGAACAACAAGAGCATTTATTTTTCACACAACCTCAGACAGAT
The DNA here is from genome assembly GCF_002021735.2 of Oncorhynchus kisutch. Lineage (NCBI taxonomy): Eukaryota > Metazoa > Chordata > Actinopteri > Salmoniformes > Salmonidae > Oncorhynchus > Oncorhynchus kisutch. Next base: position 13,068,645 of record NC_034198.2, on the reverse strand, counting down.
ACAGGGTCTACTCATACAGCTTAGACGCAGTAGGGAAACTTCAGACATGGCCATAAAGGGCACTGGAGATCTGAGGTACAGAGAGGAGTGAAGGAGAGGTGTGTGCAGAGAGGAGTGAAGGAGAGGTGTGTGTGTGTGTGTGTGTCTGTCTCTGAAAAAAATAAAAGAATGTGCAGCCATAACACAGCTAAAGAAACAACTGGCCCCTGGACGTCATGGACCAGTCGATGGAACATAACTTCACAAAAGGTTTCAACAGCATCTGTGAATTCTCCGGTGTGTGAGTTTCAATTCAGAAATCTATGTAACACTAATAACGAATGCTATCCTAAGACTTTAGAAACAAATTACTTTATGAATTGACTGAATTTGTAACAGAACTGCCGTGTGTGAAAGGAAAGGTACAATGAGGGAGGTCAAAACAACGACCAGACAACTCCTCTCCTCTTCCTGTCCTTCCTGTGAGCTTGTCTGTTAAATTGACTCCATCTCTGGAAGGGAAGAGAAAAACAAGACATACAAACATTACATAATATAACACCATAAAAGGTGAGATTTATGTTAACTAAATACTGCTTGTATAGTGTCGTTAGTGGCATAAATATTGGAACAGTGTGGTAAAGTTAGTAATTGTTGCTGTTTACTCATGGAATTTGTATTTCAGATCAAAAGATGAATATGACAGGCAAATATTTAGACAGCAAACTGTTGCTTTAGGATATTTTCTATCCCAGACACAACAGCTATACATTTGCCTCATATTAATCCTTTGAACTGAAATACCAATTAGCCCTACATGAGTATACTGTAAAAATGAACTACTTTACTTCACTGTCGCAATACTTATGACATTACCTGATACATTTTAACCTTGACTGTTGCTTTTCTTTGCTGAGGCAGCCTCTTCAGGGTTGGCACTAGGCTCATGGCAAAGAGGGTCTCTTCATCCTCCTTCCTGTGATCATCCGGTTGGGCTGCATCCCTCTCGACAGCTTAGAGGAGCCTCTGCTGAAATGAGTTGAGTGGATCTGGGGGCTTGTACCTCTGATGATGCCTGGTGTGTCGTTGTTCCTCTTCATTTTCTCCCCCTGTTTCTCTCCTCGTTTGTTTCCACAGCCACATCCTGTTCAACAAGGTCCTCAGTGGTCACTTCCGTGAGGTTTATAACAATCTCAGGTGGTCCTAGATCCAGAGGTGCTTCCTCGATTTCATCATCTTCCATGGCTGCACCGGTGAAGGTCATACTTGTGGATGATGTAGATGTTGTAGAGGGTCTCCCTGCACTGGTTGTGGTTGCACTAGTACATGACATAGAGGGTCTCGCTGCACCGGTGGAGGTGGGGGTCGCACTTGTAGATGATGTAGAGGGTCTTGATGCACTGGTGGCGCCCACACTTGTGGTTGACTTAGTAGAGGGTCTGGCTGCAAAATTGCCACTCGTTGCCCTAAGCACAATAAATGGATCCAGAAAAGAAACAATGTGGCAGAAGCATCAAGACTGGCCTGAAGCTGCTGACCCAGACCTCTACTTCTCTTTCTCTGCCCTTCTCTCTCTCTGATACCTGTCCCTGAGTCCTCTCCAATTCCTCCTACTATCTTCTTCTACATAGACATGAACATGATAAGCCGAACCAATACTTAGCACAGCTATAGGTATTAGATAGCTATTAAGGACATGTCACCTACTGTACACACACACACACACACACACACACACACACACACGGTTATCTGACCAAATTATCATAATTTCTATTACCATTTATCTGACATACACACTCAAACTCTCTCACATACACACTCACACTCTTTCAAATATGATTATTTGGCCAAGTTATCAGGAGTAGTAACTAGCATAATTTATATTACTATTTCTCTTACGCACACACACACACACACACACACACACACACACACACCTCATTGGCTAGGTTAGCAAGCTAGCGAGTCATGTTAGCTAGCTAGGTTAGCTAGCCAGATCTAGCACAAGCTCAATAGTTGGCAATCCAACTATTGTGGAGACTTGTCTCCAAGCAGCATTTTTTGTGTTTACATCCCTGTAGCTGTCAGCAGTTGTGTCAAAAGGACAATCCATGTGTCCAACCTCATGCGACCATCTGCAACAAGTGTGTATATACCTGCATTCTGTGCTGTTGCGTAGCTGTGTAACATGTTATGCAACATTGACGCGATGGCGCACTTGGTGTGTTTGAAGCGTCAGGCTTCCTGATAGAAAATGTTGGTCATTCGAAGGCTATTTTTACTTGGGAAATAGTATAATTGTGCGGGACCTTTTAAAGCAAATTATGTTGTCAAATCGTTGTTCAGTGATAATAGTAATTTGTCTGATCACAATACATTTCTTAATAAAATAAATGAAATAGTGCTATTCTATCATTTATGTATTCAAATACCTACAGTTCTCTTAAAAATTAAACATGTCTAATTCAGAAGTGTCCGATAGAACAATCCAGATTGTCATTGTCATTGTCATTGTCAAATTGAAGTTTCTATCTGCGATTGCACCCCTCTAAAAAAACAGATTTACAAATGTCGCCAGATTTTTATACTCTGCACTTTAGGTACATTTAAGGTGAGGACCTTAAATGGACAGATTTGTATGGGGATTTTTTTAAATTATGCTAATTTAAGGTGGAGGTCGCTTACCTCCACCTTAAGGTAACCTTACCTCCACCTCCATTTTTGCACGCACCTCCTTAGGTGCTAATAGGTTAAATGGGTAGTGAATTGAAATTTATTTTATTTATTGACTCCCCTCTCCTCTGGGAGTTGGCCAGTTTTATGACGGTCGTAAATACCTAGCAGGAATTTTCTCTCCCTTGCCAAGCAGACCGGGGGACAAAGTGATTCTTCCCACCAAAACTCCAACATCCAAAAGTGGATAATGAAACAATATTTTTAACACAAAGAATGTGGGAAATGGTCGGGAGGGACTTAAAGAACAATCTTGTCAGATAATTCATTTTTTAGTGATATCATTAAAGACGTTACAACGGAAACATTGTAACTTCAAATGTTTTCAAACATATATGATTACATATGAAACTATTTGTGAGAAGATTAAATGTGATTTTAGCCTTCTTAATGAGATAATTGGTAAAAGATAATTGGTAAAAGGTCAAAACCAGTTCAGAGTCCAAGAGGTACAGAGTGGGAGGCAGGCTCGAGGTTAGGGCAGGCAGAAAGGTCAGGCAGGCAAGTACAGAGTCCAGAAAACTGGCAAGGGTCAAAAACCAGGAGGACTAGCAAAAGAGAATAGAAGCAGGAGTACGGGAAAACCCACTGGTTGACTTGAAGAACATATAAGACGAACTGGCACAGAGAGACAAGAAACAGGGAAATATACACCAGGGATAATAAGTGACACCTGGAGGGGGTGGAGACAATCACAAGACAGGTGAAACAGATCAGACAATCACATTGTATGATTTTTAAGTAATTAATGTGCATTGTATTGCATGCAAAATCATACAATATGATTTTCTGGATATTTGTTTTAGAGTCCGTCTCTCACAGTTAAAGTGTATTACAGACCTCTACATGCTTTGTAAGTAGGAAAACCTGCAAAACTGGCAGTGTATCAAATACTTGTTCTCCCCACTGTGCATTGCAATTATTTTGTGCAAAGTATTCACATTCCCATGAGCATAGCTTCCACATGTATGTAGTGCTTTCTGGTGTTTTTGAAGTGCTCAGTTTTAAATAGGCAATATTTGGATGTCCTCTATTTTGGGGAAACTTTGTTTCAGTGTTTGTATTGGGATTTTTTGTGTGCCTGAAATGCTCAATTGATGCAGATTTTAAATGAATAACTATGACAGTATGTTGGGCCTGTCATCACAGGCTTCACAGCATATCCCTTTCTTTGCCTTGGAAATCTGATATTGTATCACATCATTCCTGCTGCGGTGGTTGACTGGGAAGCTGTGAAGACAGAGTAGATGGTGAATTTGGTGAACACCACAACCCCCCCCCCCCCTAATCATCATGATTTGCCGCAATGACACAAGCTACATCAACTATAAGACTAAGGGCTAGTAGTACAACAACCATATAATTACTATCAGGTGTGTTACAGAAAATATACTGTTCACAAGTCAAAGCAGCCACAGCCACAGTTACATTATCTATCAATAGCCCCCTGACACCCCCCCCCCCAAAAAAAAAAAATGTTGGCTACCATGTCACTCATCAAACTCTAATACTTACATTATGGTCCGCGCTTGTAAGATCCACTGTCAACGATGGTACAGCATCCATCTCAGGATTAGCTTCCTGGCAAGACCCATCGAACGTTCTCTCCAATTACCAAAGCACTGCACACGCGTGACATGATCGTAATTTTTGGTGTAACCTGTCCATCTGAAATGTAAAGCAGCCACTGCTGTCAGATGTCTTCATTCTTCATAAATTTTACCCTATGGCAGCCAGTCACAACACAGTTTGCTTTTGCTGGAATGTTGGTAAGTAGCTTGCTAGCTAACCTGTAGCTTTGGTCGTACATTCTGCTTGAGCTAGTTACCACTAGCTAGCCAAAGCAAGGCGTAGGCGCATATGTGATGATGGTTTTAAGATGGTACATATTTACATCAGTTACAGTTACTGTAAGATGATAAGACGCTACCATTGGTGTTTTACATTTCCAGCTTCATGTGACGTTGCAAAAACCCGGAAGTAAATCCTTGGTTATGCCTGCCTCCTGAATCCAAGTGTTTGACACGGGGGAATGGCAATCTTGAAAGGTGGGGGAGTGGCAATCTTTACCAAGGATCACCTTCGGACAAAATGGCGACTGGCAAGTTCGGCATGGTGGCAGCACTTTTATTTTATGTGTTTGTTTTAAATGTTACTGGAAATAATTGCATCTGCTATTTAGATGAAAGAATAGTAAATTGTCAGCAACTTCTGTCATGCAAAAACTTTTGAAATCCAGCACTTCGGATTTGGAAGGAATATTATATACCAAACTTGCCTAGCACCTTGGCACAAATCAAAACTATCATCGAAATTCAGTCTGGAATCGCAAATTAATGTTGGAGATCTTATAATAACTCTATGCCTTCTCTTATCGGGGGATATCCATCAATGCCCTGGACCTCACTTTATCATGAACCCCATCAAATGGCCTATGCACCCATGCTCCTCTTGCGAACTTTGGATGAAGAGTAACAGCAAAGCTTTGGTATGTTTGGAATGTGCGCAGTGGATTCATCTAAAATGCAGCGATCCTAGCTTTGGGCAAGGGGTCAATCAAGCTTACCGTTGCTGTTGGTGTGCTGTACCCGCGGGGTGAGTCAGCATTGAAGGTGGAGTGAGCAAATGTATGAATATGTTAACAAACAGGGTGTAATGGTTTTCTTCCGTTGAAGGAGAGGAGGACCAAAATACAGCGTGGTTAGTGTTCAACATCTTTAATATACACGATAAATGAGAAAAATACAAAATACAAAACAACATATGTGAAAACTGAAACAGTCCTATCTGGTGCAATGACACAAAGACAGAAGACAATCACCCACAAAATACCCAAAGAACATGGCTGCCTAAATATGGTTCCCAATCAGAGACAACGATAAGCACTTGCCTCTAATTGAGAACCAATCTAGGCAACCATAGACTTACATAAACACCTAGAAAGGACACACCCCATAAACATACAAAACCCCTAGACCAGGTAAACACATAAATCCCCCATGTCACACCCTGACCAAACCAAAAGAATAAAGAAAACAAAGATAACTAAGGCCAGGGCGTGACAGCTACCTCTCCCCCAAAGGTGCGGACTCCCGGCCGCACACCTAAATCCATAGGGGAGGGTCTGGGTGGGCGTCTGTTCCACGGTGGCGGCTCTGGCGCGGGACGTGGACCCCACTCCACCATGGTCTTTGTCCGCTTTAGTCTCTTCCTAGGGATGGCGACCCTCGCCGCCGACCTAGGATTGGCAACCCTACTAAAGGGCCCCACTCCACTAAACAAACTCCTCTGGACTGAGGGGCAGCTCCGGGCTGGGGGGATAGCTCAGGACTGAGGGGCAGCTCAGGACTGAGGGGCACCCCAGGACTGAGGGGCAGCCCAGGACTGAGGGGTAGCCCAGGAAGAGACTGGCGGCTCTGGCGGCTCCTTGCAGACTGGCAGCTCTGGTGGCTCCTTGCAGACTGGTGGGAGACTTTAGCGGCTCTGGACAGGCGGGAGACTCTAGCGGCTCTGGACAGGCGGGAGACTCAAGCGGCTCTGGACAGGCGGGAGACTCAAGCGGCTCTGGACAGGCGGGAGACTCTAGCGGCTCTGGACAGGCGGGAGACTCTAGCGGCTCTGGACAGGCGGGAGACTCTAGCGGCTCTGGACAGGCGGGAGACTCTAGCGGCTCTGGACAGGCGGGAGACTCTAGCGGCTCTGGACAGGCGGAAGACTCTAGCGGCTCTGGACAGGCGGAAGACTCTAGCGTGTAGGTGGCTAGTGCGTGTAGGTGGCACTGAATAGACCGGACCGTGCAGGTGCACTGGACCTCTTGAGCACAGAGCCTGCCCAACCTTACCTGGCTCGACACAAAGACAGAAGACAATCACCCACAAAATACCCAAAGAACATGGCTGCCTAAATATGGTTCCCAATCAGAGACAACGATAAGCACCTGCCTCTAATTGAGAACCAATCTAGGCAACCATAGACTTACATAAACACCTAGAAAGGACACACCCCATAAACATACAAAACCCCTAGACCAAACAAAAGACATAAATCCCCCATGTCACACCCTGACCTAACCAAAATAATAAAGAAAACAAAGATAACTAAGGCCAGGGCGTGACACAGGGTCTAATATACAGTGGGGCAAAAAAGTATTTAGTCAGCCACCAATTGTGCAAGTTCTCCCACTTAAAAAGATGAGAGAGGCCTGTAATTTTCATCATAGGCACACTTCAACTATGACAGACAAAATGAGGAAAGAATATCCAGAAAATCACATTGTAGGATTTTTTTCTGACTTTATTTGCAAATGATGGTGGAAAATAAGTATTTGGTCAATAACAAAAGTTTATCTCAATACTTTGTTATATACCCTTTGTTGGAAATGACAGAGGTCAAATGTTTTCTGTAAGTCTTCACAAGGTTTTCACACACTGTTGCTGGTATTTTGGACCATTCCTCCATGCAGATCTCCTCTAGAGCAGTAATGTTTTGGGGCTGTTGCTGGGCAACACGGACTTTCAACTCCCTCCAAAGATTTTCTACGGGGATGAGATCTGGAGACTGGCTAGGCCACTCCAGGACCTTGAAATGCTTCTTACGAAGCCACTCCTTCGTTGCCCGGGCGGTGTGTGTGCTCCCAGCCACTTCAAATGTGAAGCTATTGAAAACTATGACTTCCGCCGCCCAGATTGCAGTTCCTATGGCTTCCACTAGATGTCAACAGTCTTTATACATGGTTTCAGGCTTGTTTTTTGAAAAACCAATGAAGAATAGTAGTTTATCCAAGGGGAGCACTAAGACAAAACTAGTCTCTTTGCCTGAGTGAACGAGGGCATGTTCTTCGTTATTTTCCTCTCCTATTGAACATACTAGTCTCCGTATTACATTTGAGCATTTATTGTGGTATTAGACTACCTGAGGATAAATTAGAAACGTCGTTTGACTTGTTTGGAACTTTACCGGTAACTTTTGGGACTTCTTTGTCGAACGGGTGGTTTACTGAACTCAATGATACCTACTAAACATACTTTTTGGGATATAAATGACTTTATCGAACAAAACGACCATTCATTGTGTAGCTGGGACCCTTGGGAATGCAAACAGTTGAAGATCATCAAAGGGTAAGGGATTTATTTTATCGCTATTTATGATTTTTTGATGCCTGTGCTGGTTTGAAAACATATGTTGTTGTGGGGTGTTGTCCTCAGACAATCGAATGCTATGCTTTCGCCGTAAAGCCTATTGTAAATCGGACAACGCAGTTCGATTACCAAGATTCTAAGCTAAAGAATCATGTATGACACTTGTATTGTCATGAATGTTTAATATTACGATTTTGTATTTGGAATTTTGCGCGCTCCGATTTCCCCAGATGTTGTCGAATTTGATCCCGTTAGCGGGATCTGTGAGCTAATATATACAGGTTCAGGAGTAATGCGGGGAAAGGTACTTTCTTGTATACTGGAGCCTCAGAATGGAATGAGTTGCCTCTGCCCATAAAAACGTCCTCTCTGGGCAGCTTTAAAAATAAAGTAAAAATATGTTTGATGTCTTCTGTGCCCATATGAATGACCCCTATGATGTAACTGGAATGATGAGATAGATGTTCTACTTCTCTGTTTTTTTCAATTATTTCCCTGCCATACTGTGTTCGATCTTGTCTCAAGAGGACCACAATGGAAATAAGTCCCAGACTTTATTGTGTGTTATCCTCAATGATTTTATTCATGTGCATGTATGGCTTTTTCAAGTTTTATGTGTGCTTGTTTTTAAAAATGGTCGAATGAATAAACTAAACTAAAAACGAAGCAGTAATTGTATGATCAAACTTGATCAATGTACCAGCTACAGTAATTTGTTATACTTGGGTCCCCCTACTTTGAAATGGTTTCATCCAAATACAGTATCATCCTCATTTACAAATCATCCTCATTTACTATTTAAGTGTTTTTCTTTATTTTGCCAGTTATCTGTAGTTTACCGTAGTTTATCTGTAGTTTACAGTTATCTGTAGTTTACTCTGGTCAGAGACCAGAGCTAAACTTCAGCAATGTTGCTAGTTCTCTATAGGATATCTTGTGTTTGCATTTTAGTAGACTATCGCTTTAATATGTTTGATGTGATTCATCATTAAATATCTGTACTTTTTTATTTAAATAAATGTAACATTCTGTGCCAGATAGAACGTTATTACTGAACCCAGATTGATATTTCAGAACTAAAAGGTTCTGCAATTGCACCCCCCTAAACTGTAGGAATGTCTTAAGACTTTGATCCTCTGCACTTTAGGTACCTTTAACTTTTAAATGTAACTAAATGTAATCGAAAATGTAATCTACGTAAACCCCAAAACAGGGGACTTTACATAAGAGGTTTTAAGGCAAGTACCTAAATGGGTTATAAAAGCAGAATGAACTACAAAACAGTCCTGAGATCTGGGATGAGAAAACGTTAATGCTGGATATCGCAGAACTATGCTTTGCGCACATAGAACATTATAATCCCAAGGTCACATACGGCTTCTGTTTGTTCTGGTTTCTGGCTCCCCTTGTCAGCTGATGGGGAAGGAGAAAGGGTTAGGCCATATCATGTAATGATCCATAACACTTCCTCACAACTCTGCTAGGGAGAGACTCATTTACATTTTTATTTCTCCCAGCTGTTTGAGATAAATCTGTAATGAGGTACTTCATCTACAATAAACTCCAGGGGCAGAGCCAGAGGCTGCAGGGGAATCTGTCAAATACAACTACTAATATGTCCAAATGTGAAGATGTTTAGTGGTAACAGACACTAAAGCCATATGTACACTGTATTGTAGCCCACTCGTATAACATATTCTTTGGTCAAGTAATCCCCAAAGGTTTAAGGTTGTGTACCACATCCCAAAGGAACAGATTAAGACAGCCCCCAGTGTTACATTATGAAAGTCAGTGTCTACAACCCCAGTCAACAACATTGTTAACTCCTGCGACAAGAGGCAACGTGACACTACCTACTGAATAAAGAAAAACCTGGCGACACAATCAAAGTGATATCTAGTTGTGGCCAGGTCTCCCTTGTAAAAGATGTCTTCTGACCTCAACGGGACTTCCTAGATAAAGGCTAATAAAATCAAAACTCCCATTCTCACCCACTATCTCAAAGGCTGTGGCACTGCTGTCATCCATACCCTCATTTACAGTTAACTATGATCCCTGCGAAATCGGCCTCTGGAAAAGCCGTCGATTTATCAGAGCAAGCTCACCTGTGAAGGTAAGAACATGGACATGTCCCAAATCTAAATTATTCAAAATGTCCTGAGGGAAATCTACTGAGCAAGTAGTGATAAAAGATATGTGCAATGGTGAGTCAGGGAGATGAAGAATGGTTGAGATTAAACACAAAGGACAGCTGACATCCTGCACCCCCTGCTTAAATTCCTAATTGATAGATCAGGGGATTACAGAGAGAGAGCACATGTGCGAGAGTGAGAGTGCGAGAAAGAGAATGTATAAAGGATGTATTCCACTGTTGGTTTTAGCGGATGGCACGCTTGGCCATGTGATTAAACACCTACCTCACACCTGCTGAAAGGGGTAGGCATGTAAACTGACAGAAAGAGGACCACGGTACACAATGCAATCTAAAATGAATCATTGATCGGGAAAGGAGGTGGGTGACCGGTCCTTTATCCTCTATTGTGAGCATTTTACAATAGAAGAAGCTAAAATTCTGGGCTTTTCAAAAGCATTTAAGAGAGCATATAGTATCTTCTCGTCCACCATTTACAATAAGGAAGACGTTATACAGTGCCTTATTTCAGGATTGTGTATTTAACCTCCATTGAAAATGTAAGGTCATGTTAGGCATAAGATGCATGCCAATGTTGACCCCCCCCAGCTTCTATGACATCACTGCATTTTATCTGATGTCACTGGGGTGATGCCCATTAATATGTTTAAGGGCTCTGTTCAGTCAGATCCGCTGTAGCCGACATCATAATAGTGTTTGTTTTTTGGTGATGTCGGGTCCAGAACTGTGTTAGAGCTGTCAATTCCACAAGTGGCTCCTGGCATTATGTCTAAAGCGGACATTGCCATTGACTGCACGGTGTCGCATTAAGATAAATCCCATGCAGCCTTGTTTACAAGTTCTACACCTCAATTAGGCTGATAGAAATCCTCATTTTGTTTAATGATTTTCAATTTGAGTGCATTATTTCTATATAGCCTACACTTTCTCGTTCTGAACTTCTAACACGAGTGGGATGGGTGGGGCTTTGTGACAATGATCAAGAGCAGCTGCTCACCAATTTGACAGAACCAATGCAGGTACACTTCTGACACCGCCTAAACATAAACTATGCAACTATGCAGGTGTCGGGTATTGCCGGCTAATGCTTGATCTGATTGAATCTAGGCCTAAGTAGGGCTGTGGCGGTCACAAAATTTCATCAACCGGTTATTGTCAAACAAATAACTGTGGGTCTCACAGTAATTGACCGTTAATTAACTTAAACACATTTATCATCTCCGGGCTTCCACACATAGCCTACAAGCCCTTTTTAAAAAGTCTAATAAATCCATGTAATTTAGCCTACATCTTCACAATACATCCATTATTTATTTTAGACAGGTCTAAAGAAACATGAAGAAAATGTAGTCTATTTCAGAAGAAAATAATATCATACTCTGAGTTGTCCTTATGTTAGGTCCTGATGTGACATTGCCAAATGGCTGTGGGCTACACTAATTAATTTATCAGACTAAGATTTGCTTATAGTTCTGTGGCATGATTTTATATTATCTTATAGTATGAAGAATACAACTGAATACAGGTGAATAAAATATAAATACTTTCTCCAAACGAGTTGAGGGAGTGCGCACATGCAGCTATTCTGTGTTGAGCGGTTAACAAAGAAATAGGCACTTCTATATGCTTAATTTAGAGGTATTAATGTAACTTGAGTTGTTCTACAAATGTTGGGCTATTTGTTTAGAATTTTAATACATGTACACATTCACAATACCTATAATTTCACGGCCGCATCCCCTTTATAGTAATAATGTACCCCCCCCAAAAAAAACATGCCATTTGCGGCCTGGAGTGCTGCATGGTGCCCATCTCCCTGAGTGTGCTGCACAATCCGAAGCGTCTCTCACATGGCTCTCCATCACATGATCTGGTCTTTCTCAAAGGCTTACAAGTCAGACAACTGTGCACGTCCCTATCCAATTCTAAGGTGTATATTGAAGATCTTGTAAGATCTGTCCACATTTACTTTCGTCAGCCAACAAGATGAGCAGGCTAACAAAAGGCAAAAGCACTAGCATAAGTCAATCTACTATCGCCCATAGTACAAAAGTCGATCTATTCTATTCTGTGCAAGAAATACATATTCCAAACATAGTCTGGGACAGTTGTATTATGTAATAGATCGCAAATTAATACAACCACTATCATCAAAAAAAATGTGTTTTTATGCAATGTGGCTGACGTAACAGATCAGTACGTTTAGCTTAAAATGTTGATAAATGTTCCATTAGCAGTGTAAAAAACACAACGGACAGTATGAAAGGATAACCAAGTTTATTCTTCCCAGAGGGTCAGTACAGCTGCATTAGACAAAAACATTTTAACACAAGCACTGATATTTAACCATTCCTCCTAGGCTGAGTCTCCTCCTTAACATCTGTACAAACATGGTGTCTTTACTGCTAGGCAGTGATATGGGCCATAAGTGATAAAAGTGATACGGGCCATAACCTTTGTAGCGCAGGCGTTCCGCTAGCGGAACCCCTCGACCACATTCCGCTGAAAACGCAGCGCGCGTAATTCAAAAATATTTTTTGAAATATGTAACTTCCACACATTAACAAGTCCAATACAGCAAATGAAAAATAAACATCTTGTTAATCTACCCATCGTGTCCGATATAAAAAATGCTTTACAGCGAAAGCACAACATATGATTGTTAGGTCATAGCCAAGTAAAAAAAACACACAATTTTTCCAGCCAAAGATAGGAGTCACAAAAAGCAGAAATATAGATCAAATTAATTACTAACCTTTGATGATCTTCATCAGATGACACTCATAGTACATCATGTTACACAATACATGTATGTTTTGTTCGATAGTGTGCATATTTATATCCAAAAATCTCGGTTTACATTCGCGCGTACATTGGCAGTAATGTTTTGATTCCAAAACATCCAGTGATTTTGCAGAAATACTCATAATAAACATTTATAGCAGAAGCCTAAAACAAGTTTCTAAAGACAGTTGACATCTAGTTGAAGCCATAGGAAGTGCAACTTGACTCCATAGACACTGTGTATTCGGTAGGCCAAGCTTTGAAAAACTACAAACCTCAGATCTCCCACTTCCTGGTTGGGTTTTCTCAGGTTTTCGCCTGCCATATGAGTTCTGTTATACTCACAGATATCATTCAAACAGTTTTAGAAACTTCAGAGTGTTTTCTATCCAATACTAATAATAATATGCATATATTATCATCTGGGACAGAGTAGGAGGCAGATCACACTGGGCACGCTATTCATCCAAAAGTGAAAATGCTGCCCCCTATCCCAAAAAGGATAAACTTTTATTTCTCCCTTAACCTCTAGCGTCGAGCAATCCCGTATCCGGGAGCGTAATCATAGCCTCAAGCTCATTACCATAACGCAACGTTAACTATTCATGAAAATCGCAAATGAAATGAAAGAAATATATTCACTCACAAGCTTAGCCTTTTGTTAACAACACTGTCATCTCAGATTTTCAAAATATGCTTTTCAACCATAGCTACACAAGCATTTGTGGAAGAGTATTGATAGCTAGCATAGCATTAAGCCTAGCATTCAGCAGGCAACATTTTCACAAAAACAAGAAAAGCATTCAAATAAAATAATTTACCTTTGAAGAACTTCGGATGTTTTCAATGAGGAGACTCTCAGTTTTGCTCCGTTTTGTTCATCACGTTTGGCAAAAAAAAAAAAACGAAAATTCAGTCATTACAACGCCGAACATTTTTCAAAATTAACTCCATAATATCGACAGAAACATGAAAAACGTTGGTTAGAATCAATCCTCAAGGTGTTTTCACATATCTATTCGATGATAAATCATTCGTGGCAGTTGGGTTTCTCCTCGGAAGCAAATGGAAAAATACACACAGCTGGAGATTGCGCAATAATTGCGACGGAGGACACCAAGCGAGCACCTGGTAGATAGTGTAAAATGGTCAATCTTCCAATGATATGCCTACAAATACGTCACAATGCTGCAGACACCTTGGGGAAACGACAGAAAGTCTAAGCTCATTCCCTGGCGCATTCCCAGCCATATAAGGAGACATTGGAACACAGCGCCTTCTAAATCTGGGGCATTTCCTGTTTGAAATTTCATCATGGTTTCGCCTGTAGCATCAGTTCTGTGGCACTCACAGATAATATCTTTGCAGTTTTGGAAACGTCAGAGTGTTTTCTTTCCAAAGCTGTCAATTATATGCATAGTCGAGCATCCTTTTGTGACAAAATATCTTATTTAAAACGGGAACGTTTTTTTATCCAAAAATTAAAAGAGCGCCCCCTATATTGAAGAAGTTAACGTGACCTGACCTGATCTCAACCCACAAAGGTCAGAAATAGCGATATAAAATATGCCTTACTTTGATGATCTTCTTCTGTTGGCACTCCAAAAGGTCCCAGTTACATCACAAATGGTCCATTTGTTCAAAAATGTCCTTTATATCCATAAAAACTCAGTTTAGCTGACACGCTTCAGTCAATAATCGTCTCAGTTTCCCTCCATCAAAATGCATACAAAATGAATCCCAAACATTACTAATAAACTTTTCCAAACAAGTCAAACAATGTTTATAATCAAACCTTAGGTGTCCTAATACGCAAATAAACTATACAATTTAAGACGGAGAATAGTATGTTCATTACCGGAGATAAATAAGAAAGAATGTGCTTTCCTCCACGCGCTTGGAAACACTACAGCCAAAATGGGAGTCACCCAGAAAAAGAAAAATTTCTGGGTCATTTTTCCAAAAACCAGCCTGAAACACCTTCTAAAGACGGTTGACATCTAATGAAAGCCCTAGGAACTGCAATCTGCAAGGACTTATTGTTCAAATACTAGCCATTAAAAATAGTGGTAAGCTGAGATTTCTTTGGGGGGGATGGTTTGTCATCGGGGTTTCGCCTGCCATATCAGTTATGTTATACTCACAGACATTATTTTAACAGTTTTAGAAACGTTTTCTATTCAATCTACCAATCATATCCATATCCTAGCTTCTGGGCATGAGTAACAGGCAGTTTACTTTGGGCATGCTTTTCATCCGGATGTCAAAATACTGCCCCCTACCCCAGAGAGGTTAACAATGTGGTAAGCTATGCCTAATTCTACAGTTGAATTCTATATATATAAGTTTATACACTTAGATTGGAGTCATTAAAACTAGTTTTTCAACCACTCCACAAATTTCTTGTTAAGAGACTATCATTTTGGCAAGTCCGTTAGGACATCTACTTTGTGCATGACACAAGTCATTTTTCCAACCATTGTTTACAGACAGATTATTTCACTCATAATTCACTGTATCAAAATTCCGGTAGGTCAGAAGCTTACATACACTAAGTTGACTGTGCCTTTAAACAGCTTGGAAAATGACAGAAAATGATGTCATGGCTTTAGAAGCTTCTGATAGGCTAATTGACATCATTTGATTCAATTGGAGGTGTACCTGTGGATGTAGTTCAAGGCCTACCTTCAAACACAGTGCCTCTTTGCTTGACATCATGGGAAAATCAATAGAAATCAGCCAAGACCTCAGCAAAAAAATTGTAGACCTCCACAAGTCTGGTTCATCCTTGGGTGCAATTTCTAAATGCCTAAAGGTGCCACGTTCATCTGTACAAACAATAGTACACAAGTATAAACACCATACGACCACGCAGCCGTCATACCACTCAGGAAGGAGACGCATTCTGTCTCCTAGAGATGAATGTACTTTGGTGCGAAAAATGCTAATCAATCCCAGAACAACAGCAAAGGACCTTGTGAAGATGCTGGGGGTACAGGTACAAAATGTCCACAGTAAAACGAGTCCTATATCGAAATAACCTGAAAGGCCTCTCAGCAAGGAAGAAGCCACTGCTCCAAACCCACCATGAAAAGCCAGACTACGGTTTGCAACTGCACATGGGGACAAAGATCGTACTTTTTGTAGAAATGTCCTCTGGAGTGATGAAACAAAAATAGAACTGTTTGGCCATAATGAGCATCGTTATGTTCGGAGGAAAAAGGGGGACGCTTGCAAGTCGAAGAACACCATCCCACCGGGATTCATGGGAGTGGCAGCATCATGTTGTGGGGGTGGTTTGCTGCAGGAGGGACTGGTGCACTTCACAAAATAGATGGCATCATGAGGAGGAAAAATTATGTGGATATATTGAAGCAACATCTCAAGACATCAGTCTGGAAGTTCAAGGTTGGCCGCAAATGGGTGTTCCAAATGGACAATGTCCCCAAGCATACTTTCAAAGTTGTGGCAAAATGGCTTAAGGACAACAAAGTCAATGTATTGGAGTGGCCATCACAAAGCCCTGACCTCAATCCTATAGAAAATGGTTGGGCAGAACTGAAAAAGCGTGTGCGAGCAAGGAGGCCTACAAACCTGACTCACTTACACCGGCTCTGTCAGGAGTAATGGGCCAAAATTCACCCAACTTATTGTGGGAAGCTTGTGGAAGCTGACACGTTTGACCCAAGTAAAACAATTTAAAGGCAATGCTACCAAATTCTAAATGAGTGTATGTAAACCTCTGGCCCACTGGGAATGTGATGAAAGAAATAAAAGCTGAAATAAATCATTCTCTCTACAATTATTATGACATTTCACATTCTTAAAATAAAGAGAGAGATTATTTACTAGGATTAAATGTCAGGAATTGTGCAAAACTGAGTTTAAATATATTTGGCTAAGGTCTATGTAAACTTCTGACTTCAACTGTATATGCATGAAAACCAGTCTGAGACCATGACAATTCCCACACTCTCTTCACCTGACTCTATGCCTCCCGGATACTTTTCTGCTGGATTCCACAAAAATTAAAACCCTAAAAAGCCTCTCCATGCTTTCGCCCTGTCTTCCCCTTTCCGGCCCCCGGTTCCGAGAGGTGTTCCCAAGCCATGTCATTTGCACTTTGTTCCCCATCTCCTCCATTGCCACCAAATGTGTATCTCTAATAAACAATACATCCTCTTGAGGTAACTCAGCACTATATAGACTTTCACATCAATGTCTCCTAAATGTTGTTTAGAGTACAATTACCCCAACATCTATCCTTTCATATGATGCATTAACCTTAAAGCAGCTGACCAAAACCAACTAGGATGTTGAAAGTAGCTCCCAGACCCAACTCACCTGCATGTCTACCGTGGAATCTAGTCTCTCTCTTTTAGCTCAGCTTCTTATGTCATTGCGTCTTCAAGCTCGCCCATTATGCAGCTGGACCTCACTTCCCATGAGAACTGTGAACCCACCGAGGAGAGACATGACGATCTTTACCGCTGCAGCTGCTGTAAGGAGTACTGTGTGTAGACAAGACCAACATTGTCCCATCACCTCCGCCTGGTGTATCTTGATGTACACTCAATCTCCAGAATTCAGCCCGTGCCCTCAATCTCCTGCAACTCATGTGCTGCTTTCACCTGAGGATATACACATTACAACACATGGGTCCTTTCCTGACAACACAGACTCCCCCTTATGGTGAAATCACTAATTTGTGGCATTTGAATAACAGCTCCCGGTACTCCCATCGGTCTTCCAGTTACCAGCTACCAAGCCATGTGGCATGAGTCCTCATAAACTGATATCCCAACGATGTTACTAAAGTAACCCCTGCTACTACTAACATGGCCCATGTCTATAGCCTCCTTCAATTACTGCCCCTACAAGCGACTGCCATGAGAATAACTACTGCATTAAATCTGTCAAGTGTTCGCCGGCTGTTAGAAATCGGGAAAGATATTTAATGAAGTTGGAAGAATATCCAACCTAACAAAACTCTGAGTCACAGGTTTCTTATTCTTCTTATCATAGTCTGAACTGCCCACACTATCTCTGCTACTCTCACCCTGATCTGGGTATGTGTAATGTTCAGTTTAACTTCATAATAGTCCCTATTGCACAGTTAGCTGTCCTCCCTCTCCTATGAGCTAATTCTTGCAACAATATACATAGTCTCTGGGAATGATACCCGTCTATCACCATAACCTTAATTTATGAGCCCCCACAGATCTCCACCACAATCACATTCCATCCCACTTAACAGCCCTATGTAAACATTCTGACTCAAACACAGGCCTCATCTGTACCTCGCCTCCTGCTACAGATACATTTGCACATTTATCATTCCATCTAACCCATAACACACTAGTTACTACTCCTACAGTTATAAACATACTAAACCATTCTCAAATCAATTAGTCAATATACATCAGTCCCTCCTCTGGAACAATGTTGCTCTAATGTTCCACGAAACCTAAAAACATATTAACTTAAAAAGGAAAGAGAAAAAAAGTACATGTTTAATAATTTCACACCACCCTTGATGTGACTAAAACTGGGGAAATAACCGTCCACCCGTTATGTACTATACCGATGTGATGCTGGTCTCCATGCCCTCTCCTTCGTTTTCATCCTTGAATGTTATCGCAAAACACAGACTATGAGCCTTGTATGCAATTAATTGTACCAGATCATCGAGCAATCTCTATGTATCGATGTGATTTAACATAAAAACTCTGATGACATGGTAAAACAAAAGAAAATTTAAAAAACTTAATGGTTGACCCAAGCTACCATCCAGTGAGTTCTCTAATAACCTCCCTTTTTCCCAGTTTTCCTGCCATGAGTGGCCTGGTAATAAAATATCAGTATCTCAATGCATACTTAGTCTAAATTGTTCACAGTGTGTAGACCACCCCCTTTCTCCCGGCAATTATCATTCTAGCATGTCTTCTTCAGATAGCGTTGCAGTTCATCTTCGTTTTTCCCACGTACATGAGTCTCTCACCTGAGCCGCTATCACCATCTTGTCTGGTCCATTTCTCCCTCGAGCATCCAGGAACATGAGAGAAATGTGTATGTTATCTCTTTCCACGCTCATTTGACACGCGCGGTCTCAGGACTCTGGTGCACTCCTGCCGCCGGTATCCAGGTTAATGGTTCAGATAGAAGTGTTAAAAGTCACTGTAGCCTTTGTCACTCTTTCTTCAGCCGGTAAGGGAGGGTTTTGAGGTTTGTGGTTTGTCACACACTGTTTGTGGCCAAATTATTCCTACATGCATTAAGACACCATCTGACGTCACCTTCCGTGATAACCTCAAGAGTGGACAGGTCAGAACAATAGTTTAGCTCAATCAATTCATTTCTGTTTCAGGATATCCAGACACATTGACTGCATGACAAAATATTACATTCCTCATTTTCTCGGTAACATTATCTCCATGACAAATGTCAAAGAGCATAACAACATACTGTTACTGTTGAAACTATTTTCAAAATGAGTTCATACTCCCTTATTTTACTGGCGCCTGTCGGAAGATTTACCAGATCAGGGAGTTAGCACCTTAACCTCGCGGGGAGTCCAGCAGTCCGAATCCAAGACCCAGGACCCCAGGAAACTGGTAATTTTCCCTTCAAACAAATTATTCACATCGTGATTCAAAAACATGTTAACTTCTTGGATATAGGGGGCGCTCTTTTAATTTATGGATAAAAAAACGTTCCCGTTTTAAACAACATATTTTGTCACGAAAAGATGCTCGACTATACATATAATTGACAGCTTTGGAAAGAAAACACTCTGACGTTTACAAAACTGCAAAGATATTGTCTGTGAGTGCCACAGAAGTAATGCTACAGGCGAAACCAAGATTACATTTCATACAGGAAGTGCCCCAGATTTTGAAGGCGCTGTGTTCCAATGTCTCCTTATATGGCTGTGTATGGGTCACGAATGAGCTTAGACTTTCTGTCGTTTCCCCAAGGTGTCGACAGCATTGTGACGTATTTGTAGGCAAATCAATGGAAGATTGACCTTAAGAGACTACATCTACCAGGTGGCCGCTTGGTGTCCTCCGTTGCAATTATTGCGTGATCTCCAGCTGCGTGTATTTTACGTTTGCTTCGAGGAGAAACACAGCTGCCACGAATGATTTATCATCGAATAGATATATGAAAAACACCTTGAGGATTGATTCTAAACAACTTTTGCCATGTTTCTGTCGATATTATGGAGTTAATTTGGTAAAACGTTCGGCGTTGTAGAGACTGCATTTTCAGATTTTTTTCTTAGCCAAACGTGATGAACAACACAGAGCGATTTCTCCTACACAAGTAATCTTTTTGGAAAAACTGAACATTTGGTATCTAACTGAGAGTCTCCTCATTGAAAACATACGAAGTTCTTCAAAGGTAAATGATTTTATTTGAATGCTTTTCTTGTTTTTGTGAAAATGTTGCCTGCTGGATACGGGATTGCTCGATGCTAGAAAATACAAATTTGAATCACCAATCAACTTATAATTGCAACTCTTGATAACTCTATAAGGAAATAATAGTATCTCATAAAGTAATGGTAAATAGAATAGAAACTGGGGTTTCTCATTCCTTTTATAATTAAATCCCACCTGTTTCGATCATTTCTAGTGAGATTGATCAGGCCTCACCAGAAAGTCAGGATACCCGGCATTTGACAACATTGGATATTTCCTCTCCCTTTCCTTTTCCTGTCCTTACGAAACCATTTAAAAACCGTCCAAACATTTACATCCCTTTTCCATACCCAATTTAAAACTGAATTGAAAAGACCCCAAAAAATTAACTCCACAGTATCAACACCACTAACACATTATCATAATCAGTCATTTGTGTGTGAGTGCTGGTGTGTGTGTTTGCTAAACCATAGGTCACAAACACACATGAACCGGCCTTACTGATCTGAGAAAGTGTACATTAATTATAAACCAAACATGATAATGGTAATTCCACTGTCCTTACTCCAATCATTAAATGTTTGTTTTAATCCACCCCATAATTTATTTATCTTTTATTTAGCATGTACTACCCTTAAACACTGCGACTTTATCTCACCACCGAGTCCACCATCACCACCGCACCCCGCTAACTAGCTACAGTAGCAATTTCACACCGGTTACACTCACTCCCCTTTTGACCTCCTCCTTTCAGAATAAGACAACATAAAATGTAAATCTATTTCATAATAAAACCACATAAAATGTCTTATGAGATTTTTAAAATACTAGTTTTTCTGAGTTTGCAAGGAGTGTTTGTCCAGCTAATATGAATTTGCTACCTCTTTAGAATCTATTCCCCTGGCATTTTGCCTAGATTCTTCAACCCAAAATACTTTTTACTGTGGCAAATTTAGCCAATTTCTCATCAATAAGGAATCTGCAATATTTGATCCTGGCATCTATTAAAAAGTTGGGTAAGACATGATCTCATACGTCTTCCTTCACATAGAAACTGTAATCTCCATGAACCACTATCGATCGAACCAATGACATATGTGAAAGTTCCTGTCCTGCTACTTTCCGGAGGATCTTTTGATAAAGATGCAAACACTTGCATAGAGGCATTTCCTGTGCAGCAGGCTCCATTCCCACACTCATTCTTCCAATGTCCGATAGCTCCCTGTTTTAGATGTGGGGCTATCTCCTTACGCTTTGTTTTTTCGCTATGTTTGTTTGTCTTAGCTTGGACATTGAAACCACTGTTAGTTACTTTCACTGTGGCCATATTAACCCCTCGCACATCTGCGAAGTGAGCAGAGTTATATTCCACTCTCAAAACATCTTGCTCTATTTCATCCACAACCCCCATAATTATAATTTTGATCACAGGTTTCAAACCTGCCATCAAAGCCGGAGTACAAATTCTGTCAATGCAGCTGAGTACCTCAACTAATTTCCCATATTCGAGCCAAATTGGTATAATGCTCTTGCTCTTCTTTCAGTGCCTCCATTGTTTAATTAAAATCCCCGAGCTCCACATCACAGGGGAAATTGGGGAGGTCTGTCGCCATATCAATAGTTATTATTCTTAAACCTCTTCCCGACGTTGTCCAAGATGTTTTAGATTTATTTTTTCCCATCTATAATACACACCTTCTAATAACTATTTTTCAAGGTAGCACTACCCACTTCCATGGAGAATAGTTATTTGTGCCTATTAATTGGTCACAGTACTTAATACCTTGTATTATAACCAATATTATAGCGTCTGCAAATGTATTATTGGAGAAATCGGATTACTTAATGTCTTATTCCAGTATTGTGCCTCAAATATCTTTGTTAATAACACACATTACCAAAATTATTCACACTTGTCTTCCTATTCCCACATAATCTGTCATGGTTCACCACCCCAACAGGGCACACAACCAACCTCTCTTTATTGCTACTGCTAATACACCCAAATCCAACAGTGTTCGAATATCTTATTGCTTTTCTTTTAACCCTGAATGGCAACTTTTTATCCTAGTACACACGCATGTCACTTTATCCATCCACACAGCCACATGGCCTTTGCGGCTGGCCTTTTCACCCTCTCATTACAGGTTTAGCAGGGAACCAACCCCACCAAGGTTTTACCCACTAGGACTTACCCTTCGCAAGTTCCAGCCTGCTCAGGCTTACCTTCCGGGACTCACCCTATTCTTATAGTCATATGAACTAACCCACTCGGGATTTACCCCCTAGGACTTACCCTACAGGTACCAGCCTGCTCGAGTTTACCTTCCGGGACTTAGCCTATACTTTATAGTAGTAGCAGGAACCAACCTACTATATACCACAAAGCTACGACTGATCGTAACACAATGGGCCTACTGAATGAACGTAGGCTTTCTAGCTCCGTATTCCTATAATTGTTCAGCCAATGATTCTCATCTCCCCAAGGTGTCAAAATGAGTGGAAACAGGTGTAGGAACTGTGCCTACCTTGTTTGTTGCCAGCTCCTGCTCCACTGATCTGGACTCTCTGGTTTGACTACAAATCGTGGCGAACCCTGCTCGCAGCACCAACTGTTAGGTTCTAATTCTCTGAGTAAAAAACTCAATGGACAGTATGAAAGGTTAACCAAGTTTATTCTTCCCAGAATGTCAATACAGCTGCATTAGACAAAAACATTTTCATACAAGCACTGATATTTAACCCTTCCTCCTAGGCTGAGTCTCCTCCTACACATCTGTACAAGCAATGATATTTAACCCTTCCTCCTAGGCTGAGTCTCCTCCTACACATCTGTACAAACATTGTGTCTTTACTGCTAGGCAGGACACTAAGTGATACGGGCCATAAACTTTTGTTTCTCCCTTAACGTCACCTCACCTGACCTGACCTCAACCCCCCCCCCCCCTTCATCACTAATCCATGGCTCTCTCCCCTTATCAATTCCTGCCACATGTGATCACTTCCCTGCACTCAATATTCATATTCTCAGAACCCAACAGCAGAAAACACCATTATCAAAAGTGACCGCAAATGCAAATATGCATGTACTGCTTTTATTCTGAAGGTGCATTTCTATGGTGAAAATGGTCTTCCCCAAACGTGAAATTCATGCGCTGCTTATAGGCCAGTAGGCTCTACATCTCTTGGAAAGAGGATTAATGTGCTTAATTTTAAGAAGTTATTTGGCCACTTTAGTTGTGATACAAACCTTATTAAAACATATAGGCCTGTGGGCTAGGTTACATGAGGTGTGCGATTAGAAAAAGGTCGCAAAAAAAGGCATTGTTTCTTATGCTGGGCATCATTCACAAGTGATAATATATCATTCTCAACTGATAGGCTAATATTGTCACCCATCAGACTATTTTTGATTTAATCTTTACATATACTAAATCATATATGTGTGACATTTGTTTTGATTAAGAATGGACCATTATCATGCACCTGTATCAAAACAGGGGCAGCGGAAAGAATACATCATCTATGCACTTAAATAGCGAATGGAGGACACTTTTCCTCGTGGTTTATTTTCATGCCAGCCAGGTAGGCTATACTCCTGTTGTAAATATAAGCAATGTGCTTAATATTAGGAACGTTGAGAAATAAATATAGTAGGCCTAGCCTATAGAAAGCCGATGGGATCCTCGTCTGTTTATTAGCAGCCATCACTTTGTTTTCTCCCGCAATTGCATAGCCTATAGAAATGTTGCGCAACATGAGCTCATGGGCTCTCATGAAGTGTTTGATTAGATTTTCAAATACATTTGCATTGATGTCAGAGTGATTAGAGGAACAATAGAGTGCTGAGTACCCGGCAGTTAGCAAGTTTGATAGGCTACTAATGACTATCAGCAGCATCAGAGCTTGGAGAAGCCTGTGGAATTTGACTGCCTTCATGACTCGTGACCGCCGGTGTGGCGGTAATAGGGTCACCGCAACAGCCCTAGGCGTAAGTAAAAGGCCCTGTTGTGATGAAGAGAACTTGTTGATTGGTCTATTCTGTCATCCTCAGCTATCTGTTGGAATCATTTCCTTCATGTTGGCCAGTTAACAGAGCACCACCTCAAAGGGATGATTTTCATTTATATCATAGCGAGAGCATTAAAGCAAATAAAGCAAGGCAGACATGACTTCTATGATATCAGTTAGTACTAGAATTGGTTTTCAAAGATCAAAATAAAATGTTAATGTTTTCATAATGTTTAAAAATAAATGAATATAGGACAAATGGTTTATAATACTGGCACATGCAAATGTACTGTACGGGTTATCTATCATCACATGCCCGTGAATCATAGAAACAAACATATGTAAACCATATTTCTTTATTAAAGATTAAGAAACTCCAAGCAGCATATTCATAAATAAAATAAGAGTCTCCCTTAGATGTACTTTTACAGACTATATGGTATGATAGCTTCTTATAATATTTTCTTTAATATTGTGGTGTGGCCATTGATACAGTAACCGGGGGGGGGGGGGGGGGGGGGTATACAGTAAGGCAGTGAAACACACAAAACCCTTACAGTACAGTAACGTGGGACTTCCTTTTCACCAATGTTAGCTGATCAGAGCCACAGGTTGTATGCAGAACACAGTGTAAAATGAGATCACTTTGGTTCACATTAGTAAGTACTTGTACTTGTACAAAATATACAGGCTTTACAACCTCGCCAATTTAGTTCGAGAAGCATGAGCGGAGAACGGGTGATGCGAAACATGATTCTCTCACTTTGAGGTATGGTAGTTCTGTTTATTCTCATGACATCACTTAATTATCGTTCTTTGCTTTCCCTCAATGGCTCTGCAGGGAAATTGGTTACATTTTCCAAGAGGTACGGACAATCCAGTAAATGAAAACCTTTTTAACAGTATGAGTATAGATCACCTATCAGTACTCCTGGTACACGTTGTATTGTGCATATAGGATGTGACGAACGACAACACAATATAACCACTGAGATTGACATTCACTATCTCACTTCCTAGCAATGAGTTTTCCAGAATGACAGGCTAAAGGAAATAAACAGAAACAAAAAGTATACTGCAGGACATAATTGCATTTTAATTGCACTTCTGAAAGTCTTGGTAAAGTTTTGCAGTTCATCTTCAGTTGGAAATGTGACATTGCTGCTCTGCAATGTGCCCAGGTTAATTGATGGGGAAATTCTGTTTGTTTTATGAACAGAACTCCATCAGAATTTAGACATTAGGATATGCCACCTGAACTGCTATTACCAACACTAATAGTTCATGATTTTGATATTATCTTCCATTTTCATTGGTGATAATTGCTCTATTACAAATGATAAATATGAGATATTATATATCTACTTTTCTCCCTCTGCAGTTCAAAAGACTTCACTGCTCTGAAAGGAGAACCGGTATACAGCTTTTCAACAATAAATCCTTAAGTACGAAATGAATACATCTATTTTTTCCTAAAATGAGCCTTTTTTTTGTTAAATGTAAAAATAAAAGTTTTGTTTTAAACATCCCTCCCACTCAATCAAGGAAACATGTAGCATACACTGGAAGGGGCATGATTCAATCATGATTTATGTCAGATTCCTTTTGAACATTCCCTTAGCGTGGCTGATGTTATGCTGTAAACGGCACGAGTACCACTAGGACTGCCTTTCTTTGCTGTTGGGGGGCTGACTGAGACTGTATCTCCCTCTGTCTTTGACAACATAGGGCTGAAATTGAACTTAATGAAGTACCATCCATTTCATAAATCTGTAGAACTCATGAGAAACAATGTTTACTTCAGTTTCAGCCTTAAACAATGATTCACCAAGACTTTAAGTTAGAAAAAGAAGGGGAAAAAAACTTGAAAAATGTATATATGTCTTACAAACAAAATGATTCCATCTATTTGGAATATTCTTATCTGATACTGAAGTATAAGATTGTTAAAGAGGTGCATAACAGTTGGAGTTCAACATTATGTCCTATGGTGAATGGTAATCTAAGAATGAACTGTGGAGAGACATTTTTCGGCACTTAGAAAACAATCACAATGAATTTGCGTCATTATTCATATAGAACAAAATTTACAAAGCCATTCAAACAGTCATTTTTTTTACTTTTTTTTCATCTTATTTAGTTTTTTTATAACTCAACTTGAAAAATTGAGAATATTCAAAATACACTTTAACTTCACTTCGTTCTCTCAGTATTTACAAATATATACAAAAAAAATTTGCTTTTCCTTTGATGTCGGTTGTTCAACAGGTAATAAAAATCTCTTATTTCTCTTGTTTGCACACTTTCCCAATTTTTTTATTTATGTATTTCCCCCCCACAAATAATACCCCACACAAATCAGGTGAGGGGTAGGAGATGTGACGTTGAGGCACCATCAGATGGATGTACTGTGGGTGGGCTCAATGGCTTCTGGGATGGGTCCTCCGGGAACTCCCTGGTATGACATTGGCATGGGTGTCTTGGCGGGACTCAGTCGGAACAGACCCCCGTTGGGAGCCCTGTGTTTGCACTGAATGGAGGGGATGGTGGAGCTGCTGGGGGGGTGGTGGGGGAGTGTGCTGCCAGGGCCCTGAGCTAGTGTCCGACCCAGGCCCACCCCATGGCCCTCCCCCGGGAGATAGGTGCTCACAGACAGGCCCCTGCCCGGGTAGTCCCGCACAGACTCCAGCTGCCGGCTGGGCTGCATGCTGTCGATGTCCAGCGCAGAGATCTCGATAGACGGGCCAGGGATCTGCTTGTGTGCCATGTCCTCGTCCATAAGACTGTTCATACGCCGATGCACCTGTTCCAGATTCACCTCCTTGTCCTAGAGGGTGAAAGAGAGAGGGGGAGGAAGGGACACAGAGGCTGAGATGGGCTGTTCTCCATGGGATTCTCAGGCTTTTCACCAGCTCCATGCATTTAGGTTCCCTCTCCTCTTCCTTAGCTTTTTTGAGGTGGTTTGTTTCCCAAGCCTCTGAGTGTTTCACTCAACATGCTGATTGAGTAATGTCTGTTTTAAGTGCCCAATTGGAATTGAGGTGACTCAATTACAGGTGTATAGAATGTGCACCTTGAAATCAAACTTGGCCAGTGGACATAGACAGTTTGATGTTTAGTAAGAGGTGTCAAATCTTTGACAGACGACACCAATGCTGGAGCCAAGCTACATCCTAACCTCTACTGACTGATCTGGTGCACCATGTAACCTTAGGCTTCATTGCTGATGCTACAGTATATTGAAGTAAAGTTGAGATAATGTATTGGTGTCCTGTTTAGATGGCCACATATGGGCTTTTACAGTGTCCGTTCTACCTCTCAATAGTGCTGAGCGATTAGTGCTTTTTGAGGTTGGTTCAATTTCGATTTTGTTATTAAAAAAATATCACCCGTCTTCGGTTTTTAAAAAAGAATAACAATTGTTATATATTAAACGCACTATGTATTATGTGGGTAATGTGCCCATTACAACCATAATTCATTCACATTACTTTAATAAAATATTTGTTTTATTTGATGACTGTATTTCATTCCAAGTCATCATCTAATCTCTATAGATCTGCTGCCTGTCTGACAAAATCACAATTTTAGTAGTTCTGCAAAGTAAATAAGGCATACTTTTATGACTGCTGAATACCAACTATCACTCACTTAGATCTTATATTTTCAGGTAGAGATACCTCGCAAAGCAACTGCTCTCTATCCCTCTCGCACCTTCTCTCTTCTCTCCATCAAAGAGGTCTCTGTGTCTGCTCCACACAGACCGGACAAGTAAACGGGTGCGCAATGTATTATGGTCATTGTAGTTAATTACCAGGTGTTCTGCGCTAAACTATGAAGAATATTGGCCTATTGGAAACTACAACTCCCTACTACATCGCACAGTTCGAGCTTGATCTGATTTATCTCTACAGAAACTGAGCAGAAAAAAAATGAAATGGAATTCAAAAAATTAAACTGACTTCGGGCAATTAGTTATTTAAAAAAACGAAAAATAACCAACATTTTGGTTGATCGCTCAGCACTACCGCTCAATCAATGACTTACTGATGTTGGCCAGGTGAATCGATCTGATATCAGATCAATATATTTAATATATCTGAGCTGCTGAGGCTGACAGATGTATGTGTCTTTGGATGACTGTAGTTATGCATACTAATATAAGCTAATTGACGCTTCAGGTCCTTGGCTGACAAAAAAATGCTACATTGGGACATTGAAAGGTAGAGGACAAAACATACTTCAGGGTAGCAGGTATCACTAGCCAATCAGGAGACGTGTCCTAGCACTTGGAGGCTACACTAGACTATTGCAAATGGCTACTTTGGTGGCAGGCATAACTTGGCTCCAGTCATGGTCTGACTCAGCGATGATATTAGTAAAAAAAACTGAATATGGAGACAAAATCCAAGTTGATCCTTATGTGCAGTACATATACAACACAACAAACTGCAAAGGTTAAGATTCTATATGTGGAGCACAAATCCCAACCAATGAAAATAAGACATGTTTTGGAATGGAAGACATTATCAGAAATGTGTTTCTACGAAGACCGATGATGATTTGCTATTTTATGCTAGGTACAGAAATACCTTGAAATCAACTGACTCCTCTCGTAATGACACACTGTGTGTGTTAGTCATTTGACCATCAGAAGCCATGACATTTCAATGGGATCAGTGCCACATCAAATTTACTCTTCCTCTTGTCAATATCAACTGCCTGTCATAAGCACATTATGCCATCATAACACAGAGGAGGTCCTAAATGCTAAGCCATTTAGTCAATCTTGATCGACCAATGTATTTTTTTTTTTACATTTCTTTTTATTTAACCTTTATTTAACTCGGCAAGTCAATTAAGAACAAATTCTTATTCACAATGACGGCCTTCATCAATGTCAAGTTACAGACAAACAACTGTGTTTCCTCAGTGCTTCCCATATCAGCTCGAGCCTTCCGGAATGTGCAAATGTAATCTTGATTCCATATGTTCTGAAGACTTTATCAACAGAGACATTGATTGTGGGAATGAATTTACGACGGTATCAACTCTGTATCGTAAAAAAAAACAACTCTTAAAGCGAATTAAAACATCTCAGCCAAGGCTATTGTTTTAGCAGACTGACGCCGCATTAAAATATGTTTCTAATCTTGTCGCATTGGCAGCACGCCAAAAACAAATAACCGCCTAAAATCAAACCACTGCACCAGTGTTTTAATAAGAGTGTGCTGATTTATATTGAGGGGAAATAACAACATGCTCTGCAGAGTGAAAGCTTTCGTAATGCAAAAACAATTCGTAAAACATCAAACTAGAAAACCACTCTATCCACCCATGGTGGCCTGACACTTGATCGAAGGATTTATCTAGGACTCGAGTAAGCTGTTTTCAAAGTGGCCTCCGTATGCATAAGACTATGATGATTGTGCATGCGTCCTGTATCGTGGCTCATCCCTGTACCACGTCCTGTATTGTGGCTCATCCCTGTATCACTTTCTATACACCACCTTCGGCAGACTTGACGAACCCACTTAGACTTTATGTACTCAAACAGCCGTGACTGCGTATAACATGTGTTATAACAATGTCTGTAAAAGGCATAATAAATACCTTCACAAAGCATCATAGTGAGGTAGTTCATAGAAAATGTCGCTGAATTAACTTCCTCTTATTCCCCCCGTTACAATGTTTCTACGTGAGGGTGAGAGACAAGCCCTTGGTCATGCACGCATCCATCCACCACAAAAGCAACTAACCAAAAATGGGGAAGAAACAGACCAACAATCAGAGAATAGAAGATTGCCAGAGATGAGATGCACCCCCCCCCCCCATGCCCAATCGGAGAGATCAGAGTGCCTCTTTAATGCAGCAGCACAATTCAGATCTTAGGAGCTCTATTCTGACCTGTGTCAATAGCTTCTGCTTCATCCCAGTCTCTTTCTCTCTCTGTCCAAATGTCCTTCCTCCCTTCCGGTGAAGCAGTGGTAATGTCATTATATGTCAATGGACCAGAAACCCTTGCCAGTCTGTAATCCTTAGTAACCTGCACGAGATCATAGAACAGTCAAGAATAAAAACGTATGGATGTCCACATTGACATATAATTGCAATAAGACGTCACACAGGGAATTTACTAGGGATTATGGACTGGGTTGGACAGATGTAGTGGCTCTTATTGCTGTGCAAACATCCTGTTTCTGCTCACACTTTAGTTTACGGATCCATGTCAAGCCTTAACCTGTCCCATGTCACATGCAAGGGGAGAGTAACTCTCTCATGTGAGAGGCCTCGTTAGACATGTTCACACCATCGCAGTAACTTGAGTGGATTAAACTAATACGAGAGGCTTAACGTGAACTGGCAATGAGGTATAAAGGTGTAATCGGTGTCAATCAGTTTAGCAGGCACTTAGCAGGGGAAAGTCTTACGAGAATCAATTAAAATGGTTCTCTGTGGTAGGCAGTGTAAATGTGTTCACAATTCAGGGTAAGGAACTGTGTTGGTAATCAATGGGTTTTTCAGGAACACTAATGTCACGGGGAACTTAAAACAAACTCGATACTGACGTTTTCTCAGAAATGTCATATTTCATATTTGGCTGATTCACATTGACATGAATCAAATAGATACGTGGATCTACTCTGAAATAAGACATTTAAAAAGGTGTTCAAATCTCCCTTTGAAAGTGTAATCCTCTGGGAGGAGTTTTTCAAAAGTTATATATCTCGATTTCACCTATCGGATAGGATTAATTGCATAGAAATTGAATTAACTGAATGGGTATAACCATTCAAGTCAGTGATTTGTCTGTTCTTTTCATTCTATTTCTATGCATTTAATCTGGATATAGTTAGTTAATATCCCTACAGAGAATCTTGCTGAATTGAAAATGGCAAAATTTTGTCTGAGTGAAAAAGGTTTTGACAATAATTCAATACAAAGTATGTGACTGGAAAATTTGCTGGGGACTGATGCTCATCACTGCCTGAAATCAGTTGTTCTGACATATTAGTAAGAGACTTGTGAAAAATGCAGGAATAGCTTATCTAAAAAAATAAACATATTGGTTGGGCAGTTTGTTATCCTAAAGGCAGCTTAAGGGTTTATGATTAACATACACCGATGATGTGTGATTAACATACACCGATGATGTGTGATTAACATACACCGATGATGTGTGATTAACATACAGCGATGATCAAATTCGAAGAGTTTCCAAAAAATATCAATAATCAAGATGGAAATATATTAGTAAGAAAATGATAAGGGGGATTTGTCTTTATCTGTGAGTTGTGTGAGGTACGTATGCCATACAAAAACAGATGGATTTGGTTTCAGAGAAGAGGGGGGATAGATTAGAGGGACCAAATTTGATTTCAATCAGAGCACAATCTATAACTGCGTGTACTGGAGCTCAACTAAATCGGGACTGTGGTCTGCGGCTGGATCCTTAAAGTAGAGTGTGGCAGTGTCCTCCCCCTGCTGCCCTGTCCTCCGGGCTCTGTGCTCGGTCACCTCTTTGGGCTGCTCTTGCCCGCAGCGGTTGCTGTTCCACCACATCTCCAGGCCGGCAACCAGGCAGGCCAGCAGCAGTCCGGCGGCCAGGACACAGAAGACACCGGCAAAGCTGTGCAGCTTCAGGGACCTCCCGTCGGGCGTGGCGTTGGAGTGGCTGTTGAGGTCACAGCGGCCCGTACGCGGCCACCACTTCTGCTTCAGGATGTCCAGGTCTCCTTTTTCCTGCAGCTCCAGGATCCTGCAAGGAGGGGAAATATCTGGGTGTAAGAGACATATGCTTCCTCTGCTTCTCTCAAAACAGGCTGTTGTATTAAGTTAAGGCTGTCACGCAAAGAATTGAGACTAAGGACTAGGACCCGAGCACATCTACTACTCATATGCTATCATGGCACTAAAGGAAGAATGAAAAATAGACCTGCTTTTATCTTCTGTAGATGACTGCATTCATTTGTGACAATTCCCACAGCACAGCATTTTAAGTGTGATTTGTTTGAATTGTGCCTGCTCAATGAATTAAACCCGACAGTAAACTTCATTAAATGTCAGCTTTACTATTCCTTCATTGCCACAAACGAAATCCAAAGTAAAACAGAGGGAAGAACTGCTTAATTAAAAGAAAAATAGCCGTGGCAAAGAGGACAAGACCATTATCAGAGAACCGCTCCTGTGGGCAAACACTACCGCCACAGCAATTTCTGAGATTAAAAGGAGCCCATGGCGAATTTGTACGGTTATGGATAGATGAGGGTGCGGAGAGAGGGAAGGAGAGAGGGAAGGAGAGAGGGAAATGGATTATGATGATGGGAAGGGGGACGGTGGCAAGTAAGAGGAATCCGTCTCTGTAGAGGAGATGACATTCTGGTTCAGCCTGTTATTACCCCCTGAGCAGCCTCCCAGCTGTCCTCGAAGCACATCACACCCCCACCACCCCCACTCTGTTAGCCCTGAATTTCCCAGACAGATATTCATCCAGGCCATCATGAGCGTAGATAGAAAGATCGTGTTCAGTTCAGTGTCGTAGGGATAGGCATTATTGAGGCTCTTCCACAGAGGGACCTCATCCCTTAATCTCTGACCCAGCTCTTCACTTGCTGTGGCCCTGCATACTGAGTGTGCACTCCGAAGGGCCCTGTAGCACACCTCGGAAGAGAGGAGAGGATTTAAGTGTTCCACCACATTGGTGACTTATCCACCGCATTGGCCCCAGATCAAACCTGGTTGAAACTGGTTCTGCTTTGCAGAAGGATCACTGTCCCTATCCTAAGACCTGTGTTTTAGTCACTAGAACGGTAGTTCATTCTGGTTGTGGAGTTGGGATGGCACTCATTGCTGTTTATTTTCACTGCGTTGAAGAGAGTTAGATTTCTTATCTAAAAGATAGTGTGACAAAACATTTTGGGTTGTTTTCATGGATGCTTTGGAGCTTTTATAACTGAGAATAATCAAAACAAGATGTTTTGGATGTTTGATTAAGACAGTGATTTTGGGATTCATTTAGGGTAAATCCTTGGCAAATATTATTACACAGTCCTAATTGGACAAATCACGTTGTATTTGTCACATGCTTCGTAACCAAGAGGTGTAGACTAACAGTGAAATGCTTCCTTATGGGTGCTTCCCAACGATATAGAGAGAAAATAAAGTTATTTTTTTACTATAATAGAAAAATAATAATAATAACACAAGGAATAAATATAAAATGAGTAAAGATAACTTGGCTATATACACGAGGTACCACTAGCAAGTCGATGTGCGGGGGTACGAGGTAATTGAGGTAGACATGTACATATAGGTAGGGATAAAGTGACTAGGCAACAGGATAGATGATAAACAGGAGCCGCAACATATGTGATGAGTCAAAAAGGGTGAATGCACAGTCTGGGTAGCTATTGGTTAACTATTTAACTATTTACAGTAGCAGCCTTAATGGCTTGTGGGTAGAAGCTGTTCAGGGTCCTGTTGGTCCCAGACTTGGTTCATCGGTACCACTTGCTGTGTCACTAGAGAATTTGACCATTTTTAGGGCCTTCCTCTGAGACTGCCTGGTGTTGAGGTCCTGGATGACAGGGAGCTCAGACCAATGGTATACTGGGACTTACGCACTACCCTCTGTAGCGCTGTGTGGTCGGATGCAAAGCAGTTGACATAACAAGCGGTGATGCAGCCATTCCAGATGTTCTCAAAGGTGCAGCTGTAGAACATTTTTGAGGATCTGAGGGCCTGTGCCAAATCTTTTCAGCCTCCTGAGGGGGAAGCTGTGTTGTCGTGCCTTCTTCGCGACTGTGTTGGTGTGTGTGTGTGGGCCATGATAATTTCTTAGAGATGTGGACAAGGAGGAACTTGAAGCTCTCTACCCGCTCCACCACAGCCCTGTCGATGTGGATGGGGGCGTACGCATGGAGGGCACAATGACGTTGAACACT
Source organism: Oncorhynchus kisutch (assembly GCF_002021735.2). Taxonomy (NCBI): domain Eukaryota; kingdom Metazoa; phylum Chordata; class Actinopteri; order Salmoniformes; family Salmonidae; genus Oncorhynchus; species Oncorhynchus kisutch. Next base: position 13,034,477 of record NC_034198.2, on the reverse strand, counting down.
GAGCTATAGTCAATGAACAGCATTCTCACATAAGAATTCCTCTTGTCCAGGTGGGCGAGGGAAGTGTGGAGTGCAATAGAGATGGCGGCATCTCTGTATCTGTTGGGGCGGTATGTGAATTGGAGAGGGTCCAGGGTGTCTGGAATGATGGTGTTGATGTGAGCCAGGACCAGCCTTTCAAAGCATTTCATGGCTACAGATGTGAGTGCTACATGGCAATAGTCATTTAGACAGGTTATCTTGGTGTTCTTGGGCCCAAGGTCTATGGTGGTCTGCTTGAAACATGTAGGTATTACTGACTGGGTCAGGGAGAGTTTGAAAATGTCAGTGAAGGCACTTGCCAGCTGGTCAGTGCATGCTCTGAGTACGCATCCTGGTAGTGTCCCGCTCCTTGAAAGCGGCAGCTGTAGCCTTTAGCTCAGTGCAGATGTTGCCTGTAATCTATGGCTTCTGGTTTGGGATCTGTATGGACAGTCACTGTAGGGCCAATGTCGTCGATGCACTTATTGATGATGCCGGTGACTGATGTAGTAAGCTCCTCAATGTTATCGGATGAATCCCCGGAACATATTCCAGTCTGTGCAAGCGAAACAGTCCTGTAGCTTACATGTGATTATGGACAGATTTACCCAATCAGCGTCCTGCAACTAATGACCAAAGACTTCCAAACGTTGTGAAAAGTTGACATTAATGCCCAAGTACACTATTTAGTTAAACTATCCATTGCAAGCCTTTTTTCATGGAAGTAATTAGCAGAATCATGCTGAATGATTATTCTTTAATCCAAACCAACGCTTGTTATGAATTCATAATAGGTTGATTTCATAAGCCAACATGGAACATGCAACGTATTTATTGATTGCAACCTGTGCTGATATAGTAAACCAGATATACATTTTGGATTTAACCTTTATTTATGCAGGCTAGTCAATTAGAACATATTCTTATTTACAATGATGGCCTTGGCAAGAGACAAAAGGACTCCTGTGGGAGCGGGGGCTGGGATAAAATAAATCGTTTAAAAAACAACGTAAGACAAGAAGGACAACACAGATAGAAAAAACTGGCAACAGTGTGTGGCATGCAGGCATGTGTGGTGTGTGTGTGTGAAGCAACACAACATGCTTCCTTACATAAGGCAACACAAACTAGTGAATACTAGGAAGAACTACATGTCTCAACAAACTGTTAACCAATTTGTCCTTTGAACTCCTCCAGGGACACCAGGTCCTGGAGTTTTAGGTTGGCTTGGAGGGAATTCCAAGACCAAGAGAATGAGTAATGGAAAGTCCTTTCGATGCTGTGTTCTAGCTTTCGGGACTCTTAGCATAAACACGATTGAGATCTGAGCTTATATGTGTTTTCATTTCGTGCTAGAAGAGATGATAGATAAGATGTCAGTTTTCCTAAAATGGCCTTATAAATAAGAATATACCAGTGTTTGAGGCCTGCCTGTTGCTAGTGGTGTAAATCCAACAACAGTGTAGAGATCACAATATTGAGTTAGATGTCTCTGATTGGTGACCAAACGAAGAGCTGCATGATACACAGAGTCAAGAGCCTTCAAACACATGTTGCAGTGATCCCCTACTCTGTAATTCAAATATAACAAGTTGCTCCTCAAGGGCGGTTTACTGATAAGTAATCCAAACTAAAAGCATTATACAAACCAATTCTAACTGTGCTAAAATACAGTGCATTCGGAAGGCATTCAGACCCCTTACATTTTTCCACATTATGTTACCTTACAGCCTTATTTTTATTAATCTACACACAATATCCCATAAAGACAAAGTGAAAACAGGTTTTTAGACATTTTTTTTACATTTATTAAAATAAAATAAAACTGAAATTGAGCTCAGTTGCATCCTATTTGCATTGATCATCCTTGATGTTTCTACAACATCATTGGAGTCTACCTGTAGTAAATGTAATTTATTGGACATGATTTTTTATAAATTAACACACCTATCTATATAAGGTCCCACAGTTGACAGTGCATATCAGAGCACAGACCAAGCCATGATGTCAGAGGAATTGTCTGCCGAGCTCCGTGACAGGATTGTGTCGAGGCATAGATTTGAGGAAGGGTACCAAAACATTTCTGCAGCATTGAAGGTCCCCAAGAACACAGTGGCCTCCATCATTCTTAAATGGAAGACGTTTGGAACCACCAAAACTAGAGCTGGCCGCCCGGCGAAACTGAGCAATCGGGGAAGAAGGGCCTTAGTCAAGCAGGTGACCAAGAACCCAATGGTCACTCTGACAGAGCTCCAGAGTTCCTCTGTGGAGATGGGAGAACCTTTCAGAAGGACAACCATCTCTGCAGCACTCCACCAATCAGGCCATTATAGTAGTGGCCAGATGGAAGCCACTCCTCAGTAAAAGGCACAGGATAGCCCGCTTGGAGTTTTCCAAAAGGCACCTAAACGACTCTCAGACCATGAGAAACAAGATTCTCTGGTCTGATGAAACCAAGATTGAACCCAAGATTAGCCTAAATGCCAAGTGTCACGTCTGGAGGAAACCTGGCACAATCCCTACGGTGAAGCATGGTGGTGGCAGCATCATGCTGTGGGGATGTTTTTCAGTTGCAGGGCCTGGGAGACTAGTCAGGATCGAGGGAAAGATGAACTGAGCAAAGAACAGAGAGATTCTTGATGAAAACCTGCTCCAGAGCGCTCAGGAGCTCAGACTGGGGCGAAGGTTCACCTTCCAACAGGACAACAACCCTAAGAACACAGACAAGACTATGCAGGAGTGGCTTCGGGACAATTCTCTGAATGTCCTTGAGTGGTCCAGCCAGAGCCCAGATTTGAACCCGATTGAAAATCTCTAGAGAGACCTGAAAAAGCTGTGCAGCGACGCTCCATCCAAGCTGACTGAGCTTGAGAGGATCTGCAGAGAAGAATGGGAGAAACTCCCCAAATACAGGTGTGCCAAGCTTGTAGCGTCATACCAGAGAAGACTCGAGGCTGTAATCTCAGCCATAGGTGCTTCAACAAAGTACTGAGTAAAGGTTCTGAATACTATGTAAATGTCATATTTCAGTGTTTTATTTTTTTATAAATTAGCCAAAAATTATATAAACCAGTTTTTTCTTTGTCATTATGGGGTATTGTGATGTCATTATGGGGTATTGTGATGTCATTATGGGGTATTGTGATGTCATTATGGGGTATTGTGTGTAGATTGATGAGGGAAAAAAACTGTTTAATCCATTTTAGAATAACGCTGTAACGTAACAAAATGTGGAAAAAGTGAATGGGTCTGAATACTTTCCAGATGCACCGTATGTCTGATAATATATAATTGAAAGGGGAAATGTAAATATACTGAACAAAAATATAAACACAACATGTAAAGTGTTGGTCCCATGTTTCATGAGCTGAAATAAAAGATCCCAGAAATGTTCCATATGGACAAAAAGTTTATTTCTCAAAAATGTTGTCTATAAATTTGTTCACATCCCTGTTAGTGAACATTCCTCATTTGACAAGATAATCCATAGATTAAGGCCTAATGAATGTATTTCAATTGACTGATTTCCTTCTATGAACTGTAACTCAGTAAAATCTTTGAAATTGTTGCATGTTGCGTTTATGTTTTGGTTCAGTGTACATGTGTATATATAACATACAGACAAGGGCATTTACAATCATGCATTAAGCCTCTGTGAATGAGTCTTTAAACTACAGTAACTCCTGACCTTTATAAAGAGCATTTTACTACCAAGTGACTTTATAAAAACACTATGTTCGTGGGCCTTGCATTTCCCTCGTCAAATTCCTCTTAAAATGGCTGATTATAACCACTGAATGACCTCTCTGCCAATTACGGCGCTCAATTCCCTCAGGCACCGTCAACCATCAGTGATTATGTTTATGGCTTTTATGAAGCAGAGAAAGTCATTAGGAATCAAAGGATGTGTGCGTTAAACCATATGCACTTAGACTTAGGATATTTCCTCAAGGTGATGGAAGGAAGAGATGGTGGGATGAAAGGAGAGGGAGAAGGAAGGAGAATTACATACTGTATAGAGCTGTTGATAAAATGATGGTATACCTATAATGCATAAATATTGTAATGAAACGAGGGGTAGCACGGGGTTCCGAGGCGAGACTCGAACTTGCAACCCTAGGGTCGCAAAGCCGGACAAGTCACAGCTGCTCCAATGAAGGTTCCCTTTGGGGAGAGTTAATTGTGCTTCTCAATGCCAGGTTCATTACAATATACACTGAGTATACAAAATGTTAAGAACACCATCTCTTTCCATGACATAGACTGACCAGGTGAATCCAGGTGAAAGCTATGAACCCTTATTGATGTCACTTGTTAAATCGACTTCAACAGGGTAGATGAAGGGGAGGAGACGGGTTAAAGAAGGATTTTTTAAGCATCGAGACAATTGAGACATGGATCATGTATTTGTACCATTCAGAGGGTGAATAGGCAAGACAAAAAAATGTAAGGGCCCCGAACGGTGTACGGGGTATGGGTTTATGTCAAAAACTATAACGCGGCTGGGTTTTTCATGCTCAACAGTTTCCCGCTTGTATAACGAATGGTCCACCACCCAAAGGACATCCAGCCACCTTGACACAACTGTGGGAAGCTTTGGAGTCAACACGGGCCAGCATCCCTGTCGAACGCTTTCGACACCTCGTAGAGTCCATTCCCTGACGAATTGAGGCTGTTCTGAGGGCTAAATGGAGGGGGTGTTTGAGGGGGGGGGGGCTCAATGCAACTCAATGTTTTGAATGTTGGTCATGTTTGGTATACTCAGCGTAGATGGTGTATGATGAGGAGAGATGTTGGTGGCATTGCTCACTTCTGGGAGAAGAGGTCTCTGTATGGACTCCCATGCTGCATGGCGATGCCGTAGCCTTTGCTGCTCATGCTGTTTCCTGTGACAGTGATGGTGCAGTCATCGTCCGTCAGTGCGGCGTACTCCACCACAGCCATGTCCCATAGAAAGGCATACGGGCCCTTCTTCGCCTGCAGAGGAATGACAGACCCAGTTAATGACCCAGATGCTATACATTCTGCCTATATGCAATCATTGTTTTCCATGGTAGAACCTAAAGGATAATAGAAGGCCTACAGGTGGGAATTACTGTGACTATACTGTAGTATCCTATACTGTAGTATCCCAACTCCATACTTCAATACATTTCCTGTAAAGGTGTCTTTTCTAGTTTCAGTCTCATTGTAGACTGGGCTATTTGCTCATTTGATAGAATAACCTTTTAGCTCAGAGGGCTCTATTTTTGGCTTTCGCCAAGTGTCAAATGTTAGTTAGTTTGCAATGTCATCATGTACAGTAAAAAATGGTGCATTCGCATTTTCCACCCCTTACACCACGTTCAACAATTTACCTGTCTAACATCAGCTCGCTTGCGCTGTGGTGGGGGGGCTGAACTTCCTGATTTAGCCTCGGTTTCAATTATCCTAATCAGGAAATGTGACTGAGAACGAGATTTGGGTTTTGGAGGCGTGCTTTGTTGTGCGTGTCTCTTGTGTGTGTGATCTAATGTGGGAAGCACTTGTACTTTCACTCTCCCAAAACAGTACACAGCTGCTCAACCAGCGTAGCCTAGTGGTTAGAGTGTTGGACTAGTAACCGGAAGGTTGCAAGTTCAAACCCCCGAGCTGACATGGTACAAATCTGTCGTTCTTCCCCTGAACAGGCAGTTAACTGTTCCTAGGCCATCATTGAAAATAAGAATTTGTTCTTAACTGACTTGCCTAGTTAAATAAAGGTAAAAAATTCAAACCTTAACTTGAAACAGGTCTTCTGTTTGGAATTATTTTATTTTACCAAGCAAGTCATTTACGAACAAATTTTTATTTACAATGATGGCCTAGGAACAATGGGTTTAACTGCCTTGTTCAGCGGCTGAATGTCAGATTTTTACCTTTTCAACTCAGGGATTCGATCTAGCAACCTTTCGGTTACTGGCCCAATGCTCTAACCACTAGGATACCTGCCGCCCCAAGTAGCCTATACTAGCTAGCAAGCTAGCCATCTTCTTTCACCAATTAGCTTCAGCCGGCCGATGTGCGACTGTGCAAAAGTTGGTTTGACTTTGGATACTCTGTGGGGCTAGTTAGGGACCATCAATAAATTACACAATGTGTTGCACACCTTTTAGTTGTCTCATTAAATGCTATAAATATGTGTACATGAATTTCTAAAATGTATAGTTGGTTTGAGGTTTTTAATTAATTGAAATACGGAGCTATTGAAAAATATTGTCCCATCTATAGTGCAGTCGGAAAGTATTCAGACTCCCTTCAGACCCCTTGACTTTCTACACATTTTGTTACAGACTCATTCTAAAATGTATTCAATAAAAAAATCCTCAGCAATCTGCACACAATACCCTATGATGACAAAGCCAAAACAGGTTTTTAGAAGATCAAATATTACATTTACATAAGTATTCAGACCCTTTGCTATGAGACTCGAAATTGAGCTCAGGTGCACCATTGATCATCCTTGAGATGTTTCTACAACTTGATTGGAGTACACCTGGGGTGGATTCAAATTATTGGACATGATTTGGAAAGGCACACACCTGTCTATATAAGGTCCCACAGTTGACAGCGCATGTCAGAGCAAAAACCAAGCCATGAGGTCGAAGGAATTGTCCGTAGAGCTCCGAGACAGAATGGTATCGAGGAACAGATCTGGGGAAGGGCACTACAGAGGTTAGTGCAAACGGCCCAGTACGTCACTGGGGCCAAGCTTCCTGCCATCCAGGACCTCTATACCAGGCGGTGTCAGAGGAAGGCCCTAAAAATGGTCAAAGTCTCCAGCCACCCTTGTCATAGACTGTTAGCTCTGCTACCGTACGGCAAGCTGTACCGGAGCACCAAGTTTAGGACCAAGAGGCTTCTAAACAGCTTCTACACCCAAGCCATAAGACTGATGAACACCTAATCAAATGGCTACCCAGACTATTTGCATTGCCCCCCCCCCCCCCCGTACCGTTACCCCCTGCATATAGTCTCGCCATTGTTATTTTACTGCTGCTCTTTAATTACTTGTTACTTTTTTATTTATTATTCTTGTCCATCTTCTTTTTAAACTGCATTGTTGGTTAGGGGCTCGTAAGTAAGCATTTCACTGTAAGGTGAAATTTGATTTGATTTGAAAACATTTCTGCCGCATTGAAGGTCCCTAAGAACACAGTGAACTCCATTATTCTTAAATGGAGTAAGTTTGGAACCATCAACACTCTTCATAGAGTGCCAAGCATCACATCTGGAGGAAACCTGGCACCATCCCATGGTGGTGGCAGCATCATGCTGCAGGGGTGTTTTTCAGCGGCAGGGATTAGGAGACTAGTCAGGATCGAGGCAAATATCTACGGAGAAAAGTACAGAGAGATCCTTGATGAAAACCTGCTTCAGAGCGCAGGATCTCAGACTGGGGGCGAAGGTTCACCTTCAACCAGGACAACGACCCTAAGCACACAGCCAAGACAACGCAGGAGTGGCATCGGGACAAGTCTCTGAATGTCCTTGAGTGGCCCAGCCAGAGCCCGGACTTGATCGAACATCTCTGGAGAGACCTGAAAATAGCTGTACAGCAACGCTCTCCATCCAACCTGACAGAGCTTGAGAGGATCTGCAGAGAAGAATGGGAGAAACTCCCCAAATACAAGTGTGCCAGGTTATAGCAGCGTACACAAGAAGACTTAAGGCTGTAATTACTGCCATTGGGGGTTTCAACAAAGTACTAAGTAAAGGTTTTGAATACTTATGTAAATGTGATATTTATGATATTTAAATTTTTTATAAATGAGAAAACATTTCTAAAAACCTGTTTCTGCTTTGTTATTAGGGGGTATTGTGTGTAGATTGATGAGGGGAGAAAAAAAACAATTGAATACATTTTTGAATAAGGCTGTAACCTAACAAAATGTGGAAAAAGTTGAGGCGTCTGAATACTTTGCAAAGGTAATTTACTGATGGTCCCTAATTAGCCCCATAGGGATATCGAATGTCAAACCAAATTGACCATGGACATTATGATCGTGTCTCGTGCAGCTGCGCTCCGAATTGATAATTACTTGGGTGCTGCCAGTCACGGGCATGTGGGCAGGTTTGAAATAAACACCCAAGAAACTGCTAATGTACATTCTGTGACATATATTTTTTTCCGGTCAGCTTTAAATGACGCTCAGCTTATAAAGGCTTCATAAAGCCTTCATAATGCCTTCATAAGCACTACATAAACGTGTTACAAATAATCTAACCACATGTCATGCTCTATAAAGGGTTCATAAATGTGGAATACCTGTTACATAACCACCCATTTCAAATGTGACATAACCCACTATGTACAATATGACATAAGCACTGCTTAATAAAGGCTTTATAAATCATATTAAGTTGAGGCTTCACAAAGCATTTATAACCTTGTCATGCATCTTGGTAGAGCATTGCAACACCAGAATAGTGGGTTAGATTACCAGGACCACCCATATGTAAAAATGTATGCATGCATGACTAAGTCGCTTTCGATAAATGGACCTGATTGGATCTGATCTCAATTTTCCCAAACATGTTGTTCTGCAAGATGACACACACTCTAAAGTGCAGTCATGCACAGCAAACAACGTTGGTAGGGCGCTTTAAAATCAGTATGTATTTTTTGCCTAATTCAGTTTTGTTCCCATATTCTCGGTTTTGTTTTTCCAGGTTTTGGATTTCCCCCATTTTGTTCTCGTTTTACCCCCGTTTTTAATAGAAAAACCTATTTGGATTTTCTGTGTTCTCGATAATGCTTATACCACGTCTGGGGAATAATTTTATGTGTCGTTACCTTTATTTCAGTGTGAATACAAATCAAATGCCCACGTGTGGTGCCACTCGACAGTGAAAAAACAAGCAAGTTAAACTTTATTTATTGCAATTTAAATTGTTCTGTAGTAGTTATATAAGTGTTGAGTTAGATTACATAGCTACCTCAATCACTTTTTTAAATGATTTTTGTGACTTCACAGCAATTGCTAGCTAGCTAACAGATCTGCTAACTTTATTTGTTGTTACTTTTAAGGTTGGAGCCAACATGCAGTACCTCCAGCAAGCAGATGAGGCAATAACCATTTGTCAGCCAGCTCAGGGGACAAGCGACACTATTCACAGACCTGTGTAATGTTCAATGTAATTGCATTGCTAGACTTATTGAAACGTAATGTATTTGTATTGTTTTAAAACATGTATACATAAAAGAAAATGCATGGTTCAAACTTGATTTTAATGTTGATATATTTGAGCTGTTGGTGATACTTCCTTTAGAGTTAATACGTTTGTGTTTACATCATTAAGCCTTTATCTATGTCTTATGAATGACCAAAGGTGTTTTAACTTTATAGTAAGTACAGGGTCATTTGATATAAGGCACTTATGAATGTGTTATGAATGACCAAAGGTGTCTGACTTTATGGTAAGTACAGGGTCATTTGATATAAGGCATTTATACATGTGTCACGAATGACTAAAAGGTGTCTGACTTTGTAGTAAGTACAGTGTCACGCGATATAGTCTTTATGGATGTGTTATGACCGAAGGTGTCTCATTTCAAAGTATTACAGGACACAATATAAAGTGTCAATAAATATGTTATACATGTTCTGCTGATTTATGAAGGTTCTCACGATACGCAGGTTACTACTGTAGGGTGTGAGAGGTATCTAGATGGATTGATGGAACTGCAAAGCTTGTTTTTGCATGTGTGTGTCAGAGCCGAGATGATATCGGAGTAGTCCAACAGTCCCTGAGACTACCGCACCAGGTAGTCCTCTTCAGTTCCCATGCTGGAGACCAGGGCTTGATTACAACCTATTACAATGATGCCAACATTTTGTGACTGATCTTTCAGCGGGAGAGAGGGTGAATGTGTTAGTCCTGATGGCCCAGCAACCCTCGGTATGGCTTGGTATATTGTTGTCAAAGACCTGACTAGGTCCAGCCCCCTACGGTATGGCTTGTTATATTGTTGTGTCAAAGACCTAACTAGGTCCAGCCCCCCACGGTATGGCTTGTTATATTGTTGTGTCAAAGACCTAACTAGGTCCAGCCCCCCACGGTATGGCTTCTTATATTGTTGTCAAAGACCTAACTAGGTCCAGCCCCCCACGGTATGGCTTGTTATATTGTTGTCAAAGACCTAACTAGGTCCAGCCCCCCACGGTATGGCTTGTTATATTGTTGTCAAAGACCTGACTAGGTCCAGCCCCCCACGGTATGGCTTGTTATATTGTTGTCAAAGACCTGACTAGGTCCAGCCACCCACGGTATGGCTTGTTATATTGTTGTCAAAGACCTGACTGGGCCCAGCAACCCATGGTATGGCTTGTTATATTGTTGTGTCAAAGACCTGACTAGATCCAGCCCCCCACGGTATGGCTTGTTATATTGTTGGGTCAAAGACCTGACTGGGTCCAGCACCCCACGGTGTGGCTTGTTATATTGTTGTCAAAGACCTGACTAGGTCCAGCCACCCACGGTATGGCTTGTTATATTGTTGTCAAAGACCTGACTGGGCCCAGCAACCCATGGTATGGCTTGTTATATTGTTGTGTCAAAGACCTGACTAGGTCCAGCCCCCCACGGTATGGCTTGTTATATTGTTGGGTCAAAGATCTGACTGGGTCCAGCACCCCACGGTGTGGCTTGTTATATTGTTGTCAAAGACCTGACTAGGTCCAGCCCCCACGGTATGGCTTGTTATATTGTTGTCAAAGACCTGACTGGGTCCAGCCCCCCACGGTATGGCTTGTTATATTGTTGTCAAAGACCTGACTGGGTCCAGCACCCCACGGTATGGCTTGTATAATACATGTTCCTGACTCATATCAATGCCAGATAGGATTGCATTTTCAAAAGAAGACGTTTCTTATTACATTCAGTTGCTCCTTAAGACTGACCAAAATCTGGTCATAGTGGTAACACAAATGGTCATGGCATGGATTTTGCCAGAGGAGGCACACATACATACACATATACATCACCCATGTGTTCTTAAAATACCACGAGCAGCAAAACAGTCAACAGACTGTTTCCCTTTTGTCTTCTGTGAAAAGTTTAGACTCATCATGTGTGATGCCCACTGCATGAAAGGGATCAGTGACTGTAGGACATTTCCCCTTTCTCTTTATACTGGATATTTTTTCCAGCTCCTGTGAAAAGTTTGTATGTGTGTCAAATCCTCCATAAGTCTACATTGTCTTAGACCTAATATTATATGCCCACAGGGAGACATTATGGTGCCTGTAACTGTATTTAGACATAGGCTATTTAATTAAAACAAGTTGATGTTCCGTTTTATTATAATTTAATTATTCAATGTCTTTTTTTAGGTCTTAACAATAGAGAATTGAATCTTGCTTATTGACAACCTTCTGGCATGTCCATGGCTCAGACATAATGCGGTTTACAGTAGGCCTATATCAGTGCGAATGAAACGTTTAACACTATATTTCTATAATGATGCCATGCAATTACTTAGAACAATGTGGACTGCAAACATGTTCAACATGATAGGGGATAGGTTGACATTTTGTTATTTTGTTTCTGTAGGCTATTTAACAAACTAGGCTATAACGGACTAACATTCGAAGTGGACGCAACACATACAAGACTGTAAATAACAACCAAATGGAGCCATGGAGCACGTTCGGATTGACCAGTGAAGGGTCAAAGCCTTGACACACCTATGCCTTTTTTATTCATCAAAACTAGCCCTTTCGCGCCACAGCCAGCTACTGTGCCCATACTTCTGGTTGTGAAAATAGCAAAAATATTTCGGACAAACCGCAAACCGATAGAGCTGCCACCAGCTAAAGATTTACCATTGTGCTAGCTTTTGTAAAAATAGAGAAGGTGCCTGATGTGTGTTTTGATGTTGTATCCAAGCAACTTCTACCTCTTATAGTTAACTAACACTAATACATCTACTGTCCTGCTAAAAGGCTAATTTTGCTGAGGTTGAGACAAAAAGCCTTTGTTTTGTAGTATAAAGACTAAATGTGACATAAAGTTAATTAAAATGTGTACACAGTACAAATGTGAAGATCTATGATATGTCATTCTACTTCTCAGCATTATGGGCAGGCAAAGTATTGTTCTTTCTTGGTAATTTATTACGGGCAGTATATGAGATTAACCAATATAATTGTGACAATGTCACAAAACAGCACTTGCAGTTTATTCAGACAGATAGTCAAAGATTATGTTGAATTTGCCTGTCTAATTTGTTTGAAATACTGTGGAACTACAGGCACAGTTTAAGGGAGACTGTGAAATGACAGTTAAATGACAATGGAAAGATAGATTTTTTTTTTCTTGCCAAATATGAAACCGTTTTCTGTTTTTGTTGAAATACACAGTAGCTAAGCAATTACTACTTAAAAGAGTTGCCAGCCTGTACTTAGGCATCCTCTCTTTATTGGCACACACCTGTTTTGTATTTGTCAACCTACCTTGCGGATGCCTTCTGAGGGACTGGACACTGAGTAGTCATGGCCGTTGTTCTTGCTGATGGTCCTCCACAGCTCTGCGTATGTGCTGTCCTGCTCCAGCGGGTTGGTGCCCTTGTTCTTGAAGTATTCATAGACGGCTGAGTCTCTCACAGTGCCGTAGGACACATCCATCTGCCTGGACAGGTCCTGGAATGTTCTGTAGAGACAGAGGGAAGAACACAGAGAAATGCATCAAGTCAAGTGTATAACGAGAACAGACACTGTATGTACAGTAAAGTACACTGTAAAATATACTTTGGGGCCTCACAAGTGTCGCAGCTGTCTAAGACACTGGATTACAGCGCTTGAGGCGTCACTACAGACTCGAGTCCATACGGGAGTTGCAGCGATGGGAAAAGACTGTGACTACCAATTGCATATCATGAAATTGGGAGTACCTCCAAGTACTTTGTACATGGGTGTTCAACTTATAAAGATGAGTCACTAATCAAAATGTTACTAATATAATAGCACTACATGACCAAAAGTATGTGGACACGTGCTCGTTGAACATCTCATTCCAGAACCATGGGCATTAATATGGAGTTGGTCCCTCCCTTTGCTGCTATAACAGCCTCCACTCTTCTGGGAAGGCTTTCCACTAGATGTTGGAACATTGCTGCAGGGACTTGCTTCCATTCAGCTACAAGAACATTAGTGAGGTTAGCACTTAGGCCTGGCAATTAGGCTTGGCTCGCTGTCGACGTTACCATTCATTCCAAAGGTGTTCAATGGGGTTGAGGTCAGAGCAACCATTGAGTCTATATGTTTTGACCATGAACACTTGCTATCTAGGGTTACACCCAGCAGTTTAGTCTCCTCAACTGGCTCAATAGTCACATTATTCAATAATAGATCTAAACAAGGTTTAGTGTTGAGTGAGTGCTTTGTCCCAAAGATTAGGTTTTAGTTGTAGATATTTTGCACCAGCTTATTGCTAGTTACCCATTCTTAAACTGACTGGAGCTCTATGTGAAGTGTCTCAGTTATTTCTTTTACTGTTGCAGCCAACCTGTATACTGTTGAGTTGTCAGCGTACACACAAGTTATTTATAAAAACAGAAAACAATAATGTCCATAGCCGGCTGCCCTGCGGTACACCACACTCAACTGAATTTGAATGAGTGTCCAGGTAACTCTCAATCCATAATAAGGCAGAGGATGCAAATCCATAACACCTACATTTTTTCAGCTTAAGGTTATGATCAATGACATCAAAAGCTGCACTGAAGTCTAACAAAACAGCACCCACAATCATCTTACTATAAATGTCTTTCAGCCAATCATCAGTCGTTTGTGTCAGTGCTGAGCATGTTGAGTGCCCTTCCCTATAAGCGTGCTGTTGTTCATTTGTTTTCTGTAAGATAACTTTGTATTTCATAAAACACAAATTTTTCCAAATGTTTACCAAGCGCTTGTAACAGGCTGATTGGTCAGCAGTTTGAACCATTAAAAGGTGCTCTGCTATTCCACGTTGAACGTCACTGAGCTCTTCTACTGCCAAAGTTTGTCTATGGAGATTGCATGGCTGTGTGCTCGATTTTATACACCTGTCAGCAACGGATGTTAATTTTGGACGGCAGGTAGCCTAGTGGTAAAAGCGTTGGACTAGTAACCGAAAGGTTGCAAGATCAAATCCCTAAACTGACAAGGAAAAATCTGTTGTTCTACCCCTGAACAAGGCAGTTAACCCACTCTTCCTAGGCCATCATTGAAAATAAGAATTTATTCTTAACTGATATGCCTAGTTAAATAAAGGTAAAACAAATTGGCTGAAATAGCCAAATCCACTCATTTGAAGGAGTATCCATATACCTTAGTATATATAGTATTTCAAAGCAACACATTGTTGCATAGCAGCGCTCTGTTTAGACACTCGCTGGTCTGTGTCATAACAACAGTCCAGGGGAAATGAAGGTCAACATTTCTTATGGACATCACAAGACAGGAAATAATGATGCTGATGAGTTGTTTGCAAGCTTATTAGTCTGTAAACACCAGATGTGGCACAGGAAATAATTTAAGAGGAGTGGTGAAGGGACATTGTTTTAACGTTAAAGGTGGGAAAGCCTGACTTTTAATAAAAATTGACTCTTAAACAGATGAATCACTTTTGTGCTGGATCAGATCAGGGTATCACAAAAAAGCCAATAACATTTTCACACACCTAATTTATCTCAAAGAGATGTGAGATAGGCAGCTATCATGTCATAAACAATGAGCAACACAAACCTCTAACCTTACAGAACAGTCGAGTCTTACTCTATCCTGTAGAGAAATCTACCCACAACTTTCTAATAGTTAGTTGCCTTTCTATATGGTGGCAGCCAACGCCCACACCTACTTTATCATCAGTTTTATAAAAGAGTGCCAACAATTCTAACTGAACTTGATTGTCTAGAAGGAGTTTTCACTGTGATGCAGTGAAAGATTTCTGATTCAAGTGTGTAATTAAATGAAATGAAGCTCTTCATTATGAGTGACACATTGCTACTTGGTTACCAATGTGTGGAAGAGTAATTAAAATATGCTGTACATACGATACACTCTGTGCATACGATTCACCCTTCACTTTTTCCACATTTTGTTACGTTACAGGCTTATTCAAAAATGATTAAAAACAGGTTTATAGAAATTTTTGCAAATGTATTAAAATTCAGACCCTTTGCTACGGGATTTGAAATTGAGCTCAGGTGCATCCTGTTTCCATTGATCATCCTTGAAATGTTTCTACAACTTCCTTGGAGTCCACCTGTGGTAAATTCAATTGATTGGACAAGATCTGGAAAGGAACACAACCTGTCCATATAAGGTCCCACAGTTGGCAGTACATGTCAGAGCAAAAACCAAGCCATGAGGTCGAAGGAATTGTCCATAGTGCGCTGAGACAGGATTGTGTCGAGGCACAGATCTGGGGAAGGGAGCATTGAAGGTCCCTCTGCAGCATTGAAGGTCCCCAAGAACACAGTGGCCTCCATCATTCTTAAATGGAAGAAGTTTGGAACCATCAAGACTTCCTAGAGGTGGCCGCCCGGCCAAACTGAGCAATTGGGGGAGAAGGGCCTTGGTCAGGGAGGTGACCAAGAACCTGATGGTCACTGACAGAGCTCCAGAGTTCCTCTGTGGAGGTGGGAGAACCTTCCACATGGACAACCATCTCTGCAGCACTCCACCAAGGCCTTTATTGTAGAGTGGCCAGACGGAAGCCACTTCTCAGTAAAAGGCACATGACAGCCCGCTTGGAGTTTGCCAAAAGGTACCTAAAGGACTCTCAGACCATGAGAAACAAGATTCTTTGGTCTGATGAAGCCAAGATTGAACACTTTAGCCTAAAATGCCAAGCATCATGTCTGGAGGAAACCTGGCACCATCCCTACGGTGAAACATGGTGGTGGCAGCATCATACTTTAGGGATGTTTTTCAGCGGCAGGGACTGGGAGACCAGTCAGGGTAGAGGGAAAGATGAATGGCGCAAAGTACAGAGAGATACTTGATGAAAACCTGCTCCGGAGTATCTCTGAATGTTCTTGAGTGGCCTAGCCAGAGCCTGAACTTGAATCCGATCGAACATCTCGGGAGAGACCTGAAAACAACTGTGCAGCAACGCTCCCCATCCAACCTGACAGAGCTTGAGAGGATCTGCAGAGAAGAATGGGAGAAACTCCCCAAATACAGGTGTGCCAAGTAGAGGTCGACCGATTATGATTTTTCAACGCCGATACCGCTACCGATTATTGGGGGACAAAAAAAAGCCGATGCCGATTAATTGGCCGATTTTTAGAATTGATTTGTAATAATGACAATTACAACAATACTGAATGAACACTTATTTGAACTTAATATAATACATCAATAAAATCAATTTAGCCTCAAATAAATAATGAAACATGTTCAATTTGGTTTAAATAATGCAAAAACAAAGTGTTGGAGAAGAAAGTTAAAGTGCAATATGTGCCATGTAAGAAAACTAATGTTTAAGTTCCTTGCTCAGAACATAAGGACATATGAAAGCTGGTGGTTCCTTTTAGCATTCAATATTCCCAGGTAAGAAGTTTTAGGTTGTAGGAATTATAGGACTATTTCTCTCTATACCATTTATATTTCATATACCATTGACTATTGGATGTTCTCATAGGCACTATAGTATTGCCAGTGTAACAGTATAGCTTCCGTACCTCTCTCCTCGCTCGAACCAGGAACACAATGACAACAGCCACCCTCGAAGCAGCGTTACCCATGCAGAGCAAGGGTACCAACTATTCCAAGTCTCAGAGCGAGTGACGTTTGAAACGCTATTAGCGCTCACCCCGCTAACTAGCTAGCCATTTCACCAGCCTAATCTCGGGAGTTGATAGGCTTGAAGTCAAAAACAGCAGATCTGCTGGCAAAACGCACAAAAGTGCTGTTTGAATGAATGCTTATGAGCCTGCTGGTGCCTACCATCGCTCAGTCAGACTGCTCTATCAAATCATAGACTTAATTATAACATAATAACACACAGAAATGCGAGCCTTAGGTCATTAATATGGTCGAATCCAGGAAACTATCATCTCGAAAACAAGACGTTTATTCTTTCAGTGAAATACAGAAACGTTCCGTATTTTATCTAACTGGTGCCATCCATCAGTCTAAATATTCCTGTTACATTGCACAACCTTCAATGTTATGTCATAATTACGTACAATTCTGGCAAATTAGTTCGCAATGAGCCAGACGGCCCAAACTGTTGCATATACCCTGACTCTGCGTGCAATGAACGCAAGAGAAGTGTCACAATTTCACCTGGTTAATATTGCCTGTTAACCTGGATTTAGTTTAGCTAAATATACTTCTGTGTATTGATTTTAAGAAATGCATTGGTGTTTATGGTTAGGTACACGTTGGAGCAACGACAATCCTTTTTCGCGAATGCGCACTGCATCGATTATATGCAACGCAGGACACTCTAGATAAACTAGTAATATCATCAACCATGTGTAGTTATAACTAGTGATTATGATTGAGTTTAATGCTAGCTAGCAACTTACCTTGGCTTCTTACTGCATTCGCGTAACAGGCAGGCTCCTCGTGAGGCAGGTGGTTAGAGCGTTGGTCTAGTTAACCGTAAGGTTGCAAGATTGAATCCCTGAGCTGACAAGGTAAAAATCTGTCGTTCTGCCCCTGAACAAGGCAGACAACCCACCGTTCCTAGGCCGTCATTGAAAATAAGGATGTGTTCTTAACTGACTTGCCTAGTTAAAAAAAGGTTTAAAAAAATGTGTAAAAATACATTTTTAAAAAATCACCGATTTCCGATTGTTATGAAAACTTGAAATCAGCCCTAATTAATCGGCCATTCCGATTAATCGGTCGACCTCTAGTGCCAAGCTTGTAGCGTCATACCCAAGAAGACTCGATGCTGTAATATCTGCAAAAGGTGCTTCAATAAATAACTTGAGTAAAGGGTTTGAATACTTATTTGGTGACTGTCCCGGAGGTAGCCTAGGAGCAATGCTGATACGTTTTAAAAAACTGGTTTTCACTTTGTAATTATGGGGTATTGTGTGAAGATTAATGAGGGGGAAAAAACGATTTTATCTGTTTTAAAATAAGGCTGTCACGTAACAAAAAGTGAAGGGGTCTGAATACATTTCGAAGGCACTGTATCAGCATTGCTCCTAGGCTACCTCCGGGACAGTCACCAAATCACACAGCAGTCTATCTATGCCAAGTTACCAGTAAGCATTGGATTGAGCCAGCAGCATACCACCCTGCATCCCACTGCTGGCATGCTTCTGAAGCTAAGCAGGGTCAGTCCTTAGATGGGAGACCAGATGCTGCTGGAAGTGGTGTTGGAGTGCCAGTAGGAGGCACTTTTCCCTCTGGTCTAAAAACAAATATCCCAATGCCCCAAGGGCAGTGATAGGGACATTTCCCTGTGTAGGGTGCTGTCTTTTGGATGGGATGTTAAACGTGTGTCCTGACTCTCTGTGGTAACTAAAGATCCCATGGCACTTATTGTAAGGGGGTTAACCCTGGTGTCCTGGCTAAATTCCTAATCTGGCCCTCATACCATCACAGTCACCTAATCATTCCCAATTTACAATTGGCTCATTCATCTCCCAGGTAACTATTCGTCAGGTTCTTGCTGTAAATTAGAATGTGTTCTCAGCCAACTTACCTGGTGAAATAAGGGTTGAATAACATAAACTGCACACAATCATTAGTTTACAGTTTAGCAAACTGCTGTCTGTCTGAAAAATGCATATCTCAAACGGAAATGGTATTAAAGGGCATGCCTGCCACACCTGTCGCTATACTCTGGTTTAGAAGAAGAATTCATGCCCATTTGTAATACAACGGTTGTGTATTTCACAGCTAATAAATATTTGTTTAAAGGCACATGGATAGTTTGCATTTTAGAATGAGCCCTGAGCATATAGTCACTAATGACAGATTTAATTGAGGTATATCATAACTTGGGCTGTTCCGACTAAATATATTCTTAGTCGACAGAAAGACATCTGGTTTTTTTTTTGCAATCGATTGATTGGTCAATATTTTACAATGTATATTTTTATATATGTGTTTTAATAAAATAAATTATATACTTGTTTGATGCTGTTTGGTGAAATAAGACACAAATGACTC
Organism: Oncorhynchus kisutch; assembly: GCF_002021735.2. NCBI lineage: Eukaryota > Metazoa > Chordata > Actinopteri > Salmoniformes > Salmonidae > Oncorhynchus > Oncorhynchus kisutch. The sequence goes on along the minus strand of NC_034198.2, from coordinate 13,015,311 downwards.
AAGAGAGAGCCAGAGATCAAGATAACCAGAAGAGAATAATCTTAACATCACCCGACCATCCCCCTCCCGCTCCTGCTGGCTTTCGCTGATTCTGCAATTACACTCCTGAAGGAGTTGGCAAACTTTCTCATGTGGAAAGCCAATTTATCTCAACATTTCTACCAATCTCAATGCCAGTTATGGTTTTCACATGCACATTTTCGTGAAACAGTTTAATTTAATTTATAACGTCTTTGTATCTCAAAATCATTGTCATCTGATTAATTAAAACTAAATCTAAATGAAAATAACACAAACTTAAAAGTTACTTATATTGCCAATGCCGACCATGTAAAAATAACCAACATAAAGCCAACAAATAAAAACATTGCAGCCTGCAGGTAAAAAAATATCCTGATAAAAATAAATATCTTATAAATCACATTGCTACACATGGCCTGTCTGCAATGAACTTGAAACATTGTATCAGCTATTAACTTGGGTCCAGCCTGAAGCTCCCAAGTGTATAAAATATTCTGGGCCCTCAGAGTTTCCGGTGCCAGTGAGCATGGGACAGACACAGCTGCAGGCCATTTTGCGCAAGGGATAAGAGCTCATCAGGTAGACCTATTTTATGACATTTCCACTGGATCAGAGCATGACATTTTTCCCTTTCACGCTGAGTGGTTATCGAAAGGGAGAGAGCTAAAAAGGTTTTTCACATACATTGAGGAGCTATTGTCATTCTCAATGGATGTAAAAACTGACTTTGTTTGCTTGTTTGAGGTGAAGAAAACATTGCTGTGGAGAAGCTCCACAACTCATTAGTGGTAGTGCATTAATCCAATCAGAAATATTATCAGATTGCCAAATGTGCACATTTATATGCCTCCATTTGCGCTCAGGTCAGGTAGCCTATAGGACTACTTCTATGCATAATCAGGTGCATGTCCTTACTCAACATTGACAATAGCACTCTAAACAAAAGACAATGACTAAATTGACTAAATTCTTAAATGGAACGAAATAAACCAAAACTTGTTTCTCACAAGTGTAGCATAGGTTGTGAACTCTGCAAGCAATGTGTCCACTCTGACAATGGGAACGGTAAAATACTGTTTAATAATATACAGTTGAATTTATAAAGACAATCATGGTTGAAAACCGCGCACAAGACACGATTTCGACCAAACAATCAACCAGTTGACTAATTGGGGTCAGTCCTAATTATAACTGATGGAAAGGTCAGTTTACAGTCTCATACACTGGTACCTAGTATGTTAATACTTTCGTATCAACTAACATTTCAAGGGGTCAAGTGATAACCGTTAGTTGTGTTGCATTAAGCAACATGCAGACGCATCTCTTTTTTGGGGTGAGCGGATTCACAATAGGTTGAAATGAAACATGTCTATTGGACTATCCTAATTAAAGCTGATTCGAGCTCATAGAACACGTCAGGTAGTTTGGTGTGTGTGTGTGTGGCCAAATAGCTTTATTTTCATGTTACTAAACAAATGCTAATGCCTGGAGTTTGCTAAATGGAAGTGGCACTTCGGTTGGAACCGGAGCGAGCTGTGGTCAGATGACATGAAAATAGAGCTCTTTGGCCATGCACACCAGTGGTGGGTTTGGCGTAAAAAGAAGGATGTGATGAGCAGAAAAGAACCCCGCATCATGAACTTTAAGGACATTTTAGCTCAAAACCTGGTTGCCTCTGCCAGGAGGATGAAACTTGGCTGCAAGTGGATCTTCCAGCAAGACAATAACCCCAAGCACACATCAAATTCCACAAAGAGATGGTTAATTGACCACAAAATCAAAATTTGGCAATGGCCATATCTGCCTCTAGACTTGAACCCCATTGAAAACCTGTGGTTTGAATTGAAGAGGACAGTCCATAAGCGCATGCCAAGGAGATCAAGGACTTGGAATGATTCTGTGTGGTGGAATGGTCTAAGATCCTTCCCAATATGTTCTACAATCTCATAAAACATTAGAAAAAGGGCCAGTGCCTTTATCCTGGTCAATAATTTTGAACCCTGTCTTTTTGAGAAGAAAAGTTGTCGAACAAAATCTCTTTCTCTGAGCAATTGCATTCGCATAACATCATTAAATTGTTTAAAAAAAAGGTTAGCATAGAATATAGCCCAGTATTTGTTTTATATATTTTATCCAGTTTACTAGAAATACTCAATCCTGTGGGTGTTACGGTATTGCAGACCTTAAATATGGAATCTCACATAGGGGATGAGTGTGAAGTTTTCATTTTGTGGATATGCTTTACATGGACACTGCATTAAGTCAAACCACGACCATTTAAATGATTTAAGATGCCCTCAGTGGAAACTTGAAATGCTCTAAGTAACTGGCCTCAACATAACTGCAAGCTTAGCTGCATTTTCACTGGCTCAATTGGACAAAAAAAGGGGGAAAGTGAACAGGTACCTTCGTGCCCTTGCCCAAAAGCAGATAACGGAAACATGCAGCTTTAAGAAGTAACTAACAAAAGCTACAAGTCACCCACTTAGTTTTTTTTCGGTTTTCCAGACCCATGTACATTGCCTTGTTAATCCCAGGGTCCATGCCTGGGCCATTTGAAACACAGTGAAAACACAAATAAAGATACAAGCTGTACGGTCATCTGTGAATGGGATAATGCTAGAAAAGCATAACCATGTGCATCAGAGATCAATCACCCAATCTAATTTGGCTACATACTGCAAATATGGAATTTTATGCTAAGGTCAATGTTTGTGTTTTATCATAGAATTTAGGTGTAGGATAATAGCAGCATGATGCCTGCTTCAGGGGGGGGGGGGCGCACCAGCACGCAACAGCACCCAGGGTTAGTGTAGAATACATGGGATGTACTCATTCAAGGGTTTTTCTTTACTTTTAATATTTTCTACATTGTAGCAGGTATTCAAAGGCGTGCTTTGTCAAAAGTTAATTTGTGGAATTTATTTCCTTCTTAATGCATTTGTGACAAGGTAGGGGTGGTATACAGAAGATAGTCCTATTTGGTAAAAGACCAAGTCCGTATTATGTCAAGAACAACTCAAATAAGCAAAGAGAAACAACAGTCCACCATTACTTAAAGACACGAAGGTCAGTCAATTCAGAAAATGTCAAGAACTTTGAACGTTTCTTCAAATGCAGTCGCAAAAACCATCAAGCGCTATGATGAAACTGGCTCTCATGAGGACCGCCATAGGAAAGGAAGACCCAGAGCTACCTCTGCTGCAGAGGATAAGTTCATTAGAGTTAACTGCACCTCAGATTGCAGCCCAAATAAATGCTTCAGAGTTCAAGTAACAAACACATCTCAACATCAACTGTTCAGACCTGCATGGTAAAATTGCTGCAAAGAAACCACTACTAAAGGACACAAATAATAAGAAGAGACTTGCTTGGGCCAAGAAACAAGAGCAAAGGACATTAGACCGGTGGAAATCATGTCTTTATGAGATGCAGATTAGGTGAACAGATGATCTCTGCATGTGTGGTTCCCACCATGAAGCATGGAGGAGGAGGTGTGATGTGTGGGGGTGATTTGCTGGTGAGTGTGCCATGAATGCCTTGAATTATTTCATATTCAAGGCACACTTAACCTGCATGGCTAACAAGCATTCTGCAGCAATACGTCATCCCATCTGGTTTGCGCTTAGTGGGACTACCATTTGTTTTTCAACAGGATAGTGACCCAACACACCTCCAGGCTGTGTAAGGGCTATTTGACCCCAAAAGAGAGTGATGGAGTGCTGCATCAGATGACCTGGCCTCCACAATCCCCCAACCTCAACCCAATTGAGATGGTTTGGGATGAGTTGAAGAATGAGTGAAGTGAAGAATGAATGATGAGTGAAGAAAAAGCAGCCAACAAGTGCTCAGCATAAGTGGGAACTCCTTCAAAACTGCTGGAAATGCATTCCAGGTGAAGCTGGTTGAGAGAATGCCAAGAGTGTGCAAAGCTGTCATCAAGGGAAATGGTGGTACTTTGAAGAATCTAAAATACAAAATATATTTTGATTTGTTAAACACTTTTTGGGTTACTACATGATTTCATATGTGTAATTTCATAGTGATGTCTTCACTATTATTCTACAATGTAGAAAACAGTAAAAAAAATAATGAAAAAGCATGGAATGAGTAGATGTGTCCAAACTTTTGACTGGTACTGTATATGTGTGTTGCTTAGTGCTTTTTTGAAGAGGCCTTCAACATATGCAAAACTACACCTCAACATTCATGAATATATTGGTCGTCGGGTTAACTTTGAGTAAGCACCAAAACAAGTGAGTAAGAATACCTGCTGTATGTGTCGACTTGAAGAAATATAACAATTTATTTTGCAACACAAGAATGTATTGAAGATGAACTGATGGAAAGTCATCTTGGATGAGATTTTCTTGAATATAGTTAAAAGAAGCAGCTTGGTAAATCGGCATGTCACCACAGTGTTCAGACAGTCAGTGATATCCGACGTGACAGGCTTGATGACACACTTTAAAGGAAGATACTAAAATTAAACATTTTGACATACGATCAAAAAAGCCCAGATTTCAGAAATCAAAATCATTCCAGACTGTCACATTCCCATAATAATAACAAATGTCCATATTAAGGACATGATTGATGTCAAACTTGTTGAATGAGTGTCTCTAGATTAAATGCAATTTTCAATCAGGAAAACCACTCACTGTCAGTTTATGAGATACACCACCCCGTTCACGAAAATGGATCGCTCCTACAGACTTTGAGTCATGCGGCCGTTGCTTGCTATATGAAGTAGGAAGACAGGCATTGACGGATTCAGTTACTGTTTGATTGAAAGTTAGAATGGACAAAACTAGTGACCTAAGCCTACTTTGAGCATGGTATAATCGTCAGTGCCAGGGGCGCTGGATACATTATCTCAGAAACATCCACCCTCCTGTGCTTTTCATGCACAACGGGTTTACCGAGAATGATGCGACAAACATAAAACATCCAGTCAGCGGCAGTCCTGGCGAAAACAGCTTGTTAATGAGAGACGTCGAAGAAGAATGGTTAGAATCCTGCAAAGCTTACAGGCGGGCCACACACAGACATATAATGGCGTAGTATAACCGTGGCATCTCGGAATGCACAACTCGTTGATCCTTGTCACGGATGGGCTATTGCAGCAGAGGACCACACCGGGTTCCTCTCCTATCAGCTAAAAACAAGTAGAAGCGTGTCGTGGAAGGATCAGAATTTGTTGGTAACATTTGTAAGATGTTTAATATTCATCAAATGTGTGTAAGTTACTTCTCATCAGAATGGTATTTTTGTGTAATTCTGTGGTGAGGTTGCAGTTATCTGTTCTATGTCAAAACTAAGTTGCATGGGCCGCTGAGAGGGGAGAGGTCAAAGTGTCATCATGTGTAAACATATCTTTCACTCCCTACCTTTCCCATGGTGGGGAAAGGAGGGTGGCAGTGTCTGGAATCATTCTATGCTCCCTCTAATGTTGTTTCTATCTTAACCTATAGCCTCATTCTCCTCTCCGTGAGTTTGTCCAGGAGTTTGTATTTAGAGTGGGTTGTATCTAAATGACAATTTGATATATGCCTGTTGATTTGGAGGATTGGTTTATGGTTCTGGGGTTTGGGAAAGGAGACAAAGTTGAATGATGAATTATGTCTATGCTGTCTGACTATGTGTGTCTTTGCTATTAAAAGGAACTCAGTTGCATTGTAAGGGGGCTCTCAGAGAATTCAGGGGGAGACACTGAATTGATCTGAGAGTCACAGGATTGTGATAGAGCTGATATAATTAAAGATGGACTTTGATAACTAACTCTGACTTGTGTGTGGTTTGCGCTCATGATTTGGTAAATAGAGGAAATTTCCACGACAAGCGGCTCCAGTGGGCACGTAATCACTAACATTGGACAATTGAGGAGTGGAAAAACATTGCCTGGTCCTACGAATCCCAGTTCCTGTTGCGTCATGCGGATGGCAGAGTCAGTATTTGGCGTAAGCAGCATGAGTCCATGGACCTACACTCCCTGGTGTCAAATGTAAGGGCTGGTTGCGGTAGTGTACTGGTGTGGGGAAATCTTTCCTGGCACGTTAGGTCACTTGATATCAATTGAGCAACGATTGAATGCCACAGCGTATCTGAACATTGCTGCGGAACAAATCCAAAAGTGCTTCTTTGGGATGAGATGGAACGGGCTGTTGGCAGCATGAATGTACCGCTGTCCAATCTGCAGCAACTGCGTGATGTCATCACGTCAGCATGGACCAACATCCCTGTGGTTCCCGACACCTTGTAGAATCCATGTCCCAAAGAATGCAGGCTGTTCTGGAGGCAAGGGGGGGGGGGTTCTGACCCATTACTAGATATGTGTACCTAATAAACTGGCCGCTGACTGTACAGCACATTTGCACTGTAATAGTACATGAACACATGTACAGGAGTTATTTGTTGTTTGCCAAGCACCTTCCCATGGCAAAAATCTAAGCAATCAAGACCCCCCCCCCCCCCTTCTCTCTCTCCCCATTAGAGGTCACTTTAAAATCAATCAATTATTCAGTTAAATGTTTTGCATTCTCCACACATGTATTCAAAATGTGAATAAGAAATACACCGTGGCCTGCCAGACAAATTACCCACTGGACATTGTGAGCATCTTCGTGGTGGCTGCCTGGTCTGCGAATACAAATGAGGTTTGAACAAGGTTGGTTAGATCTACATAATCCACTGATCAAGGATAAGAGGGAACAGAGAGAACAAAGCTGCAAAAATCAGGATGAAAAGATAATTATGACTTTGATGACTCACCAGCTTTTGGTTTTTGGATGCCTAAAATGTTCTTGTTTTATCTTTTGCCTCTGTCACTTGACACCTTCTCAAATATATTGCACCCACTTCACAGAACGTACGAGCACTTGTTTCCCGTGTTTCAATAAACGGACAACAAAATCTAAAGTCATTCATTGATTAAACCATTACCCAAAGTTTGGAGTACAAAACCTCTCAAATGACATATGTCACTAAATTCACACACTGTCAATGCAACTGCATATTACTTAGTGGTAGGCATGAGTGCGTTACTGTGTGAACATGAATGGGGGCTTTTTCTTTTTTCCTTCACCTATTTCACCAGGTAGGCTAGTCGAGAACAAGTTCACATTTACAACTGCGACCTGGCCAAGATAAAGTAAAGCATTTCGACACATACAACAACACAGAGTTACACATGGAATAAACAAACACGCAGTCAATAATACAGTAGAAAAAAGTCTATCTACAGTGTGTGCAAATGAGGTAAGATAATGGAGGTAAGGCAATAAATAGGCCATAGTGGTTGAAGTAATTACAATATACCAATTAAACACGGGAGTGATTGATGTGCAGAAGATGAATGTGGAAGTAGAGATACTTGGGTGCAAAGGAGCAACTCATGGGGCTACTCATGATGCCACAGGCACATACATCACTATTAACACCTGGTGAAAGCTGCCACTGGTTTGTACTGTAGCTTCTAATCTAAAAAGTACAATGGGAGAACCTTCAGATAGAGGCTCATCGGTGTGGGATGGGAATCATGTGTCCAATGTACTTTCCAATATATACAGTAGGAATCATACGTATTCACCCCCTTTCAGATTGTGTTAAGTTACAAAGTGGGATTGAAACATACTCAATTGTGATTGTTTTATAATTGATCTACACAAAATACTCAAAGTGACGAGAAAATTCGACAAACTTCTACAAAGGAATAGAAATTAAATAACTAAAATGAAGTTGTTGCATAAGTATTTACCCCCTTTGCTTAGGTAAGCCTAAATTAGTTCAGGAGTAACATTTGACCGAAACAAATCACATACTGTAATAAGATACATGGACTCACTCTGTGTGAAATAATAGGGGTTGACATGATTTTTGAATGACTAACCCTTCCTCTGTCCCCCATACATACATCAGTAAGGTCTCTCAGTCATGTGTTGAATTTCAAGCACAGATTCAACTACAAAGAACAGATAGCTTTCTGAAAGCCTCATTATAGAAGGCCTGTGATTGGTAGATGGGTAACAATTAAACAACCAAAACAACTACATTAAATATCTCTATAAGCATGGTAAAGTGAATAATTATGCTATGGATGATGGAATAAACCGTCAAGACACATCAAAGATACAGTTGTCCATCTGAACTGAAGTGCAGGACAGGAAGGAAACTGCTTTTAGGTTGTCACCATGAGGCCAATGGCTGTTATGGGAGAACACTGAGGATGGGGAATCACGGCAAAGGGATAGACTTTTTTTGGTCTAAATGCAAAGCCTCATGTTTTTTGGGGAAAATTCAACACAACACATTACTTAAGCAACTGCCTCCTTATTTTCAAGCATGTGGTGTCTGCATCGTGCTATCGGTACGCTTGACATCGGCAAAGACTGGGGAGTTGTTCAGGATAAAAAGAAACAGGATTGTGGTACGCTCAGGCAAAATCCTGGAGGAAAACCTGCTTCACTCTGCTTGACACCAGACACTGCGAGAGGAATTCACTTTTCAGCAGGACAATAACCTACACCACAAGGCCAAGTTGCTTGCGAAGAAGATAGTGAATGTTCCTGAGTGGCCAAGTTACAGTTTTGACTTAAATCTGCTTAAAAATCAATGGCGAGACTTGAACATTGCTGTCTACCATGATCCCCAATACCTTGACAGACCTTGAAGAATTTTGAAAAGAATAACGAGCAAATATTGCACAATCCAGGTGTACAAAGCTTTTAGAGACTTACCCAAGAACACAGCTGTAACCACTGTGTTTCTAAATATTGACTCAGGTGGGTGAATACCTACCTTATCAAAGTATATTAGCATTTTATTTTTCATGAATCTTATAAGTTTCCTGCCACTTTGACATTACAGAGTATTTTGTCTGTAGATTGTTGACAAAAAAGTACACATTTTACTACATTTTAGTCCCACTTTGTAACACAATAAAATCTGAAGAAATCCAAGGGAGGTGAATACTTATGACAGGCACTGTTTCCCGTATCTACCCGTTCCACTAGCTATCCACAACCACTACCTACCCTTTCCACTAACTCTGGGTCAGGTTGACATAAATCCACAGCGACAGTTGCAAGAGCCCAGTGTCCGATTCAGTCATAGTTCCACTAACAGGAGGATGAATGATCAGGATGGCTATAAATAAAGAGCCTCTCCCAACAGCAGCATCAACAGAATGGATAGAGCTCTGTCTCCATTACATAATGTACCAAGGATACAGACAGAAACAATGTTCTGAAAACATCTTCAAAGAGTATCTTAAATAAAACATCACACTCTTATGCCCCCCCCCCCCCCCCCCCCGAAAAAAAAAAGCTTGCACTTGCCTTTTCCTACTACCACTGACTTTGCTGAGGACTACTTTATTGAGGAAAAATGGAGTTACTACGAGTGCAATATGTGGCTGTCTCACCTAACCATACACGTTGGCACTCTTTTTTCACACACCATTTGCACAACATCAGCATAATCACATACAATCGGACATCAAAGCCACAGCGCCCGAGCAAATATACATTGTGCGGGGATAAGCGGTGGATAACATTTGCAGATCCGAAGGCAAACAAAGATGGGATGGTAATCTTGAAAGATCCAACCGCATGCCTCCATGTGTGAGGTCCGTGTACGTGTGTCTGTGTTGTTTGTGAGCAGGATGGCAATGTAGGCACATCATTATTAAACATGGATTCGACTGGACGATGCCATGATGTTTGTCTGGCATTTCAAACAGTTGGCATATGCCAGCGTTGTGGGGTATCACCTTCAAAAGGAAGGTGCTGTTTTAGATGCTACCGAACACCACAATGATGCATTAGACATGTCAAGTCATTTTCAGTTAAACATTTTGTGGATGACACTGTGGAGATTTGTGCTGTCCTATATGTTCTGCCACCCATGTTGCTACAGGATGAATGCCCTGCATTACGGCTCTGGCTAATAAAGAAGCATTATACCTAACGCATTGTTGCGTTAGGTATTCGTTTCATTTGTATTTTCCCTTTATAATGGTGAACGGAACTGTTAGTGGTAGTTTTCTGACAACTCCACTGTGATGTTAATCACAAATGAAATCAAATAAAACATTGATTAAGGATTTTTTTTCTTTAACATTAACGATTCCATTTCCGTTTAAACGTTTAAACTTTTAAACGTTCACATCTCTAATATACCTGTAAATAGATTGGAAATTCAACGGAAAATTTTGCTCTATTCAACATACCCCCCTAGTTGTATAATAGTCTGCTGTGAGTCTTTAAGAACATCTACTGTATTAAAGTGTATTGACCACTCACAATGCTTGACCCCCCCCATAAAACACTGACTGACAACACTGTTGTGAAAAGCCGACAACAAAAGCCAATGAACTCCCCTCTGGATGGTCTTTCTAGTCCTTCAGTGAAGACAGAACATTAGCCAGTCCCACAGCGGGGAGAGCCAAAGTCGTCATTCATGAATTGATCACCCAGATTAACAATACCTCAACACTTTTATGCAGGAGGCGAATCAAATTGATTCATGGTGTGGAGAGTGGCAAGGAGTGACCTACCGTACGTTGTTGTCCATGCGGGAGACGGTGAGGTAGGCTGCCAGGTTGGCCGTGTAGGAGGAACATACGATGAGGGTGAAGAGCCACCAGCTGCCCATGACGATCCTCAGGGCCACAGAGCTCACCACGCTGTCCCCTCCTATAGAGGACATAAAGGACATGTCAATATCCCGACTGGGTGGAAGATGGAGCATCTACAGTAATGAGGTTTCTAATAGGTTGAGGAGGAACAAGCAGCTGGGAAAGTGGGTGGATGTATATAGAAAATGCTGTGACAGGAAAGGTTAATAAGGATTGGTGAATGGTTGAGGTCTGTTCGCATGATGATCCCACTCACTCCACCAGTAGGCTATTGGGGAATGATTGATAAACGTATACGCGAACACCTTAGGAATGGCAAACATCCAAAGATTAGGTTTGAGGTGTTACAACGACAGAAGTGAAATGGTGGACTTACATTACCATAACACATTTGCTTGACAATATACTGCACTAAGAAAACAGATTATCTCGACCAAATCCAGATCATGCAAGAGTGATCAACTTCAAAGGCTCCATAACTTGGAGAAATTTGGTTTGGGAAATAATTTGACCGATGTGATGTGCTATATGCTAACCCTGTTGCTATGGTGTCTAATCATGGTATACTCTCACGTCCGTTCCCTATTTTGGGGGGGGATGTAGACAAGGGGACGGCCTATCCCCATTGTTAATAATTCTGTCGCTAGAGCCTTTAGCACTACATCTAAGGCAGAATGTAATTGCGTAGCCTACACTGATTAAATCTTCCTCTTATATCACATCATATCACTATATGCGGATGATAATCTCCTATATGTGTCACATATCAGAATTCAATTTCATCTTTATTATCCACATTTGAAGAATTCAAATTGCTGTCCGGGTATAAGATAAATTGGACAAAATCAGCAATAATGTTTCTTAATGAAGCGGCCAAGAAAGTTTCACTTCCCTCAACAACTCCTATGAAAACACAGTTCCCTTATTTGGGTATCAGTATACAAGCATCTCTGCATGGTCTGGTAAAGTTTAATTATGAGAACATTTTCAAGGAGGTTGAACTAGATTTCTTTGCAAACTAGTGTCGCTGTCATAAAGATGAATGTGTTACCACATATTAGTTTCCTGAGCATGATGATCCCACTCACTCCACCAGTAGGCTATTGGGGAATGATTGATAAAGGTATATGCGAACACCTTAGGAATGGCAAACATCCAAAGATTAGGTTTGAGGTGTTACAACGACAGAAGTGTAATGGTGGACTTACATTACCAAATTGTTGTGTTTACAGTTATGCCCACTCATATCATTGTTTGACCAGTCTACCTCATTCTCTTGGAGAACTATTTGGGAAGAACTTGTTTCACCTTTTTTTCTAGATTGCAGGATGTGTCATTTTCTGGTATATCTAATAAGAAATGCATGCTGTATTTTGGTTCTATTATTTCTAATACAATAAGAGAACTTAAGAAAGGTTGAGAAGTGTGTAGGTGGTAATTGGAAGTTGCATCTCCATACCCCTCCATGCCATAACTATTATTTCTGGTAATAAACCTTTGAGTCTGGAACCTGGTCTGCAAAATGGGTCAATAATCTAGGGGATATATTCAACTCAAAGGGTATATTTAGTATTCAGGAACTCTTCGTTTTGATTTGCCAGGGTCGTCATTCTTTCTATATCTTAGACTGCGGTCAGCGCTTCATGCCTATGGGGTCCCACGGGGTACAAGTTTGGGAAGGCACCCGGTGATAGAGTGGATTTTTACATTCCCGTCCAGAGGTTTTGTGTTCGCTATTTCTTCTCATCTTCAACTATTAAAGCAGACTCACATTAAGCATCTCCAATCCAAAATGTAATCTAGAATCGGCTTCCTATTTCGCAACAAAGCATCCTTCACTCATGCTGCCAAACATACCCTCGTAAAACGGACTATCCTACCGATCCTTGACTTTGGCGATGTAATTTACACAATAGCCTCCAACACTCTACTCAGCAAATTGGATGCAGTCTATCACAGTGCCATCTGTTTTGTCACCAAAGCCCCATATACTACCCACCACTGCGACCTGTATGCTCTCGTTGGCTGGCCTTCGCTTCATATCCGTCGCCAAACCCACTGGCTCCAGGTCATCTATAAGTTGTTGCTAGGTAAAGCTCCACCTTATCTCAGCTCACTGGTCACCATAGCAGCACCCACGCGCAGCACGCGCTCCAGCAGGTATATTTCACTGGTCACCCCCAAAGCCAATTCCTCCTTAGGCCGCCTTTCCTTCCAGTTCTCTGCTGCCAATGACTGGAACGAACTGCAAAAATCACTGAAGCTGGAGACTCGTATCTCCCACTAGCTTTAAGCACCAGCTGTCAGAGCAGCTCACAGATCACTGCACCTGTACATAGCCCATCTGTAAATAGCCCATCCAACTACCTCATCACCATATTGTTATTTATTTCATTTATTTTGCTCCTTTGCACCCCAGTACCGCTGCTTGCACACTCATCTTCTGCACATCTACCACCCCAGTGTTTAATTTGCCATACTGTAATAATTTTGCCACTATGGCCTATTTATTGCCTCACCCCCCTTATCCTACCTCATTTGCACACACCGTATATAGACTTTCTCTATTGTATTATTGACTGTATGTTTGTTTATTCCATGTGTAACTCTGTGTTGTTGTTTGTGTCGCACTGCTGCGCTTTATTCTTGGCCAGGTCGCAGTTGTAAATGAGAACTTGTTCTCAACTATAGTGTCCAGTAGCGAAGGACCAACAGGACAGAGGCTTAAAAGGGTTCAATGGGCTCTCTGCCAGGAGGTAATACATGTAGCTGGGGGTTCAACAGGACTTGCTGACACACTCATTTAGTCCTTTTGCCAGTCTTGGATTCCAACCAACATATCCTATCTTTTCTTCATTCAGAGACACTTTAACTGTGTTCTTGTGAGCTTAACAAGCTTGAAATGCAATCACTATGTTACATGGACTGTATACTAGAGTTCTCAGCCTGAACCTGACGGAACCCGACGGCCCGGGCCCGGTCTTGTTTTTGTGATTAGGAATCAATTCACTTGTAAGACCTGGCCGGCCTCAAATTCTGTGAATTGAATCAGGTCGGTTTCAGGCTTGCCGTGCTGTGTTGAGAAAAATACTGTGTCCTTTTAGCTTACTCCGTCTCTCTCTCAGCTGCAGCTGCCACTAGAGGCGCCAGGATTCCAATATTGGCTGGGCCAGAGAAATCTGTGGCCATGACAAAACTTTTTTTTTTCAGATTTTTTTCAGTGTTTCAAATTGCGATATGAATAAGGTGGGAGTGCACTCGGGAGAAGGATGATCCACAAGATCACGACATGCAGCGCATCTCAGTAATCAGGAGAAGCCCATATTCCAATGGCATCTGTTAACGCCGATACATCCGAACAAAATACACCCTATGTACACCCTTGTATACTATCAAAAGTAGAACCTTAACTGATCCAACTGTTCTGCTAATCAAACATGCATTCAAAACACAGGGCTTTTGAGTAATTTATTCAAATGGATGTTTGGCAGAAAATGTAGTTGTTTATTTATTGTTTAATTTCTCAAGGCTTCTTTGCTATTTCATTTCAAAATTTTAAAAAATTCTTGATTGTATTTATAGTTCTGAATGACTCGTGTGCTGTGTCATGATGTAATGATTGATTGATTATATTGAAGTAGGCTAAGTTACGTTAAGACAAATAAAACAGGACACGCTCGTACTGCTCGACGGTGGATAAATGAAAGCTAATACAGGAGTCAATAGCAAAATAATACACTTGATTTCCTCTACATTATTTCATGCTCTGTGCTTCTGATCAGTGATAGATGAGCAAACAAGTAAATCAGCTACCACCTTCACTTGCACACCCGAAAAATCAACAAACCAAATATACAGACGGAGATTCAGTAAAGCAAAATCACATTGATTGATGATCAGACGAGTCACAGGCTTTCGGTTGAGAGTTGGACAGCCTACTACGCGACTGAAGAGCATTATGTTCTGATCAGCTAATATATGAGCAAAGTAGAATAAAGATGATCATGAGCACTCACCTCAACTTAGCTGACATTTCCCAACCTAATTCTTAACAAATATCCAAACGGAAATTCTGTGAAAAAAATCGGACATTGATTGATTTATCAAGACAAGTCCCCGTCTTGAAGCAGCGCGGCGGCGCTGTCCCAATCAAAACGGTGCTGAAATGATCATCTAGGTGACCACACATGACTTGCTTTAAATTAGTATTACAATTGGATATGACTTTGGGAGTTTCAGTGAAAGCAAGAATTTGATACATGCATTCGATTGCATAAGTTTACTTCATACCGATATGTTCGTAATTCAGTCAATCATAACTAAGAGTTTTCCACCCTGCCCTTTTTCTAGGCCCAAGGGCTTTCTCCTCATCTCCTCGTCTCCTCACTCCGATGCCGCCCACCTCCGCCGCATTATTCTCAACACCAGTTTAAATCAATATACTGTTTTCTAGAAATCTGTATTTTTTTGGTGTTCGGGCTCATTTAATTTCTGTGATGATGTACCGGGCCTGGGTTCCTGGCTTCAGCTCACCGGGCTTGAGTTGGACCGAGCTCAAATTTTCAGGTCCAATGAGAACTCTACTGTACAAATGTGTGTGACATGTATGAGGCAGCAACATAGGCTCAGAAATAGCTGTGTGGACTTTTTCATCGCATATGCAACTTTATGGATGGCATTGTAACGCATAGGATCACTTTCATTACCTAAATCGGCTTAGATGTTGATCCGTGCATTAGAAAGTAAAAACATCTTATCATAAATAGTCAGAGGATATTTTTTTATGAATCATGCATTTTTAAATGTTACCCACGAATAACACATACAGTACAGGCACATGAACATTTATGTTTCCCATTAAATATTTGATGCGTACAAATTACATCATTCGTTTTCTACTATAAAATGGCCTATGTTGCCTTAGATAAAAGCTAAATGAGTATGTAGGAGAGTTGTTAGTCCTACCTTGCTGTACAAAGGCTCCATAGACTATCCAGATAGCACTGTACAGGGAGTTGGACGCCTGTGTGGCGGGCTGCTGGTGTGGCACTGGAGGATTCTGGGTCCTCAGTGACTGCATCTTGCTTAGCAGGAAGATGAGAACTCCCACCACGGGGATGGCTGCAGCGATACACCCCCACACGGCCAGGTCAAACGGAGCGAACAGTGAGAAGATGTTGATCTTCTCCTCTGGTTTCCTCAGCAGGATCCCCACAGAGTAGTCCATGTAGCGCTTACTGAAGTCCACCGCACTCTCCCGCTCTGGAGTGATGGTAATGGCTGATACGGCCAGGTCAGCTCTCTACGGGGACAGACAGAGAAGAATGATAGCAAACATCCCCCGGTCAGTCAGGGATGAGTTGGGACTGAAACCATGTTGAAACTGTGTTGGTTAATGGTCTCCAATGGCATTCTTTTCCTTGGGGTAACGTGGCAGGTTGGAAGGTTACACAGGCCATATAGAAAGCCTTACTTTGTTTATAAGCTCCCCGATCATTCCATTCCAGGAGCCATTAGGCAGCTGCGAGCCGTACTTGCTGTCAGCCACCTGATAGATCTCGTACTTGAAGCCCAGGATCTTGGCCAAGGCGTCGAGCACGTCGATGGAGAAGCCTTTGTACCGCTTGGGCTGACCAAGGATGTTCTCAGCCACCATGACGAAGGGATCCTCCTATACCAAATCAAACACAATATCACATCAAAAAGGTTACATGAATTCGGGTGAATGTGCTGAATCAAATACTTATGTTTTCGGGCAGCAGTGTTCCACACATGCAGAACCCCATTGATCATGTTTGCAATTCACAGCACATGGGCGGTAACACAGTCACAAGTTGTTCCTTACCAGTAGTGTTACTACTTTGACCGTCACTCCTTGCATGCCGTTCTCAATGCGACTCTCCTTCAGGCTCCCATTCAGACCATGGACTGAGTCCCACGTAGCCAGCTAAGAGAGAGAAGAGAGAGACAGAGAGATCGAGACTTTCATAAATGTGTGTCGATAACAAGTGTTCAATTATGTTTTTCCCAGAAAAGAGAGCAATCTCTCCATGACCTAGTTCTATCTTTCAGGCTGTCAATCACACAGAATTACCCACCAAAATCCATCTCCACCAGACACCTTTTGATATGCCAACCAAAGAAAAGCTGATATTAAAGCCTCTTAAAGATTCCCCAGTAATTAATTTCGTAATATGAAAAGGGCATCGTCGACTACTAATTTAATCCATTTACATGTTTTTTGGAGGTGGCCGGTGAGTGATAGATAGATAGAAGGGGGGGAAACGGTTACCTTGGTAACAGCTGACTGAGGTAGAGCCATGCTAATGCACAGAGTTATAGTTAAAGAAGAAAGAAATCAACTAAATATATTTCCCTCTCTTGATCTACGCTACAGTGTGTGTGTGTGGTGTGTGTCCTGCAACCATGTTTGATCCTGGTGAGAAATCTGCTTTGCTCAGGTGGCCTGGCTGCTTCATTGATTACTTGATATGACATTTGTGTTTCTGACACCATGGCCAGGTGGACAAGTCCTCTGGCTGAAATTAAACACAAACAGAGAGGATTGGGCTCACTGGTCAAACCGTTCGGTCAGTTGAAACTGTACAGACCACCTCCATACGCTGGGTATACCAAACGTTAGGAACATCTTCCTGATATTGAGTTGGCACCTACTACCATACACCGTTCAAAGACACTTAAATATTTTGTCTTGCCAATCCACCCTCTGAACGGCACACGTGCACAATCCATCTTTCAATTGTCTCAAGGCTTAAAAATAATTATTTAACCTGTCTCTTCCCCATCATCTTCACTGATTGAAGTGGATTAAGAAGTGACATCAATAAGGGATCATGGCTTTCACCTGGATTCACCTGGTCAGTCTATGTCATAGAAAGAGTAGAGTTATAAAAGTTTTGTACATTCAGTGTATGTGTGATCATGGATACCAGATCTTATCATGGGTTACCTACAGTATAAAGAGGTCCATTCACGGGTTGTGCGTGCGTGCGTGCATGTGCGTGTGTCTGTTTGTATGCGCATGGGTGAATGCGTGTGTGACCCATCACCACAGCAATAACAGCTGATTAAACTCATATCATTTTATGAACAATTTCACACAATGATGTGACACACATTCAAAAATCAATAAACACAATCCAGCCCAATAAAACGGTTCACTTTCGTTTGAAAGAATGCTTACACATGACCAGATTTCGAAGATTAACCCTCAGATTTAATAACAGTTCATTTCCAATTTAATCTTCAGCCTAACGTCATTATTACGCTATTAAACGGACCACGTAGGATAATTGTTATTTTACAGCACTTCCAAGCATAGAGGCATGCAGTACACAAACATAAACAAGCATAGGGCGATACAAACACACATACACTCAGTTATAAGCCCTACGCATGCAGTCACTCTACAGATGTTTACTGAACTACACCCAGTGTACAACACATTGACGTCAATGACATAGGCTGACCAGAGGAATCCAGGTGAAAGCTATGATCCCTTGTCAATGTCACTTTAATCCACTTCAATCAGTGTAGATGATGGGGGGGTGGGGGGGGGGTGTTTAAGCCTTGAAACAACTGAGACCTGGATTGTGGATGTATGCCATTCAGATGGTGAATGGGCAAGGCAAAATATTTAAATGCATTTTGAAGAGGTTACGGTAGTAGCTGCCAGGAACACAGTTTGAGTCAAGAACTGCAACGCTGCTGGGTGTTTCATGCGGCCGTGGCTTCTTAAATAAAGCAAGCAGACAGGCATCGAGGCATTCAGTTGGAATGGGCAAAACGAGTAACCTTAGCAACTTTGAGCGTGGTATGCTCATCGGTGCCAGGCGCAACGGATCCAGTACCTCAGAAACGGCTGCCCTCTTGGGCTTTTCACGTATGACCGTGTCTAGGGTTTACCTAAAATAGTGCGACAAACTAAAAACATCCAGTCAGTGGTAGTCCTTTGGGCGAAAACAGCTCGTTGATAAGAGAGGTCGAAGGAGAATGCCAAGAATTGTGCAAGGTAACAGGCAGGCCACAAGCAGAACGACATCTCGGAACGCACAACTCGTTGATCCTTGTCACGGATGGGAAGAATTCAGGCTGTTCTGGAGGTGAAGAGGGGTCCGACCTGGAACTAGATGGGTGTACCTAATAAACTGGCAGGTGAGTGTATATTACCATCAATTTCACCAGTTCGTGAAAACCTCACCATGGTAACCATCTTAAATGTAAAGGGTTCTATGCTTTCTTCATATACTAATGTACACCTTTTCATCAGGATGAATGTGCCTGAGCTACTGTAGCCCCACAGGCATATAAAGAAAGGCTAACTAGGAAATATATTGCTTCCCTATGAGCAGCCTGAGCTCAGAGAGAAGACCGTTATTCCGATGCAGATATTCTCAGCCGTCCTCTTGGTGATCTCTAAGTCATTAGGGATTTATGTACATTAGGGCCTGCAGCAGTACCAAACACCATGGAATTGTTAAAACCATACTTAAGATGCCGAAACTACTATGTCAACTAATGAAACTATAACCTACTACTGTACCTCTGTGATTGTGATTATGATTCATTTCTTTCTTTAATTAATTGAAACAATTACTTTCCAAGCCAGAGGCACAGGGAAAATGATACACTTTAAAAAGGCAGCTAATTTAGTGTATCACATTTTGAGTGAGTCACTTTACAAATGTGTTATTGGCACTGTATGCCCTGCAGTCACATTACAAACTGCAACGTATTCATCAAAGGAATAGAGTTTTCTTGAAGAACAAATACATGGATCTCAGTAAACAGAAATAGCAAAACACCTATTGAAAATCATAGAGAAATCAGTGGCTCTGTAGCCTACTGCTTAAAACCCATGACAGTCTCACAGCATAAAGTCAATATCTATTACAACCCCAGCCTCAAAGTCAGGCCTCAACCACAATGAAAGTCTCACAATAACGGTAGTGAGGAAACAGCATAAATCATCCAATCAGATCGCATGGGTCACTTTTCAATGGAGTTTCATATATGGCTTTTATTGTGATCCGCCATGTTGAACTTCATAATCTATATCGACCCGGGTACATTTCAATCCTGCACATGAACGGAACATGGTTTCTGCCTCGGAAGGTAACTCAACTGTGATGTCGTGTCAAACTCTAGGGTTCTAACAACTGTTTGAACAGAAATCATGATGAACTCTGTGCACATAATGTAGAATCTCAGACATGTGCAAAGGACAGAAAATCATTTCATAATGTACCCTTGTGTTTTAAGAGGAAAGTCAGTTCCGCTAGCTTTTCCAGTGCCAAATGCTCAGTGGGCAATGGTCACCATTAGCCCCTAGCATTGTACTTGACGCCACTGACTCTCAGTACGGCCATGATAGTACTCTTTCCTGTTCTACAGGAAGTCCCATATCCTCCTATTGTATGGGAGCGCTCTATTTTCCTTTTAAAGGAATGGGGAAGTCCCACTACTCACATATTTTTTTGTTTGATTGGACAGGACAGAGGTCGAGTGGAAATATAAAGGAGAGTGTGTTAAATTAACAATGTGCTGGATTGGAACGCATGCTGATATGTGATTTGGAGGCAGCGGCTTCCAAGCCGAAACAGTTCGGTAGAGTTCGTGCATGTATGATGACGACATTGTGATGCGTTTCTTTGTTTTGGACTTCGATCAGGGTTTGTTCGAGCGCACACATTTTCTTTTCTGGAGACAAACCGAAGTTCGGAGCCGAAGTCTACGCCCCTTCGTTGGTGATTGGTAAAAGTAGGGATTCTTCAATAAAGTCTTTGTTGTCATTTACTGAACTGAAGCATGCTGACGCCATTAGACTGCTACCCTAGTCCACAGGGAACCCTTTCTGATCAGCAGACAGGTCAGACATACAGCCCAGACAATCAATCAATCAAATGTATTTCTAAAGCCCTTTTTAAATCAGAAGTTGTCCTAAATTACTTATATAATGTGGCTAGCAAAAACTCCCTAGCAAGGCAGGAACCTAGGAAGAAACCTCGATAGGAACTAGGCTCTGAGGGACGGAAGAACAGCCTGCTCTCAAGGTGGACAGCTCAATGGTGGGTCTATGCCTCGCCAAGCATGCGCTTCCATCCCTCTTCCCTTTGTAAAAATGTCAGGCCTCTCAGTCATCTGTGACGCTGCTTTGAGTGGGCGACGGAGCTAAATGCCCCGCTTGCCTCCACTTCACACCTGCTGTGCCCGTCCTTTAATACATGTCCTTTCACAGAAATGATCTAAAAACTGCTCGAGGCGGAGAGGATACTGGTGTGACTATCTGTCAGGATAGCTGAACCCCACGTCAATGTATCACACGCCCGCTGGCCAACTCTTCCCGGATGATCAAAATTACATTGAGGCTTTGATGGATTACTGCTATGACAGAGAAGATCGTCTGGATGAATGTGTATAACAATTTCATAAAACCAAAGGGGGAGTTAGGAATATATTTGGATTGTTAGAAGACAGAAAATCACTCGATTTTGAGTTAATAGTTCATGGAAATAGACAGGCTACGTAAGTGTTGGTCATACTGTGTTTGTTTACAAGTAACGAACCAGTATGATTAAATGCTTCCCTTTAGCCATGTGGCAGCGCTGCTTAAGTTTGCATCATCAGGTCCAATGTGGCTCAACTCAGTCACGCTCTGAGTCTAGGCGGAGAGAGAAAAGCACAACCATTTAATTGATGTTCTCTTCCATCAATGTTTATGAACCCCCAGCCTTCTCTAACAGTGTAGTCAGGCAGGGCACCTTCATTTCTAGCTATAGAAAGTATAGGCTTAAAGAGGAATATCAACTCTACTCTCCACTTCTTTGGAAAGCATACAGAAACCACTCTGAGAAGACAAAGAATATACTGTTGATGAAATGGTGCATTCGTGTTGAATCCACTCCTGTGTATTTCATTATTATGCTGTCTCTGATCTTTGAATCTCCCCCAGGAAGTTACATCTCTGGAGACAGTTCACAGAAAAGCATTGCCAACTAAGTGTAATTAGTGTGTGGCAAGAATTGAAATGATTAGAACGCTGGTGGTGCTTTGTTCATTTAAATGCAGGCGGGGGAGTAAAAATAACAATACTGCCACCATCAATAGATGTGGCTTAGATGCGCTGTTTATTTTTCTCTAATTACCGCAGCACGAATTATTGCAGATTCAAATGTATCAGAGATATTCAATATCACTTCTATTACAGTGAATTTAAACAAATGATCAGGCTCTCGTTTATTTTCAAAACTTTGCAGACCTAGCTCAACTAGCTCAAAATATTATTAGGGACTAACAAGTGAAAAGCCAAATCAACAATATCCCCATGTCATTATTTTGCATATATTACTGAGGATTTCTGAACAGCAAATTGTTTTTGTTAGAGATTTAAATGGTCACGAAAGCCCTGCTTTTTCTTCTCCTTTGAAATGCACTCATTTCAGGACGACTTCTATTCAGTCAAATCCCGTTATGTTCCAAATGACTGTCTGTGTAATTCAGCTCTGCTCCAGGAAAGAGATGCACATCAACCTGTATGTTTTGGTTGTCGGTGGGCAGAACTACCACTGTAACAAGCCTATCAGGCTTCAGAGCCAGCAGGATCCCTGTAAATCTTATCAAAGCTGTGCTACAAGGCGATAAGCCCTTTTAATATTTGAAATAGCCCACTGATGGATCCCTATCTCCATTTCTCCATTGAAAGACCACAAAGACACCTATGTACAGAGACCGTCTGACACACTTGTGCCTCCCATCACTTTCCCCCCCTCTCCTTTAACCCCAATCAAAAACGTTATCGCTGTGTCAAACCAACAGAGATTACACCTCTCTGTCCTGGTTGAGATCTAATCGACAGGCCTAGAACCACCGGTGGGATCCACTCTTGCTCTGTGACTGAGCCATGTTGTGTTGTACTATCTCTCCCAGTAGGGACTCGCCACAATGCAGACAAAAGGCAACACCGACCTATCTGCTCCACACAGCTCTAGTACACCACACTGCATTGTACCTGCTAGCCTAGTCGCTTCAAAGCACGTAATTGCGTGATGTGAATGATACACGCAATACTTGACTCACGCTGT
Source organism: Oncorhynchus kisutch (assembly GCF_002021735.2). Taxonomy (NCBI): domain Eukaryota; kingdom Metazoa; phylum Chordata; class Actinopteri; order Salmoniformes; family Salmonidae; genus Oncorhynchus; species Oncorhynchus kisutch. The sequence continues at coordinate 12,992,553 of NC_034198.2, read as the reverse complement.
TAGCCTACCAGTGACATCACGGCTTAATTTTTCAACAGATAAAAATGGTCTGTATCTCAAAATGCATACTACCGTGCTCGGAGCATGCAAATTGGAGCACGGGAGGGTCGGCGTGTGAGTCCAAATCAAAGTATAGCTGGCTAGCTAGATCACAATTCACACATATCTGTCACACCCTGATCCGCTTCACCTGTCTTTGTGCTTGTCTTCACCCCCTCTCCAGGTGTCACCAATCTTCCCCATTATCCTCGGTGTATTTGTTCTCTGTGTTCTCTGTCTGTTGCCAGTTCGTTGAGTTTGTCAAGCCTACCAGCGTTTTCCCCTTGCTCTTGTATTTTTCTAGTTCCTGTTTTCTAGTTTTCCCAGTTTTGACCATTCTGCCTGCCCTGACCCTGAGCCGGCCTGCCATTCTGTACCTTATTGACCTCTGCCTGCCCTGACCCCGAGACTGCCTGCTGTTCTGAACCTGATGGACTCTAATTACTGACCTCTGCCTGACCTTGACCTGTCATTTTGCCTGCCCCCTGTTCTAGTAATAAACTTGTGTTACTTCGACACTGTCTGCATCTGGGTCTTCTCCTGAAATGTGATAATATAGAGCTGATAATTGTGCAATTAAACGCTTGCTTTGTGTATACCTTATTTTGTCTCTATTGTCACCACGTCCTGGCTGGTATAAGGTTCAGTGAATGGCGAGATGCAGCATGAGGTAAAACAGTAGGGAGAGTGCGAGTGTTTCTCAAATGAAAGGTTTCATGCGTTCGCCACACTCTCCTCCTCACAACAACGTACTCAAGAGGACGTCCTCGGAGAATGCACTTGGAGCAAGAGAGTATGGAGCACGATAGTATGCATATTGAGAAACACCCATTGACTGCTAAATAGAATTGAAGAGTGATCTGATTCTCAGTCTTTTTTTCCCCTTCTAGTTTCCTACCCTCTATGCGCTTGGTTTTTCATTGCAGTTGTGCTAATCCTCGTACTGAATCCTCGTTATTCTTCTGAATATATGACTCAGGTTTTTTTTAAATCCCACTGTAATAAAGGGATAAGCATTATTGCACGTTGCGTAGGGAATAGAGAATGTGTTGGTAGTTAGTGTCATGACTTTAAAAGAAGATAAATTAGGCTAATTATTAGTGGTCAGCTCATTAACCCCTCTTCGTCTACTGCCCTGACGGTCTAGTCACAATCCCGAGAGGTTAATGACGGTAAGGAGGGAATGTTGGAGTGACGTTTCTATTTTTAGTAAGGTCTTGCCAAGCTTGGGCCAAGTACTGGGGACTACTAAGCCTGGGGAAGCAGATGCCGTATGTGTAAACATGTACTGTTGTAAACAATGTGCATCATGACGCATCCTCTGTTCTAAGTCTTCTAATTCACGGTTAACACTTACAGGGGCTTTCACCTACCTTCCTTCCTGCACTCAACTGTGGTGAGCTTGAACTTTAACACTTGGGGCTTAATACTGGGGATTACTAAGCAAACACATGTACAAATCATTAGGAACACCTTTCCATGACATAGACTGACCAGGAGAATCCAGGGTGAAAGCTAGAATCCCTTATTGACGTCACTTGTTAAATCCACTTCAATCAGTGTAGTTGAAAGGGAGGAGACAGGTTAAATAATGATTTTTAAGCCTTGAGACAATTCAGAGGGTGAATTGGCAGGACAATTTAAGTGCCTTTGAATGGGGCATGGCAGTAGGTGCCAGGCACACTGGTTTGAGTGTGTCATGAACTGCACTACAGTTTCCCGTGTGTATCAAGTTATGGTCCAGCACCCAAAGGACATCGAACCAACTTGACACAACTGTGGGATGCATTGGAGCCAAAATCCCTGTGAAACGATTTCTACACCTTTTAGCCTGCGACCCGATGAGTTGAGGCTGTTCTGAGGTGCAAAAGGGGGTGCAACTCAATATCAGGAAGGTTTTCCTAATGATTTGTACACTCAGTGTATGTGTATGTGTGAATACATATTGGTGTAAACAACATGCATCATGACGTATCATATATTCGAATAATGGTTCGTATTAAGCAAATACAGAGGTTTTGGGTGTTTATTTACACTCAACGACAATAGTTCCGAGCTCAAAGCCTGAAACGTTATAATGCAGGGTAAAATAGGATATAAAATAAAACTGTAGGTGAGAAATAGAAGGGTAGGTCCGAAATAGAACAGTCGAAATAAGAAACTGGTAGCAAAGCGAGAAATGTCAACCCTGTTGTGGTTAAAAGGGAGAGAAGTCAACAGACAGAAATAGGGACTTTACATCTCAATCTCCATTTAGGTCTAATCTATGGAGACGTTTCATCTGAGCGAAGCGTTTGCTTTGTGAAAAATAGCCTGGTAGAGGCGCCGACAGGTACAGATGGAGATGGAGATTTAGATAAAGAGAATGTGAAAAATCAAAGATGAGCAAAATATTAAGAAACCAAACAGACATTTTCAGCTTGGAACATGTAACACAACATTAGAAACCTCTCAGTATATGTAACCACTTGGTCACGGGTTTATACCATTGTGTGTTTACAGCTCCACACTTCTAAGGTTACGTGACGGATGTCAAACAACAGACATAGGACTATTAGAATCCATACCAGAGGCAGGATTAAGTTAGCTAAATATATTCATCTCTTCTCAGGGGGTAATAGCCTAGTTTGTTGGAAAGTGGTGGAGACCGGCCCAGTAATAATGAACAACAACAGGACTGAGTGCACTTGACGTGCCATTAGCTGTCCTTTCCTTTCAATACAAGTAATACATGTCCATGGGATGAAGGGGAGCCACAGCAAAATGGTGTGTGTTTGTGCGGGCGCGTGTGTGTGTGTGTGTGTGTGTGTGTGTGTGTGTGTGTGTGTGTGTGTGTGTGTGTGTGTGTGTGTGTGTGTGTGTGTGTGTGTGTGTGTGTGTGTGTGTGTGTGTGTGTGTGTGTGTGTGTGTGTGTGTGTGTGTGTGTGTGGCTTATGGCCCGTGGACCCTAATGGCCATAATGTGATACACTGGGTTCATAATTCAAGTTGGAATGCCGGGTGATTAAATCTTCATTACCACAGGTCTGACTCATTCCACTTCCATGTCATTTATTTGACTTGTTCTCCATGATGGAAGGTACACAAACCAACCAATACGAAAAACCTATAAAATGTCACAAAATAACAAATATATAAAGAAGAAAAGCACTTGAAACCAGGCTATTTACTCGACACAGTACTTTTCGACACTTTCCCCCTAACAATTCAAAGACGAATCGCCGTTGGGCAATGGCTGACATTTCTCCCAGTCATGGAGCATGGCCTTGTTATTTGGGGAGTCATATGTAGACGTTTACATCTGACAGGCATCCCTCCTTTTAGTGATGGCTGTCCTCTCCTGAGCAAGCGCCAGTGAAGGCATCTCAGAATAAGAGTGTAACCGCATAATACACTCTAGTCAGGAGTGTCCTCTCCTGAGCAAGCGCCAGTGAAGGCATCTCAGAATAAGAGTGTAACCGCATAATACACTCTAGTCAGGAGACACAGAGGAGTCTCCCCAATGGGACAGAGGAGCAGACAGCGTCTGTGTCTCAATTAATACCCTATTCCCAAATGAGTGTACTTCTTTTGACTAGACACACAGAGGGTTCTGAATAGGACCCTTGTCGAAAATAATGCCCTATATGGGGAATATAGGGTATTATTTGAGAGACAGCCTACAGTGTGTGCTTCTCCGGCCATATACAGTGTGAGCTGTGTTGACAGTGACCCTGTTGCTGCTTGTCCTACAGTTGTCATTACAGGATGATTGACACTGTACTGACTGGCGTTTGATCAGAAAAAAGCACAGTACTACATTAGCTGAAATAATGTTTGCAATAGAAATGCAAAAATGTCACAGCAGTATAGGAGTATGTTAATATATGAGAGGCTACACATTGGTGTGTTTATGTCTTAAAGTCCCAGTGCAGTCAAAAAAACAGATTTTCCTGTGTTTATATACACTGAGCGTACAAAAATTTAGGAACATTAATATTAAGTGTCAAGATCTCCAACACTTCTGGGTTTTTCACGCTCAACAGTTTCCCATGTTTATCAAGAATGGTCCCCCACCCAAAGGACATCCAGCCAACTTGACACAACTGTGGGAAGCATTGGAGTCAACATGGGCCAGCATCCCTGTGGAATGCTTTCAACACCTTGTAGAGTCCATGCCACAATGAAATGAAGCTGTTCTGAGGGCAAAAAGGGGGTTGCAATTCAATATTAGGAAGGTGTTCCTAATGTTTCTATACTCATATAACGTTATGCATTATGTTATTTATATTTTTGTTAAGAAAAACACATCTTAGCATATGACAATCAGTGGTGTAAAGTACTTAAGTAAAAACACTTTCAAGTACTACTTAATACATTTTTTGGGGTGTCTGTACTTTACTATTTATATTTTCACAAACTTTTACTTCAATACATTCCTAAGGAAAATAATGTACTTTTTACTCCATATATTTTCCCAGAAACACAAAAGTACTCGTTACATTTTGAATGCTTAGCAGGACAGAAACATTTTCACATTTTCACACTTATCAACAGATCATCCCATATCATGCTTACTGCCTCTGATCTGGTGGACTCATTAAACACACATTTTTTATTTTTTAAATGATGTCGAAGTGTTGTAGTGTGCCCCTGGCTATCCACAATTTTAAAACTAAAATACATTTCAAATGTTTTATACTTTTGATTCTTAAGTATATTTTGCAATTACATTTACTTTGATACTTAAGTGTATTTCAAATCAAATACATTGACGTTTACTCAAGTAGAATTTTGCTGGGTGTCACTTGTGCTCCCTCTCCGGCCTCTAGGTCACCAGGCTGCTCGTTATGGCGCCCACCTGACGCGCACCTGCACGTCATCAGACTCACCCTGATTACCTTCCCTATATATGTCACTCCCTTTGGTTCCTTCCCCAGGCGTTATTGTTTCTGTTCCTGTATCATGTCTGTGCGTTGTTTGTGTTTCTTATTTTGTACAAGGTTGTATTTATTTATTAAAACACTCACTCCCTGAACTTGCTTCCCGACTCTCAGCAAACATTGTTACACTGGGTGACTTTCACTTTTACTTGAGTCATGTTCTGTTAAGGTGTCTTTACTATTACTCAAATATGACAATTGGGTATTTTTTTCCACCACCGATGACAATTTGCATTATAGAACACAAACCTACATAGAGAATTTCAATCATGCCGGTTAACCTATTTTTTTTTCCAGCAATGTAGAAATAACCTAGATATTGTAGAGTATATTACATTTCTCAGTACAATTTAAAGAGACAACCAACAGTATCCTGGCAGATTGTTGTGTATGCTTTGCCTCAAGGACTGCACCATGTTCCACAGGGTTTCCACACTTTCAATTTCTGTGTGCTAAGAAACCCAACCCAAGACACCTCAGAAATCGCTGCCAGCAATTTATGGGCCATAACCGCCTCTGTTTTAAAGAAATGGTTTACTGACTACTTTGTAGAGGCTTGCTGTGCTGCAATACCACTGGGTAGTACCACAGAGGTCCGTAGCTTCAGAACTGCGCAGAGGAGAACAAACTCAAAAACATCTGTCAGACTTAAAGACATCTTGAGCCAAAGGAGGTATGCACATTAGTAGCGGAATCATCATACTCACCCTTTTCACGTCTTTTCCAAACGTCTCGCTGAAGCTAGTGCCCAGAATTTCAAACTGAACATGAGAATTGGATCCATTCGCTTTGAAATCCATTGTTCCTGTGAGACCTGTGATATGTCCCTGTGAGGAGAGAGAGAGGGAGGCAGAAAGAGAGAGATAATATCGTTTCAATTTCTAGAGTGAGGTCTCAGTGTCATGACAAGACCAACTGTCAAATCAAATGTGATTGGTCACATACACATGGTTAGCAGATGTTAATGTGAGTGTAGTGAAATGCTTGTGCATCTAGATCCGACAGTGCAGTAATATATCAAAAGTAATCTAACAATTCCCCAACAACTACCTAATACACACATCTAAAGGGAGGAATAATAATATCTACAGTTGAAGTCGGATGTTTACATACACTTAGGTTGGAGTCATTAAAACTAGTTTTTCAACCACTCCACAAATTTCTTGTTAACAAACTATAGTTTTGGCAAGTTATTTAGGACATCTACTTTGTGCATGACACAAGTCATTTTTTGGGTCGGCTTCTTAGATCCACTGTCCTGGGTGGTGGTCCAAACAAAGGATTCGCTTCGAGAAAGTCGTGTGCCTGGTCATAATGTTGGTAAGTTGACGTAATTTTTATATCCAATAGTTCTTCCTGGCTGTATGTAATAACACTTAAGATTTTCTGAGCTAACAATGTAAGAAATAATACATAAAAAAACGAAATACTGCGTAGTTTCCAAAGGAATCGAAGAAAGGCGACCATCTCTGTCATCGCCATCCTGCTTTAAATAGTCCTTTAATATCAAGTCCATAATGAAATCGGTGCACTCCCTAACATGGAACCCAAATTGGCTGCGCGCGTGCGCTATCGTGCATACATTTATTTTGTCCCCTAAACCAAACGTGATCATGACATGCAGGTTAAAATATCAAAACAAACTCTGAACCAATGACATTCATTTGGGGACAGGTCGAAGCATTAAACATGTATGGCAATTTAGCTCGTTAGCTTGCACTTGCTAGCTAATTTGTCCTATTTAGATAGCTTGCTGTTGCTAGCTAATTTGTCCTGGGATATAAACATTGATTGTTATTTTAACTGAAATGCACAGGTACTCCGACAATTAATCCACACATAAAACGGCCAACTGAATCGTTTTTCATCTCTTCTCCTTCCAGGCTTTTCATCTTTGAACTTATATAGTGATTGGCATCTACACTCTCATAGTATTACCACGACGACCGGCAAAACATTTAGTCTTTCAATGGGTACCTGCTTCTATAAACCAATGAGGAGATGGGAGAGGCAGGACTTGCAGCGCGATCTGCATCAGAAATAGGAATGACTTCTATTTTAGCCCTTGGCATCGCAGACGCTCGTTGGCGCACGTGAGCAGTGTGGGTGCAATAATTGAATAACATGGTTTTCTACATTTATTTTGCGACGCTCGTGCACGCGACGTGTCCGGTCTGGTCAGCATGTGAGCCAATTAATATTGTGGTTGAATCAGTTTGCATGTTTGAACCAATGTCACTGTGCTAGGGACAGGCCAATTTCTCTGAGACAAATACAGTCAAGCCCAAAATTATTGGCACCCTTGGTAAAGATGAGCAAAAAAGACAATAGGTGAGAAATAATCCAAATACTGAGCTATATTTTATGGAAAAGAAATTGGAAAATTATATTATTTTATACTAATACAATTGCTCAGAGAAAGAGAATTTGTTAAACGAGTAATAATTTATTTTTGCAAAATGTATGTGGGGCAAAACTATTGACAACCCTATTTTCAAAACCTCATCTTGCGAGGATAACGGCATTGAGCATTTTTCTAAAATGTTTTGTGAGATTGGAGAAAACATTGGGAGTGATCTTAGACAATTCCTCCATAAAGAATATTTCCAGACCCTTGACATCCTTTGTCTATGCTTATGGACTGCTTTCTTCAATTCAAAACCCAGGTTTAAAATGGGGTTCAAGTCCAGAGACTGATGTTGATTTTGGGGACATTTATTTGCAGATTTTGATGTGTGCGTGGGGTTATTGTCTTACTGGAAGATCTACTTACTGTCAAGTTTCAACCTCCTGACAGAGACAACCAGATGTTTGGCCAAAATGTCCTGGTACTGGGTGAAGTTCATGATGTCGTTGACCTTAAAGGGATAGCTCACCCAAATTACAAAATGACATATTGGGTTCCTTACCCAGTAAGCATTCTATGGACAAGGTATGACAGCAATTCATGGTTTAGTTTAGTTTACCTGGCACTGTTTCCACATGCTAACATTTTAGCCTCTCTGGGACAAATCCCATTCAAGTCAAAGGTAATGCATGTTTTATATTTTATTTCTGTGTTTTGTGTGGCGCCTGCAGGGTTGAAATATGCTACCCTCTTTGTTTACTATTGGGCTATAATCAGACAATAGCTTCTTATGCTTTCGCCGAAAAGCGTTTTTAAAATCTGACATGTTGGCTGGATTCACAACGAGTGTAGCTTTAATTGAGTATCTTACATGTGTGATTTAATGAAAGTTTGAGTTTTATGTCATTTTTAAAAAATTTGCCGCGCTGCATTTTCCCTGTTTTTTCCCAAGTGGGACGCAACCGTCCCCTATACCATAAGAAGTTAAAGAAAAAAATAAGCAAACACGTTTGTTGTTCGCCAAAAGGAATGTGGGTGACTCCCCAAACATATGGAAGAAGGTACTCTGGTCAGATGAGACTAATATTGAACTTTATGGCCATCAAGGAAAACGCTATGCCTGGCGCAAACCCAAAACCTCTCATCACCCTGAGAACACCATCCCCATAGTGAAGCATGGTGGTGGCAGCATCAAGCTGTGGAGATGTTTTTCATTGGCAGGGACTGGGAAACTGGTCAGAATTGAAGGAATTATATATGGTGCTAAATACAGGGAAATTCTTGAGGGAAATCTGTTTCAGTCTTCCAGAGATTTGAGAAGGTTCACCTTCCAGCCGGACAATGACCCTAAGCATACTGCTAAAGCAACACTCGAGTGGTTTAAGGGGAAACATTTAAATATCTTGGAATGGCCAAGTCAAAGCCCAGTCCTCAAACCATACAACTTGAAGGAGAAGGAGCAGTTTTGCCTTGAAGAATGGGCAAAAATCCCAGGGGCTAGATGTGCCAAGCTTATAGAGACCCAAGAGACTTGCAGCTATAATTGCTGCAAAAGGTGGCTCTACAAAGTATTGACTTTGGGCGGGTAAATAGTTATGCACGCTCAAGTTTTCTGTTTTTTTTGTCTTATTTATTTTGTCTTATTTATTTCAAATATTTTGCATCTTCAAAGTGGTAGGCATGTTGTGTAAATCAAATGATACAACTCCCCTAAAATCCATTTTAATTCCAGGTTGCAAGGCAACAACATAGGAAAAATGCCAAGGGGGAAAAATACTTTCGCAAGCCTCTGTATATATATATATATATATATATATAGAAAAAGGTTCATATTCATGTTCTGAACTAAAATGTTGTACTATATTTACCATCTGGATGTTCTCCAGCATGGACCAGCCTCCGTTCCATGGCTTGGTGGACTTCTTGATGCAGTTGAGACTGGCCATGCTGTGCCACTTCCTGTCCACCAACTTCCTGTGGAAGGCATTGGCCAGAGCCAGCACGCTGTCATACAGGTACAGGTTGGACACCTGAAGTACAGACAGTCAAAGGCATATAGAGAGAGTGAGGAGGGAGAAAACAGCATAGAATTAGATATAGAACTCTACAATGGACATTGGCATCATAGCAACATAACTGAAAATCAACCATCTTGGTCATTCTAGAAACGGATACAATTGTAAAATGTTGTATTAAACAATACATTTCCAGGATCTCTGTTGAAAACACACACAACAGAGATTGGAGACCATGGAAACCAGTTAAACATTGATATGTGATTAAATCATTGTTGATGCACAACCTATTCAGTGTACAAAAGTAAAATTGAAGCTGCACCATTAAGGAATGGTAGGACTGGTGTGTTTTGATGTTTTAATAGGACCAGGATTTCCAATGGGTATTGTCTGTATGTGCGGCATGAGGACATGGAAAGGTACTGCATAAACAAAGCTCAGAAAAGCTTCATAAACAGAGCCCTGTGGTTATTGCTCTTAGCAGCACCACAGATGTTGCTCTGGCTCTGATGGGGAGTGAAGGGGTGCTAATCCTAATTACCTCCGGGAATAGAAGGCACTCTGACTGGGAGTGGGACACAGCTGGGGACATCAGGAACCGCTGGGCTGAATGAGCCCCACATGAGGCCCCCCAAAACACACATGCATTCACACTCTCAGACAGACACACACGTGCATGCGCGCCCGCATGGCGCACGCAGGCCCGCAAGACGCCCACGCACACTCACACAGACACATATACACACACGCCCCTATCAAAGTGACACACAGCATGACAGTCCCCTTGACCAGATGTGAGTCCAGCTCCAGAGTCAACCCAGCGCCATGGAGCAGAAACTAAACGCACAGTGACAAATAAGCAGCGGAGCAGTCCAACTGTTTCAGAGGCAGAAGACGCAGACATCACACTAGGCTATGATAATGACATCCTCTGCACTGACAATTCATGCCGTCTCCCTTCTCCACCACATTGGAAAAGCAACATTAAGAATCTGCCCCTTTAAAAAAAAAAAAAATGACATACCCAAATCTAACTGCCTGTAGCTCAGGACAAGGACATGCACATTCTTGATACCATTTGAAAGGAAACACTTTAAAGTTTGTGGAAATGTGAAATGAATGTAGGAGAATATACCACATTAGAACTGGTAAAATATATTTTTTTGTACCATCATCTTTGAAATGCAACAGGATGGCCATAATGTATTATTCCATCCCAGGCGCACTTGAGATTTTGGCCACTCAATGGCAGCAGTGTATAAACTGATCCAATGAACCATCACATTTCTGTTCAAAATGTTGTATCAGGACTGCCCAAATGTGCCTAATTGGTTTATTAATACATTTTCAAATTCATAACTGTGCACTCTCCTCACAATAGCATGGTATTATTTCACTGTAATAGCTACTGTAAATTGAACAGTGTAGTTAGATTAACAAGAATTTAAGCTTTCTGCCAATATCAGATATGTCAATGTCCTGGGAAATGTTCTTGTTACTTACAACCTCATGCTAATCACATTAGCCTACATTAGATCAACCGTCCCATGGGGGACACACCGATCCTGTAGAGGTTACAACATGGAGCTGCATCCGCATGATAATACTATAGGCTATGGCACACATTCACCCCACATCATGATATGATAACTTAATTATTATGCCTTTTGTCATTTTAGAGTGTGAACATGACATATGGATGAGGATCAGGCCAACAATGTGCAGGCCTACTAGAGTGTAGTAATGCATAGAGCTGTCTACACTAGTCTGTGGCCAGAGTAGAAGCCTCAAGGACAACTATGAGCCGGGCTAACTAAGTCGAGGCAGGGCTAAAGCTGAGCAGGGCTAACTAAGGCTGGGCTGCGGACTGCATCTGCTGGGTAGTTTGTAACTGAAGACCTGGGACAGCGACACTGGCTACAACGTCCCCATCAATCCCAACCCCCTGGACCTAAATCTCTCTATCACTGACAGAGAAGGCAAGAACAACAACAACGAGCATTCTCCCTATGTTTTCTCCCCGTGCCCGTGTCACCCTTCTTCAGTCCTCTCCTCCGCCTTGTTGTTAGCTGTGTGTGGCCTGTCCTGATCTCTGTGTTTTTGAGAATAACCTTCAGATTACTTCACTATCACAACAGGTTTGATGCAAGAGGTTCAACCAGAGATCAACAAGTGACCCCTTTAGAAGCCTCAATCAAGAGATCTGTGATCAGCGATCTCAGTCAAACACAATGTCACCCAGAGAAGTGGAATGGAACGCCACATTGTGGAAGTGATTTGGTGTACGCCAGTACGACCTGCTACTGGCTCTGAGTAAATCAAGCTTGTGTGTCTACACTATGTATGCGGATGACTCAACACTATACAAGTCAGCTACAACAGCGAGTAAAATCATTGCAACACTTAACAAAGATCTACAGTCAGTTTCAGAATGGGTGGCAAGGAATAAGTTAGTCCTAAATATTTTGAAAAATAAACGCATTGTATTTGGTACAAATCATTCACTAAACCCCAAATACCTCAACTAAATATTGTAATGAATCATGTGGAAATTGAGATGACTAAACTGAGGAGACTAAACTGCTTAGAGTAACCCTGGATTGTAAACTGTTAAGGTCAAAACAAATTGATACAGCAGTAGCTAAGATGGGGAGAACAACAATATCAAAAAGGCAGGTCCTACAGGCCCTAGTTTAGTCACACCCGGACTACTGCCCTGCCGTGTGGTCAGGTGCCATAAAGAGAGACTTGGGAAAACTACAACTGTCCCAGAACAGGGCAGCACAGCTGGCCCTTAAATGTACACGTAGATCTAACATGAATAATATGCATGTCAATCTCTCATTGCTCAGTAGAGAAGTGAATGACTTCATCACTACTTGTTTTGGTAAGAATTACTGACATGTTGAATGCACCGAGCTGTCTGTTTAAACTACTAGCACACAGCTCGGACACATACATATCCCACAAGACATGCCGCCAGAGGTCTCCTCACAGTACCAAAGTCCAGATCAGACAATGGGAAGTGCATACTACTACATAGAGCCATGGCTACATGAAACTCTATTCCACATCAAGTAACTCACAGACGCAGTCAAATCAGATAAAAAAAACTGATAAAAATACACCTTATGTGAAGAGTCACACACACAGGTACAAACACACACATACACACAAACATAGCATACACACTATACACACACGTACACCTGGATTGTGTGTTGTACTAGAGTGGTAGCCAGAGGGCACACACTTAAGTATTGTGAAATCTGTTTTAAAAATGTATTAGTGTACTGTATATTAATGCCTTAATTTTTTATGGACTCCAGGAACAGTAGTAATGGGGATCCACAATAAATACAAAATACAAATACCGACCGAGTGAACGTGCGGATATGACTAATTTGTTAATACATGGCGAACTGACATCTTTCCAGGGGGGAAGTAGATACAGTAGTGTTGAAATTGCTAATTTTGTGATAAACAGCTGACGGGGTTCGCCGGCAGCATGAACCAGCGTTTGCCATGTCACGAAGGTGATTTAACATCAAAGAGCATTTAACCCCCTTTTTTCATGAATTATTGAGATAGGAGCCCCCTGAGGAGTTGGGCCATCTGCTAACGGTTAGCGATAGCGAGAGTTCAGGTGGGTTCAAGTTTTTTTTCTTCCATTCGGAGACACCTCTGGTTACATAAATGAGGAACAGAGGGGAGGGATGTCAGAGAGCAGCATCCGTGTGATTTTGTTGGGTGGCTGATTGATCATGTCTAGCTGCTATCTAGCTGCCATATCAAAGGGGTATCTATGATACATTTGTCATTTTGTTGATTCCTATACTGCATGTATTCAAAAGGGGTAATGTATTCAAAAACATATTCTTGACAATAAACTGCAGGAAGTACTCAGCGTTTACTCAACCGAGTTTGCGAGAATGTCCGACTATTATTTGTTGGATTGTTATCAATAAACCCTGAACAGTTTAAACCTCCCATAGTTTAAAAAAAAATCTACCTCCAATAGTTAGTTAAATAGCTACCTAGACTATCTGCATGGACCCTTTTTGCACTAACGTTTTTGACTCATCACGTACGCTGATGCCAATGTTTATTATCTATCCTCTTGCCAAGTCACTCTATTCCTAGTTATATGTAAATACCTACCTCAATTACCTCACACCCCCTGCACATCGACTCTGTACTGGTACCCTGTGTATACAGCCAAGTTATCGTTACTCTGTCTATTTATTATTGAGTATTTTCTTTCTCTCTGCATTTTGTATGAAGCATATGTGACTAATAAAATTTGATTCATTTTTTGGGGGGAATGAAGTGCAGGTTACTTGATGAGTAAACTAGAAACATGTATATGAGTGGGATGTTTAGTCTGAAAAAAAGACTTTTGAGAGACTCAGGAGACTGAAAGCAAAACAACTAAACAAAACAAAATGAGTGTCACGTCCTGACCTTTTTTTATGTCTCTATTTTTAGGTTGGTCAGGGCGTGAGTTGGGGTGGATATTCTATATTTTGTTCTATGTTTGTATTTCTCGGTGTTTGGCCTGGTATGGTTCCCAATCAGAGGCAGCTGTCAATCGTTGTCTCTGATTGAGAACCATACTTAGGCAGCCTGTTTTCGCCTTTGAGTTGTGGGTAGTTGTTTTCTGTCTCTGTCTCTGTACCAGACAGGACTGTTTCATATGTTCCGTTTTGTTATTTTTGTTCTAGTGTTCAGTGTAATTAAAAGATCATGAACATGTACCACGCTGCACCTTGGTCCTCTCCTTCTTCCACCTACGACAGCCGTTCCAATGAGTCAATAGGAACCACAGGGTATCTAACGCCTCGCTAGCATCCTTGTCCTCTCAACCATAGAAATAGAATCACAAGAATTGGTATCCCCATTCTCCTATTGATTATATTTATATGCTCTCAACCAACTTTTCTTTATCTGTCCTTCAGACCCCAAACACCTGTCACTGTATTCCAGCACATGTCAATAGCCCAGCCTTGTGTAACTTCTCATCATCCATTGTCACGCAATAGGAGATACACAATACAGTATGTGCTGTTGACCCTCGGGGGCCTCAGGGGCCCCCAGGTCACAGGATCAGTGATACTCTAAACAATCAGAAGGCTCTTTAATTCTGGGGCTATCACTGCCATAGCATGTGACAGGGGTCACTGACTTTGTCCCATTGGCAGCATCAGATAACAGTAAAAGAAAACATTGGCATAGAACTCAAATGTATTCAATACACATACTTGTTATTTCTTATGTATTTGTTATGATCGACCTTGAACATATTCATGAAGCGCAAGTGCAATTTGGCTCTGAATGTCATATGTGGTGATAGACTTTTTTTCCTGAACAAATCTCCTGACCAGGAATAACTCGGGACTAGGGCCCCTGGTCAGGTAACATGGTCAGGAAAGAGTCTCGACCCTGGGCATATACAGTAGAAGTTGAAAGTTTACATACACCTTAGCCAAAAACATTTAGACTCCGTTTTTCACAATTCCTGACAGTTAATCCTAGTAAAAATTCCCTCTCTTAGGGCAGTTAGGATCACCACTTCATTTTAAGAATGTGAAATGTCAGAATAATAGTAGAGAGAATGATTTATTTCAGATTTTATTTAATTCATCACATTCTCAGTGGGTCAGAAGTTTACATACACTCAATTATCATTTGGTAGCATTTCCTTAAAATTGTTTAACTTGAAGTAAAACATTTCCACAAGCTTCCCACAATATGTTGGGTGAATTTTGGCCCATTCCTCCTGACAAACCTGAGTCAGGTTTGTAGGCCTCCTTACTCGCACACGCTTTTTCAGTTCTGCCAACACATCTTCTTTGGGATTGAGGTCAGGGCATTGTGATGGCCACTCCAATACCTTGACTTTGTTGTCCTTAAGCCATTTTGCCACAAATTTGGGAGTATGCTTGAGGTCATTGTCCATTTGGAAGACCCATTTGTGACCAAGCTTTAACTTCCAACATCTTGAGATGTTGCTTCAATGTATCCACATAATTTTCCTCCCTCATGACGCCATCTATTTTGTGAAGTGCACCAGTCCCTCCTGCAACAAAGCACCCCCACAACATGATGCTGCCACCCCCGTGCTTCATGGTTGGGATGGTGTTCTTCGGCTTGCAAGCTCCCCCCCCTTTTTCCTCCAAACATAACAATGGTCATTATGGCCAAACAGTTCTATTTTTGTTTCATCAGACCAGAAGACATTTCTCCAAAAAGTATGATCTTGGTCACCATGTGCAGTTGCAAACCGTAGTCTGGCTTTTTTATGGCGGTTTTGGAGCAGTGAATTATTCCTTGCTGAGCAGCCTTTCAGGTTATGATGTCATGTAAAGAGGCACTTTGAGTTTTATTGTAGGCCTTGAAGTACATCCACAGGTACACCTCCTACTGACTCAAATGATGTCAATTAGCCTTTCAGAAGCTTCTAAAGCTATGACATCATTATCTGGAATTTTCCAAGCTGTTTAAAGGCACAGTCAACTTAGGGTATGTAAACTTCTGACCCACTGGAATTGCGATACAGTGAATTAGAAGTGAAATAATCTGTCTGTAAACAATTGTTGGAAAAATGACTTGTGTCATGCACAAAGTAGATGTCCTAACCGACTTGCCAAAACTATAGTTTTTTAACAAGAAATTTGTTGAGTGGTTGAAAAACAAGTTTTAATGACTCCAACCTAAGTGTATGTAAACATCCGACTTCAACTGTAAGACCTTGATGTGAAGGTGCCAGAAAAGGTCCCTTGTTGAACTGACCTCCAGTGACTGTAGGTATCCTTCCTGTGGGTCACAGAGCAGGGAGGAGATGCGGTGGTTGTTCCTCATGCAGCGCACGTTGCTGTCCCTCCACAGAGGAAAGATCTGACGAATCACTGTCATCCGCCCCAAAGCACTGTGTGCCAGCTCCATGATCTCTGTGTCGCTGATCTCCTATAACGAGCGGGGCAGAGAAGGGGAGAGGTTGAGAGAAGGGGTCAGACATGTTACAGCATAAAAAAACTCTATAGAGGTGAAGTTGAAACAAAAACTGTCCTGCCTGTAACTACTATGACAAGGTTGAACAGAGTCCCTGTGTATGGTCACCACATAAAAACAGTCTCAGTTGGACTAGTGTCAGTCTTATCAGTTGTTGTCAGTCTCCTGACAAGACCGACAAGTCCTGCTGAGACTGTCCTTATACGGACACTGTACCTGAAGAGTATTTTCATTTTGATTCAGAACAGGCATGGGCACAGTGACCAAACCCATCTAAACAGCACAATGCACATGAGAATGGAAACCCACAATCAATATTCAAGCAATTTTCTGCATGTAGAAACTGCAATATCCGCTGAGGGAAAGAGTGTGTCAGAGGGAAATTGGTCATTTAAATGTTTGACGTCCAAGTGAAAGAGTCATGAAAAGGGAAAACTTAAGCGAGAGCTGTGTCCTCAGAAATCTATGGTGTACGGTGTCCATATTAGGACAGCTTCGGTCTCAGCAGGTGGCAGTGCTGCAGGAGCTGTATCCTTAGGATGAATCTCTTAGACTAGTAGGAATAAGGATGCTTTGATTCATGGTGAAAGAGCATATTCCTTCTGCTCTTTCGTTTTCCTTGGGTCTGCTTGCTGTTGACAACACATAGCTCACTCAGCCTCCAGGCAATCTCTGAGCTCCTGCCGGGGAGACCCACCCGACCCAGGGCCCCATTATCTCACCCACCACATCCACCCCCAGGATAGGTGCTAGTCAGCCACTGCCAGTTCCCAGGCTCCCTGCTCACCCCACCATCACAGCTGTTGGCTTGTCTTCTCATATTTCTCTGTTTTTGTGGTATTTTCTGCTTGCTTGGGCTTTCTGTCTGTCTGAAGCAGCAGGGAAGCCTACGGTTCTATATCACTTCCACATCAATGAGAGAGTTGATTCTTGCATGATTTGGTAATAATAATAGGCACATCTGCTGCTGACCGTTTGGCATGATTCATTCATGCGACAATTATAATGTGATATAGGGGAAATAAATGCTGGTCGCAGCTTTATAAAATAATACTCAGAGCTGACACATGAGTTAAGTGCAGATTCTCTGACAAAATTAGGAAGCAAAGCAGTGTGGGTAATGTTTAACTCATCATCACATTCTTATTTTCTCCACATAAAGATGCCAAAGTTTTACACACTGATTTTTTCAGGTAAATGTACATCTGGAAATCCCCACAGCAGTGTAGGCCAGGAGGAGGGTTGGGGGTTGGTTTAGCCTCCTAAAGCTCTTCTCCACGTTCTGAGCCTGGCCTCCCATGCCCCTCCGGATTTCACACTCTAACAACTGCAGGTGCTGTACAGACTGGGCCTCTATCATGCCAACCCCTGGGGAAGACCATCTGGTCATCCAACAGGTCCGAAGACTGGAGCCAAGCTACTCTAGACTCTCAAGCCCCAGACAGGAGAGTGGCCCAGGGTAGGGACGATTGACAATAGACTATGGACTTGCAATGAGTGTACGAGACATTAAGGACACATGGTCTTTCCATGACATAGACTGACCAGGTGAATCCAGGTGAAAGCTATGATCCCTTATTGATGTCACAAATAGTTGTTAAATCCACTTTAATCAGTGTAGATGAAGGGGAGGAGACAGATTAAATAAGGACTTTTAAGCCTTGAGACAATTGAGAAATGGATTGTGTATGTGTGCCATTCAGAGAGTGAATGGGCAAGACAAAATATTTAAGTGCCCTTGAATGGTGTATGGGAGTAGGTGCCAGGTGCACCATTTTGGGTTTTGCGACACTGCTGGGTTTTTCACACTCAAAAGTTTTACATGTGCATCAAGAATGGAAGGTGTTCTTAATGTTTTGTACACTCAGCGTATAACAGACGGATATTTGGATGGAGGACACAACTGTTTACCCCTGGCAAAAGTCCATGATCTCTTTCATAAACACTCATGTTTATTTAGACAGAGTAGTGTTGATCTTGGCCTGGGCCTTTGCAGCCCCTGTAGCAGATGAATAAGTAATGTAAAGCTACAGCATTGTTCTGGAAGATCTATCTGATAGTACAACACCAAGGTTAGAGTGTCTCAGCTAGGACAAGCTAGCTACACAGTGTGAAAGTGCAATATGGTGGTACTGGAACCATACATTGCAGGCTCAATATTACGATGAAAAACGATTTGCTGGTTCTGACAGAAAAACTATAAATAGTTTTTAACAAGCAGCCTCAAAAGCAACATAATTTTTTTAACCTAAATTATTAACAGTGCACACACACAGTAGGGGGGAGTGGGGTAAGCTGAGCCTAAGGGGTAAACTGAGCCTAAGGGATAACCTGAGACACCTTTTTTTCTAGGAAACTATACACAAAATTAATAATTAGACCATATATTTCAGAAGAGGTCATCTTTTCATGGAGGAAGAAACAACATGGACAAAGTGCTAAGCAGGTTACGTCCAAAAATGGGATTTTTACAAAGTAAAATGAAGTTAGAGGTTAGGCGTTTCATGATGCTTGTGTCTAAACCAAAGAAGATCCATTTTAGACTGTTTATACATCAATTGGGGTCTCTATACGCTTTAATATGAGGTCCTAAACCTAGCATGAAAGGCCATCATTGTAGCTGTAGGGGCTAATAGTCTAAATGTTTGCACTATGGTAAGTTGAGCTGATGGTTGAGTCAGTAGCAAGTTGAGCAAATTGAAGTGCTTTCTTCCCAGGCATAATGCAAGGCATTATTGCTGAGATATGAAGTAACAACAGGGCCGTGTCTATGTAAAAAGTGTTACAAAAAAGTGTTTGATAGGTCTTCAACCTGTTAAAATGTGCTTAAAATGTTTAAAAGAAAAGACCAAGACAAAAAGAGATTGTGATTTTGTTGAGTTGTGGTTTTAGAAACCTAGTGGTAATATCTCATACAGTTTACATGAACTCTGATTATTTCCAGGATACACAACATCCTGAAATATATGTAGATATCTTTGTAAGATAGAATACTATATTTTCCTTGATGGAGTGATGCTGAATGTAAAGAATTGCTTCCCTGCGTGATTCTGCACAACTCTGGAACATCTGAGTCACGCAAACTTCTGATCTCTCTTTAAAGAAAATCCGTATCCTAACGCTTTTCTCAGAAACATATTCTTTTGAATAGTTTTTTCTTATTCATTTTGACTGATGTCAAATGTAATTGAACAACAAAGAAACTCTAAGGCTACACTAATTAAACACATTTCTATATTAGCAACAAATATTATGTCTGATGATGTTCAAAGCAAATGATCCATGCAGGGTCTCCATATTTAACAATAGCATTTTATTTATTTAATCAATTTTAGAATGAGGCTGTAACATAACAAAACGTGGGGAAAGTCAAGGGGTCTGAATACTTTCCGAATGCACTGTATATATGCTATGTATGTTAATAGTGTATATTGTTTTTTTTAAAGCAGACTGTAGGCAGTGTGTCTCGAGTGCACAAATTGAGTGTCTTGTCTCGGTGTCAGATACATTTTTACTCTGTCTTGACTCGGTCTTGGACAATGAGTCATTTCTTCCTGAGACCTGCCGAGCCCAGCGGAATAAAAAAAACTCAGAATGATCAGCTCCCATTCAGTCAGCTTCTAGAAATGCTTTTGCCAGGCCAAACATCCACAGTCCTTTCATAATACAGGTAACTGCCAAAATAAAGGAAACGCTAACATAAAGTGTCTTAAGAGGGCATTGGACCACTATGAGCCAGACCAGCTTCAATCCACCATGGCATAGATTCTAGTGTATGGAACGCTATTGGAAGGATGTGACACCATTCTTCCATGACAAATTCCATCATTTGGTGTTTTATTGATGTTGGTGGAAAATGCTGTCTCAGGCACCGCTACAGAATCTCCCATTATTGTTGAATTGGGTTTAGATCTGGTGACTGAGATGGCTATGGTATATGGTTTACATCGTATTCATGCTCATCAAACCATTCAAACCATTCAGTGACCACTCGTGCCCTGTGGATGGGGACATAGACATGGTAGGCAAAATAATGTCCTGTCCAGCATTTTTATACATGACCTTAAGCATGATAGGATGTTAATTGCTTAATTTACTCAGGAATAGTGTTGTTACATGACCGTATTACCACCATACCAGAGGTTGCGAGTCATGAAGGCAGTGAAATTATACGTGACCGTTTACGGTAATGCTGATGGTCATTAGCAGCCTACCAAACGTTCTAACTGCCTGGTATTCAGCAATATATTGTCCCTGTAATCACTATGACATCAATGCAAATGTGATCGAAAATCTAATCAAACACTTCATGAGAGCCCATGAGCTCATGTTGCGCAACATTTCTATAGGCTATGCAATTGCGTCAGAAAACAGAGTGATGGCCTCTATTAAAAAGAGGAGGCTCCCATTCACTTTCTATAGTCTAGGCCAACTGTATTTATTTAACAACTTTCATAATATTAAGCACATTGTTTCTCTTTACAACAGTGTCACGCCTGCTCCCTCTCTTCTTCCCTGGCACTCGAGGGCGCCAGGCCGCCCTGCGCTATGCACTCCTATCACCATCATTACGCACATCTTCTTCCCTAGTCATTCACATCAGAGATTCATTGGACTCACCTGGACTCAATCACCTGTGTTACTACCTCCCCTATATCTGTCTGTTCCCCAGCTCTGTTCCTCGCTTAAGAATTGACTAATGTATGTCGTTGGGTTACCCAGTTCTGGCCCTATTCCTGTCCTGTGTCAAATTAAATGTTCAGTCACTGTACCTGCTTCTCTACTCCAGCGTCAGTTCTTCCAGAAAGCTGAAGCCACCCAACGAAGCATCGGGGAGCGCTGGCTTTTCGGTTGGTGTTAATTATCGGCAATTACTGTGAGACCTGCAGTTCTTTGCTTGATAATCACTTGCTGACGAATTTTCATATCCGCCACAGCCTTACTCAGGAACCACACCTGTGTGGAAGCACCTGCTTTCAATATACTTTGTATCACTCAATCGCTGAAGTGTTTCCATGATTTTGTCAGTTACCTGTACATTCATGTCCACTGCTAACTTTATGCCTAACCTTATATACTGCATTTTTACTATATACAGCCAATTTTGACTTTGCAGCAGGCCCAACTAGTGGAAATCTCTCAGCTGTGCCTCCAGAACAAGACTCATCCCAATAAATGTCAACTTGCTCTGTGCAGCTACTTGGGAAGAGTGGGGGAAATTGTTTGAAAGTTGAGCACTCACTATCTCTGTTTAAAATGGTCTGTTCCCGAGTGTGTACATTTAAGTCTAAATATCTTTCATGATAAGAAGTAGCTTAGTATTGAGAAGATATGATAAAAACATAGCTTGACCAGTCTTGATTAGCCCTCGGAAGCCCCGCCTTCCTGGCTCTGATACCAGGGATCGCATGAGTTTCCTCAATTTAGCACAGGTCTTCAGCGAGCCCAAGTTCCCTGACGGCGCAGGGACAAAATATGTTATACCTTGTTCCCTCCTTCAGGGAACAGTAGTTATATTCATAACTGTACGTTCCCCTTTAGTCGGTCACTCTGTATAACATATTATGAGGACATACAATCACGCCCCAAGCCAGCTCAGAGGGTACCTAACTAGGAAGCTCACGGTAGCCCAAGCACACACAGGTTCCACCAGCTCCAAAAAGAGGTTGGTGGGAACTGGAACATGCTGTCATACACATCGATCCAGAGCATCACAAACATGCTCAATGGATGACATGTTTTATGAGTATGCAGGCCATGGAAGAACTGGGACATTTTCAGCGTCCAGGAATTGTGTACAGATCCTTGCAACATGGAGCTGTGCATTATCATGCTGAAACATGAGGTGATGGCGGCGGATGAATGGCATGACAATGGGCAGGATCTCGTCACGGTATCTCTGTGCATTCAAATTTCCATAGATAAAATGCAATTGTGTTCATTGTCCATAGCTTATGCCATGCCATAACTCCACCGCCACCATGAGGCACTCTATTCACAGCTTTGAGATCAGCAAACCGCTCGCCCACACCGGCCATCTGCCCAGTACGTCGAGCACGCAGATGAGCTTCCCTGAGACGGTTTCTTACAGTTTGTGCAGTAATTCTTCGGTTATGCAAACACACAGTTTCATCAGCTGTCCGGCCGGCTGTTCTCAGACTATTCCACAGGGGAAGAAGCCGGATGTGGAGGTCCTGGGCTGGTTACACATGGTCTGCGGTTGTGAAGCCGGTTGGACGTACTGCCAATGTCACGTTTCTTCAAAATCGAACGCAGAAGCAGACCAGGACAAGGAGAGTAGGAAGAAGGTGAGTATTTATTTACAAGTGAATGTGAGTGGGTAGATACATCCAGGTGGCGTAGCGGGCAGCGGTGGTGAGTTGATGGGAGTAAATAGGTGGATCCAATGGGGAAGCGGAATCCTCCGATGACCAGGCGGGAATGGGGTAAATGATCCGGGTGAGTAACTGAAGACAGAACAAACGGAGGTAAGTTGAAGGCAAGCAAGACGTACAAAACAACAAAACAAATTCTATCCAACTTGAGGCTGATACTATGGCACAACATACTGTTCATGGCTAACGATCCGGCAGGGAATGGATGTCAGGTCAGAGCTTTTGAAGGGGAGAGGTGATGATCAGGACAGGTGTGCAGATTACTGATGGGATACAGGTGCGGGTGAACATCGATCTCCCAACAAGCTAATCTGCCCGGCAACCAGACAGGGTGCGTTCCAGGACACCGGAAACACACTCCAGGACAGAAACACAGGCAAACACAGACTCAGGAAGCGGGGTTCGTGACAGTACCCCCCCTCCGACGAACGCCACCGGGCGGACTACCTAGAGCACCAGGGTGGAGGCGGTAGAAGTCACGAAGCAGGTCGTCATCAAGGATCTGACGCCGAGGGATCCAACTCCTCTCCAATCCACGAGATATTGGAAACCTCGACCCCGCCGTCTGGAATCCATTATGCGGCGCACCGTGTAGGCAGGACCACCTCCGATCATCCGAGGAGGATGAGGACGAGGGGGAGGGGGCAACAGAGGACTGATGAGAACCGGCTTGAGGCAGGAGACATGAAAAGTGGGGTGTACTCGAAGCGTTGCCGGCAATTTGAGTCAGACCACAACAGGGTTAATGATTCTCTCCACCACAAACGGACCAATGAACTTCGGTGACAGTTTCCTCGACTCAGTCCGTAGAGGAAGATCCCGTGTAGCCAACCAAACCTTATCTCCGATGGTGTAAGCGGGAGCAGGAATACGGCGACGATTCGCCTGGATCTGATACCGGTCAGAAACTCTAAGGAGAACCTTCCTGGCCCGATGCCAGGTCCGGTGGCAACGACGAATGTGGGCCTGGACAGAAGGAACCGAAAGATCCCTCTCCTGAGAAGGAAACAAGGGAGGTTGGTATCCGTACAGGCATTGGAAGGGGGACATCCCAGTGGCAGATGAAGGAAGGGTATTATGGGCATACTCGACCCAGGGTAATTGAGATGACCAAGAGGTGGGATCAGAGGAGACAAGACAACGCAGCGTGGACTCCATCTTCTGGTTGGCTCTCTCCGCCTGACCATTAGATTGTGGGTGAAATCCAGAAGTGAGACTGACTGTAGCTCCAATGGCCAAACAGAAGGATTTCCAGACAGCAGAGGTAAATTGAGGACCACGGTCAGAAACAATGTCACTGGGCAATCCGTGGACCCTGAAAACCTCCCTAACAAGGATCTCGGACGTCTCCGTGGCAGATGGAAGCTTGGAGAGAGGGACAAAAATGAGCAAACTTGCTGAATCTGTCCACAATGGTCAGAATGACCGTGTTCCCAACAGAAGGGGGCAATCCTGTGACAAAATCCAGGGCCAGATGCGACCAAGGTCGCCGAGGAATAGGTAGGGGGTGAAGAAGCCCAGAGCTGGGCCGATTGGTACTTTTGTTCTGAGCACAAACAGGACATGCGGCAACAAACCTCCGGGTATCTTCTCCCATGGCAGGCCACCAAAATCGTCTGCGCAGTAGCGCCATAGTCCGAGCAACGCCAGGGTGACAAGCTATCTTGCTGGCGTGGGACCACTGAAGAACAGCAGAACGGACCGACTCAGGCACGAACAACCGACCGGGTGGACCGTTACCGGGGCCGGGCTGCGTCCGAAGGGCCGCCATCACATCCTCCTCAATCTTCCATGTAACGGCTCCCACGACAAGGTTCTGGGGAACAATCGTCTCAGTCTTGGAGAACATCCGGGACAAGGCGTCCGCTTTGCCGTTCTTCGACCCAGGTCGGAACGTCAGAGAAAAATTGAAGCGTCCAAAAAACAAAGCCCACCTGGCCTGACGGGAGTTGAGACGTTTAGCCGATTGCACGTAAGCCAGATTCTTGTGGTCAGTCCAGACCACAAACGGTTGCTCCGCTCCCTCCAACCAGTGACGCCACTCCTCCAAGGCAAGCTTCACAGCGAGAAGCTCCCGGTTACCCACATCGTAGTTTCTCTCAGCTGGTGAAAGACGACAAGAGTAGAAGGCGCAGGGATGGAGTTTACCGTCAGTGGAGCTACGCTGGGACAGGATGGCGCCCACCCCCACATCAGACGCGTCCACCTCAACAACAAACTGACGGGAAGTGTCAGGTTGAGATAGAATCGGCGCGTTGGTGAATCGGCTCTTCAAGTTCAGAAATGCTCGGTCTGCCTCAGGAGTCCAACAGAATATTCTGGTGCAAGACGTCAGAGCAGTTAAAGGGGCGGCCACCCGGCTGTAATCACGGATAAACCTCCGATAGAAGTTCGCAAATCCCAGGAATCTCTGGAGCTGCAATCTCGTACCGGGCCGGGCCCAATCCCGAACCGCCCGAACCTTCTCTTGGTCCATCTTGATCTCACCCCTGGAGATGATGTACCCGAGGAAGGATGTAGTGTGGGCGTGAAAATCACACTTCTCTGCCTTCACAAACAGACGGTTCTCCAATAACCGCTGCAGAACCTGTTTAACATGCTGGATGTGGCTGGAAAGCTCCTTGGAGAAAATCAGGATGTCATCCAGGTAAACGAACACAAACAGACCGATCATATCCCTCAGCACGTCATTCACCAAACTTTGGAACACTGCTGGAGCGTTGGAAAGTCCAAACGGCATCACCTGGTACTCGAAATGTCCCATAGGTGTATTGAATCCAGTCAACCACTCGTCCCCCTCTTTGATCCGAACCAGATGATACGCATTGCGTAGATCAAGCTTCGTAAACACAGTAGCACCCTGTAAAGAATCGAAAGCGGAGCTCATCAAGGGCAAGGGGTACTTGTTTTTTACCGTAATATCATTCAACCTCCGATAATCAATACACGGTCGAAGAGAGCCATCCTTCTTACTCACAAAAATGAATCCAGCTCCCAGGGGTGATGATGAGGGACGAATGAGACCTGCAGCAAGAGACTCCTTTATGTAGGTCTCCAGGGCTTCCCGCTCAGGTCGAGAAATACTGTATAACCGTCCCTTGGGAAAGGCAGCTCCAGGGAACAGCTTAATTGTACAATCATAAGGTCGGTGGGGAGGAAGTGACTGAGCTTTCTGCTTACTGAACACCTCACCCAACTCATGATATGTTTCAGGAACCAGGGACAAATCAGGAGGAGCAGACTCACTGACCCGACTGGGGACAGCATGAGAACAGGCAGTCCTGAGGCAGTTAGCATGGCACTCAATGCTCCAACTAGTCACCTTACCAGTCACCCAATCGAACGAAGGATTGTGTTCTCTTAGCCAGGGGTATCCAAGAACCAGAGGAACATGGGGGGGAAGGCAAAATGAAAAAAGAAATAACCTCTGAATGATTCCCCGACAACAACATCTTAACCGGTTCGGTCCTCATAGTGATCCGTGCCAGACTACTGCCGTTCAGAGTGGTTGCTTCAATGGCTTCCGGTAGTTGCTCCTTGGAAAGCCCCAGCTGTTCCACTAAGTCGGCATCAATGAAGCTGTCATCGGCACCTGAATCGATGAAAGCGTTAATCGCTAAACTCTGATTCTTATTTATGAGGGTAGCAGGAAAACGAGGTCTGACAGGGCTCTTGAGAGGTTGAAACTGGCTCGCTAACAAACCTCCCAAACTTAACGAGCCGAGCAGTTTAACGGGTGCTGAGGACAAACGGAGATGTAATGTCCCGAGCTACCACAGTAGAGGCAGCTGTTGGTCTCACGTCTACGTTGGCGCTCGTCCTTAGTTAACCCGTACCGCCCCACTTGCATAGGTTCAGGATCTGGCGGCAGGACTCCTCCACTAATCCCGTGTGAGGGAAAATGATCAACCGGTTCTGGTCCACTTCCTGACCCGAATGGTAACCGAGTCTCAGATTGATTAGATGGACCCCACTGCTTCTCCCTCCTTCTCTCTCGGACTCTATTATCTACCCGAATAGCTAAGGTAACCAAACTATCTAGGTCACTAGGCTCTGGATAGGAGATCAGCTCGTCCTTGAGTTGCTCCGACAACCCCTGGTAAAAAACCGCTTGTAGTGATTCCTCATTCCAACCACTCTCCACAGCCAATGTCCTGAATTCTATCACAAAGTCTGCCACACTGCAAGCTCCTTGGCGAAGAGTGAACAAACGTTTAGCTGCGTCCTTACCTCGGACTGGATGGTCAAAAAGCCTTCTCATCTCTCCCGTGAATTCCTGGTATGAAGCCATGCAGGTCTCCTGTCGTTCCCAAACGGCTGAAGCCCATTCCAGAGCTCTTCCACGCAGCAGTTCAATAACAAAGGCTATCCTAGCCTTGTCAGTGGCGTAAGAATGGGGCTGCAGATCAAACACTAACCCACACTGCATAAGAAACGAACGGCATCTTCCCAAATCCCCTTCATATTTATCAGGCGTCGGTACCTTGGGTTCACGGAAGGAAACCGCATCAGACACGGCAGGTGAGATGGGTGAAACAGGTGGTGAATGAATCGCCGGCAAACTGAGCTGATCCTGGATCTGTGTCAAGCTAGCAGATAAATTCTGGATTGCACCCGCTATCTCCTGTAGCGTCGTCTTGTGTTGTCCCAGTGTCTTCCCCTGCTGGGTAATGGCATGGCAAACGGAATCCAGGTCCGCTGGGTTCATCCTTGGCCGGATCGTTCTGTCACGTTTCTTCAAAATCGAACCCAGAAGCAGACCAGGACAAGGAGAGTAGGAAGAAGGTGAGTATTTATTTACAAGTGAATGTGAGTGGGTAGATACATCCAGGTGGCGTAGCGGGCAGCGGTGGTGAGTTGATGGGAGTAAATAGGTGGATCCAATGGGGAAGCGGAATCCTCCGATGACCAGGCGGGAATGGGGTAAATGATCCGGGTGAGTAACTGAAGACAGAACAAACGGAGGTAAGTTGAAGGCAAGCAAGACGTACAAAACAACAAAACAAATTCTATCCAACTTGAGGCTGATACTATGGCACAACATACTGTTCATGGCTAACGATCCGGCAGGGAATGGATGTCAGGTCAGAGCTTTTGAAGGGGAGAGGTGATGATCAGGACAGGTGTGCAGATTACTGATGGGATACAGGTGCGGGTGAACATCGATCTCCCAACAAGCTAATCTGCCCGGCAACCAGACAGGGTGCGTTCCAGGACACCGGAAACACACTCCAGGACAGAAACACAGGCAAACACAGACTCAGGAAGCGGGGTTCGTGACAGCCAAATTCTCTAAAACAATATTGGAGGTGGTTTATGAGAGAAATTAACATCCAATTATCTGGCAACAGCTTTGGTGGACATTCCTGCAGTCAGCATGCCAATTGCATGCTCCCTCAAAACTCAAATCAAATCAAATTTTATTTGTCACATACACATGGTTAGCAGATGTTAATGCGAGTGTAGCAAAATGCTTGTGCTTCTAGTTCCGACAATGCAGTAATAACCAACAAGTAATCTAGCTAACAATTCCAAAACTACTACCTTATAGACACAAGTGTAAGGGGATAAAGAATATGTACATAAAGATATATGAGTGAGTACAGAGCGGCATAGGCATGATACAGTAGATGGTATTGAGTGCAGTATATACATATGAGATGAGTATGTAAACAAAGTGGCATAGTTAAAGTGGCTAGTGATACATGTATTACTTAAAGATGCAGTAGATGATATAGAGTACAGTATATACATATACAGTACATATGAGATGAATAATGTAGGGTATGTAAACATTATATTAGGTAGCATTGTTTAAAGTGGCTAGTGATATATTTTACATCATTTCCCATCAATTCCCATTATTAAAGTGGCTGGAGTTGAGTCAGTGTCAGTGTCAGTGTGTTGGCAGCAGCCACTCAATGTTAGTGGTGGCTGTTTAACAGTCTGATGGCCTTGATATAGAAGCTGTTTTTCAGTCTCTCGGTCCCAGCTTTGATGCACCTGTACTGACCTCGCCTTCTGGATGATAGCGGGGTGAACAGGCAGTGGCTCGGGTGGTTGTTATCCTTGATGATCTTTATGGCCTTCCTGTGACATCGGGTGGTGTAGGTGTCCTGGAGGGCAGGTAGTTTGCCCCCAGGGGGATGCGTTGTGCAGACCTCACTACCCTCTGGAGAGCCTTACGGTTGTGGGCGGAGCAGTTGCCGTACCAGGCGGTGATACAGCCCGACAGGATGCTCTCGATTGTGCATCTGTAGAAGTTTGTGAGTGCTTTTGGTGACAAGCCGAATTTCTTCAGCCTCCTGAGGTTGAAGAGGCGCTGCTGCGCCTTCTTCACGATGCTGTCTGTGTGGGTGGACCAATTCAGTTTGTCTGTGATGTGTACGCTGAGGAACTTAAAACTTACTACCCTCTCCACTACTGTTCCATAGATGTGGATAGGGGGGTGTTCCCTCTGCTGTTTCCTGAAGTCCACGCGTTCTGAGCAGACTGGTATAGGGATTGATTGAATATGTCCGTAAACACACCAGCCAGCTGATCTGCGCATGCTCTGAGGGCGCGGCTGGGGATGCCGTCTGGGCCTGCAGCCTTGCGAGGGTTGACACGTTTAAATGTTTTCCTCACGTCGGCTGCAGTGAAGGAGAGTCTGCATGTTTTAGTTGCGGGCCATGTCAGTGGCACTGTATTGTCCTCAAAGCGGGCAAAAAAGTTATTTAGTCTGCCTGGGAGCAAGACATCCTGGTCCGTGACTGGGCTGGTTTTCTTTTTGTAATCCGTGATTGACTGTAGACCCTGCCACATACCTCTTGTGTCTGAGCTGTTGAATTGAGATTCTACTTTGTCTCTATACTGACGCTTAGTTTGTTTGATTGCCTTGCGGAGGGAATAGTTACACTGTTTGTATTCGGTCATGTTTCCGGTCACCTTGCCCTGATTAAAAGCAGTGGTTCGGGCTTTCAGTTTCACGCGACTGCTGCCATCAATCCACGGTTTCTGGTTTGGGAATGTTTTAATCGTTGCTATGGGAACGACATCTTCAACGCAGGTTCTAATGAACTCGCACACCGAATCAGCGTATTCGTCAATGTTGTTGTCTGACGCAATACGAAACATATCCCAGTCCACGTGATGGAAGCAGTCTTGGAGTGTGGAATCAGATTGGTCGGACCATTGTTGGACAGACTTCAGCGCGGGAGCTTCTTGTTTTAGTTTCTGTCTGTAGGCAGGGATCAACAAAATGGAGTCGTGGTCAGCTTTTCCGAGAGGAGGGCGGGGCAGGGCCTTATATGCATCGCGGAAGTTAGAATAGCAGTGATCCAAGGTTTCCCAGCCCTGATTGCGCAATCGATATGCTGATAAAAATGAGGGAGTCTTGTTTTCAGATTAGCCTTGTTAAAATCCCCAGCTACAATGAATGCAGCCTCCGGATAAATGGATTCCAGTTTGCAAAGAGTCAAATAAAGTTCGTTCAGAGCCATCGATGTGTCTGCTTGGGGTGGAATATATACGGCTGTGATTATAAACGAAGAGAATTCCCTTGGTAGATAATGCGGTCGACATTTGATTGTGAGGAATTCTAAATCAGGTGAACAGAAGGACTTGAGTCCCTGTATGTTGTTATGATCACACCACGTCACGTTAACCATGAAGCATACGCCCCCACCCCTCTTCTTACCAGAAAGATGTTTGTTTCTGTCTGCGCGATGCGTGGAGAAACCAGCTGGCTGCACCGATTCCGATAGCATCTCTCCAGTGAGCCATGTTTCCGTGAAGCAAAGAACGTTACAGTCTCTGATGTCCCTCTGGAATGCTACCCTTGCTCGGATTTCATCAACCTTGTTGTCAAGAGACTGGACATTGGCGAGAAGAATGCTAGGGAGTGGTGCACGAAGTGCCCGTCTCCGGAGTCTGACCAGAAGATCGCTCCGTTTCCCCCTTTTACGAAGTCGTTTTTTTGGGTCGCCGGCTGGGATCCATTCCGTTGTCCTGGGTGAAAGGCAGAACACAGGATCCACTTCGCGAAAGTCATATTCTTGGTCGTACTGATGGTGAGTTGACGCTGCTCTTATGTTCAGTAGTTCTTCTCGACTGTATGTAATGAAACCTAAGATAAGCTGGGGTACGAGGCTCTGCATCTGTCCTCGTGCTCCTAGACCTTAGTGCTGATTTTGATACCATCGATCACCACATTCTTTTGGAGAGATTGGAAACCCAAATTGGTCTACACGGACATGTTCTGGCCTGGTTTAGATCTTATCTGTCGGAAAGATATCAGTTTGTCTCTGTGAATGGTTTGTCCTCTGACAAATCAACTGTAAATTTCGGTGTTCCTCAAGGTTCCGTTTTAGGACCACTATTGTTTTCACTATATATTTTACCTCTTGGGGATGTTATTCGAAAACATAATGTAAACTTTCACTGCTATGCGGATGACACACAGCTGTACATTTCAATGAAACATGGTGAAGCCCCAAAATTGCCCTCGCTAGAAGCATGTGTTTCAGACATAAGGAAGTGGATGGCTGCAAACTTTCTACTATTAAACTCGGACAAAACAGAGATGCTTGTTTTAGGTCCCAAGAAACAAAGAGATCTTCTGTTGAATCTGACAATTAATCTTAATGGTTGTACAGTCGTCTCAAATAAAACTGTGAAGGACCTCGGCGTTACTCTGGACCCTGATCTCTCTTTTGAAGAACCTATCAAGACCATTTCGAGGACAGCTTTTTTCCATCTACGTAACATTGCAAAAATCAGAAACTTTCTGTCCAAAAATGATGCAGAAAAATTAATCCATGCTGTTGTCACTTCTAGGTTAGATTACTGCAATGCTCTATTTTCCGGCTACCCAGATAAAGCACTAAATAAACTTCAGTTAGTGCTAAATACAGCTGCTAGAATCCTGACTAGAACCAAAAAATTTGATCATATTACTCCAGTGCTAGCCTCTCTACACTGGCTTCCTGTCAAAGCAAGGGCTGATTTCAAGGTTTTACTGCTAACCTACAAAGCATTACATGGGCTTGCTCCTACCTATCTCTCTGATTTGGTCCTGCCGTACATACCTACACGTACGCTACGGTCACAAGACGCAGGCCTCCTAATTGTCCCTAGAATTTCTAAGCAAACAGCTGGAGGCAGAGCTTTCTCCTATAGAGCTCCATTTTTATGGAACGGTCTGCCTACCCATGTCAGAGACACAAACTCGGTCTCAACCTTTAAGTCTTTACTGAAGACTCATCTCTTCAGTGGGTCATATGATTGAGTGTAGTCTGGCCCAGGAGTGGGAAGTTGAACGGAAAGGCTCTGGAGCAACGAACCGCCCTTGCTGTCTCTGCCTGGCCGGTTCCCCTCTTTCCACTGGGATTCTCTGCCTCTAACCCTATTACAGGGGCTGTGTCACTGGCTTGCTGGGGCTCTCTCTCTCCGCCACGGGTTGTGCCGTGGCGGAGATCTTTGTGGGCTATACTCAGCCTTGCCTCAGGATGGTAAGTTGGTGGTTGAAGATATCCCTCTAGTGGTGTGGGGGCTGTGCTTTGGCAAAGTGGGTGGGGTTAGATCCTTCCTGTTTGGCCCTGTCCGGGGGTGTCCTCGGATGGGGCCACAGTGTCTCCTGACCCCTCCTGTCTCAGCCTCCAGTATTTATGCTGCAGTAGTTTATGTGTCGGGGGGCTTGGGTCCGTTTGTTATATCTGGAGTACTTCTCCTGTCCTATTCGGTGTCCTGTGTGAACCTAAGTGTGCATTCTCTAATTCTCTCCTTCTCTCTTTCTTTCTCTCTCTCGGAGGACCTGAGCCCTAGGACCATGCCCCAGGACTACCTGACATGATGACTCCTTGCTGTCCCCAGTCCACCTGGCCATGCTGCTGTTCCAGTTTCAACTGACCTGAGCCCTAGGACCATGCCCCAGGACTACCTGACATGATGACTCCTTGCTGTCCCCAGTCCACCTGGCCATGCTGCTGCTCCAGTTTCAACTTCCACCTGACTGTGCTGCTGCTCCAGTTTCAACTGTTCTGCCATATTATTATTATTCGACCATGCTGGTCATTTATGAACATTTTAACATCTTGGCCATGTTCTGTTATAATCTCCACCCGGCACAGCCAGAAGAGGACTGGCCACCCCACATAGCCTGGTTCCTCTCTAGGTTTCTTCCTAGGTTTTGGCCTTTCTAGGGAGTTTTTCCTAGCCACCGTGCTTCTACACCTGCATTGCTTGCTGTTTGGGGTTTTAGGCTGGGTTTCTGTACAGCACTTTGAGATATCAGCTGATGTACGAAGGGCTATATAAATAAATTTGATTTGATTTGATTTGATACTAATGTAAGAAATAACACGTAAAAAAACAAAAACTGCATAGTTTCCTAGGAACGCGAAGCGAGGCGGCCATCTCTGTCGGCGCCGGAAGTAGATGAACTCTTGAGACATCTGTGGCATTGTGTTGTGTGACAAAACTGTGCATTTTAGAGTGGCCTTTTATTGTCCCCAGCACAAGATGCACCTGTGTAATGATCATGCTGTTTAATCTGTTTCTTGATATGCCACACCTGTCAGGTGGATGGATTATCTTGGCAAAGGAGAAATGTTCACTAAACAAATGTGTGCACAAAATTTGAGAGAAATAGGCTTTTTGTCCATAGGGAACATTTCTGGGATCTTTCATTTCAGCCAACATTTTACATGTTGCATTTATATTCAGTGTAATACACCACACTGACTCCTTAGATGAAAATCGGTATTGGACTGAATGAGTCGTCGGACACCCCAGACAGAGCAAAGAAACAGGACATAAAAAAGTGAAGGCGAGATCGCCAGAGACAAGTTAGTTTATACATGTAAAACAATCCATACATTCTAGACACAGTATTGAGTTTTGAAAAGTTTAGACTTGTTCCAAAGATTTTAGTTTTTTCTTTTTCAGCTTTTAGATTCCAGTGTTCAAGACAGTTAGATTTTGGGGCAAAATAAGTGATTGTCTTCTGTAATTTCACAGGCTATGGACAGACGGCATTTTTAATAACCTCCCCTCCTGGCATTCCCCTTAGTTTGAGGACTTGATCGCAGAAGCATTCCGGAGAAGAAGGGCCAAGCGGGCTTATGGGAATTAAAAGTGGCACCAGAATGAAAACCGGAGCAACAATCCAAGTTTACCGCAGCCCTATCCAAAACATCTGATGTGAAATAGACCACAGACAATTACCTGCACCTTAGAGACTATTTTCACTGACTCTTCACACCAGCTTCTCAAGACACTTTTTGAGAAGCAAACACTTACCTACAGTGCCTTGCAAAAGTATTCATACCCCTTGGAGTTTTTCCTATTTTGTTGCATTACAACCTGTAATTTAAATAGATTTCATGTGATGGACATACACAAAATAGTCCAAATTGGTGAAGTGAAATGAAAAAAAATTATTCAACAAAAAAAATGAAAATGAAAATTGGTGCGTGCAAATGTATTCACCCACTTTACTATGAAGCCCCTAAATAAAATCTGGTGCAGCCAATTACTTTCATGAGGTCACATAATTAGTTAAATGAAGTCTACCTGTGTGAAATCTAAGTGTCACATGATCTCAGTATATATACACTTGTTCTGTAAGGCCCCAGAGTCTGCAACACCACTAAGCAAGGGGCACCACCAAGAAAGCGACACCGTGGAGACCAAGGAGGGTTGGGTTATTAAAAAATATCCGAAACTTTTAATATCCCATGGATCACCATTAAATCATTATCAAAAAATGGAAAGAATATGGCACTACAACAAATCTGCTAAGAGAGGGCCACCGACAAAAACTCATGGACCAGGAAAGGAGGGCATTAATCAGAGAGGCAACAAAGAGACCAAAGATAACCCTGAAGGAGCTGCAAAGCTCCACAGTGGACATTGGAGTATCTGTCCATAGGACCACTTTAAGCCATACACTCCACAGAGCTGGGCTTTACAGAAGAGTGTCCAGAAAAAAACATTGCTTAAAGAAGAAAATAAGCAAGCACGTTTGGTGTTCACCAAAAGGCATGTGGGAGACTCCCCAAACATATGGAAGAAGGTACTCTGGTCAGATGAAACTAAAATTGAGCTTTTTGACCATCAAGAAAAACGGCATGCCTGGCGCAAACTCAAAACCTCTCATCACCCCGAGAATACCACCCCCACAGTGAAGCATGGTGGTGGCAGCATCCCGCTGTGGGGATGTTTTTTATCTGCAGAGACTGGAAAACTGGTCTGAATTGAAGGAATGATGGATGACGCGCTAAATACAAGGAAATTCTTGAGGGAAACCTGTTTCAGTCTTCCAAAGATTTGAGACTGGGATAGAGGTTCACCTTCCAGCAGGAAAATGACCCTAAGCATACTGCTAAAGCAACACTTGAGTGGTCTAAGGGGAAACATTTACATTTCTTGGAATGGCCTAGTCAAAGCCTAGACCTCAAACCAATTGAGAATATGTGGTATGACTTAAAGATTGGTGTACACCAGCAGGAACCCATCTAACTTGAAGGAGCTGGAGACATTTTGCCTTGAAGAATGTGAAAAAATCCCATTGGCTAGACGTGCCAAGTTTATAGAGACATACCCCAAGAGACTTGCAGCTGTAATAACTGCAAAAGGTGGCTCTACAAAGTATTGACTTTGGAGGGGTAAATAGTTATCCATGCTCAAGTTCTGTTTTTTTGTGTAAATCAAATATACAAATCCCCCCAAAATAAATTTTAATTACAGGTTGTAAGGCAACAAAATAGGAAAAATGCCAAGGGGGGTAAATACTTTTGCAAGCCACTGTAAATACAGAACACCCACGCTTACCTACAGTTGAAGTCGGAAGTATACATACATTTAGGTTGGAGTCGTTAAAACTCATTTTTCAACCACTTCACAAATCTATTGTTAACAAACTATAGCTTTGGCAAGTTAGTTTGTGCACGACACAAGCAATTTTTCCAACAATTGTTTACAGACAGATTATTTCACTTATAATTCACTGTATCACAGTTTTACATACACTAAGTTGACTGTGCCTTTAAACAGCTTGGAAAATTCCAGAAAATTATGTCATGGCTTTAGAAGCTTCTGATTGCAGGTGTACCTGTGGATATATTTCAAGGCCAACCTTCAAACTCAGTGCCTCTTTGCTTGACATCATGGGAAAATCAAAAGAAATAAGCCAAGACAAAAAAAAGAAATCATTGTAGACCTCCACAAGTCTGGTTAATCATTGGGAGCAATTTCCAAATGCCTGAAGGTACCACGTTCATCTTGTACAAACAATAGTATGCAAGCATAAACACCATGGAACCACGCAGCCGTCATACCGCTCAGGAAGGAGATGCGTTCTGTCTCCTAAAGATGAACATACTTTGGTGTGAAAAGTGCAAATCAATCTCAGAACAACAGCAAATGACCTTGTGAAGATGCTGGAAGAAACAGGTACAAAAGTATCTATATCCACAGTAAAACAGGCCTATATCGATATAACCTGAAAGGCTGCTCAGGAAGGAAGAATTCACTGCTCCAAAATCGCCATAAAAATCCAGACTACGGTTTGCAACTGCACATGGGGACAAAGATCATACTTTTTGTAGAAATGTCCTCTGGTCTGATGAAACAAAAATAGAACTGTTTGGCCATAATGACCATCGTAATGTTTGGAGGAAAAAGAGGGAGACTTGCAAGCCGAAGAATACCATCCCAACCGTGAAGCATGGGGGTGGCAGCATCAGGTTGTGGGGGTGCTTTGCTGCAGGAGGGACTGGTACTCCACAAAATAGATGGCATCATGAAGAGGGGAAATTATGTGGATATATTGAAGCAACATCTCAAGACATCAGTCAGGAAGTTAAAGCTTGGTTGCAAATGGGTCTTCCAAATGGACAATGACCCCAACATACTTCCAAAGTTGTGTCAAAATGGCTTAAGGACAACAAAGTCAAGGTATTGGAGTGCCCATCACAAACCCCTGACCTCAATCCCAAAGAAAATTTGTTGGCAGATCTGAAAAAGCGTGTGCGAGCAAGTAGGCCTACAAACCTGACTCAGTTACACCAGCTCTGTCAGGAGGAATGGGCCAAAATTCACCCAACTTATTGTGGGAAGCTTGTGGAAGGCTTCCCAAAATGTCCTAATTGACTGTATGTAAACTGCTGACCCTCTGGGAATGTGATGAAAGAAATAAAAGCTGAAATAAATCATTCTCTCTTAAATTGATCTGACATAAAGTGGTGATCCTAACTGTCCTAAAACAGGGAATTTGTACTAGGATTAAATGTCAGAAATTGTGAAAACTGAGTTAAAATGTATTTGGCTAAAGTGCATGTAAACTTCCGACTTCAACTGTATATACAGAACATTACCCTCTTCTTTTTTCTTTTTGACTCCTTATTACTTATGGTTTAGAAAAAACGTATTGATATTGTGTATGTTTTTATAAATGTTTATGGTATTGTTGAGGAGAGCTGGCAATTTTAAAACATTGTTGTGTCCCTAACCTTTTTATTTTGGAAAGGGGTTTGGAATATATATTTTTTTACTTATGACTTATGTTGTACACAGCTGTCTAAGGCACAGCATGTCGGTGCAAGGGGCGTCCCGGGATTACAGTGCAATTGTATATATTTTTGACAATTTAACTTTTTTATTGTACTTATGTCTTGGCTCATCTTGAATACTTGTTTTTAATCATGTTTTATTTAATTAGATATGTTATGTTTTACCATTTGACTTTTGAACACTTTTTGGGGGGGGGGGGGGGGGGGTCTGTGACAATTAAGGAAGGGAGAGGAGGGGGCTGTAACAATGGTGAGGTGTGAGCGTAAGGATAACAAAATGGCATGTCTCAGGCTGAACACATTGGCAGTCATTGATCTCTAGTTTCCACCTTAGTGTTGTTAACACCCCATGGTTCCCGTTATCCGACAGTCGGTGGAGAAATCAGCTTTTGAGTGTTCAGAGATAAAA
The DNA here is from genome assembly GCF_002021735.2 of Oncorhynchus kisutch. Lineage (NCBI taxonomy): Eukaryota > Metazoa > Chordata > Actinopteri > Salmoniformes > Salmonidae > Oncorhynchus > Oncorhynchus kisutch. The sequence goes on along the minus strand of NC_034198.2, from coordinate 12,954,864 downwards.
CACCTAAGTTCTTCCGACTGGCATGGAAGTCGCGTCTTCAGAGGTGTAAGGATAATTAGTAGTCTGAAACTAGAGTATTTTGGTTCAGTGTATTATTAAGGGCAGACTGAGGAAGTTGTTGTATATTTTGTCTTTTTATCTATTATTTAGAGACCTATTTGGGTTAGTGATCATTTTTAGAGTGGCTCTTTATTTTCTCTCAGCATGCATTATGTCACCATTCTGAATGTCTCAAGATACGGATACGTTCTTCTGAAATATGAACGTAGAAATACTAGATTAGATTTGCATTGTTCTGGTCTTGGTCTTGACTCGGCCTCGGCCCCCTCGCCCCCCTCCCGGGTCTCAGTCTTTCAGCCAATACTGAAAAACAAGTGTGGCATCCTAGTGGTCCAGAGACCCAGACTATGTCTATGGCAAAGATCTAGGCTGCGTCATAAAAATGGCATCCTATTCCCATTGGGCTCTGGTAAAAAGTAGTATACTATATCGGGAAAATACGCACACCTAGACTCTGTATGGTGGCATAATTAAATAAGTGGATTGCGGTACCAGAACTGTTAAAACAGATCTTTCTGGAATTTTAATTCTTAATTTGCAACTGGCAGAGTGGCAACACTGGCAAATTAAGCAAGGGATGACAGTTTAGAATTTAGAATTCATAAAATGAGAACTGTTTTCCAGAACTGCAAATGCTTAAAGTGGATGTGGGAGAATCAGGCATATTGAAATGTAAACAGACCAAGAGGAAACGCTCAGGCATCCTTAATTAACCACTTGGCAATGCTTGTAATGCGCTGTATCAAACAATGAACACTCCTTTTGTTAGAGCTCAGTGTGCATTGACTGAACATTATAAGACACGCACATTGCAAGGTGCTACTGAACTTCAGTCACTGTGGGTGACTCCTGAGCTAAAAGATGTCTAAAGGATGTTCCCTTAATCATCAACTCACAGTTTTTTATTGTTGTGGGTATATAGAGGGGGGGAAAAGATAGTAGTTAGGAGGAGAAAGAGAGAGAGAGAGAGGGGGGGGGGGGGGGGTAGAAGCAAAGAGGGGGGCCAGACAGCGATAGAGAGAGATGTAAAAACAGCATTAACATAAATACTCTTGTCTTTGCCTACCTCATTGACAAACACCCAGTGACTGTCCTTGGAAGCCAGGTTGGTTTCAACAGCCTGCAAAGAAAGGGAGAGAGGAAGAGAGAAAGAAAGAGGTTACCATACTGCAAGTGAACAGCTAAGGCCGTGGAGGGAACAGGCAGATTGAGGGCAGAAGACTTGGATGTATTGCCATTGTTTCGATCCAACAGAACCCATGTAAAATCCTCTACAGTCTTGTCATTATCCAATTATACAAGGGACAAACATAACACCCATGTGGCTTGGCAAACCATGGTGGACAGACAGCATTGGGTCCATGCAAGGCTCACAGCTAAAGACCCTCCAAAAATCCTTCCACTGGACTGGAGCTTAAATCTGTCAAGAACTGAGCTCAGAATGTTCACAGAGAATGACTTGACTGTGGAAATAGTGTTGTTAAAATGTCCTTTGTTGTTCTCCCGTTTGTTGTTCTCCTGGTGGTACTGCCTTTTCCCACAGTCCATTGTGTTGGCAGGCCGTTCCAGCAGAGAAGTGTACTTTCCAAACCACAAGCCTTTTGTACACCTTAGAGCTGCAGCTTAGGTAGTGCCAAAATGTTTTAGCACCTAACATCCTAGCCTTTTGAAATACTATAATTGCTCTGTGTAAGCCTACATTTTACATCGCATTGCTTGCTTGGTCCTATGTGTCATGGCTGCCTGTTTGGGTCAGGTTACCGTGGACCACAATCCGACAGAGACATCTCTCACACCCACCAGCGGGGGAATCGAGAGGTATGGAAGTGGGGGAGTTTATGACACCTCCAGCCCGTTGTAAATCTTAAAGCAGCAGATAAAATCCCTTTGTCCTCTCAGTGTGGAAGAATGGAATGTATGATGAGGCTATGGAGAACCTACCTCAGAACAGTAAATGGCAAATGGATGGACTTTAAATGGACATTGGGACAATATGTTTCATCAGCCAAAATGGTGGTAATGACGATATATGGAATATGAAAATGAATGTCGTTTTTGTTATGTGATTAAAAGTTAAATGACGACGCTATAACGAAAACATTGTAACTTGAAGAATTTTCCTAATATGTACCTGATGTTTGCATACTCTACATTGTGTGGAAAATTTCCAGATCAAAGAGAATGTTTTTGTAAAGATGAAATGTGAAGTTAGTTGTCTAAATTGGATCAGAGTCAAATCCAGACCAAGCCAGAGAACTTGCCATAAAGACGGAAATGCCCCTTTCTGACCAAAGGGTATAAAACATGTGAGTTAAGAATTTACATTCAGACTAGGTGACCACGTGCTGCAGCCAAAGTCCTAATTAGTCGCAACCCCAAAACGCAACACAAGGTTGAAGAAGATAAAGGAACCGTTTAACAATCTAAGAGGGTGAATTCAAGCAGGACCACCGGTTACCACTCTCCAAGGAATCGTGTGTCTACACTGCTTTCATTCCAAGGAATCGTGTGTCTACACTGCTTTCATTCCAAGGAATCGTGTGTCTACACTGCTTTCATTCCAAAGAATCGTGTGTCTACACTGCTTTCATTCCAAGGAATCGTGTGTCTACACTGCTTTCATTCCAAGGAATCGTGTGTCTACAATGCTTTCATTCCAAGGAATTGTGTGTCTACACTGCTTTCATTCCAAGGAATCGTGTGTCTACACTGCTTTCATTCCTGAGTACGGTCAGCTACACGGCTGACTGTACTCAGAAGAACCCCTTTCAGAACAAGGGTGAGGAAACGGACCACTAACAGAAAGGACACTGACATCGTGTGGACAATCAGAGAGTTACACCCGGTAACCAAAGAAGTCCGTCATCAGAGGAGAAGGCGAACCCGGTCCACGAAGAGACACCCCATCGGAGACCTTTGACAAATAATGACATTATATTCTGACCCATAAGAGCCGCAGTTCAGGGCAGGGTGTTACGGAAAAACTAAGCATAGTTTACAAATGTCCTTTTCTCTTGTGCACTCTCTCTTTGTCTCTCTTTTTAAATCCCCATTTTGTGTAACACGTGAAATATTGTTTTGGCCCGCTAGGGACCTGTTTCATTGTACTGAGTTCTAATCAATAGCCTAGACTGTGTGTTTGTGTATGTGTACCTTATAATATAATTTTAGCTTGTTAGTAAATAAATAATAAACTAAATTGGTGTGATACGGGTTCATTTAGTGGGACTCGGGTTTGTGCAGATTCCAGGATTATGCGATGTTAAGGATGAGACTGTAGAGGAAATGAATGAATTAGCGACTGTTGTAAATCAATATCCTCATATTCTTCGAGTTAATTTGGGAAATGGAAACTCAATAAAAACAAAATTCTCATGGTGCCCCAGGTTACTGAGTTAATGAATACCCGATTCATTGAATCACGTAATTATAAACAGTTAATCATTCGATGAACAGCACTCGTCACATTAATCAATACAACGTCACGACATACACCCTTGTGTGTTAGTCACAACAGAGACTTTCTTGTAGTGCAATAAAAAAAAATGTTTAAAATGCCATTTGCAGAAAGAAAGGCCTGCACATGGTTTAACCCTTACCCTCCCATACTGTATTCATGCTTACCTATAAAACGTTCTGTTTGTACAGTGTCTATATTAGAAAAGCTTACCATATTGCGTCATAGAGAACAAAGAAGATACAGCATCTGCCAGCTGAGGGGCCCTATACAAAAGCTATGGATCACTCTGTGTGATCCTCCTGTCCTCAGGTTGGTTAGGCCTGCCAGATGTTCTCAAATGGCTCCTCGTTTGCCTCCCTTATCATAAGATGGCTGTTACATATGTAAACACTTCCGTGGGTTCATGTTGACCATAAATATGCAGTGTTCTCTCATAGAATGTCACGGTGTAGGCTACACTGCATGAATAACTCTGTTGACTGCTCTAATATGGCTAGTTTGTTGCAATCACATGGAGGTGGGATATGGCTAGTCGTCAATTAGTTAACATGGGTTTGTATGCAATTGTTAATATATCATTGGTTGTACTGTCAAATGTGGCAACTTTGAGTCATATCCTTTGTATTAAACCACAACATTGAACCAGACAGAGCTCCGTGGTTCCAGACCTCATACAGTAGACCTCATTGACATACCCAAGTCCTCGCTAATCAAATCTCCATCATCGTTCGACCTCTGTTTATCTTATATGCATAGTCACTTTAACTATACATTCATGTACATACTACCTAAATTGGCCTGACAAACCAGTGCTCCCACACATTGGCTAACCGGGCTATCTGCATTGTGTTCCACCACCCGCCAACCCCTCTTTTTACGCTTCTGCTACTCTCTGTTCATCATTTATGCATAGTCACTTTAACGATACCTACATGTACATACTACCTGAATAAGCCTGACTAACAGGTGTCTGTATATAGCCTTGCTACTCTTTTTTCAAATGTCTTTTTACTGTTGTTTTATTTCTTTACTTACCAACACACACACACACTGTAAAGTCTACACCTGTTGTATTCGGCGCACATGACAAATAAAACATGATGTGATTTGATTTAAGCATTTGATGACCTGCTCAGGTACCTGTCTAAACCCAATAACCAGAATGTACAACACCTCATAAAGAGGCATTCGAGTCAAAACCTTCCCCTCTCTGTCCAATCCAGGCCTGTGTCCCAAATGACACCCTCTCAACTACATAGTGCAGTATGTAGGGAAAAGGGTGCCATTTAAAATCTCCAGCATGGGGTTCTTGATCGTGACACTGGGCAAAGTGGGTGTTGGCATGGCTGGTCACCACTTGGGCAGCAGCTGATGGGTGATGATGTTGAGTGTGGTTCAGAAGGCCTCCAGGGAGGTTGGCAGAGTGGATTAGACCTGATAGATCTGACCGCCTATAATGAGGCAGGGACTGAAGGGAGACCACTGAGGGGGTACCTGGGTGGAGGCACTGGTGAGAAACTGCTATTAACACAGTGAGAAGGGTCTGATCTAGAATTCCATAGAGATGATATGTGTTATTCTATGGGTCAGGCCAGGCTACTCTGTTCAGTTCAACCAGTCATTTCTCTACACAAATGAAACATGCATAGATAGACTATTTAAAGCAATACTGTGCACTTAACTCGGCTGCTATCCGCAACGTGAGGAAATGACACAATCAATGTTATCAATTCGGTAATAAAACAAAGAAACATGTTGAACACATTCTAAAATCCACTTTTCGTTCACATCCTATTTGTCTCTTTTTTCAAGCTAAAGAAATCAATACATGCAAGGTTTTCTGGCCTCAAACTAAAGCACAGAAGTCTGCCTAAGTGAAAATATATATACAGTGGGGCAAAAAAGTATTTAGTCAGCCACCAATTGTGCAAGTTCTCCCACTTAAAAAAATTAGAGAGGCCTGTAATTTTAATCATAGGTACACTTCAACTATGACAGACAAAATGAGAAAAAAAAATCCAGAAAATCACATTGTAGGATTTTTAATGAAATCATAAAATATCATCTTTTTAAGTGGGAGAACTTGCACAATTGGTGGCTGACTAAATACTTTTTTTCCCGACTGTATTTGTAATAAAGGTATCATTACTTGGTCAGTGGGACTATCAAGACATCATGCAAATGTTCCTTATGCAAACAGTGTGTGCGTGGGTGGTGGAAGTTGAAAGCTGGGGGGGGGGAATCCTATCAGGGAATCTGGATCTCTAGAAATCTGTGAAAGTATGTTTGAACTCTGCTTCCAATCAATGTGTCTTAGCATCCGCCTCACCAGGAATATAGAACAGCCTTCCTCCATTTCACAAAGAGACACATTCTGATTTGTATATAAATTACAAAAAGTAATTAAGACACTGCTTTGAGGGGGATGTATTTCAGGGAGAATCTGGTTGCTTAACATATAGGCTACATGTGAAGAATTCACACCAATTTACTGAAAAAAAACTAGCATTCTTTGATGTTTCAGATGTCGGATCTTAATTTGATCCCTTTTTGTTGCAGGAGGAAAATAATTCAGGAGCAGGAGGATTTAAAAATCTGAATAAATATTTAGAATCGCCACCAGGGGGCAGCTGGAAGCACTGTTTGTATACAATGCACACCGTACCTACATGGTACCTAATGTAGGCTACGTGCAGGCTACAGCGCGTCTCGATTTAATTCTTATGTGGATTATATTAAATTGACGTACAGTACTGTGAAAAAGTTTTAGGCAGGTGTGAAAAAATGCTGCAAAGTAAGAACGTTTTCAAAAATAGACATGTTAATAGATTATATCTATCAATTAACTAAATGCAGTGAGTGAACAGAAGAAAAATCTAAATCAAATCCATATTTGGTGTGACCACCCTTTGCCTTCAAATCAGCATCAATTCTTGTTGGTACACTTGCACAAAATCCCACAAAGGGATTTAGGCATATAGTCACAGGTGTATGATTAAACAATTATATCAAACAGGTGCTAATGATCATCAATTCAATATGTAGGTTGAAACACAATCGTTAACTGAAACAGAAACAGTTGTGTAGGAGGAATAAAACTGCGTGAGGAACAGCCAAACTCAGCTAACAAGGTGAGGTTGCTGAATATAGCTTACTGTCAAAAGTCATTCACCATGGCAAGACTGAGCACAGCAACAAGGTAGTTATACTGCATCAGCAAGGCAGGCAGACATTTCAAGGCAGACAGGGGTTTCCAGATGTGCTGTCCAAGCTCTTTTGAAGAAGCACAAAGAAACGGGCGACGTTGAGGACCGTAGACGCAGTGGTCGGGCCAAGGAAACTTACTGCAGCAGATGAAAGAGACAACATGCTTACTTCCCTTCGCAATCAGGAGATGCCCAGCAGTTCCATCAGCTCAGAATTGGCAGAAAACAATGGGACCCTGGTACACCCATCTACTGCCCGGAGAAGTCTCGTCAGAAGTGGCCTTCATGGATGACTTGCGGCCAAAAAGCCATACCACCGACGTGGAAACAAGGCCAAGTGACTAAAATATGCACGAAAACACAAGAACTGGGGTGCAGAAAAATGGCAGCAGGTGATCTGGACTGTTGAGTCAAAATGTGAAATATTTAGCTGTAGCTGAAAGCAGTTAGTTTGCCGAAGGGCTGGAGAGCGGTACACAAATCAGTGTCTGCAGGCAACAGTGAAGCATGGTGGAACTTCAACAGTGAAGGATGGTGGAGGTTCAACAGTGAAGCATGGTGGAGGTTCAACAGTGAAGCATAGTGGAGGTTCAACAGTGAAGCATGGTGGAGGTTCAACAGTGAAGCATGGTGGAGGTTCCTTGCAAGTTTGGGGCTGCATTTCTGCAAATGGAGTTGGGGATTTGGTCAGAATGAATGGTCTCCTCAATGCTGAGAAGTACAAGCAGATACTTATCCATCATGCAATACCATTAGGGAGGCATCTGATTTGCCCCAAATGTATTCTGCAGCATGACAACGATCCCAAACATACAGAGAAAGTCATTAAGAACTATCTTCAGCATAAAGAATAAGGAGTCCTGGATGTGATGGTATGGCCCCCACAGAGCCTTGATCTCAACATCATCGAGTCTGTCTGGGATTACATGAAGAGAGAGAAGCATCTGAGGCTGCCTAAATCCACAGAATAACTGTGGTTAGTTCTCCAAGATGTTTGGGCCAACCTACCTGCCAAGTTCCCTAAAAATCTGTATGCAAAGTGTACCTAGAATAATTGATGGTGTTTTGAAGGCAAAGGGTGCTCTCACCAAATATTGATTTGATGTAGATTTTTCTTCTGTTCACTCACTGTGCATTGTGTTAATTGATAAATATAAACTATTAACATGTCTATTTTTGAAAGCATTTTTACTTTACAGCAGTTTTTTCACACCTGCCTAAAACTTTTGCACAGTACTGTATTTGTAAGGGTTGAAATAATTATTTTGGTTGCCTCAATGCCGTGTGTTCTTGCGGTTATGGCCACTGAACCCAAAACACATATGCCAGAGTCAGTCCACTGCCCTTTGACCCATGGATGAACATCTATTTTCTTTCTACGTATGAATTCTCTGTGGTTACAGGGTTAAAACAGGAACAACTCAAAGGTTAACAGTTTAGGCATTCATTCTGAGTGGTGAAGGCTATGGATTGGGGAAGGCTTAAAACAAAATTAGTAAAACATTGCGCCTTGTATAATCAGTATTCATGGTATTCTTAGTGCTTGCTAGAGCATTGTGATCTGCCGTAACGCAGTGGTCTAAGCAGCGCGCTCCGGCTCCAAGCCTCATGAGTGCTGGGCGATCTAGTGACCAGCCTGAGGCACAAGTTAATTGCATTCATTTAAATGTTTTCAATCAGTAAAAATGAATAGTCTGATAATGTACACATCAAAGAAAAGTGTCTCAGCTCAACAAAATCGTCTTTGGATAGCCTGAAATGAATAAACACCTTGACAGCTTTACGAAATGAAAAAATAAAGCCACACAATACAAGCTTTCAGTCCACACTAAAGACGATAACGACACTGACTAAAAATATAAACGCACCATGCAAAAATATTTCTGAGGTACATTACATGTAAGGAAATCAGTCAATTTAAATTAATTCATTAGGCCGTAATCTATGGATTTCACATGACTGGGAATACAAATGTGCATCTGTTGGTCACAAATAACTTTAAAAAAGGTAGAGGAGTGGATCAGAAAACCAGTCAGTATGGTGTGACCACCATTTGCCTCATGCAGCGAGACTCATCTCCTTCACATAGAGCTGATCAGGCTGTTGATTGTGGTCTGTGCAATGTTGTCCCACTCCTCTTCAATGGCTGTGAGTAGTTGCTGGATATTGGCGGGAACTGGAACACGCTGTCGTACAAGTCAATCGAGAGCATCCCAAACATGCTCAATGGGTGACCCGTCTGGTGAGTATGCAGGCCATGGAAGAACTGGGCCATTTTCAGCTTCCAGGAATTTTGTACAGATCCTTGCGACATGGGGCCGTGCAAGATTATGCTGAAACATGAGCTGATGGCAGAGGATGAACGGCACGACAACGGCCAACAGGACCTCGTCACATTATTTCTATGCATTCAAATTGCCATCGATGAAATGCAATTGTTGTCTGTAGCTTATGCCTAACGCCCACCATGGGGTACTCTGTTCACAACATTGACATCAGCAAACCGCTCGTCCACACAACGCCATACACGATGTCTGCCATCTGCCCGGTACAGTTGAGACAGAGATTCATCCGTGAAGAGCACACTTCTCCAGCGTGCCAGTGGCCATTGAAGGTGAGAATTTTGTGCAGAAATTATTCGATTGAGCAAACCCACAATTTCATCACTTATCTGGGTGGCTGGTCTCAGACCATCCCACAAGTGAAGAAGCCAGATGTAGAGGTTGGCTGGCGTGGTTACACATGGTCTGCTGTTGTGAAGCCAGTAGGACGTACTGCCAAATTTTCTTAAACGATGTTGGAGGTGGCTTATAGTGGAAAAATTCACATTTAATTATCTGGCAACAGCTCTGGTGGACATTCCTGCAGTCAGCATGCCAATTGCATGCTCACTCAAAACTTGAGACATCTGTGGGATTGTATTATGTGACAAAACTGCACATTTTAGTGGGGCCTTTTATTGTCCCAAGCACAATGTGCACCTGTGTAAGGATCATGCTGTTTAATCGGCTTCTTGATATGCCACACCTGTCACGTGGATGGATTATCTTGGCAAAGGAGAAATGCTCACAAACAGGGGTAAACAAATTTGTACACAATTTGAGAGAAATAAGCTTTTTGTGCATATGGAACATTACTGGGATCTTTTATTTCAGCTCATGAAACATGGGACCAAAACTTTACATGTTGCATTTAAAAAATATATATACATAGCATAACTATAAAATGTTGTTGAGCATCCACACTGGAGGACAGTTTATTGTTCTACAGAAGGCCTACATCTGTCAATCAATTGATGGCCCAAATCAGCTCATCACCTCAGCCAGGGAAACACAAACAGTAGGCTAGCCTATTTTTTGGATTTTCATACCTTTTATTATGTGACTATATATATCCTACAGAATTTAGCCTATTGAAATATAATCAAATAACAAGGGGCCTGTTGCAACCATCGATGTCACTAGATTATTGCCAGCTGATGTCTCGTTAAACCATCAGTAAATATAAATTCCCCCACACAGCTGATCTCAATTGCAACAACTTTTTTTGGGGGAAAAAGACGTCGTTGTTATCTTAATGTTAAAGTCTTGCTTGCATCCAAAGTCTTTCAAGATATGTTTGCCCTCTGGTTTGGTATTTACAAATTGGAACAACATAGTACTTGTTGAACAGACTAAAGGGCGATTTATCTCTTTGACAAGCATTCTGTACAATGTAAAAAAAGTTTTTCCTAGAATTTTGTCCTTTGTATCCGCTTGACACTTGTATGTCTATCTATCTTGTGTTATTAAGCTTTATAAAACAACGGGTGTTTATGTGTATTGCTGCATTTCAGATACATTTTTGTACATTTGCATGTTGCAGTAATAGGACTTAAGCCTAGCGTATGAGCGAGCGAGTGTGACAATTATTTTGATAGCGAGACCTGATCCCAATGACGACCTCCGCCCATGACGAGAAAGAGAACTGCTCATTTTCAGGGACTCACAGGGCTCATTCGAATTTCCTGATGCGCCAAGAGTGATCAAGTTAAGAGCTGATATCTGTATATGATTGAGCTATCCCAGTTGCTGTTTAATTCAAATGTGCCATAGCATGCTTCCTGTTAAAGTCGAAGAAAAAATAAATACATTTCCACCCATCCACAGGTTTCCATATATTTCCTAGTTAAGCATGCATACGCAAACCACACAACTCCCGTAGAAAGGAAACCAAAGAAAAGAAGGATGAAGATGTGTTTTGCATCAAGATGAATTAACGCATGAGTTTAGGTCATTAGGTGTGCAACATTGAAAATGTGTTTTAAACTCAGTTCCTTACATGCTAATGAATGCTTCTGATTAACATATGTGACCGATTGGTGTTTGAATCCTGGTGTCCTGCGCGCTGAACAAAAGCTTAGGCTCTGGCTCGGGGAGCAAATAAGTCTTCAGAAGGCTATTACATGATCACGTCATTGTATGCAGATCCAGAGAGAGTGGCACTAAGAAAACCAAAACAATAGCATCACTCCCTCTCTTGTCACATGCCATTTTCTCACTCGGAGGTTTACAGTTTTTGCTCAGAGGTGGTTGAAAAATGTCATCAACAAAACCCGCTAATAGCATAATGAACTCAGAAGAGTTGAGGCATAGAGAAATACCACATTTCAGACCAACCCGATTCCAAATGGATTTTTTTTGCTGCGTCCTTGCCGAAAGCTGATGAGGGGCCCTGCGAAACCCTCAGCAGGACCTTGTAATATATATATTGTGTAACTATGGCAACCGTCTTCATAGCTGTATTTTACAGTCTTAATGATGTTTCTTTGTGGTTTTTATTGGAATCATTTCCACCAAAATCGAAGTAAACTACACGGTAAATGGACTGAATAGAAAATTAGTGACGTTTCAGGTGCAGACATTAAGGGACTGTTTCCCAGAAACAGATTAAGCCTAGTCCTGTATTAAAAAACTGTCTCAATGGAGAATCTATATTGACCATGCTTTTTAGTCCTGTTTAGTGTCTGGGAAACTGGCCCGAACTGTATGCCGAGTTTGGTTTCCTGTTCTGCATTAGAATGAGACACTACTCTTTAGGCTACACGCTCATAAAGGAGCTGTACATTACCCTCAAACGTTCAAGTGAACATCTTTTAAATGGTGTATCTATATGTCACATTTGTGGACATTTGACATATCCAATGTCTGATAATATGATGATTTGTTTGTTCCATTTCCCCGTCCTGTTTGCTCAGATACCTTCATTGAACTTACACACATACACATACACACAACTGATATTAGTCTCTAATTGGAGCAACATGTCCATCTGCCACAACAGCAAGTTGATGAATAGCCATCCCAAGAATGAGATAGGGAGACCTGCCGGTTCTATCTGTACATAACCATGGTGCAATACAGAGTGCATGAAATGGCTTGTATAAATAGCTACATACTAGAACGCTTTCTACTTCTATTTTGTTAAGTGGCACAAGAGAAAAGGCAAAAGAACGCAACAAAAACCACTTGACATGTTGAACACAACTAGTGGAGAAGCCAATCATGGCATCTGGGATATGAGACCGGAACGAGAGTCATAGTTCTGAAGCCCCCTGCAGCCAGCCAGTGCTGATAACTCGAAGCTTGGCAGACTACGGTGCAGTGATATGTCATTCATTTCCCTTTTCCACTATCAATATGGATGGGCATCGAGGAGGACAGTGATTGCAGTACCTGGAAAAATCCCTGTAGTAGCGGTCCTGTTCTTTTGTTCTTGATAACGAGGGCTTTTGAGCAGTGACTTCAATCTCGCCATCTACCACGAGAGGGGAACTGAAGGGTTGTCAAACGGCGAGGAATTGATGATTTCATCACTTGATTTCCCTACTCTCTGCCAGCTCATCTTTAGTTGACACGTTTCTCTGTTCATGAAGATAACTCAACACGATCTTGGGGGCTGTATTCTCAACTCTCTGGCATAAATAATGAATTTGACCTTCAGTTCAAATGTCGAGGCAACGTTAAGAAAGCACATAGAGAGTTGATATGCAGACTAGTAAGTTCTTGTGTTTGCAGGTCATCATATGGGGGTCGAATGGTTCAAGTCAATAAAGCCCACAGTATTTAAGAAGCCGACATGTACACTGAACGTACAAAACATTAGGAACACCTGCTCTTTCCATGACATAGACTGACCAGGTGAATCCAGGTGAAATCTATGATCCCTTATTGATGTCACTTGTTAAACCACTTCAGTCAGTGGAGATGAAGGGGAGGAGAACGGTTAAAGAAGGATTTTTAAGCATCAGGACAACTGAGACATTGATTGTGTATGTGGGCCAGGCAGAGGGTGAATGGGCAAGACAAAAGTTTGGTGTGCCTTTGAATGGGATGTGGTTGTGGGTGCCAGTAGAACTGGTTTGAGTATGTCAAGAACTGCAATGCTGCTGGGTTTTTCACGCTCAACAGTTTCACGTTTTATCAACAATGATCCACCACCCAAAGGAAATTCAGCCAGCTCAGCACAACTGTGGGAAGCATTGGAGTCAATATGGGCCAGAATCCCTGTGGAATGCTTTCGACACCTCGTAGTGTCCACGCCCGATGAATTAAGGCTGTTCTGAGGGCAAAAGGGGGTGCAACTCAATATTAGGAAGGTGTTCCTTATGTTTTCTACACTAAGTGTATGTATTTTAACATGGTCAACTAAAATCAGGGAATGTGTCTCTGTACCGTGAAAGCAACAAGTAGACTAAACTGATATGTAGGCCAGATGCGTCCATTTCTCAGAACAAGACATGAGCGTGCAACGTGCACAGGCAACGTGCATAGTTTACGCAACACAAACTTTCTAAAAAACCACTGGCCTGTCAGGTTTGATTGAAACAGACCTTGACTTTATTCTGTACATTGAGAGAGTATGCATGTAAAGCTCATAAATGTGTGGGTTAAAGCAGTCTCTAGAACAAGGATGGGCAACTTCTATGGGGGTGGGCCCACACAAATCTGAACTCGTGGTGAGGGGCCGCAGCTGCACCCGAGTCTGCATGCCAACATCCATTCTATCTTTCTCTCGCTTACACATGAACCATACACAGACAAGCATGTTGGCTCTGCACACGCATACACACGCACAACAGCCCAAACAGTCGGCATTATGATGCAGTGTACGCTTAATTGCGCTTGCGTTGCGGCAATTATAGCGGATACTTCAGACGCCAATGTCTTAAGATGGAGGTTCTGTCCACTGTTGCGAGAGAAATTCTGTCAACGCTGTCAACTTCACGAAGTTGATTTAGCCTGTGTGTTATTTCAACGAGAGTGGAATGTACATGTATTGAAATGTAAAGTAGGTCATTAATTGGGCACATAGCGTCTGCTTACTTTTTTGAGTGATGCTGAACTTACAATCACATACAGTATACTTGAAACAACTATATTCCACCCACTCAATCTGTCTCCCGTGAGTGGCACATCAAAGACACGCAGAGATATTTCAATTTCAAATTAATATGCAGTCCAAATGACTGCCTCTGCGCTCTGGGGTTAACAAGCCTTATGAACAGAATCCTAATTTATCATATACATTCAAAAAGAGCATTGGGGCATGTAAATAGTTAACCAATATCTACCTGGACTATCTGCATTGGCCCATTTTGCACGAACACGTACACTGCTGCTGCGGTTTATCTATCCTGTGTACATAGCCAAGTTATTGTTACTCATTGTGGTTTCTTTTTTCTTTTCTCTCTGCATTGTTGGGAAGGGCCCGTGAGTAGACATTTCTCTGTTAGTCTACGCCTGTTGTTCACGAAGAATGTGACAAATAACATTTGATTGGACTTTAAAGATGATTTCACTGTCCATTTCAGATTGAGCAGTGACTTGCGTCCCCGTGAGAACCTACACCCCACACAATTCCCTCTTGACTCAAGCGTCATCTAAAAAAAAAGGTCAGAAGGGGAGATGGCGTGCTTCTCTCTCTCCGCCGTTGACAGCGAAGTCAAATAAACACCTTCTGATCTCCTGTCCCTTTCTTAAGTCACATACTAAACACCTAAAAATTGTCTGTCCCCTTTCCTTTGTTGTTGTTGTTGTTGTTGTTGTTGACACATTCCTCTTTCTATTTGTTCTCTTTTTTTTCTCCTTCATCCATCCTACACCTACACCTAAAATAGGTTTGCTCTTACGCTCTCGTTGCAAATAGCTCGGCGCTCAATCTAACCATGCCCAATGCTACGTTTAGAGCTGGAAAAGGAGAGGAGGGGTGGAAAACATGAAGGACGGACATATACAACGCCCGTTCTGCCAGTCGCATTCTGTTAAAGGTCCTCAAAGCACACACAATCCTTGTGTCACTCCTCTATTGAGTTCGCTGCATCTAGCGACTGGAAAGAGCTGCAAAAAAAAAAACGCTCAAACTGGACCTCTTTAGCTTCATCTCTACATTCAAAGACTCAATCATGGACACTCTTACTGATTCTTGTAGCTGCTTCGCGTGATGTATTGTTGTCGTTACCTTTTTGACCTTTGTGCTGTTGTCTGTGCCCAAAAATGTCTGTGCCATGTTGTGTTGTTGCCATGTTGTGTTGCTGCCATGTCGGGTTGCTACCGTGCTGTTGTCATGTGTTGCTACCATGCTATGTTGTTGCCTAAGGTCTCTCTTTATGTAGTGTAGCGGTGTCTCTCTTGTCGGGATGTGTGTTTCGTCCTACATTTTTTTATCCCAGCCCCCATCCCCACAGGAGGCCTTTTGCCTCTTGGTAGGCAGTCATTGTAAATAATAATTTCTTCTTAATTGACTTGCCTAGCTAAATACAATGCAGATAAAAATAAATAGCATATTCAATGCAGTCCCCATCACAGGATCAAATTCGTTTGAGATGGTATAAATTGCGTCTTCCTAGGCCTTAGCAAGCCTCCATCCACACAGTATAATCTCAATGTACTTTTCACCTCTATTTTTCAGCCTGGTTTTTTTCCAATTACCAAGGTGGATGTTTTTATATGTTTCCTAAAGGAAGGTTTTTTCCCCCTTGTGGGTGTATTGATGGTAGTTGAAACCTGGACATGGGTTTTAAGACTCATATTTCTAGAGCATGATGTCTTGTTAGGAGTATTTTAAAGCAGTTAAGAGCATTTTAAAGCCTCTCTGTTGTATGTCCGTGTGTTAGTGTATATATGCACGTGTATGTGTGTGCGTGCATTTCTTATCTCCTATACTTGGAACAAACCCTCAAACCAGCTCTTCAAAGGTTTGACATTATCCTAATGCAGGAGAGATATGCTCTGCACTTAAACCGATTTGCAGAGGAGCAGATAGGATTTGGAGCAAGAGAAATTGAGCAGATGGAACAACACAGTATTTTTGTCTCTAGTCGCCCCCTAATAAACCTGGATAAAGCTCCTTGGATACAGTGAAAAAACAAAAAATATATATTTTAGAGATAAATATGGTCGTCACTGCCTGTGCTCCACTGCCTGTGGATCAAAGAAGACAATACACTTAATTAAAAATAAAAAAAAAGGTTATACAACAGATAAGCAACTATTACAATGCTACTAGGCTGATAACAAGGCTGTACATTAAACACCATTGTCAACAATAATACTATCTTGGTGCGGCAGGGCTGCTGAATGGCTCGACTTTAATGAAAGGGTTGGAGTGAGAGGATGACAAACATGGCTCAGACAAAGCATCTAATGGTGCTTTGAAATAGATCATGACTCCTTCATTGTCTGACTGTTGAAAATGAGGCCTTTTTGCACTGATTATAGACTCAGGGCATTTTGTCCACGGTAAATCACAGAGTGGGGAACAGATTTGAGGTTTAATCTATTTAAGATAATGTGTTACACAGAAGATAATTCCATGAAACAAACAACATCATACTTTGACCCGGCTAATATTTAATAGGTAAGATTGCAAACCTATGGTAATAACATTGGCCACAGTCTAATTTATTACTATTATAATCCATGCCCTACTACATTACTGCAGCCCAATCTTTCCGTTCTGTAAAGCCTACTACTGGACTGCAGTCTCCTTGTTTTTCCTCTACTGAATCCAGCCTGTATCTGCTGCCTGTTTGCCTGCTCACCACATGTCCCAGGCATCCAGACTGACAGCTATTGCATGATGCCTTCATAATTCTGTGGCTGCCTGTGTTTCCAGTGGGACATCACAGCTGCGGCACACTGTCACTCCCAGAGAGAGAGAGCACCTCATCTCCGCTGAGGGAGAGAAAACTTCCCAGCAACCTCACAATAAACACTCCCATTCTTATCCACCCCCTCCCCCTCCATCATTCTCTCTTTCCCTCTCTTCCCCCTGTTCCCTCATCATGTCCCAAACAGTCCACAATGAGCCCGGGTGACTATGACAGACTCCAGACTCGCTACTCAGAGTTCTGGTTGAGGGGATAAAGGGGACAGTGTAAGAGCACAATATGACAGTAGTGACAGCTGCCTCAGACAATAAGGTGTCTATGCTATAGTCTTACACTTTCCTCCATCCTGTATGAGCCCAGCCAGCTGGTGAGGCGGCACAGCAGCTCTTGTTATAGAGTCTGTCTGTCTGCTCAGATTCTTATTTAGATATCAGATCTGGGGTTTTGCGTCTGTGTGTGGGCTGGGCTGAAAACCTCGTCAAGCTTTGGATGGGCCAAGATAATGGCTTTGACTGGTGATTGGGGTTTCTTGTTGAAATCTTTTAAGCTATTTCTCTGAATGTGTTGATGTGTCATTTCAATTTTGGGTGTGTAAAAAGATAGTTCATGCCAACGTACTAAATTATTTGGAGGCAGTGGCCATTGATTGATGTCTTAACTGTCCATAGATAAGGAAACCAATATGTTTTTTTTGGGGGGGGGAGGGGGTGAACTATCACTTCAAAACCTTTTTTGAAGCCTATGTTGACTGTCGTAGCCTAAATGTAACTAAAACAGAGAAGGCTGGTGGGAGGAGCTATTGGAGGATGGGCTCATTGTAATGCCTGGAATGGAATTTATGGAACCGAGTTGAACATGTGGTTTCCATATGTTTGATGGATTTAGAAACCATTCCAATTATTCCATTCCATCCATTACAATGAGCCCGTCCTCCTTTAGCTCCTCCTCTGAACTAAACTGCATATCAATTTAAGAAAGTATTCTCATTGTGGGGAAGGAATGATACAGTATTAAACTCTTCCCAGGCTTGACTGAATGAAGCCGATAGTTTTTTGCTCCACCACAGATGTTGACGATGAGGTGCCCCTCAGACTGTAGATCATAATGAAATGGCCAGTTTCCAAGGTAAAGACCTTGTTTTCATCATCATATTCTTCCTAGAAGTCTTGGACATAGGTGAGTATATGAGCTATAGCAAATATCTATTTAGAATCATGGAGAGGCCAGTCAAATGCATTCTGGGTGATTGAATGGCCACAACCAGAGTGTTGAAATGGCAAATGTAATAAACACCTGGGTTAAGACTGCAGAAGAGAGAGGCTAGCATTGGCCTCAATTATAGCTCAATCTAGTGAAGGCTTAACTGAATGAACAACAGAGACTGAATGCAGAAATGAAACCTTTTTGAAATAGATTTGGGGGATGGCCCCGTCTCCAGGGGATGACCCCCAGAGCCAGATTGCCAGGATGGCAGATAGCGCTTTGAAGGGCAGCTGCCGTCAGAAACTAGCACTTGACTACATTATGCAGATAGGAGAGTCTTGTAGAGGATAGAGGAGGCAGAGAGGAATAGAAGGGAGTGATGGATGGATGGGGAGAGGATCAGCAGGATGAAATGTTGCCGGTTGGCTTCCAATCTCTTCAGAAAGAGGGATGAAAAACACCGTCCTTTTAATGTCCTGCTGCTTTAAATCCGATATGTACAGGTAACTGCCAAAATTAAGCAAACACATGAGAAAATGAGAGATGCAAAGTATATTGATAGTAGGTGCTTCCACACAGGTGTGGTTCCTGAGTTAATACTTAGGGTCATGTAAGAAAATGGCCAGTTGCACAATATTTTTTGCTACCATGGCTAAGACCAATCAATGGGAAAATATCAGAATTGGGCTGGCTGTGTAAACGCAGCCAAAGGAGCATAGGGGCTTTAAAGTGTGTGTGTTATGGGAGATTCTGGAGCCGTGCCTGAGATTTCCACCATTTTTCCACCATCCACCAACAAAACACCAAATCTCGGGGAAGAATGTTGGCCAGTGTCAACCGAGCTGGTATTTATCAATGTGTTAACCAATAGAGTTCCAGACACTTGTAGAATCTACGCCAATCTATGTTTGCCATGGCCCAACGCCCAATTAAGAGACTTTATGTGTTTCCTTTATTTTTGGTAGTTACATGTAGAGTGGGGTCAGGAATTACTGATACCTTTTATAAAGATGAGAAGAATTACTGTGTAAAATATATAATTCAAATACTGAACTTTATTGCATGCTCCAAAAAAGTCTGGAGACTGAAATGGTCAAATAACCATTAACCTTTCAGCCAAATGCCTGGTTACCTTTTCCAGGAGGCGGAAACTTGATCGCAAGAGGATCTTCCAGCAAGACAAAATACCCAAGAACACATCAAAATCCACAAAGAAATAGCTATTTTAACAATTAGCCCCTTTTTTTTAAAATCACCTAAAATGACATACCCAAATGTCACTACTTCCGCCGAAGTCGGTCCCTCTCCTTGTTCGGGCAGCATTTGGAGGTCGACGTCACCGGTCTAGCCATCGCCGCTCAACCTTTCATTTTCCATTTGTTTTGTCTTGTTTTCCCGCACACCTGGTTCACATTCCCTCATCAGACCTAATGTATATTACCCTCTGTTTCGCCCATGTCTGTGTGTGGAATTGTTCTTTGTGTAGGGTGTTACGCTACAGGCTGGCTTGCGCTAGGTTTGTTACAAACCTAGGTTTGTTTGTTTTGTTTAATCCGGTTCATGTTACCGTGGTTGTGCTTTGTGCTGCCTCGCCTGTGCCTTTGGGCCAGGGTGTATATTAAAGTTCTCTTGTTATCACCCATCTCTGCTCTCCTGCGCCTGACTTCCCATCTCTCACCCCGTTACACCAAATCTATCTGCCTGTATCTCAGGACCTGAAGCAACGATATGCATATTCTTGATACCATTCGAAACCAAAACTTTGAAGTTTGTGGAAATGTGAAATTAATGTAGGAGAATATAACACATTAGATATGGTAAAAGATCATACAAAGAGAGAACCATGTGTTTTTTTGTGTATTTTTTGTACCATCATCTTTGAAATGCAAGAGAAAGGCCATAATGTATTATTCCAACCCAGGCACAATTTAGATTTTGGCCATTGCATTTCTGTTGTAAATGTTGTATCAAGACTGCCCAAATGTGCCTAATTGGTTTATTAATACATTTTCATGTTCAGAACTGTGCACTCTCCTCAAACAATAGCATGGTATTATTTCACGGTAATAGCTACTGTAAATTGGACAGTGCAGTTAGATTAACAAAAATGTAAGCTTTCTGCCAATATCAGATATGTCTATGTCCTGGGATTTTTTGTTACTTACAACCTCATGCTAATCGCTCCACCGATTCTGTAGAGGTTAAGCACCATGCTCCGACAAACTGAGTCGTTGGACATGTCAGACACATGATTTGTCTTAGGAAACGGTATGTAAGTGACAATATGCAAATAGATATGTTGGCTGCTACAGTACCTGCCTAGCACTGTGCACAGCTGTCCACCGCCCCATATGAGTTAAAGAATCAAACCATAACATTGAACAAACTCATTCAGTAATAAAAAATAAAAAACCTCCAGGTGTCACCCAACTTCCTCATTATCCACAGTGTATTTATACCTGTGTTCTCTGTTTGTCTGTTGCCAGTTCGTTTTGTTTCGTCAAGTCTACCAGTGTTTTTCCTGTGCTCCTGTCGTTCTCTA
This sequence comes from Oncorhynchus kisutch, assembly GCF_002021735.2. Lineage (NCBI taxonomy): Eukaryota > Metazoa > Chordata > Actinopteri > Salmoniformes > Salmonidae > Oncorhynchus > Oncorhynchus kisutch. The sequence continues at coordinate 12,934,243 of NC_034198.2, read as the reverse complement.
GTTCCTGCTTTCTATTTTTCCTGGTTTTGACCATTCTGTCTGCCCTGACCCTGAGCCTGCCTGCTGTTCTGTACCTTTCGGACTCTGCTCTGGATTACTGACCTCTGCCTGCCTTTGACCTGTCGTTTGCCCTGTTTTAGTAATACACTTTTGTTACTTTGAAACTGTCGCCATCTGGGTCTTCTCCTGCGCCTTGACAATTGGGTAATTCCTGACCCCACTCATTTCAAATCAATAAGTCATGCAATTCCATACTCATTCAAAATTCAGACCGTCATTCCCTTTTATTCTGGGAAATATCTGTGTACATAGTGTTTACTTTAATTTTCATGCTCAGACAGACAGACATGTCAGATACATTTGCCCAGTAGTGTCCCAAGGGATGCAGTTAGGCTATGGTAAATGATGTGTCTATTTCCTAAGGCAATTCATTCATACACACAAGACCAGAGGCAGGGAATTCAAATCAAGTGGTTAATGTTTGTGTGTGCGTGAGCATGCGCATGTGTGCGTGTGCGTGTGCGTGAGCCACTTGACCCTTTACGAGCCTCTCTGAAGCAGGACGCTATAACACGCATGACTGGGAACGAGACTCAATTTCGCACCACCTTCCTTTCCACAGCATGGGATGTGAGGGGAATATAAACATCCACCTGCCACTGGAATTAGGATATAAAATCTTTGCTCTCCTTTATTTCTCGGTGATAATCAATCACATTTATAAATACCAGCTCAGTTGAGACTGGGCCACCCATCATCACATTACTGTGAATATGAACCCAGTGAGCATAGTGCCTAAACCTGCCACTGTTCCACACACACCTCCATTACAGGGCCTGAGAGGCTGATTACCACCTTAGACACACTACGGGAGGGAGAATGGCCCATTGATTTTTACTACTGTGATCCCAAAACAGGGAACACGTGGTGCCATATTAGGGGAGAGTGGGATCAGTTGAGACAAAGGGTTAGTTGAGCTACGCCCTTTTCTAGGAAACCATATACAGAAGTAATCATGTGACTAGGGCTATTGCGGTGACCCTATTACCACCACAACGGCAGTCATGTGTCATGACCGCAGTCAAATTCCAAGTGACTATTGAGTTACGGTAATCTCCTTTAATGCACTCTGGACATGCGTTGGTAGTACCCAACTCGCTAACGACCGTCATATCGCTAATGGCCTGGTACTCAGGGCTCTATTGTCCCTCTAACCACTCTGACATCAATGCAAATAAAAATGTTGACCTCACTGTGATGATCAATTAAGAATTAAAAAGTTCAACAACAGATTGAAACTGAGTGGAAAACATGGTTGATGTGGATGTTGTTTCAAAGCCAAACAACAAAATCGACAGCACTTTCTATGGTGATGATTAATTCAAACCATTTAAGATGTTGCATGTAGAACACCCATACACATATTAGAGCTTATGCATAGGCCTATATATGAAAAAAATAAACTGAATTAAAATAATGATTGTGCCGTTATACAATACATGGCCTAATAGCCTACTGCATATTACGCATAGCAGAAAAACATACAAAAATAAACAGATGTAAGTTGTCTTTTGTATATAATTACAAAATTACTGTGTGTACCGTATTATTACAGTATGCATACTGAATAGACCGGTTACCTTACCCTATGCTCCAAACTTTCTATCCATGAGTCTGGGAGAGAACATATAGGCCTAGGCGATGCTGTTGGTTCACTGATTGTGCAGGGCGGCTTATTTACAGAGTTAGCCTACAATTATAGTGAATTTGGGGCTGTCAACAGTTTCATTAAATACGTTTCATTGTGAAAACATGTTACTGTCAATGTTCCCAAACAGATTTCACTTAGTTTCTCAAATTAAGCACTGAGTAGCTGCAGGAACATGGTTCTAAAGCCCATGACATTCAGTTTGAGCAGAATATTACCTGTCACTCAGCGAGAGGCTCCTCAAACAGTGGTTGATGCGTGTGTGAAAAAAGCCCATTTCTATATGCAATCCTGTGTGAAAGCAGAGTTTGAGTCAATAGTCAATAGCCTATAGTCACACCATGCAGCCCATGTACAGTGCATTCGGAAAGTATTCAGACCCCTTCCCTTTTACCACATGTTGTTACATTACAGCCTTCTTCTAAAATGGATATCATTGCTTTTTTTCCTCATCAATCTACACAAAATACCCCATAATGGCAAAGCAAAAACTTAGAATTTGCCAAAGGTGCTTCAAGAAAGTACTGAGTAAAGGGTCTGAGTATTTATGTAAATGTTATATTTCAGTTTTTATTTTTAATAAATTTACAACAAAAAAATAAAACAAGTTTTTGCTTTGTCCTTATGGGGTATTGTGTGTAGATTGATGAGATAAATTACATTTTTTTTTAAATGGTTGAATTTTTACCCCTTTTTCCCAATTTCGTGGTATCCAATTGTTAGTAGCTACTATCTTGTCTCATCGCTACAACTCCCGTACGGGCTCGGGAGAGACGAAGGTTGAAAGTCATGCGTCTTCCGATACGCAACCCAACCAAGCCGCACTGCTTCTTAACACAGCGCGCATCCAACCCGGAAGCCAGCCGCACCAATGTGTCGGAGGAAACACTGTGCACCTGGCAACCTTGGTTAGCGCGCACTGCGCCCGGCCCGCCACAGGAGTCGCTGGTGCATGATGAGACAAGGATATCCCTACCTGCCAAACCCTCCCTAACCCGGACGACGCTAGGCCAATTGTGCGTCGCCCCACGAACCTCCCGGTCGCAGCCGGTTACGACAGAGCCTGGGCGCGCACCCAGAGTCTCTGGTGGCACAGCTGGCGCTGCAGTACAGCGCCCTTAACCACTGCGCCACCCGGGAGGCCCTGGGAAAAATATATTTCATAATTTTTAGAATAAGGCTGTAACTTAACAAAATGTGGAAAAAGTCAAGGGGTCTGAATACTTTCCAAAGGCACTGTACCACACCCCCATCCATGAATTACACTTTGACCTACCAGCACCATCACCCTCTGTTACAGGACACCATCACCCACTGTCGCAGGACACCATCACCCACTGTCACAGGACACCATCACCCACGGACCCCAAGAATGCTCAATTTACCCTATCCCTTTGCTCATCTTACCCCATACCCCGTAAGTTGCGCCAAGAGACCACTTTTTTGGGGTGGAAAAGCTGTTTTCAAAACTGTTATGTTTACATGAGTTCTGATTATTTCCAGGGATATACCACATCCTGAAATATATGTAGATATCTTTGTTAGAAATGATACTATATTTCCCTAATGATGTTGAACTTAAAAAGGTCTCAACATACCCCACTCTTGACTACAAGACTTGAGCCAAACGTTTGGTGGATATTCAATAAAATATGCTTTTGTAGTTGTCCAAAAGGATGACTAAATGGTGCGATCTTGCAAAATTCCGGAGTTTTTTCCCCTCCTTAATTGGATATCTGGCCAGAGAGAACATTAGGATGTGCTGTGTACTCAAAAACCTGGAATCACAGCAACAGAGTCCTCAGGGGCCAAAACAACACCTTCATTTGCATCCTCTAATACTGTAATAAAAGGCATAAACCATCTTAACTAAACGACTTAATACACAGGTGAGGTGTCTGAATATCCCCTGGAGGACTCCAATCACAGCCCTCTCTTGCTTTTCTCTTTCTCCCTCCCTTTCTCTCTCTCTTTTCCCATCTCTTTGTCACTCTCTCCACCCTCTCTTTCTGTCTCCCTCTCTCTATATCTCGCTCTACCCCTCTCCTACACCCCCCCCCCCACTCTCTCTCCATCTAAGACAGGTCAGTGACTGTGTGTTGTGCGGTCCACAGCTGCTGTGGGAGCCAAGAGCAGTGGGGGTGTGGCCTGGCCAAGGCAGCCGCTCTCCAGGAGAGATGGAGAAAAAAGCCGTGGATTAATACTCATTCCGGATCTAATCTGATTTTAATGACAGATTAAGGGGCCAACAAGCAACAGCTTTGTTTGCTGCAGCACGGCCCGGTCAAACTAATCCTCCCGTGTTTGGTTTCTGTGAAAACGACAGGAGAGAGAGGGAAGGAGGGAGAGAGGGATGGACGGAGAGATGGGTTGCAAGCAGGCCACTTAGCGTGGAGGAAATGAGAACTAGTTCCACCAGCTTCAGAGTCTCATCGACACTTTATCTGGCATGCCAGACAGCTCCTGTTCCTACTACGCACAGGCGACTAATGACAGAGACGTCATGCACACATTACCACACGTCATTAGCTAACTGCATTTATTTGCACCTGGACGTGGGCATTTAGTCTTGTCAATTATGCAATAACGTTCACCTCCGCTTCAGTCAGTCAACAATATCGCTCTGTACATAAACCAATGTGTATATTAGGCCATCTCTAAATGTCTTTCACCCTTTCACCCGTCGGAGGTAAAAAAATATAGGAAAAAATTGCTTGAATGACTTGAATGACTTGAATGACGGTGGCGCAAGAAAACATGATTAAAGCCTATATATCAAATCACTTACTTCTCCATTAGTATGATTAATGGGATAGGCTAGGGCCTCAGACAGAGGCAAGGCTTGAAAAATGATACAATGACCTGTTTTTGAATAGGGAATGGGGAAGCCCTACTCTGCTCAGGATGGCATGGAAAGAGATTCTCTCAGGGTATGGAGACTAGTGAGGATGGAGAATGGTCTCTCTCTATTTCTATCTTCATTCATCTGAGCTGCTGGAATAGTAGTAGAGAGATATTAGTAGGATTGCAGAGAGAACAACCCCAGCCGCAGTATAGAAACATCCTGTAGAATACACATAGATTCTCCATTAGCCGATGATGGTTCCACTCCAGGTTTGGGGTCCATTCTATTTCAATTCCAGTCAATTCATAATTTAAACCAGAAATTCAACTTCCAAATTTTCCACATTGAAAAGCATTGGCGAAAATTGGAATTGGAATTTCAGCATTTCCTAAATTGACTGGAATTGAAATGGAATTGACCCCACTGCACTCTATGTGGACCTAGACTCGTACGAACCATCAGGCATACGAGGCTAATACTGACCCCCACCAAGATCGCATTAAAACCAACATGATTGTTTGTGTGAATCAGACTAGTATTTAATTATGAATTCATATACTAAGTAGCAGTAACAGTACAACTTTATTTTGATAATTAATCTGTACAGGCTCAGAAAAATAGCAATAAGCTACATTAGGGATTTACATTGGCTGTACCATGCGATGTACTACCACAGATATGTTTTACATTGGCTATACCACAGATATGTTTTACATTGGCTGTACCACAGATATGTTTTACATTGGCTGTACCACAGATATGTTTTACATTGGCTGTACCACAGATATGTTTTACATTGGCTATACCACAGATATGTTTTACATTGGCTATACCACAGATATGTTTTACATTGGCTGTACTGCAGATATGTTTTACATTGGCTATACCACAGATATGCTTTACATTGGCTATACCGCAGATATGCTTCATATTGGCTATACCGCAGATATGCTTCATATTGGCTGTACCACAGATATGTTTTACATTGGCTGTACTGCAGATATGTTTTACATTGGCTATACCGCAGATATGCTTCATATTGGCTATACCACAGATATGTTTTACATTGGCTATACCACAGATATGTTTTACATTGGCTGTACTGCAGATATGTTTTACATTGGCTATACCACAGATATGCTTCATATTGGCTATACCACAGATATGTTTTACATTGGCTATACCGCAGATATGCTTTACATTGGCTATACCACAGATATGCTTTACATTGGCTATACCACAGATATGTTTTACATTGGCTATACCACAGATATGTTTTACATTGGCTATACCACAGATATGTTTTACATTGGCTATACCATGCGATGTACTACCACAGATATGTTTTACATTGGCTGTACCACAGATATGCTTCATATTGGCTATACCACAGATATGTTTTACATTGGCTATACCACAGATATGTTTTACATTGGCTATACCACAGATATGTTTTACATTGGCTATACCACAGATATGCTTTACATTGGCTATACCGCAGATATGCTTTACATTGGCTATACCACAGATATGTTTTACATTGGCTATACCACAGATATGCTTTACATTGGCTATACCACAGATATGTTTTACATTGGCTATACCACAGATATGTTTTACATTGGCTATACCACAGATATGCTTTACATTGGCTATACCACAGATATGTTTTACATTGGCTATACCACAGATATGCTTTACATTGGCTATACCACAGATATGTTTTACATTGGCTATACCACAGATATGTTTTACATTGGCTATTCCACAGATATGCTTTACATTGGCTATACCACAGATATGTTTTACATTGGCTATACCGCAGATATGTTTTACATTGGCTATACCACAGATATGTTTTACATTGGCTATACCATGCGATGTACTACCACAGATATGTTTTACATTGGCTGTACCACAGATATGCTTTACATTGGCTGTACCACAGATATGTTTTACATTGGCTATACCACAGATATGTTTTACATTGGTTATACCACAGATATGTTTTACATTGGCTGTACCACAGATATGTTTTACATTGGCTGTACCACAGATATGCTTTACATTGGCTCTACCACAGATATGTTTTACATTGGCTGTACCGCAGATATGCTTTACATTGGCTATACCACAGATATGTTTTACATTGGCTATACCACAGATATGTTTTACATTGGCCCTACCACAGATATGCTTTACATTGGCTATACCACAGATATGTTTTACATTGGCTATACCACAGATATGTTTTACATTGGCTATACCACAGATATGTTTTACATTGGCTATACCACAGATATGTTTTACATTGGCTATACCGCAGATATGCTTTACATTGGCTATACCACAGATATGTTTTACATTGGCTATACCACAGATATGCTTTACATTGGCTATACCACAGATATGTTTTACATTGGCTATACCACAGATATGCTTTACATTGGCTATAACACAGATATGCTTTACATTGGCTATACCACAGATATGTTTTACATTGGCTATACCACAGATATGTTTTACATTGGCAATACCACAGATATGTTTTACATTGGCTATACTGCAGATTTAAAGCAGTGAATTGAACTGCAATCCAGCGTGATTGAATCGCTGGAAGTCATGCTCAGAAGATGACACTTATTGTCAGGTGGCAAAGCATTCATAATCCACAACCAGAATCCCTTCTCTGTGTGTGTCTACCAATGAGGCAATAAGAACCGTACAGAACGCTACCGCTCTCCATCCTCTGGATATTTCTGTGATCGCATCAGCAATAAGGGCGAGGAGCAGAGAGACAACGAGAAATACAGAGAGAGAGTGGAGGAGGAGGAGAAGGAACGGAGAGAGAGAGTGAGAGAGAGAGAGAAGGAAAGGGAGGGGAGAAAGAGAGAGAGAGAGAGAGAGAGAGAGAGAGAGAGAGAGAGAGAGAGAGAGAGAAAGGCGTCTGTCTGGCACAACACTCCCCGCCAGCAGCTCGAGGAATAACCATTTTATTTCCTCGTCCTGTGTGTGTTAGCAGTGTTTTGTGCCAGTGGAGCATACAGCGAGGTAGGGTCGGCCAGAAAATAGGGCCCTCGTTGAATTGATTGTGTGAGACACTGCGGGGGCGGTGGAGTGGGATGAGTGTTGAGGGACTGGGGGGGGGCTGGTAAGGGTGTGTGAGATGTAGAAGTGGGAGAATAATAGGAGGTGTACACTAATTGTCAGTGGGTGGGTTGTGCTGCTGGAGTGGAATAGTGCTACTTCAGTACAACGACGGCTCCTTCAAGTTCAGCTGGCTACACAGTGCACGGTAGGTAGGGGCGAGCGTCACCGTCATCCCCTCCTCCTCTTTCCCAGGCTGCCCCAGGTTTATCAGTCCCTGCTCAGTGTGAGCAGGGAGCAGCCACGGCAGGGGGTCGGCCAGGGCACTGTGGACCACCTCATCTGTCCCTGTCTCATTTCCACCCGTGTGTTTCCACCTCACGCTCTCCCCTGCCAAGCAGGTCTACCATCACGGTGAGCCTCTGTGTGAAAGTGATTACATTCTTGTGCCTCTACCACTATGTTGTCCTCAGTATTCACGGCTCATGCTGTTTACTGCTTGGGGCTGGGTGGTAGTTGTCATTCTACTTGATGTGCAAGTCAGCATAATGCTCCCATCTGCCAGATGGGTAAACAAAATAAATGATAGGAGCACTGGTAATATCAGTACATGAAAATGTCAAATCAGGTCAAATAGCTCAAACCGCATGACAGGGAATCTATTTTTGGGAGCGCTTTGGCCCGGTCAATGGCTCATGGTAAAGCCAATCAGAAGGCGCAAATTCTCAAATCCTACCCACGACAGTAAACCTCAACAGGATGGGAACATTAACCGTTGCCAGCCTGTTAATTAAATGAACTCGTTGGCATCAACGAAGAGGTTGTGTGATATCCGAGTATTTCCTCTCACGTCAAGACCTCTGGGTAGACCGGTGCTGTATAAGCCCAAAGACATTTAAAACAGTATGATGGAGTTCCAAAATCACATTGCAAAAACGGATTTCCACCACCTTGAGGATTAATAAAATATATATATATTTATTTATTTATTTCACCTTTATTTAACCAGGTAGGCTAGTTGAGAACAAGTTCTCATTTGCAACTGCGACCTGGCCAAGATAAAGCATAGCAGTGTGAGCAGACAACAAAGAGTTACACATGGAGTAAACAATTAACAAGTCAATAACACAGTAGAAAACAAAGGGGGAGTCTATATACAATGTGTGCAAAAGGCATGAGGTAGGCAAATAATTACAATTTTGCAGATTAACACTGGAGTGATGAATGATCAGATGGTCATGTACAGGTAGAGATATTGGTGTGCAAAAGAGCAGAAAAGTAAATAAATAAAAACAGTATGGGGATGAGGTAGGTGAAAAAGGGTGGGCTATTTACCAATAGACTATGTACAGCTGCAGCGATCGGTTAGCTGCTCAGATAGCTGATGTTTGAAGTTGGTGAGGGAGATAAAAGTCTCCAACTTCAGCGATTTTTGCAATTCGTTCCAGTCACAGGCAGCAGAGTACTGGAACGAAAGGCGGCCAAATGAGGTGTTGGCTTTAGGGATGATCAGTGAGATACACCTGCTGGAGCGCGTGCTACGGATGGGTGTTGCCATCGTGACCAGTGAGCTGAGATAAGGCGGAGCTTTACCTAGCATGGACTTGTAGATGACCTGGAGCCAGTGGGTCTGGCGACAGATATGTAGCGAGGGCCAGCCGACTAGAGCATACAAGTCGCAGTGGTGGGTGGTATAAGGTACTTTAGTGACAAAACGGATGGCACTGTGATAGACTGCATCCAGTTTGCTGAGTAGAGTGTTGGAAGCCATTTTGTAGATGACATCGCCGAAGTCGATGATCGGTAGGATAGTCAGTTTTACTAGGGTAAGCTTGGCGGCGTGAGTGAAGGAGGCTTTGTTGCGGAATAGAAAGCCGACTCTTGATTTGATTTTCGATTGGAGATGTTTGATATGAGTCTGGAAGGAGAGTTTGCAGTCTAGCCAGACACCTAGGTACTTATAGACGTCCACATATTCTAGGTCGGAACCATCCAGGGTGGTGATGCTAGTCGGGCATGCGGGTGCAGGCAGCGACCGGTTGAAAAGCATGCATTTGGTTTTACTAGCATTTAAGAGCAGTTGGAGGCCACGGAAGGAGTGTTGTATGGCATTGAAGCTTGTTTGGAGGTTAGATAACACAGTGTCCAAAGACGGGCCGAAAGTATATAGAATGGTGTCGTCTGCGTAGAGGTGGATCAGGGAGTCGCTCGCAGCAAGAGCAACATCATTGATATACACAGAGAAAAGAGTCGGCCTGAGAATTGAACCCTGTGGCACCCCCATAGAGACTGCCAGAGGACCGGACAGCATGCCCTCCGATTTGACACACTGAACTCTGTCTGCAAAGTAATTGGTGAACCAGGCAAGGCAGTCATCCGAAAAACCGAGGCTACTGAGTCTGCCGATAAGAATATGGTGATTGACAGAGTCGAAAGCCTTGGCAAGGTCGATGAAGACGGCTGCACAGTACTGTCTTTTATCGATGGCGGTTATGATATCGTTTAGTACCTTGAGTGTGGCTGAGGTGCACCCATGACCGGCTCGGAAACCAGATTGCACAGCGGAGAAGGTACGGTGGGATTCGAGATGGTCAGTGACCTGTTTGTTGACTTGGCTTTCGAAGACCTTAGATAGGCAGGGCAGGATGGATATAGGTCTGTAACAGTTTGGGTCCAGGGTGTCTCCCCCTTTGAAGAGGGGGATGACTGCGGCAGCTTTCCAATCCTTGGGGATCTCAGACGATATGAAAGAGAGGTTGAACAGGCTGGTAATAGGGGTTGCGACAATAGTGGCAGATAGTTTCAGAAATAGAGGGTCCAGATTGTCAAGCCCAGCTGATTTGTACGGGTCCAGGTTTTGCAGCTCTTTCAGAACACCTGCTATCTGGATTTGGGTAAAGGAGAACCTGGAGAGGCTTGGGCGAGGAGCTGCGGGGGGGGCGGAGCTGTTGGCCGAGGTTGAAGTAGCCAGGCGGAAGGCATGGCCAGCCGTTGAGAAATGCTTATTGAAGTTTTCGATAATCATGGATTTATCAGTGGTGACCGTGTTACCTAGCCTCAGTGCAGTGGGCAGCTGGGAGGAGGTGCTCTTGTTCTCCATGGACTTCACAGTGTCCCAGAACTTTTTGGAGTTGGAGCTACAGGATGCAAACTTCTGCCTGAAGAAGCTGGCCTTAGCTTTCCTGACTGACTGCGTGTATTGGTTCCGGACTTCCCTGAACAGTTGCATATCACGGGGACTATTCGATGCTATTGCAGTCCGCCACAGGATGTTTTTGTGCTGGTCGAGGGCAGTCAGGTCTGGGGTGAACCAAGGGCTGTATCTGTTCTTAGTTCTGCATTTTTTGAATGGAGCATGCTTATCTAAAATGGTGAGGAAGTTACTTTTAAAGAATGACCAGGCATCCTCAACTGACGGGATGAGGTCAATGTCCTTCCAGGATACCCGGGCCAGGTCGATTAGAAAGGCCTGCTCACAGAAGTGTTTTAGGGAGTGTTTGACAGTGATGAGGGGTGGTCGTTTGACTGCGGCTCCGTAGCGGATACAGGCAATGAGGCAGTGATCGCTGAGATCCTGGTTGAAGACAGCGGAGGTGTATTTGGAGGGCCAGTTGGTCAGGATGACGTCTATGAGGGTGCCCTTGTTTACAGAGTTAGGGTTGTACCTGGTGGGTTCCTTGATGATTTGTGTGAGATTGAGGGCATCTAGCTTAGATTGTAGGACTGGCGGGGTGTTAAGCATATCCCAGTTTAGGTCACCTAACAGAACAAACTCTGAAGCAGGGGGGCGATCAATTCACAAATGGTGTCCAGGGCACAGCTGGGAGCTGAGGGGGGTCGGTAGCAGGCGGCAACCGTGAGAGACTTATTTCTGGAGAGAGTCATTTTCAAAATTAGTAGTTCGAACTGTTTGGGTATGGACCTGGAAAGTATGACATTACTTTGCAGGCTATCTCTGCAGTAAACTGCAACTCCTCCCCCTTTGGCAGTTCTATGTTGACGGAAGATGTTATAGTTGGGTATGGAAATCTCTGAATTTTTGGTGGCCTTCCTGAGCCAGGATTCAGACACAGCAAGGACATCAGGGTTAGCAGAGTGTGCTAAAGCAGTGAGTAAAACAAACTTAGGGAGGAGGCTTCTGATGTTGACATGCATGAAACCAAGGCTTTTTCGATCACAGAAGTCAACAAATGAGGGTGGAGAGAGGCCAGAATGAAAAAGACCACACACATCCTGCAGCGTTGACCCAACAATTGGATTGTATCCTCCTCCTAAGCCGTTCTCGCAAACTTCTGACCGAGTTCATTCCAAAAGCCGACATCCAAAAGCCCATCTGGATAGAACTGTGTAGCTTCCGTCAAAGGGAAAGTACAGTATGAATAAACATCACCCTCTCCGTGACAAGCAGACCAAATGCCTCCAGATAATTCCAGAAGATCCCTAGGTAACACTAAACACAGGATTTTTACTGACAATGCCATTCAGAGGGTGTGTGTGTGTGTGTGTGTGTGTGTGTGTGTGTGTGTGTGTGTGTGTGTGTGTGTGTGTGTGTGTGTGTGTGTGTGTGTGTGTGTGTGTGTGCGTGCGTGCGTGGCTGTGTGGGATGGGAGTGCGTAGGTAGCATTGCCCCCATGGTAGTGTGTGAAGTGCGGGGGCATGGGGATGATGGCGATGCGTGGGTGATACAAAACTACATTCGGGATCAAACATGTATGGAGATCTGGTGCTGCATATGCCCAAAGACATTTAGAACAAAATGATAAGAGTTGTCTGAAAATTTCGGATCGTGTGAAATTCAGCCTTGCATGTACTGCTGTTGTCTGAGGGAGGTACTGTCTGCAGCTTGCTGTGTAGCCAACGCCAAACTGTCGTGTGCAATGGAACAGTTTCCCTCTTGAAGGACGATATATGTGTACGTCCTGATCACACCCTCTCTATAAGCCCTACTGCACGCATCATTCTGATCGAGATCAAATGACAAATGAAAAGGGCAATGTTTCAAAACTGATTAGTCCTGAGAAGTAATACAGGGAGGGCCGCAGAAACAAACGTGCTTTGATAGCAGCCCTGCTGGCTTTTAGCCCCGTCCGTCCCCTAAATCCTGTACCGATGCCAAGCCTGCCATGCCAGCCAGGGCAATGAGTTCACAGCAGCTTGTTTCCTCTCTTTTACCCCCCCCCCCCCCTCCCTCCCTCTCGTTCTCCTCTCTTCCCCTCACCAGAAAGGAAGAGACAAAGCGAGAGGGATAACTGGGACCAATAAAAATCTGTGTACTCCTGCAGATGGTGGTTTTTGTTGTTGTTGTTGTTGTTTTTTCTCACCAAACGAGGAGTCAATGGGGAAGTTTGTCTCGGGCCTAACGACACCCATGCCAATATATCCTCTAAAAACCGGGTTCTCGGCTATTATCACTGAAGCCTTAGGCTACATGTGAGAGGTTATAAGACCATACAATCAGTGTCCAGATTTCAGTTAGTATTCCATTCAACCTATATGACCTTAAATGAGGAATAATTCAGTGTATTCATGGACACAGGGTGACTCGTGAGTGGGATATCAAAGGTGCATGTAATCACCTTATCTTGACTAAGACCTTAAGCGGGATATGAGCTAATATCCGGAATACTTTTTGCATATAAGCGTGGTTAATGAGAGAGTGTCGAATTTGGTCCAAAAAAATGTAATGGCAAATTTGCTACGCGCGGCTTATTTGATCTAATCAAAGTTTCGTAATGCTTAGGTTGTTACAAGTGCACTGATTGATATAAGTAGGACACATGACATCCAGGCAACTTTGAGAAAAAAAAACACTTTATATCGGAGTTGTGCCTGTTAATCACATGCGTATCTGCCCTCTCATTGGCTAGAATGGTCCAACCTGATCTTGCTTTCCATTTTTTTTTAAAGACATTTCTTTCCATTGTTAGAGCAGCCACTTGAGTATCTGGTCAATATAATGGATCATCTGTGCCCTCACTCCCTCTTTTTCCCCCTCTTTCAAACTGCCTCCTGTTCTCCGCCCTCTCTCTCCATCTCCCCGCCCTCCTCTCTCCTTCACCCCTTTCTTTCTCTCTCTCTCTCTCTCTCTCTCCCTCTCTCTCTCTCTCTCTCTCTCTCTCTCTCTCTCTCTCTCTCTCTCTCTGTCTCTCTCTGTCTCTCCCCACCCTCCTCTCTCTCTCTCTCTCTCTCTCTCTCTCTCTCTCTCTCTCTCTCTCTCTCTCTCCACTCCACTCCACTCCCTCACTCTCTTTCCCTTCCCCCTCTCCCTCTGTCTCTCCCTCCATCTCTCGCTCCCTCCATCTCTCGCTCCCTCTCTCAGCTGCAGGCTAATTGAAAGTGAAAGCTACTGATTTCACAGATTCCGCTGGTGTCACCTTGTCTGTGCATGTTGAGGCATCAGTGAGTGCCACGGGGCACCTCTGAGTCAGTGTATACAAATAAAATCAATCAAATTGTATTTGTCACATGCACCAACACAACAGGTGTAGACTTTACTGTGAAGTTCTTACTTAAGAGCCCTTTCCCAACACTGCGGAGTAAAAAAAAAGTTGAGAAAAAGAAAAAACAATAGTAACACAATAGAGGCTATATCCACAAGGAGTACTGGTACTGAGACAATGTGCTGGGGTGCGAGGTAGTTCACGTAATATGTACATGTAGGTACAGTAGGGGTAAATGTGACTAGGCAATCAGGATAGATAATACACAGAGTAGCAGCAGCGTATGCGAATGTGGTCTTTGACAATTTCCCGGGCCTTCCTCTGTCTCCGCCTGGTATAGAGGTTCTGGATGGCAGGGAGCTGTAGCACCATGTGGTTGAATGCCAAGCAGTTGCCATACCAAGCGGTGATGCAGCCAGTCAAGATGCTGTCAATAGCGCAGCTGTATAACATTTTGAGGATCTGAGGGCCCATGCCAAATTTTGAAGAAAGGAAGAGGCTTTGTCTTCCATTCTTCAGGACTCTTTTGGTGTGTATGGACCATGTTAATTACTTAATGATGTGAACACCAAGGAACTTGAAGCTCTCAACCCGCTCCACTACAGCCCTTTTGATGTAGATTGGCGCGTGCTCAGCGCTCCATTTCCTGTAGTCCAGGATCAGCTCCTTTGTCTTGCTGATGTTGAGGGAGAGGTTGTTGTCCTGGTACTGACCTTCTCACTATAAGCTGTCTCATCGTCGTCAGGCCTACCATCGTTGTGTCATCAGCATACTTAATGATGGTGTTGCAGTCGTGGGTGAACATAGAGTACAGGAGGGTACTGAGCAAAGCAACCCTAAGGGGTCCCCGCGTTTTGGGTCAGCGTGGCAGATGTGTTGTTGCCTACCCTCACCACTTGGTGGCGGCCCGTCAGGAAGTCCAGGATCCAGTTGCAGAGGGAGGTGTTCAGTCCCAGGGTCCTGAGCTTAGTGATGAGCTTGGAGGCCACTGTTACAGGGCTGAGTGCTGGGTATACGAGAGGGGACGAGAGGCATGGTATCACTGATCACCCACAGCCTTGATCCCCAGACCCCCAGGGTCTCCAGTTCCCTTACCCCTGTCACCCCCACCCTAATCCCACAGCAATACCACCAGCAGCCTGGGCACCAGGCAGCAGTAACCTGCCCCCACCCCCGCAACCCTCTCACCTCCTCTTCCTCTCAGTCTCTCCAGACTGTCCCTTAGAACACTTTCTGTATATTTGAGTGGATATCAACAGGGCACAGATGATCTGACGAGGACCAAGTCAGGGCTTTAATTACAGGGCTACAATTAGGATCCAGAGATTTTCCATCTCATGGTCAAGTAAAAGCCCACATAAACCATAACCGCATGTAAATGTATGAGCTATTTTTATACAGCCTGTAGAATGAAAAAGTATAGTTTAATGTAAAAAGTAATTGGTTTCACACAGGCCTTGAAACAGCTAAAAGGTAGTTAACCATTCTTTACATCAATACACCCACTGTTCTTAAAGCCTATGGATATGGAGGCTCAGAGCAGAAAATAAAGTACAGAAGACAATTGTCCTAGATGGTGTCTCACCCACAATTGAAATCCACCATGATGTAATTCATAGCTGTCAGGATTCTAGCTTAACTTGGAGCTCAGCTTTTACACATCTCATTTAGTGGCATATTTTCTATAGAAAATGTTTAAAAAGTAATCTACCGCATTATCGTTTGTAGCACCACTTACGTTGAAGGACAATTTATATTGTAAAGTGCTGAGAAGAATCATTGCAATGTGAGTGTAAACATAGTCAATATTTAAGCCAAAAGTTTACCATCTAAATAAATGTTCCTGGAAATAAGAGTAAATACACTACATGACCAAAAGTATGTGGACACCTGCTCATCGAACGTTTCGTTCCAAAATCATGGGTATTCATATGGAGTTGGTCCTTCCTTTGCTGCTATAACAGCCTCCACTCTTCTGAGAAGGCTTTCCACTAGATGTTGGAACATTGCTGCGGGGACTTGCTGATGTTGGGCGATTAGGCCTGTAGTCTGCATTCCAGTTCATCACAAAGGTGTTCAATGGGGTTGAGGTCAGGGCTCTGTGCAGGCCAGTCCAGTTCTTCCACACGGATGTCAACAGTTTTTGTATGGATGTTGTTTTGTGCATGTTTTGTGCATGGGGGTACTGTCATGCTGAAATAGGAAAGAGCCTTCCCCAAACTTTTGCCACAAAGTTGGAAGCACAGAATCGTCTAGAATGTCATTGTATGCTGTCGTGTTAAGATTTCCCTCCACTGGAACTAAGGGGCCTGGCCCGAACCATGAAAAATAGCCCCCGACCATTATTCCTCCTCCACCAAACGGTACAGTTGGCACTATGCATTAGGTTAGGAAGCGTTCTCCTGGCATCCGCCAAACCCAGATTTGTCCGTTGAACAGCCAGATGGTGAAGCTTGATTCATCACTTCAGAGAACAGGTTTCCACTGCTCCAGAGTCCAATGGTGGCGAGCTTTACACCACTCTAGCCGATGCTTGGCATTGCGGATGATGGTCTTAGGCTTGTTCCATGGCTGTTAAACCAATTTCATGAAGCTCCCGACGAACAGTTCTGCTGACGTTGCTTCCGGAGGCAGTTTGGAACTCTGCGTACTACGTAGTACTGCGTGCTACGTAGTAGCAGAACGGTCCGGCTCTGTGAGCTTGCGTGGCCTACTACTTCGCAGCTGAGTCGTTGTTGCTCCTAGACGTTTCCACTTCACAATAACAGGTCTAGCAGGGCAGAAATGTTATAAACTGACTTGTTGGAAAGGTGGTATCCTATGACGGTACCACGTTGAAAGTCACTGAGCTCTTCAGTAAGGCCATTCTACTGCCAATGTTTGTCTATGGAGAAAATATGGCTGTGTGCAAAGACAAATCCACTCATGTGAAGGGGTGTCCACATACTTTTGTATATATAATGCATCATACAATCTTTTCGTTTTAAAGCTTGTGAGTTTAAAAAACAAGTCAAAATATCCTCTGAAATGGCAGAATGGGCGTCAGTATACTGAGTACCTCTGTCCCCAAAAATACCTTTTAAACAGAAAATTGCTACATTTACCACGACTGTTATAATCTAGGAAGTCATTACATCCCAGTTTTCCCAGATACTGTAGTTTGCAATTGCCCAATCGACTTACTTCCTTCCATTGTCAAAAAAACATAAAGACTACAGAGGGTTTCGAGCAGTACAATGCTTGTTTATGTCTCAGAAAATGGCCAACACAACTCTGAGATTTTCTCTCAGACAATCACCAGATCCTGATAAGTCTGACTCCCTGAGTTTCCTTCTCAGGGCCAGAGACTATTCAGGCGGCAGAAGGCTACCTCACCCAAAACAATGCCGGAGCTTGCTCTTTTTCTACCCCCTCTCCCTCTCTCTCTCTCTGCCTTCTCTCCCTCTCCATCTCCTTCTCTGCTCTCTCTCTCTCTCCCCCCCTCTTTCTCTACCCTCTCTCGTCCCTTTCTCTGCTCTCTCTCCGTCTCTTTATCTGCTCTCTCTCTCTCTCTCTTTCTCTGCCCTCTCTCCCCCTCTCTCTTTCTCTCTCTCCGCCCTCTCTCCCCTTAACCAACCGTATAAGAGGGTTACGGAGACGCAGAGTGAAAGAAGCAACTTTCTTTGTGACAAGGACAAGCGGCAAATTGGTACTAGACACCAAAAGACACAGAGACCCCTCCATTCAGGGAGGTTAAGACCTGTTAAATTTAACTCTTAAAAAACTCTTAAAACGCTAACTTCAGTGCACCCCTTTCACTTTCAAATGGACTGCATCCGAGGGGTAAAGGGCACCATTTCTAAGGGAAAGTATGAGAGCCATTTGCAGAAACGTCCTCTCACTGTCAACTGTGTTTATTTTCAGCAAACTTAACATGTGTACATATTTGTATGAACATAACAAGATTCAACAACTGAGACATAAACATATGTGATGAACAGAAATTGAATAATGTGTCCCTGAACAAAGGGGGGGGGGGTCAAAATCAAAAGTAACAGTCAGTATCTGGTGTGGACTCCAGCTGCATTAAGTACTGCAGTGCATCTCCTCCTCATGGACTGCACCAGATTTGCCAGTTCTTGCTGTGAGATGTTAGCCATCTCTTCCACCAAGGCACCTGCAAGTTCACGGACATTTCTGGGGGGAATGGCCCTAGCCCTCACCCTCCGATCCCAGACATGCTCAGTGGGATTGAGATCCGGGCCCTTCACTGGCCATGGCAGAACACTGACATTCCTGTCTTGCAGGAAATCATGTACAGAACGAGCAGTATGGCTGGTGGCATTGTCATGCTGGAGGGTCATGTCAGGATGAGCCTGCAGGAAGGGTACCACATGTGGGAGGAGGATGTCTTCCCTGAAAAACGCACAGCGTTAAGATTGCCTGCAATGACAGCAAGCTCAGTCCGATGATGCTGTGACACACCGCCCCAGACCATGACGGACCCTCCAAATCGATCCCGCTCCAGAGTACAGCCCTCTGTGTAATGCTCATTCCTTCGACGATTAACTCGAATCCGACCATCACCCCTGGTGAGACCAAACCGTGACTCGTCAGTGAAGAGCACTTTTTGCCAGTCCTGTCTGGTCTAGCGACGCTGGGTTTGTGGCCATAGGAGACGTTGTTCCCGGTGATGTCTGGTGAGGACCTGCCTATCATATCTAGGACTAGCGGAACCCCAAGCCAAAAGCCAATTAAATTGCAGGGCGCCAAATACAAATCAACAGAAATCTCATAAATCAAATTTCAAACATACAAGTATTAGGCACCATTTTAAAGATATAATTCTCGTTAATCCAGCCACAGTGTCTGATAAAAAAAATAAAAATCAGCGAAAGCTCCACAAACGATTATGTTAGGTTACCACCAACTCACAGAAAAACCCTGCCATTTTTCCAGCCAAAGAGAGGAGTCACAAAAAGCACAAATAGAGATAAAATGTATCACTAACCTTTAATGATCTTCATCAGATGACACTCATAGGACTTCATGTTACGCAATACATGTATGTTTGTTAGGTAAAGTTCATATTTATATCCCAAAATCTAATTTTACATTGGCGTGTTACGTTCAGTAGTTCCAAAACATTACAGAGAGCCACATGAGTTCACAGAAATACTCCTAATAAATGTTGATGAAAATACAACTATTATACATGGAACTTTAGATACACTTCTCCTTAATGCAACCGCTGTGTCAGATTTCCCAAAAACTTTACGGAAAAAGAATAATCTGAGAACGGCGCACAGAGCCCAAAGCAGCCATTTGGGACAGAGTAGGAGGCAGTTCACTCTGGGCATGCTATTCATCCAAAAGTGAAAATGCTGCCCCCTATCCCAAACAAGTTATAACAGGCCTACAAGCCCTCAGTCCAGCCTATAGCGGACAGTCTGAGCACTGATGGAGGGATTGTGCGTTCCTGGTGTAACTCGGGCAGTTGTTGTTGCCATCCTGTCCCTGTCCCGCAGGTGTGATGTTCGGAAGTACTGATCCTGTGCAGGTGTTGTTACACATGGTCTGCCACTGCGAGGACGATCAGCTGTCCATCCTGTCTCCCTGTAGCTCTGTCTTAGGCGTCTCACAGTACGGATGGCAATTTATTGACCTGGCCACATCTGCAGCCCTCATGCCTCCTTGCAGCATGGCTAAGGCATGTTCACACAGATGAGCAGGGAACCTGGGCATCTTTCTTTTGGTGTTTTTCATAGTCAGTAGAAAGGCCTCGTTAGTGTCCTAAATTTTCACAACTGTGACCTTAATTGCCTACCGTCTGTAAGCTGTTAGTGTCTTAACGACCGTTCCACAGGTGCATGTTCGTTAATTGTTTATGGTTCATCGAACAAGCATGGGAAACAGTGTTTAAACCCTTTACAATGAGGATCTGTGAAGTTATTTTGGATGTTTTACGAATGATGAAAGACGTTTCATGTATGATCAATATGTATGACCCAGAGTACCTCATTTAACCACACCCCTGTATTATCTGGACAGATTACTGCACACAAAACCATTCCATAGAGCAATATTATTAATGTTTTTATAGCCTTCAAAGTCACTGCTTTGAAGGCTATAAATATATTAAATTGAAATGAAGTGGTTGTGTCATTCTATTCCAACCAGAGCCCCCAGGAGACGGCTGACTGGTTGATCTAAATATCTCCAAACATGAACCAGGGCATGAAATTGAGAGACAATTGAGAGACACACAACCAGCACCATTCATTGTACAAAGGTTTACTGTGTATAAAGACGATCTTCCGTTACAACCCTATTCCATTACTTTGTGTTGCATGTCCTGAGGGGTAAGGAAATTCAATAGCCTCATGTCCTTTAACAAAATAACATTAGTAATGTTATCGCTCCTAGAGCTGACACAGTAGCTAGGCCTATACAATAAATTGGTCTCTCTCTCTCTCTCTCTCTCTCTCTACTGCGTTCGACATGATCGTCTACAGTCAAACCTATTCCACACACTGTCATAGGGTGTTTATGCACCGAATGTCCTGTAATATCCACTGTAAATCTCTATAATAACATGAGAAATCTCATTTTTGATCCGTATACTCCGTTTCCCATTGGATGGGAGAGAAGGAAGGAACCGAACGCTAGGGTGAGTGAGGTGTGTTTGTCTTGGTGTGTATGGCAGCCAGCTTAGGCATTGCATGAGGACTGTATCATAGTAAGCACAGATCGACTGTCTCAATATCACTGCTGACTGAGATCCACATATTTCCACGTTCCTGTTGACTGGAGGAGACTACTACAGTATATCACTTACAGTGGATGTAACTGTCAGCTAACGAAACAGCATAGTTCTGAGCATTTGATATACAGCTTTATAATTTACTGTTTACCCTGTCCACCACTCTTACAGACGATGAGAAAATAAGGATATGATGAAAAAAAAATGACTAATAGGTCTACGAATATGCATGAGGGTTAATTTTGAAACAAGGGGAAGGTTGTGTGTGGGTCTGTGTGTGTGGGTGTGCAGTGTGTGTGTTCGCATCTGTGCATGTGTATGGGTGTCAGTTCGCATGTGTGTGTTGTGTGTGTGTTGTGAGAGTGTGTTTGTGTGCATCCATGTATGTGTGTGTGCGTGTACATGAATGTGCCAGAGTGTGTATGTGCATCCAAGTGCGTGTGCACATCAGTATACTGTATGTATTTGTGTGTGTGTGTGTGTGTGTGTGTGTGTGTGTGTGTGTGTGTGTGTGTGTGTGTGTGTGTGTGTGTGTGTGTGTGCGTGCGTGCGTGCGTGCGTGCGTGTGTGTGTGTACGTGTGAAACATTGGCAGGGGAAGAAGACTCTATCCCGCTGCTTGGGGAATGCTGATGACTTGGGAGGGGGACATTAGCATTCACCCATCATGGTGTGTCTCATAATGAAGTCTTCTGCAGTGATCAGTCAATGGCAACATAACAGCAAACAACATCAAAACAGAAAGCCAGGGGTGGAATTTTAACCCTGTCCTGATGCTGTGGCTTACATCAGCCTGGGCTGTTTGCATCGTCTCATTGTGTTTCATTTCACATACTATGACAACATACGGCTGGGAGTAAACGACCCAAACGTTGAGAGAAATGAACAAGCAGCAGATTCTGCTTATTTTCTCTCTAGAATATGCTTACTGGGGATTCATAGGAACCTTAACATTTCCGTTTGTTGTGTATCATCCATCTGCCCAGACACTGCTGGCGTTTATCTTTGGCATTCAGTGTGTGTGGCCTTAGGCAGCACCATAAGTGTATACAGTGCATGTCTTTACACTCACCTTGGAAAACCCTAAGCTAAGCACAATATGCTTTGGATGGCATGACGTGTTAATTAGAAGGATAACCAGCAGACCATCTGCATTGATAGTGCCGTAAAGCTGGCTGTGTGTTTGTGTATGTGTGTGTCATGTGTGTGGGTGTGCCTGCCTGTCTGCCTGCCTGCAGCTTAACGTCCCGCCCAGTTGTGCGGCTAGGAGAAGGTGGCTGGCTGCGGTCTGCAGACTGAAGCCACAGAACAGGGCACAGAGACGAGAGAAGAGGCAGGTCAGAGGAGCAGGATAAATGGAGATTTATAAGGGACATGTTTTAAAAAAAATGTCCTTAGCCCACAGAGGCCAGGCCAGCTCGGGCTGGAGATGGTCTGAATGGCACATCCTCTCCAGGGAGAGAGATGGGGGGAGATGAAGGAGGGAGAGGAGTCTGAGGAGTGATGAGAGAGGGGACAGGAGGGAGAGGAGTCTGAGGATTGATGAGAGAGGGGAGAGCAAGAGCAAGTATGTGGAGGGGGGGGGGGGGGGGGGGGGGGAGAGAGGGAGAAAGATGGAGAGGGAATGGAGAAGAGAATGGCCAGGGGCTGTGGTTGGTTTTCTAGACAAAACATTTGAGACTGTCAGCCCCTTGAAGTCGTGTTCTGCTATGACATCTAACACCCTTTCTCTGCTCCGTGCAGGGCTGAATTTAGCTTTATAATGCAATGGAGAGCACACTATTTTGAGTCGCTAGATGCTAAGAATAAACAGGGAGCTACACAAGCGTTGGTTAAGCACACTTTATTCAGGTATCCAATTTGTAATTAGTCATCTTAAGTAGACACATTAGGCATATTAGACAATTAACATAATAAACAACACGTTAGATACTGTGTTGCTTTAGGCTACTATTTGTACTTGCTTGACCACATTTTCTCAGTGTAACAGACAGTGCTACTTCCTGGTGGCTAAATAACACTCTTTCTGCCGGGCTGCAGAGCTGGATTTTTCAAATTGATTTATCCTTTATTTGACTAGTCATTTTAGAACAGATTTTTTATTTACAATCTGCAGAGCGAGGAGACTAACATGTAACGTGCAAGGTTGTCCTCAACAAATCTCTCTCTCTCTACTCCTGTTGCTCTTCCTCCTTCCCTTCACTTCAGATCGACCAGACAGCTCTGGCCCCTGACACATTTTGAGGTCTCCTTCTGTATGCACGAGGGTCATTGCAGTACGTGGCGCTCATCTTTCCAAGAACACAGTATGCCAGCTCCGATCAGTCCTCCGCCGAGCCGCTCCACCTGGCTCAGCGTGCCCAATGACCGCAGCCAGAGGAAAAGTGCTGAAGGGGGCCTCTCCTGCCCCAGAAATGCTGACGCCGCCAAGGTGGAGAGAGCACACCAACGTTTCACTGGGTGACGCAAATGTGGATGTCAGAGACGTGGGCCAGCATGCCGTGTGCCACACTCCCTACCCAGCAACTGCTGCCACTGCCACATAATTTTTGTCCACGGTGCTACCATTTAACAGGTCCTCTGCTATACCACAGTAGCCCGAGAACCCCAAATGGCACCCTATTCCCTATTTTGTGCACCACTTTTGTACATTTCTAGGGAATAGTAGTGCACTATATAAGGACAAGGTTGCCATTTGGGAGGTAGACCATAAGTAACACAATAAAGGAGCTTAGTTAAGGTGAAACAAGGTCAGAACTTGTCATGCTGTAGCACGCCATACATCGAAAAACTGTAAAACCTTAATGCCTACATTTGATGTAAACTATAGCGGTTGTGGTGTTGGAGAAAATACTATATGCCATATGGGAGAACATTTCCCAACAAAATGATTGGTTCCATCCCTTTCCCCCAGAACTGAACCCCCACCTCCAGCCCTCCATCAATTTCCCATCTTGAGATCTTTAGGAGAAGGAGCTGAGGCCAAGACTCCCACTCAGAACTACAGGGGGCCGGTAGGAGCAGATTAGGAGAGGGGGTCCAGCTCAGGCTTAGCCTGGTGACTATAGAACCCATACGGTGACGAATCACTCCACCCCCCTAGCACCACACTGTACCGCCCGCCACCCACCTCTGGCATCTGTTGACAACTACAGCAAGAACAATCACCTCTCCAGTAGTAGAGGAATTCTCAATAACTCTCAAATTAAAAACACGTTCTGGCAAATACAGAAGGTCGAGCCGTGAACTTTCAGTGTTGCTGAGGGCATTGATTTTACTGTCAGGACCTCGGTTGTCAGTTCATGAAAAAGGGAAGTGTCAACAAAACAACAACAAAAACATTCCTGTGTTCTCTCACTCTGATTCTCTTGTTGCCTAAATCGAACTTGTGTGAAATTCTATTTGCAGGGAGCCTCTGGTAAAACTTGCCTGAATCTGAAAAGGTTCTGGTTGGTAGACAATAGCTCCATGCAGTGTGACTGAAGGCTGGCCATTGATCCATAACGTCCTCTGTTGAATCCAGCTAGACAGGCTGGTAGGGATCTATGCCAGATGCACCGCCATGCTAAGTAGAGACACAACCAACAGGATCCTGTTCTATCCTGGGTTGTGTACCAAATGACACAATATTCCCCATGTAGTGCACTACTTTTGACTAGGACCCATAGGGGCTCAGGGCCCTTTATAGGGAATAGGGAGCCATTTGGGACACAACCCTGGTGGCCCTTGGGAAGATCTGCCCTACCGGACAGCCAGTCCCTGATTGAGGGAGAGAGAAAATGGCAGCCAGACCTGGAGCTGGGGAAGACGTCACCCACCCTGCGGTGCTTTGTCCTCAGCCTCCACAGCACAATGCGGGGCTACTGCCACTGAACACTGACACTCTGGCCCTCCACCCAACAGCCTCCAGCATCCCCTTTCTGTTAACACTTCTGTTTGGGGCTCTTTTAGACTCTACGTGAAAGTCTGGGGCTTTATTATCCCCGGGAGATGACACAGGGGTGTGGGGAGCTCTGGAGGAGCTCTGGAGGATTCAAGTTTCTTCAACACCTGCGGGTGGGTTTCTGTGCACATTTACGTCTGGATCCACATGCTGCACTCCCTACTGCACCCACTCGATCTATTCCACCTGCAGTTATTCTTCCCTCGTGTTGAAATCCGATTAGGGAAAATATATCTTCATATATGACAGTCAATTTGATGTGTCCTTGAGGGGAAATGGAGACATGATTGAATGTTTCTAAATCTGCAGTTACATTGGTTCTAAGGCATGTAAATGTTTACTCACGTCACTCAGTCTGGAGTGATCTGGACACTTCATTTGAGTTAATGCACTGTGCAAGAGGAACAAATGAGTGTTTATCCATGCATGTGTGCGCATCTTCAGAAATGTGGTTAAACTAGCATTATCCTACAGCAGACTAACATCAGACAAACATCATCCTACAGCGACACACTGGGGAGAGAGAGATAGAGGCAGAGAGACAGGAAGAGGGAGAGAGACAGAGAAAGACAAAGAGAGAGAAAGAGAGAGAAAGAGAGGGGAAAATGGGGGAGAGGGAGAGAGAGGGAGAGAGACAGACGGACAGACGGACAGACAGATGGACAGACAGACAGAGAGTACCTGTCTCCTCTCATCTTTCCTCTCCTCTCTCTCTCCTTCTCTAGTGTGCCGCTTGTGGGCCGGTAGTGGCCATTCGAAACACGCAGTATCGCCTTACAACCTGCAGGTGCCAGTGGTGAACAAATGTTCACCCAGTGTAACCTTCCAAAGCCTGTAGTCAGCCAGCAAGCTAAATCAACTGTGATGCTTGACACATTGTATCAGCGTTTTACCTTCAGCTTCCAATCAAACCTGGGAGACAGAATAACAATCTTACTCCCCAGAAAATAAGTTCTAGGTGTCCAGATTCAGACAGGGATGACAGTTTTCTTTGATAAGAATCTACAGAGAGAAAATAGGCATGAAGGGAATCAGTGTAAACCAGGAACAAATAACATCTCCATTCTCTGTATAAACAAAAGAAGCTCATCTAAAAGTCGATCTTTGTGTGCTTCTCCCGTCTCCCTGAGGGGAGAAAGACGGAGATGGGTCTTTCAAACAAACTGTGTTTCATCCGGGGAGAATATTTTTTAAAGTAAGTCTCGGGCACTTCATAGAAATAAGAGTAGTGATAATCCATCTCCTTAAGAGCCTGTCAACAGCAACCCTTTTACTCTTTATTCTCCTCCCCTTTGAAAAATGTTTGCCTCAAACCAATACAGAAATGCTGTGCTTCCTTCCTTCCATTTCTGCCTGATGAGTTTCCAAGACTGTTCCCCCTCCATCTGTCCTGTAACGCAGCTTTTAAGAATCTCTAACTCTAACATAACAAGGTAAAAATGTGCATCCGTAACGTGAATTCCACGTGGAATCAACAAAACACGTCACCATGTCATTGGATTTGAAGTCATAGCTTGGGCGAAAAAAAGACATGCCCTTACGTTGACTACTTTTTCTTCAAATCGAATCAGTTTTCCACGTTGATTCGACGTTAAAATGAATTACCAGTTTGGGCTCAGTGGGTGTGCTCAGTACTCAGCAATAGCTCTCCAAAGCTTTCTATACACACTGTCATTTCTACACAGTTTCCTTGCATTATTAAAGTCACAATCTGTTTTATAAGCAGACAACACAACATGACAGATGTCAGCGAGCAGATGCTGCTTCAGCCATTTTATATACTGAGATTGTGACAAACTGTCTCTGACCTGGAGAGGAGAGAAACGTGAACACACATGAAGAGCCTTGCAGTGCTCCATCATTCTGTTTTGCTCTGCTACAGGCAGGGATCTTTCACACTGAAGGCCTGAGTTATAAAAAAGGGCTGGCTAGATTGACCCGACTGCTGGCCACTGTCTGCTCCATCACCCAGAATAGCCAGAGTGAGTGAGTGAGTGAGTGAGTGAGTGAGTAAGTGAGTGAGTGAGTGAGTGAGTGAGTGAGTGAGTGAGTGAGTGAGTGAGTGAGTGAGTGAGTGAGTGAGTGAGTGAGGGAGTGAGGGAGTGAGGGAGTGTATGTGCCTGTGTATAAAATAACGGATGAGAGTGTGAAAAAGTGAGTGAGAGAAAGTGAGAGAGTGAGCAAGTGAGAGAGAGAGAGAGAGAGAGCACAGTTGAGAGAGAGAGGGAAAGAGAGCAAAAAAGTGAGAGAGAGGGGAAGTGAGAGAGAGGGAGAGAGAACGCAAGAAAGTGAGAGTGAGAGGGGAAGAAAGCGAGAGAACGAGAGTGTATGAAGGAGTGAGAGCGGGTGGAAACGGAGAAGATGAGGCTCCAGACAGAGATAGATAATCCGTTGTCAGCCATGAGTTTCTCAGAGAATACAGCGGAAAAAGGAACAGAGGAGATCATAATGAGGTAGAGGAGACGAGGGACAGCCGAGGGGCCCTCAGGACACAGGGGCCTGATAAGAGCAGACAGCCAGCTAGATAAACTCTCCATGCAGCAGGGGAACACACATTCCTCACAACACAGCTGGCCTGGAGTGTTGCCTGCCATGCCTGTCTCTTTACCAACACCCTGGCAAGCACACTATGGTCCCTACAGTATCCACAACCACCATGCCATAGGGACCACGTGAACCAGGATCTGGGTTTACAGGATACATTGAATATGGCGATTCTCCTTTAACACCAAGAAAGCAGTCATTCAATTTGCCATTCACCAGCTTTTCAAGCTTAATAATCTCAAAATATGCTCGGTACATACCAAAGAATGGAGTTAATGAGCACTTGGGCTCCCGAGTGGCGCATCGTCTAAGGCACTGCATCTCAGTGCTAGAGCTGTCACTACAGACCCTGGTTTGTTTCCAGGCTGTATCTCAACCGGCTGTGATTGGGAGTCGCATAGGGTGGCCCAGCGTCATCCGGGTTAGGGGTAGGCCGTCATTGTAAATAAGAAAGAAAAGGTTAAATAAAAAAGAAACTATCGCCATTACGGCCGGTATGTACTTCCGAAAAAGGTCCAAATAAAAAGTTACACGCAACCGAGAAAAAAAATGTATTGTCTGGAAAGAATCAAAGTCTTGTTTTTTTGACCAAGTGCGTATGCACCATATTCACCTATTCTGCACCACCTGTAATGCTCAAATACACGAAATAAAGCCTATCTGGAAATATACAATCACTGTAAAAACGTACCCTATATTGTCTACTTAATCTACTTATTGCTTTCCATGTAGCGCGGGTGAAACCACAGATTGATATGATGTTCATGCACTGTTGTAGGTGAGAAAATCAATGACCTTTCCTGCTGCTGGATCAGCCGACCTGTGAGTGGCAGTAGTTATTGATTCTATTGGAGGTGCAGGAGAGGTGGATTTGGTCAAAAACAATACTTTGATTCTTTCGGTAAAAACTCCATTATTTGGTCAGTACCGAACGCATTTTGAAATGATTAAGCTTGAAAATCTGGTAAATGACAAGATGAATGGCTGCTTCCTGGGCTTAAATGAGAATCAGCATATTCAAAGTCTCCTATAAAGGGCCACACAGCCACCTTCACACCCAGCTAGCAGACACTGGATGACAGAGGAGGGGACAGAGGGGTTCCAAGGGGTCTCTCAAGCAGTTATAGACACCGGTATGGTCTTGGAGTGTCTCCAGAGGCCCAGTCAGGGGTACGCTGAGGTAAGTTGAGGTGATACTGAGAATTGTAAATCATCCACCGCCAAACCTGACAGGCTGACACTACTCATGCCACCATGAAGTCTATGGTGCTTACTCAGCAAACCGCTGTAAAGTACCATAGCGGTGCCTTACCGAAACTTCCACATTAGTACCAATCAATTGTCTCTGGCATTGTCATCCTCCTCATCATCATTATCATCATTATTAT
Organism: Oncorhynchus kisutch; assembly: GCF_002021735.2. Lineage (NCBI taxonomy): Eukaryota > Metazoa > Chordata > Actinopteri > Salmoniformes > Salmonidae > Oncorhynchus > Oncorhynchus kisutch. The sequence goes on along the minus strand of NC_034198.2, from coordinate 12,905,547 downwards.
CATCATAAATCTCATCATCATCATCATCATAATCACCGTTATTCTCATATTCATCATCGTCATCCTCATCAGAATCCTCCTCATCATCATCATCATCTCTACAGCACTGGCAGGTTGTCAGCATCAGATAATACGTGCAGCAACACAGCGAAATGGGCGAGAAAAAAACAGGTTCATTTCTTGATCTGACCATTTCGAAGTGATGACATTTGGCTCGCTTAACTCAACCTTCCTCTTTCACAGCCTCGCTTTTGTCGTTCTCAGCACTTCAGGCCGACTCCCAGACGAAGCCAGCTTCTGAACAGTGACACCACCTGTCTCACGGCTGTGCTTGCATGCGCAGCATTGCGGGCAATGGAGGCCATCTCTCATGCAGACACCACATTGCACATCGTCCTTAATAGATTGGCTTAGCCACGCACACACGTGCACATGGGCTCACTGTTTCCCCATGTCATTGCCCCCAGCGGGACACAGTGAGTCCTCTTTGGATAATGACATTCAGATTGATGTAATCCGAGGGAAGGCCATTAGCTGGCCTGATCTAATGGAACCTCCTATCTTTTTTAATCACAGTAGGGGGAGAGTTTTCTCTATGCTTAAAATTCCACTCTGAAAAAACCCTATCGGACGTGTGCATAATTATTCCTGGCCACACTCGTTTGCTCCTGCAGGGGAATGTGGCAGTGATGGATACTGGTGGCAGTGGGTGGGTGGGTGGGTGGGTAGTGTGGAGGGGGGGGGGGCAGCAACAGGCAGGAGTGACTCACTGCACGTTATGTCTCCCTCCCCCCAGAGGGAGTGCTGAGCTGGGCTTCTGGTTGGGGTGGTGGTGGTGGTGGTGTTGATGTTGGTGGATCCAATTTCTCACCTAGGACACTCTGGGCATAGCTCTCTGTACTGGCCATAAGGATGAGAAGTGGAGGGATCTGGATTCACAGTGGGAAGAAGCAGCGGAGAGGGAGAAGTTCTGTAGTGATGGTTGGAAGAACCCCTGCTTCTCTGCCAGGGTGACCCTGTGTGATTAATATAGTCCAACTTTCTACAGCTGCTAATAAGCCCCATCCCAGCTCACTCCCAACCCTAAACTCTCCAATGATAGGCAGTGAACCAGCAATCCTGGCCCTGTCACACCCCATCTTGTCTTTGGGGAGTGGCTAGCGGGAGCTCCCCGTCACTTCCCTTAGGCCATAGATAATGCGCTATGGACATGATCATAGTATGTATGCAATGTAGGTCAAGTCACCAAAAGTGCAAACATTTAGTATGCATGGAAAGGGTATACCCTGATGGTCATTGAAAAGCAATGCCTTTCTTTCTCCATCCACATTACCTTGTATGCATCTTCCACATGTGCAGATTAGCTAGCTCATCGTTTACAATAGGAAAAGTGAATGGGAAAAGAGGTCGGACGTTTTATCACCTTTCTGTGTCTTATTTCATAACTTAAAAGCCCTGATTGCGAAAGTGTCTGGCTTGAAAATCCATTCAGCCAGTTTGGAATCGGTGACCACATTCAAGTGGCCAAGAGACGCCATGTGATCTCCTACAGCTATCTAACGGATGAACTGGGAATCAGACAGAGGGTATATTTACATCAATGGATAGGTAGAGCCTTCAGCTTCGTTAAGGTGCGTTGCACAAGCCCTGCACTTTTAAAATGGTTGTGTTCCAATGGGAATTAGCGCATATTTAGAGTGCCACCTTCATTGTTTTATTCCTACAAAACTAGAAATAAAAAATATTTATTTTGTTTACATCCCTATTACTAGGCTATTCAAAGTCAAATACAAATTCACTGTAATTGTAGGCTAACTCTGTAAGCCGCCCTGCACAATCTTTGAAACAACAGCATCGCCTAGGCCTATATGTTCTCTCCCAGACTTATGGATAGAACTTTTTGAGTGTAGCATAGGGTAACCAGTCCATCCAGTATGCATAATAACAGTCCACACTCAAAGGCGATTACTCAAATTAGTTTAATTTTGGAGTATAGGTTAGACAAATGATGTACCAAATACATCTTAAATCAGTTTTGTTTTATGTTTTTCTACTATGTGTAATGCGTGGTAGGCTATGTATTGTATGGGGGGGGGGGGGGGGGGGCATGGGCTCATAGGCCCAGGGGTATGCATAAGCTCTAATATGCATATGAGGTTAGTTCATCTTAATTAATCACCTTAGAAAGAGCTGTCCATTTTGTTGTGTTAGGCTTTGAAACAACATCCACAATGACCATGTTCTACACTCAGAATCAACCTGCTGTTGAACTTCTTCCTTCAAATTGATCATCACAGATACTGTTTTGATGACAAGTGTTTGATGTGATTTTCGATTGCATTGGCATTCATGTCAGAGTGGTTAGAGGGACAATAGAGCCCTGAGTACCAGGCCATTAGGACCTCATGGTCAATAGCAAGTTAGGTACTACCAACGCATGTCCAGGGTGCATAAAAGGAGATTACCGCGGTCATGACTCATGACTGCCAGCGTGGCAGTAATGCTGTCAACACAACAGCCCTATTCATCACCCACGGGAGACTTGAACCTCAACCAGAGAGCTGTGCATGACAGTGTGTGGTTAGCTAGGCAAATCCTTAGCTAGATTTGGCCAAAATGACCATAGAAATAGAATGCCATTCTAGGTCTGGTTAGACAGCTGACGTTGTACTCTCCACATACTCTTTCTAGGCATGTCAATGTGATATTTATTGCAGAATTTGTTTGGCATTTTCTTTGCAACACAAACACACCCATCGATGTTTCTTTCATAAATGTATCTACACTCAAGCTGGGTGATGTTAGTGAAATGTCCACATATAGTCTAAACCTGTTGGAATATAAGTATTTCTGGGATTTGTCCCCTGAGAAATCTGTAACAGCGGACATAAGAGGACCCGAGACAAAACTAGCCAGTTACAGAACATTGTGTTGTATGAAAGCTGAGCTGACTGAACACCGGGCATTCAACAAGCAGTTAATACCGTCCCCATGGTAACGTGTCTTCACTCATGACAAGATGAAACGTAAAAAAAATCAGTTGCAAGCTGCTTTCGTAGCAAGGTGTTGTAAAACACATTCCAGACACTGGTTCTTGCCAGTGTTGCAAATCATTTTTCCGGGAGAATCGCTATTGGCTCCTTGATATCTCGTTAGCAGTCTCAAAATATTTTTTTTGCTACGACCAATTTGCCTTGCTGCAGCACAGCTGTGGTCCCCGATGTAGTGTTTACTGCGCCCCCTCCCCTTCTGCACCTCGGCCTTTGCGTGCACTGTTGTTGTGACTTCTTTTTGCGGCAGAATTGACTGGGAAATGTTGCTAAATGCTATCAAAACCAAAAAAGTTGGTGGCAAAACTCCCCAAAGGCAGCCTGAAATGTAGCTGAATTCGTCCCTTATGACTAATAGTCACTGAATGGGTCTGAAAACTCACTGAATATAGCAACAAAGTCATGAAATTGGCAACACAGAAATATCAGCTAGATAGGCTAGCCAGCTGCAGCTATCCCCAAGCTAGCCTACACTAGCTTTCGTGTGCTTTAGCCTACACATAGAACTGAATTAGCTGACCATCTCAAGATGGCGAGTCAGTCAGGAGGGGAGAAGTCCTCAACTTCAAAACTACTCTCCATAGCAAAGTTAGCTTAGCTTAGCTCACTGTCACTACTAACTACTGCTCTTGTTTCTTGTGATTGAATGGCAAAGACACACCCAAAGAAACACCCACATCAAACCACACCCGCAAGACAACTCTAATTCGGTTCAGTCATGGCCGCTAAGCATTTCTAAATGAGCACGCTAAGAAACAAGGCCAAATCAGGCAATTCAGTTCCCCTTTAACCCTCTTAAGTTAATTTAAGTTAATGCCTTCCACATCTGGAAGGTGGCCAAGCTACAGCAGTGTTTGCCAGACCATGAGACATTCTGAAAATCGAAACGTCTGTAGCGTCCAAAACGGTTTGGCCCACAAACTACTATGGCTAGAGAAAGATGAGGCTCTCACGAACACGTCCATGTTGGTTGTTTTGCTAGAGCGCTCACAAGCTTCACAAACTATGCTTGAAGGCTGCCTGGTCCAGTTAAACAAATAAATGGAAGTACTGTATATGGAAGTAGTTTAGTACCTAAATAAAGGGCTTAAATATGTGTAAAACACATTTTTAATAGTTTCCTGATGTTTTTTTTATATCTCTCAGATATAGGACAGCATTTAAAAACCAACTTCCTTTTGATTTATTTTTTACTATCTGTTTTTCCATTGATGAATATGTTATTCAATGTGATTCTATGGGCTAATAGCAGTAAGGCCAAATTCAATATTCAAAATTTTTGGGGGATACCTAAAGGGGTCTAAGTTTCCAAATCAAATATCTAAATTATCCTTGCTATGACCATCTAAAAACAATCCCCCCCCCCTCTACCCCGGGTTAGACTCTAGAGGGTTTTAAAGAACAACGTACTGTACACAATGGGGATATAGGGTATTGCATCAATAATTCAAGAGTTAATAGTGACACATTTCTTCCTAGTTTGTGCTCTCAACATGTTGACATGTTACTCATTTCAAATGCATGTTCGTACTAAACCGACTGAGTGAAGCTTTCTGCTGTTACACTATTCCCTGGTGCTAGCTACATCGTTAGACTCAGCACTTTCACTGTAGCTAGCACGGCATTTCACTTTGTCAGCACTCAAGGATTTGAGCTTTAAGCCTGATGACATCCTCTTCTGTTCAAGCCAGCTGCAGCTGTTATCATGTACTTTGCCATATTGCTTTTTATTAGAGTTAAAGTGAGTTGACAAGCACTCGTGGAGAAGTAGGGATAGGCACCCAGCAAGGAACATAGAACATAGACTCCTTAGAACAAACGGAAACAGAGCCTCTGTGTGTGTGTGTGCCTTGTGTGTGTGTGTGCTTGTGTGTGTATACAAGTGTGTGTTTCTATATGTGTGTGTGTGTGTGTGTGTATGTGTGTGCATACCTGCGTGTATGCCTTTGCATGCCCTTGCATGGTGTTTGTGATGTTTGCATGGCGTCCGTGATAATGGGAACATCGGATATGGCGATTGGTCCTGATGAAGAACTCCTGGCTTGTCTGACAGACTGACGTTCTCCCTGCTGTACCATCGATGGGCCCTCTGCTCAAGCCATACTGACTTTTCAAACTGCCTCAACTCCAATCGTTTTGAATCTTCAATTTGATGTTCATTAATGAATGATGTACATGGTTAACAAGAGGAACACAATGGAAATACGTTTCTATATTTTTTTGTGTTATCCTCAAAATCTTTATTGTCACATAAATCATGCATATAAAAGTATGTGGACACCTTTCAAATTTGTGGATTCGGCTATTTCAGCCACACCCACTGCTGACAGGTGTATAAACTCAAGTGCACCGCCATGCAATCTCCATAGACAAACATTGGCAGTAGAATGACCTTACGGAAGAGCTCAGTGACTTTCAACATGGCACAGTCATAGGAAGCCAACTTTCCAACAAGTCAGTTAGTCAAATTTATACCCTGCTAGAGCTTCCCCGGTCAGTTGTAAGTGCTGTTATTGTGAAGTAGAAACGTCTGGGAGCAACAACGGCTCAGCCGCGAAGTGGTAGGCCACACGAGCTCACAGAATGGGACTGCCGAGTGCTGAAGTGCGTAGCACTTCATGAAATGGGTTTCCATCACCGTGCGCAATGCCAAGCATCAGCTGGATCGGTGTAAAGCTCGCCGCCATATGACTCCGGAGCAGTGGAAACGTGTTCTCGCTATGCGGACAACTGTTAGGATTTAAGATTAGACTTGTCATGCCTGTGAGTGATAGAACAACAATGTATTTTATCAGTGGCAGCACAACAAATTACGTATCTCCGCATGTGACAAATGATACAGTCTCAAACAGCACATCCATTTGATATCTGTGCCAAGGTAAATGGCATACAAATCCCCTTACAATCACCATTCAGTTCAGTAAACCATCACAGCACTATCCTGCAGTGTACGAGCCATAAAGTAAATCACATTTGAGCAGGACTCATTAGAAGCAGGTATAAGGACCGGGCTTGGACACGGCTCCTGTGTAAATGACAACACATGACACCTTGTAAACAGAGCGGGATTAGAGGATTCTTGAAGACAGGGTGTTTCTCCAAGTTTCATCCCCCCCTGCACGATGCTCTTAATCATTGCTAATCACGGGATTTGTCTCCCATCACATAAGTCCTTGCTGGCACAGTAGGACAGCATAAGTAATGAGACAGGACATGTGTGAGGGAAAGGAAAGGAGAGAGGAAGAGAGAGGATGAGGAGAGGGAGAGAGAAAGAGAGAGAGAGAGCTGAGACGATGGTAGTTTGGCTTGGCTGGGATTCATGCTTAAAAAGGGCAAGTCATCTGTGATACTTCTGTGTGGATCTGACGTGTGATTTATTTAACTGATAATGCAGAGAAGCTGGTGTTTGGAGGATGTATTGGAACGGGTGTTGTTAGGCCCGAGACAAAGTCGAGGGACGGCAAACCATGCCAATACATCCTCCAAACACAGACTTTGAGGGCATTATCACTTTAATACAACGGGTTACCAGCATATTCAAATAATGACATGTCATCAACAAAACATTTTTGATTCATTTACTTATATACTCTTTCATCCTTCCACACAAATCTATGGTTGCTACCCAAGCCAGCTGGTCGATCGTTCTATCGGTTCAGTTGCTAGCTAGCCAACTACGGCTAACTTAATGTCCCGTCAAAAAGTGCAGCCAGAAAAACAACAAAGTAGCTGCATTTGCATTTGCTTAAGCTGTTTTCCAGAGACATTTGTATACATCCATAACAATGAGCTAATGGGGAGCGATTTCACTTGGCATTCAAAATGAGCTCACTCGTCAGGACACTGTTGTTCAGAGGAACTAGCCAACAACACAATCACTTCAAACTGAATCTGGAAAGACTACAAACTAGCTGCACTTTGTTTCTTTTGACCTTTTTTTCAATTGACATTTCTTTGTATATATCCATAAAAATGATGCGAGCTGATCCGTGATTTCGACTTGTTGAGAAACGCTGCCTGCCTGTCTGTCTCGTCCCGACTCCCGACATGTTCATTTCTATAGGACAGCTTGAGATCAAATTTGAATAATGAAACAATGTTGCAAATGTCGGAGAGAAAGACAACAAGGTTTATACAAATCTCTGCTGTTGAAAACTAAATGTTGGTCTAAAAGAAATGTGAGATAATGTCTAGATGCTTTTTATAGTGGAGATCAAGTTTATACATTGCCTGGCTGGGCTGATGAGACAGTGGACTGCGCAGTCAGATGGAACAGGGTAATGTCATAGAGATAACCAGTGGTAACTTGTGGAATAGACACCGTCTGGAATGCGGTTTTAACCCATCGGCATTCAGGATTAGACCCACCCGTTATATAAATACAATTAACATATGGACTTGTATGTCCTGTACATAATTGTGGACTTGTGTTCTATATAAAACGTTTCTTAATTTACATACAACAGCAATGAGACAAGTATCTCCCATTACCATCACAACTTCTTGGAAAGATGGTGCAAGCCTGAAGTGAATATACACTACATTCAGTTGGACACAACTAGAAATATTTTATTTCATGTCTGTGATAGATGTTAATGGTACTTGAAATGCAATAATTTGATCTCTTCTACAAATGTAACCCCCGGATAGCCTATTTTCTGATTGCAGAACATTACCCCTTACTTAAAGAGGCTAAGTGCAGAGAAGCCTGTCTTGATAGATATTCAGAGTTGCTGGGATACAGGGCTGCTGTAGTCACTGTGTTCCTCAAGATTGGCAAATGACTCAAACTTTTGACAAACCAAAAATGAATGGCAAATCATAGAGTTCTGTCAATATTTTGGAAATCGAACTTAAATGATTGAATCCCATTGGGGACTTTTGGTCAATTGCACACAGGCCCAAGGTGTCTTGACAAAGTAATACAAATTTGTATAAGACGCATTTGTGAAGCAACTGGCCTGAAATTGACTTTTATCACCAAATTTCAGCCTCTATACCCACATATCTTTGTGTGTTGTTTGATTGTGTGTGTGTGCGAGCGTGCGTGCGACTGCATGTACAAGTGTCCATGTGTGTGCCACAGCTCTCTGACCTTCCTTTAATCACTCCCCATGCTTCAAAAAAAATAACGCTCTCACCCCAACCCCTGTTCCCTCTCCTCCTGCTGCTGGGTTGGCTAATGAGAAACCTGCCATTCTGTCATTTACCGTGCACACAAACACACACATGCACTGTCCCTCCACCCACACACACAAAGAACCTCCCCTCCCTCACCCACAAACACAGCTCTCCACATGCTCCTCACCCCCCTCCTCAGGAGGTGGAACCTTGCCCACCACGTGTCATCCGTCATCTCCTGGCTACCTGATGGGCGATGCCACTCAATCTGTCTTCCCTAGCCACGACAGCCCCAGCCCAGCCCGGCCTCCCTCTCACCTCAGCGGACAGAAAAAACACAGGGAAAAGAGGAGGAAGACTGGCAGAATGAGGATTGATGGAGCACCCTGACAGTGTCCCAAATGACACCCTCTTCACAGAGCCTATAGCCTAAAAGTAGTGCACTATATAGGGAATAGGGACATACACCTTCAGTGATTGGGGTCTGGCAGGGCCCTACCAGGGAACAGCGTTGGGAATAAATGAAAAACGGTGTCACTTCACAATCTGAGGCCTTGGCAAGTCTGGAGGCAGCACTGCGATGAGCTGAGCATCTGCACAGTGTGAATGTTAGGTGAAATTCACAGACTCCGCAGGAGCGAGAGGGGACCGAGAAGAGAGAGAGGAGCGAAAACACAGTGTTGTACTGGTGGAACTGCACTAGAATGTGTGTTTAGCAAGGTTTTTTTTATCCATCCTTATCGTGCCTTCCATCCTTCTATTAACTTTCCATCCACCCACCTATCCCTCCATCCTCAACTTGGGCCCTAAAACAACAGCTGTGCAACAGCTCTGAAGGGAGATAGGTCCTGGTGCGTGAGTATTTTTCTCCGCAGCCAGTAAATTGTGTAAGCCCATATCCTTGCCAGTTCTACCAATAGAAAGTCTCTCAAACAACCTCGGATGTCTCTATTGAAGATCGACGCACAAACGCGGATTGTCATGTACCATTGCCTTGACTCGAGAAAAAGACAAGATTACAAGTTCTGTATAGCTCTGTACAGAGAACCACACCGAGCTCTTAACACCCGAGAGCATTAGTAGACCACCATCTCTTACGGACGACATATGGCTGTAGTTCTATTTGGGATCCCAGTGTGTCTGAAAAGAGAGCACGCTCCCACATCAGAGATGCCAAAACAGCATCCACTAGCCACCACATCCAGCAGCTAGCAGAGAAGAAACATGAATATTTCAGCGCCAAACGATTAAAGTCACCTAGTCCTTTTCATCATTGTTTAAAGTAAGTGAACACGTTCAATGTTGACCTCCTTTCCCCTGGAGTGGGAAGGAAAGAAAAACAACTGAACGAGGCAAAACGGAAACTGGGTGTGAATGCTAACAACTGAGGAGAAGCCCCTGATTGAAAGGAGACGATTGCAGGCATTTGGTTAATCACTGCATCAATCCATCTCTTCTGTGGACATCACTCGTTATTCCTGACAAAGGTATACTCTGGTATCTCTTCTAGGAGCAGCAGGGCTTCCTCTCCTGTACAGCACAGTTGCTGAAGACTCTTCACCGAGTGTTAGAACTGAAAGCCTGAGTGTGTGGCTTTGGTGTGTGTGTGTGGGCGTGGGAGCAGCCTGAATCTTGACTGAAGGGAGACACAGCGGGGGTCCTGGGTACCTAAGGGGGGGGGGGGGGGGGGCAGTGCCATGGTTCTTGCTGTGCCTTTAACAGACGCCGTCTGCATTTAGTCACAGCATTTACCACTCACAAAAAGAGATAGCAAAGGCGCAGGAGATAAAGAGTGCCACAAATTTCACGGCACCGCGTGGACTACCTCTGCATCAGCCCCCCCTCTCTCTCTCTCTCTTTCTCTCTCTCTCTCTCTCTCTCTCTCTCTCTCTCTCTCTCCCTCTCTCTCCCTGTGTTCTGGAACCTAGGCTATGGACAGCTTACAAAATGGCTACTAAGCATGAGCGTGGAGTCTGGAATCATAGTTTGTTGAATCACAAGTGGATGTGAATGGCGCATTTACGCTTGAAAGCTAAAAAACATTTCCTTGTCACATCTCAAAAGGACTCTGAACACATTAATGTTCTCAAAGAGTCAATTCGCCTTGTGCTTTTACTATGCCAAATAATTGTACATTTTGGTGGCCCCAGGAATCAAACCCACAATCCTGGTGTTGCAAGCACCAACTGAGCATTAACAGGACCACAAACATGGTGGGTGAGCCATGTCTTCTTACCCTAGCCTGTCGGTAAGTGCTCATTTGCCGTAGTCACACGAGGGAACAAAACAGCCCAGACATGGAAAACAGAATCAATCATCAAAGCCGACACCTGGCTATTCCTGTACACAGTGGCTCACCACCCCGTCACGTGTACACATAGATTTCCACTCAGCAGTGCTGAACACCAAGGCAGTTTTTTTAGTGCTTGCTGACAAAACGCTTCATCATTTCTATTATTATTTGTGAGATACAACCTCTAAATCAAACATAATGTTCCGTGTGCCGTCCTCAATCAAAATGAAATAAAAAGTCAACGATTTCCTTGAACAAGCGTATCACGAAGTGTCATATAGATTACATAAAGGCATCCATTATCTGGAGAGATATATCCACGCCACACTCAACCAGGCACTCGTGAAGAGACCGAGACAGAGACAGAGACAGAGACAGAGACTGAGACCGAGATAGAGACAAGCTGTGGTGTCATCATAGTGTGTGTGTGTGTGTGTGTGTGTGTGTGTGTGTGTGTGTGTGTGTGTGTGTGTGTGTGTGTGTGTGTGTGTGTGTGTGTGTGTGTGTGTGTGTGTGTGTGTGTGTGTGTGTGCTCCTGTGGTATGGATGTGCATTTTATACTCTCTTTCCATCACTGACCACACATCCTCCGACAGAGCTACTGCAGGATCAGACCTGCAGGGTGTTACTTGTCCTTTTACGAAACGTCCAACTGCCCAACAGCCACTTGAAGTCAGGCGGAGGCAGTGTGGGAAGGCAGAAAGAAACTGCCAGAATGATCTCTTTTGAAAAGTACCTTGAATTTGGTCTCATGTCTAATCAAGTGAGAGTGCTCACCTGTCATCTCTGACAGCCACAACAAGACAGGCTGCTGCGTCAATTTTATTCCTCAGACGGCCAACCGACCGCATCTCGCCCACCAGCACCCCGGCTACACTTCACCAAAAGGCCACGGGAGAAGGAAAAGGAAATAACTCTCAATAACACACTTGGCCAACAGGACTGTCTGAGTAACTACAGCATGACCTACACACCTTAGGGATCGGAGAGGAGCAAGAGGCCTTAACACTCTAAGCAACCTACATGAAATAATACTATGGTATACTATGGTATAAATACTGTAGTATTCACTGTAGTGCTTTTGCAGACTTTACTGTACTGTTCACTGACTGAACACTGAACACTGTAGTATTTAGATTTAACTATAGTATAAATACTGTACTAAAATAAAGCTGTAGTACATACCATGGTAATTCATTTAGTGTTTTTGTGTATTGTAGTACACAGAAATATTTCCTGTAGTGTTTTTGCGGACTGTAATATATTGTCACATTTACTGTAGTGTTTTTTTGGACATTACTGTAGTTTTTACTACAGTATAGTGTTTCTGTTTTATTATCTTTGACATACTGTCGAAGTGGAGGCTTTCTCCTTCATGAAACCTACTGGATAAATTCTAAAAGAACACATTTTCCATAACCTGTAGGTGATGAGGACTGGGGTTTGAAATGGATAGTTCAGAGCTTCTGTTTTTTTCATTACTTGTAGGAACACAATATGGTATATACTTGGCATGTAAGTTTGTCATGTACAGTATGGGTGGCACAAATTGCGATATGGTGGAAGGGGAATGGACAGGTACTTTACTGTTATTTTTACTATGGTAAAAAAAAAAAATTGTGGACAATATTGTAGTATTTATGAGTTTTTTTGTGTGTGTGGATAATACTGTAGTATTGAGGGATACTACAGTGTGTAGTGTAATATTCTACAATATACTACAGTAAGTACTGTAGTATTTTATAGTAATGTGTAGTATTTTTTCATGTGGGAAGTTGAAGTGAAAATCACTTGTCGATCCAGGGCAATGCCAGTGGTGCAGCACTCAACACTCGTCACTAATAAACAAGTCCAAATCTCCCCTCCAACCAAAAGACAGAAAGTCTGTTTGTCTGTCCGTCTGTCTTTCTAGAGGCTGGGCAGAATAGATGTAAGAACACCACAGTCCATCCAGACAGACAGGCAGTGATATTTTACAGTATGGAACAGCGTGTCTGGTTTACAGAGCAGTACAGCTAATTCAAATATTCACAAGCATTTCCCAGTAGAGGCAGAGTAGCAATGGGAGTCGGAGTATGACGAGGCATTAAAGATTAAAGCAGGTAGCTGCCACCGGCGCCCAGTTTGACTGACGTTCCAAAGAGAATGCAGCTGCCGAGTCAGAGG